>NW_024544004.1:3810500-5014000 GCF_018167655.1 Microtus oregoni | reverse complement strand
GTATTCTTTTAAACACTGCTTGGCCCATTATATCTAGCCTCTTCTTGGCTAACTCTCGGACCTGGACTAGCCCATTTCTAATAATGTGTGTAGCACCGAGTTGTGCTTACTGGGAAGATTCTAGCCTATGTCCATTCTGGGTCAGAGCTTCATCGCATATGCCCTGGCGATGAGCTGCATGGCGTCTGAGCTCACTTCCTCTTCCTCCCAGCATTCTGTTCTGTGTACTGCTCTCACCTATGTTTTAACCTATGAGGCCAAGCAGTTTCTTTATTATTTAACCAATGACCTTCCTCCATCAAGTAAGATATTCAGAAGGAATGAAAAGTAAAAAGCCCTGAGGCAAAAGGTTCACAGGGAGAAACAAGTTAATCTAATTTAAAAGAGATAGCCAGAAACATGCCTAAGCTAGTCTGAGCGTTCAAAATAAGTAAGTTTCCATGTCATGATTTGGAAACTGTTTGGTGACCCAAACAAAAAAGCCTGGTACTCTCAATAATATTTATTTATCTTAATTGCCTAAATTAAGATAGATATTGGAAGACCAGCATAAATTATAAGACATTTATGCCCCAATAACTTCCATTAAAAAGGATTTTCTAAGGACTACTCTGGAAAAATACATAAAATTGGTACAAAAAGACTGTCTGAGAAAATACAAAGGAAAATCAAGTATAAATCTAAGAAACACTAATATAAAAGTATATCAATAGTGCTAGAATTATGAGAATTCCATTTAATCTAATAAAGTGAAAGTAAATTTTAATATTGTGCTGTTGAATATACTGTCAAATTGTCACAACCTAGAGTCACATGGATACAGAGAACCTCAAATGAAAATTTGTGTCAGTCGAGTTGCTCTATAGCAATGTCTGTGAGAGACTGTCTTGATTTATACTTGATGTGAGAGGGTCCGTCCAGTTCACTGTTGACAGCACTATTCCTATGCAGGGTTAGGGTTAGGGATTAGGGTTAGGCTATATAAGAAGACGAGCTGGGCATGTGCTGCCTGCTAGTAAGAACTATTCCTTCATTGTTTCTGTTTGTGTTCCTGTTGGAGTGCCTGGCCTGACTTCCCTCAATGATGGTCTTTGAAATGGAAGTGCAAAAGGAAATAAACCCTTAGGTTCCTCAAGACATTTTGGCCAGAATGTTGTGTCAAAAAATTTCTAAAGTGAAATTAGAACAATTGTGATCCAAGGCCTTTATATGATATGTTGAAGTCTTAAGTTTTTACTTTAAGTTACTTAGTAGTTAATTAATGTATATGATAAATGTTTAGTGTGAAATACAATAAAAGAACTAAAATTAGAAAAATTTTGAAGGTCATAAATGGATGAATCCTTAACATTGTAAAATACGAAACAAATTTCATAAGCATAATAAATAGAAATAGTATGATGAAAGAATACGGAATAACAGTAAATGTATTAAGGTTACTAATTAAAAGCAGATTATTATACTTGATAAAATTAAATAATATTAAGCAGATTATTATACTTGATAAAATCAAATAATATTAACCAGCCCTAGAGCTTTCTTTAAAACAGCTAGATCATAAGGCTTAAACAGTAGAAACTAAATAAAGAAAAAAATTTAAGAAAGGGGAAATGGAGAAAGTGTAAGCCCTTTACAGAGTGGAGAGAGGAGTAAGTAAGTCCAGAAGAAGGTGGGAAAGAGTAAAGGATAATAGTAGGAGAAGCTATAGGATAGGGAAAAATGGGAAAGGGGGCCTCTTCAGGGGAAAAGGGAAACAGAGGTGAATAAAATAGTAATATGGATATCTGAAGATTCCACAAGGACTCATACCATTAATTACCTAAAACAAACTTATAATGTATGTAATTCTGTATATAAATATACTTATATAGTTCTAATGGACTTTCCTGATATAGGCTGATGGTGCTCACTCCAAGAGCCAAAGACCACCTAACAAATACACCAATCCAGGCATGAGAAGCCCTCTTGAATTGTTGACCAGGGTTGCTCCGAAGACTCGTAAAATATAAAACCTTGGTTATATGTCCCACCCCCACAGAGGTAAGCCCCTATTGCTGAAGACATTATACACTTCAGAAACATGGTACAGAGACCCCTGAGCTAGAACTGTCATGAATGCAGTCTCCCTGAGGACTGACTTTCATAATACCAGAAGGCACTTTGTAACCTTCCAAAGGAAGAAGGTAACCAGCTGTCTTACTCAGCTATGATGCTTATGAACTAACTACATTAATGGCCAGCATAGCATGACAATACTGTGGGTACAGTAGTGGCATGCATATCTTAGTGGTAACACAATTCTCTAATTGGATTTAAGACCTGTTCAACAAGAGGATACCATTTCTACTACTGGAAAACTAGGAAACTAATCAGTGCTAGTGAAGTTACACTTATTGGAGAGGAATCTACAATCTCTAATTTACTAAACCAGCAAAATTTCTAACAACAGTCTATGAACATTGGATATATCCACAGATAATTGTAATCTTCACCCCTCATCAAGGAAACTTCTCATTGTAACAAATGGTGAGCATTACAGAAAACCACAGTCTAAAGGTAGAGTTGTGGAAGCAAGTCCTAATGGATAAATCTATAAAATATTCCTGCACCTAAAGCTCAGGGAACCTTTTAAAAGAGGAGGCAGACAGATGGTAAGAGTCAGAGACTTAAGAAGTTTATTGTAAGATTGTATTTACTTATACTTTCAATAGCAATATCCATAAAATCTCACTAATATGACTGTTCAAAGGTGAACTGAACAAGGACAACACCAATGAACATGCTAAAGTGGTTGGGGAAAATCCCATCAAGTCTCAACCCTACACGACAAACTAGAGGCAACCAAGGAAAGCTTACAGGGGTGATCTTGAGAGAAGTGGTCATCCCCAGGGAAAAGCACATCAATTGGCTGTCCAGAGTCAAATGGTCAGGCCTAAAATCATAAATAGAAATTATAGACTGAGAAGGTTATATTATACATATATGCATACAGTAACAATTGATGAATAAAAAAGTCATAAATATGAGCGAGTGCAGGGAAGGTTATATGAGAGAGTTTGGAGAGGGGAAAGGGAAAAAAAGAAATGTTGCAAATATATTAATCTCAAAAAGCATAACTAAGTAAGCAGGCAATGTAAAAAATTAAAATAAAAACAGATTATCATATTTTATACAAAAAAGAAAAATAATAATCATCTCTAGGTCTTTAATAATATCTAAATCATGATGTATAAAGTGCAGAAAGCCAAATGAGTAATGAAAAATATAGCATAACTCTGGCATGTATTAAAAAATTGATAAGGCAAAAGGTACATTAAGACAGTCAACCATTATACACCCAGTGAAAAATGTTTAAACACCTTTCTTATTTATTAGAAACACAAACTAATATAAAATTAGAAACAACCCAAATAACAATTTAGGAAAAAAATAAGGATGTTGTTTCTTTTCATAAAATATGGAATCTCAAAACCTAATATAGAAGCATATAAACATAAATTACATAGATTATTAAGAGTAGGTATAAACAACTTAAACATATGGTAAACAAATAATAATGTATATTAAATTTCTACTATATGGTGTGCAAATACTGTTACACATTCAACCATTTAAACTTTAACCTTGCCGGGTGGTGGTGGCGCACGCCTTTAATCCCAGCACTTGGGAGGCAGAGGCAGGCAGATCTCTGTGAGTTCGAGACCAACCTGGTCTACAAGAGCTAGTTCCAGGACAGGCTCCAAAACCACAGAGAAACCCTATCTCAAAAAAACAAAATAAATAAATAAATAAATAAACTTTAACCTTCAGGTATTTTTTAATCTTGGGACAGGAGAGTTTTCCATTCTAGGAATCAATGCTTATTGTGGAGAATTTGGTGGTGGTAGAATGAGCTACGATGGCCATATATATGCCATAGCTTTAGATCGCCTTACACATCTATACGTGCAATTTTTACTTGTTTATATAAACTATGAGAAACACTCTGCTAGTGATTGATAAAGAAACCAGAAAAATGTGGATACACACACACACACACACACACACACACACACACACACACACACTTCGGCTGGCTTTAATCCCAGCCCTTGGGAGGCAGAGGCAGATGATATTCTGAGTTTGGACCCACCCTGATCTACATAGCAAGTTCCAGGGCAACCAGACCTACAAACTGAGACTGTGTCTTGAAAATAAAAGAAAAAAAATAAGCCAACTTGATATCATCAGAATGTATGGCTGCTGAAATGTGTTCTATCAAGTAGTACATTTGCATGTAGTATATATCCCTACATAATTGAAATCACTTTTTAAATCATATTTTACTATTCAAAGTTCTCCCTCCTTTCCCTTGTCCTGTCCCTGAATCACTCCTCCAAAAAAGTAAAGTTTCTCATGGGGAGTCAACAGAAGCCTGGTACATTAGATATAGGACCAAGCCCCTCCCTACTGCAGAAATTATTCCTTTCACATAAGGAGGTGTAAAACAATGTGAATAATAATTGTTATTGTTTAAAGAATAAGAAGGAAAACCATTGCTATGTTCAAAACAATGCACAGGACTTCCTGAGAATTTTTGATGTGCATTTGGTTGGCTGCAGAGCTAATGGGTAAGGTCAATTGATTATAACTTTTGTTTATGGTGAGTTATCTTACTTACAATGAAAATAGATACTCTCGCGTAAATGTTACTAAGAAGAATTTTCTTCTTCATATACAAAAATATTTAAACCATGTAATTCAGAACAATCACTTCCAGAAGAATTAAAAACCCTAATGTGGGGGCAGAACACTTCTCAACCTTTAAAAGAAAAGATGGAAGCCTCCTTATGCTTTTTATTAGGTGATGGGCCTTTTCTAAGGCAAAAATAGATCTGAGTATAAAATCAAATATGTATGAGTAAGGTTTATATTTATGCTTTATTTATTAAAGCATAGCACATTTGTCTTTATTTGTGCATAGTTTTATGTCTTCAAGTAGTCTCACTGATGCACACATTAGGGCCACAGTGTGGCATCTGTAGCCCTCTGCTGCATTCTAGCCCTGTCACTTTCCCTAATATCTTGTGTGATTTCACCAGGCATTTTCTGAATCTTCTTCCTAGATTTTTTTATTCTACTGTTCAGACCCTGAATTTTCTGTAACCCCTTGCCTGCTGGAGTAAACAACTTGCTTTTCTAGGCTTGCAGCTTCTCTGAGCATGAGACCCTGATGAGATCCTGATGTCAGGGGAGTGGTTTCTGGTAGGCTTGCAGCTGAAAAACCCAATCCTGAGAGCTACGGTGTGGTCATTAGTCAAGGAGAGCCCTATATTAGCTGCCCTGTAACACAATATAAAGGGGCATTCTTGCCTCAAGGTTGACTTGTCTCTGTGTGTGTGTGTGTGTGTGTGTGCGTGCGTGCGTGCGTGTGTGTGTGTGTGTGTGTGTGTTTCAATCTCCAGCTCCTAGCCCGACTCGTGAACTATAGTGTGTTAGCCAGGAGATTCTGTACAGGTGGCCTGTACACTTCTGGTTAAGTTTTACTCCTTGATTACTGATACAACTATTTCAGTCCACACCTGGTAGCACTCCTGTACACACCTGATTCCTTCAAAACTAAGCTCCAATTTAGACTTCCCTAAAGTCTTCACACCATGGCAATAATTTCTCTATTATTATTGTTGTTGTTTTTGTTGTTGTGTTATTGTTAATAGTATTATTAATTATTCACCCAAAAATACTATACAAATATGAATGGCTAAACATACCTTTATCTTCTATGGAAGAATATCTCCAGGATATACTATTAAATTCAGATAATGAAACTATCTATATGGCATACTTTATTTATACAAGTGTACTATGCTTTTACTTTAATTTTAATAGATAAAATAGAAATATAAATCCTAATAAAATTATTACACATCAAAGAGGCAGGCAAGTAGAGCCTGGAAAATAATTGGGTAGACTATTTTCTTAACTAACTTCTTTTGTATCCTTGAGTTTACTGTTATGTAAATGATTCTAAATTAAAATTTTAAATTAGGCAAGTTCTTAAAAACATGAAACATGTTCAAGAAATGTGTTGCATACAATGTGGGCAACAGAAACACATGAATTGACTTTAAAATAGAGTATTATGACACTACAACCCTAGTGGTGTATGTTCATAGTACAAAAATAATTGAAAACAAATTTCAGCTGGGCAGTAGTAGTTCATGTCTTTAACCCAAGCACTCAGGAGGCAGAGACAAGCAGATCTCCATGAGTTCAAGGCCAGCCTGGTCTACAAGAGCTTGTTCCAGTACAGCCAGAGACGTTACACAGAGAAACCCTGTCCCAAAAAAACATAAATAAAAGAAAATAAATAAAGTTCAAGCTATATTCAGAAATCTCATTGTCAGAATCATAGATATTATTTTGGAACTATAAGCATGTTTAATATTTTCCTTATTGTGAGTTCATACACATATATAATGTGTATGAATCAAATCTCATTTTTCCTCTTTTAATTCCTTACTTATCCTCCTACCACTGTGTCCCTGGAGCTAGGGTGGTTTACATGGCCCACAGAGGTGGTGAACATGCCTCTGCCATGTTGAACTAGGTAGAACAAATAGGCAGGGCTGGAGAGTTGGAATTAGCCACACCCACTTTGTCGCTTTAGAAAAATTGCTCCTGGTCAGAAAAGTATTACAGATACACAATAAAGACAGATTCGGATGAAAGAGGCCTTTGAATGGGTCACAGTGTTGGATAAATATATGTAGGCTTGGAAGAGAGAAGAAAAAGAGTATAGACAGTTATAAGAAGAAATAGGTTTTAAAAATAAAACAACAATGGGGATGTTCTATCGGGAACTCACCAAGGCCAGCTGGCTTGGGTCTGAAAAAGCATGGGATAAAACCAGACTTGCTGAACATAGTGGACAATGAGGACTACTGAGAACTCAAGAACAATGGCAATGGGTTTTTGATCCTACTGCACGTACTGGCTTTGGGGGAGCCTAGGCAGTTTGGATGCTCACCTTATTAGACCTGAATGGAGGTGGGTGGTCCTTGGACTTCCCACAGGTCAGGGAACCCTGATTACTCTTTGGGCTGATAAGGGAGGGGGACTTGATCGGGGGAGGGGGAGGGAAATGGGAGGAGGTGGCAGGGAGGAGGCAGAAATCTTTAATAAATAAATAAATTAAAAAAATAAAAATAAAACAAAGTCTTTAAAGAGACAGTGAAAGTAATATAAAAGAGTACAGACAATCATAGATTAAAGGAGTAAAGAAAAATAAGCCATATAAAGATGGAAAACACACAGAGAGTCTCAATTATGCATATTATTTTGTTTTCTTTGAATTTTTTGACTGTAGAGAAATACTTGATTCTGGGGGATGCTAAGTTAAAACAACACAAAGGGATCTTGACTTAAAAATTTGAATCTAAATGTATATTGCTTTGTAAAAGAGATTATACTTTTGTTTCCACAGGAAATGAGAGTCTGTGGATTACTTCAAGGGTAATATGGTTTGATGGAACAAGACCCCCTAGAAGGTCTCCATGAACCCTAAGAATATTGCCCAGCAATTAGCAGAAAGTAGTCTCAAGAACTATGCTGAAATTCCCAAATAATGTCTATAAATGTTTATTTGGTCTATTGATACAAATTTAAGGTCGATTTTGTTATATCTATTTCTATTCTTGTTTAAGATATTATGTTTAGACAGCTCATTTAAAAATGTAATGTATAATTAAAAATTTCAGTTTAATAGGTAGTAATTTATAACAGCCAAACTTGCTGTCATGTTAGTTAGGTTTTCTAGATGTACAGAGATACATTTCAGATGGAGAAGTATTCTTCAACTCTTTCAAAGACTTACAGAATATGGCATTTAAAAGGTTTTAAAAACTTAGATTTTCTCCCCAGTGAGACATGTTTGCTCCTGGCAGTACCAATTATTTCAGGAGGATGATGGGGACCGAAGAGGCTACTTATGGAATTTGCTAGTCATTTGGGCAAGAAACTGTTCTTTCCTGAACTTCTTGATGGTATGCTATATGACCTTGTCATGTAGTACACATAGAAAAGTAACTGCTGAACATTACAAAAGATGGGATTGTCCTTCAGAGTTCCTGCTTTAAAGAAGAAACACCCAGACATTCTGCAGGACACAAAAGAAAGTGACTGACAACTGTTAATAAAGGCAAAACAGTCTTTCAGATTTCCTGTTTGATGGAAAAGTCTGCCAGAGACAATGGGCCTGTAGGCTGAAGATAAATGCCCCAGCATTACAGAGGAACTTTGGGTGACTGTTCAGGCTGCAAGATGTCTCTGTCACTTCTAAAGTTTTGGAAGTTGCTTGCAATGCATTTCCTGTTTACTTGGGTAATATTATATCCTTCTCAGGTCTTTGAAGAGTTGAAGACAGATGAGTTTTTTAGTTGTGATAAAAGATAAATTAGACAAGAAACTTTAGACTAACAACTATTTCAAAGATAATTCTTATTAAATAATTGTTTTGTATATGTAACTTTATTATGTTACAGTTAAACCCTTCTTTTTTAATTAGATAGAAAAAGGGAAATCCTTCTCTATATGTGTTGCTTTATCAGTTGATGAATAAAAGTACCTAGGTCTATGGCAGGGCAGAATAAAGCCAAGCAGGAAATCTGAACAGAGATATAGGGAGAGAGTAGGCACTTTCATTCTTACACATATATATAGCCAATATCACCACCTCCATTTACTGAAAAAAACTACCTTTTCTCAACATTTTTATTCTTACTAACTTTGTTAAAAGTTCAATTGGCTTTTTAACTGTGTCTTAATTTGAAAGATCTGTTATTCTGTTTCATTGGCTTATATCTGTGTTTCTAGGTCAATATTTTGATTATTATAACCTTGTAACATATTTTGATATCAAGATTACAGTATTTTCAGTACTTTTTCATATTAAGATTTTTGGAGATGTCTAGGATTTTCAAGAATTTTTTATTTTTGTTTTTTTTATGCTTTTCATATTATTTATTCATTTCCCCCTACCTCAGATCCTCCCATCTCCTACCACCCAACTTTATATTTTGTGTATCTCTCTGTCTCTGTCTCTCTTTAAATTTCAAGTTCGATATTGAGTTTTTCTTTTCTGTTTGAGATTATAGAATAGCTACATTTCTCCCTTCCCATTTTTCCCACTAAAAGCCTCCCATAGACTCCTTTCCTGCTCTTCTTTAAATTCATGGCCTCTTTTTCCACTACTTGTTATTGTGCATATATATGCATATGCATATGCACATCTATTCCTAAATACAGCCTGTTTATTTATTTAAAAATTACTTGAAACAGACTAAAACAAAGCTAAACTAAAATAAATAAATAAATCAAGAAAAACACACACATACAAAATCCAGAAAAACAGAAGTCAAAAAAAATAAGCAAGATACCAATAGGACAAAGAAAATGACAAAGCAAAATAAAACAAAAAGTCTACAAAAATTCTATTGTGTTCGCTTTGTATTGGCCACTTACTCCTTGGCATTGGGCCTGTACAGAAGAGTAGTTAGTATACCCAGTGAGACACAACTGGAGAAAATTGACTTTGTTCTTTGGCATCTAGTATAAAATGCAAATAACTTCTTGTTGTTCTTCTGCTGATGTCTACTTTGTCCTTTCAGGGCTGGTACCCTGTCTGACTTGAACATTTGTAGGTTTTGTGCATGATGCTGCCCTTACTGAGAATTCATATGTGTATTCATCCTGTTGTGTCTAGAAGATACTATTTCTCTGGAATCATTCATCTCTTCAGGCTGTAGCAGTCTTTCTGCTTCCTCTTTCACACAGCTCCCTGAGCCTTGAGGAAAGGAAGTGCTTTGGTGAAGACTGAGTAATTCAAAATCTCTCACTCTGCACATTGTCATGGTGTATGTGTTTGTGTTTGTGTTGTGTTTATTGGTAGCTACTGCAAGAAGCTTCTATAATGAGGGTTGAGCAAATAACTGCTATATAGGTATAGCAGCATATCATTAAGGGTCATTTTATTGCTATCTTCCTTTAGAAGAATAATAGCATTAGATTTGCCCCTAAGACAATAATCTTTCTAGTCTCAGATTCTTGGCCCCTTCAGCAGTGATGTATATAGATTCCATCTCATGGAGTCGTACATAAAATAAATAAGAGTGTGATTGGCTAATTACAAAACATTTGTATTCCTATTGCACACATATATCTCCAGGAAAGTCACTGCTAGGTTGATGGTTGCCCTTTACCTCTGGTGCAGAATACTCTCCAGGGTCATGAACCCTAGTCAGTAGGGGTAAGTGTTGTCTTCAGCAATAGAACCTTGCATCATCAGGGTGTGGAGAGCGACTGACAGCCTTGACAATAGCCTGCAATGTTTGAGAGTTTCAATATTTCCTCTTCAGCCAACAACTCCACAAGATAAAACTTTTTCCTGGCACTGAATATGTTATTTGATTGCATAAGATATTTAGTTGTGTTTTTGCCTTCCTTGCCTACTTTTTATGACTCCATTTAGATTATATATATACATTTTAGGAAGCTTCTATATAATAGGTTTCTGTATGTTTCCTTTTTTCAAATGGTCTTTAGTATTGTCTTTCCTCATATTCCACCGTTACCTTTATTTCCCATCCATTCCCTATTTAATCCTCCCATTTTAATTAACTCTTATTTCTTAATAACACTATATTCTAGTTCCACTTTCTTTGGAAGATCTTCTCCTCTCTTGTCCATTACTAAGTACCTAACCTCTGTGGTTATTCTTATTTTAAGATACATATTCAAGGCCAATACCCATATTTAAGAGAAAAAATACATTTGTCTTTTGGGGTCTGGATTACCTCACTTGGGACTTTTTTCTATCTCCATCCATTTACCAGCAAATTTTATAATTTCTTTCCTTAGTAGATGAATAGTATTCCACTGTGCAAATGTACATTTTCATCATCCAGTGTTCACTTGATGGATCAATTCTAGGCTGTTTCTAATTTCTGGCTATTATGAATAGTGTAGCACCAAAAGTCAATGTGCATGTATCTCTACAATAGAATGTAGAATCCTTAGAATATATGCTCAAGACTGTTATAGCTGATGCTTGAGGAAGATAGATTCCAAGCTTTTCAGAGAACAACCACTCTGATTTCCAAGTCAGAGCTGCTACCAGTTACGAATGTATTCCCCTTTCCCTTTATCCTAGCTATCTTGTGCTATTAATTCTTTTATTGAAGTTGTCATTTCTGACAGGTGTAAGATGGAATCTCAAAGTAGTTTCAATTTGCATTATGCTGACAGCTACGAATGTTGAGTAATTTTTTTGTTTCAATGCTTTTTTTGTTTCATCTTTTGAGAACTCTCTGCTTGGTTATCTTCACCATTTTTTAAAATTGGGCTATTTATTTTCTTGATATCCATTTTTTTATAGTTCTTTATACATTTTAGACATTAGTCTTGTATCAGATATGTAGCTGGAAAAAAACTTTTCCCAATCTGTGGGATGCTACTTTGCCTAAATGATACTGTTTTTTGTCATACAGAAGCTTTTCAATATTATGAGGTAACATTTATTAATTGTTGGTCTTAGTGCCTTGTGCTACCAGAGTACTGTACAGAAAGGCTTTCCTATGCCAATGAGTTCAAGGCTATATCCCACTTTCTCTTCAATCAGATAAAGTATTTCTGCCCTTATATTAAAGTTCTTGATCCATTTGGAATTGGTTTGGGGGCAGAATAATGTATATTAATTATTTTTAGTCATCCAATCAGAACTGCACTATTTGTCTAATATGCTTTCTTTTCTGCAGTGTGTACTTTTTGGTTCCTTTGTAAAAAAAAATCAAGTTTCCATTGGTGTGATAACTTATGTTTGGATATTCAATCAATTCCATTGATCAACATGTCGGCTTTTATGTCACTGTTAGGCTGAATTTTTTTAGTCACTAGAGTTCTATACTACAATTTGAGATTGGGGATGGTGATACTTCCAGTACTTCTTTTGCTAGCCTGTTTTAACTGTTTTGTAATTTTGTGTTTCTATATGAATCTGAGAGCTTTTTTTTAATTTCTGTGAAAAATTGTTTTATACTGTTGATGTGGATTGCACTGAATCTGTAGATTGCTTTTAATAAGATGGCTATCATCAAAATACTAATCTTCCCAATTCATGAGCATGAGGATACTTTCTGTCTTCTGATATGTTCTTCAATATTATTCAATGTCTTGATGTTATTATTATGCAAACCTGCAATTGGTTTAGTTACAATTATCTCAAGATACTTCTTGATGATTGTTGGGCAAAGTATGTTTAGGGTTCACGAAGACCTTTCAGGGAGTTTTGTTATAGCAAACCACATTAGCCTGAAAGAAATCCAAAGACTCTCATTTCCTGTGGGAACAAAAGCACAACCTCTTTTCCAAAGTGACATATCTTTAGGCTCAAATTTTGAAGGCAAGATACCTTTATGTTGCTTTAACTTACCAGCCCCCAGAATCAATTATCTCTCTGCAGTCAAAATATTCAAAGAAAACCCAATAATATACATGATCCAGACTCTATGTATATATTCCATCTTTATGTGGCTTCTTTTTCTTTACTCCTTTAATCTGTCTCTATGTACTTGTTTATATTACTTTTACTGTCTCTTTAAAGACTTTACCGCTTTTTATAACTGTCTATACCCTTTTTCTTCTTTCTCCCAAGCCTATGTACATTTTTAAACACACTGTGTCTCATTTTAGAGGTCTCTTATGTCTGAATCTGTCCTATTGTGTTTCTAAACAAGGAGCATTTTAAAATGGTAAGCAGTGTTGTTACAGCAGCTCTGTGCGCTGGCTCCACCTCTCTTGGCCTTTTAATATGGCAGAGGTACATATGTCTCCAGCTCTGGGACTGCTAGGTGGGAGCCATGCTCACAATTTCAACTCTGGGAAGCATCATGTAGCACATAAACCCGTTTTTGTCGGAGTAAAAGTTAAATCTGCCATGCAGCATGCTGCACAGCCTGGAACAGTCTCTGTGTGTGACAGCAGGAACGTGCCATCCTTTCCTGCTTGTGCATGCCTAGCAAACCCAATCCAGTTACTTGCCCAAACCCAATCCAGTTACTTGCCCAAACCCAATCCAGTTACTTGCCCATGTGGGGGATGCTGAGTGGCAGGCACACTCTCTTCTACTTTCCTCCTAACCCTGAGCAGACATACAATCACCCAGACTTGAAGCATGTGGCTGGCCAGGTAGATTAGCCCCAAATGAATGGGTACAATTTTGTTAGTATACAAAAGAGTTCCACAATAGCCCAGAATACAGTATAAAAAAGGGATAATTTATCTGGGGATAAACTCACAGAAAGAGTAACAATCTTCAGTCCTCTGCATACTCTGGGAACTTGAACTGAATTCAGCAGCCAAGAGGCTTGTGCATGTTTTTTCTTATCTGCATTTATAGTACATGAGAACATGCCCAATTTGGGCTGGTATCTTAAAGGCTATTGGCTGAAGGAATTCCCACAGCATCTATGAGTTCAAATATTCTCTGTTATTAATATCCAACTTTAATACATAATGTTCTGCTAGGTTTCATGGTGTTATCGCAATTTTCTTATATCTTTTTGAGCTTGCTTTATGCCTAGTTATGTGGTCAATTTTTGAGAAAATTCATGAGCTTCTGAGAAGAAAGTATAATCTTTGCAGCTGATCCATTTGATTTATGATATTATTTCTAACCATTTCTCAGGTTAGTTTTGGAATGGATGACCTGCCTATTGGCAAGAGTAGGGTAACGAAGTCACTCCTATTAGTGTGTGAGGATCAATATGTAATTTTATTTGTAGTAGTGCTTCTTTTATTAACTTGGCTGCTCTTTTTTATTTTTTGATGCAGTAACTCTAAGAATTGCAATATCTCCCTGGTTCATTTTTCCCTTAATGAGTTTGTAGTGTCTTTCCCTATTTCTTTTGTTCACTTTGGCTTTACATTTGTTTTGTCATATATTAAATTGGCTACACATGTTTGCTCCTTGGGTCCATTTGCTTAGAATACATTTTTCTATCCTTTTACCACATTTCTTCTTGCTGATGATGTATATTTTTTCATTGCAGCAGAAATATGGATTCTATTTTCTAGTCCATGTGGTTTTTCTGGGTCTTTCTATTGGAAAATTGAGACTATTAGTACCTAGAGTTATCAAGAAGCAGTGTTTATTCATTCTTGGTACTTCATTGTTATGATGTGGGGTTTTTTCTCTTCATTTGATTTACTGTTCTCAGATTGTTTATTCCTACTTTTTGGGTGAGGTTAACCTCTTCACACTGAAGTTTTTCTTTTAGTGCCTTCTGTACTCATGGACTTGTAGATAGAACTTGATTAAATGTGATTTCAACATGGAATATTTTTTCTTATTCTTTCAATTATGGTTGATAATTTTACTAGATAATATAGTCTGGGCTGGTATCTGTGGTCCCTCAGAATTTTGTAGAATATCTGTCTAGGCCCTCTGTCTTTCAGAGTCTTCACAGAAAATCTGCAGGCTATTATAATATGCCTACCTTTAGATGAGTGTTGGGGGATATTTGATCATACTGTGAACCCTGAGAAGGCATTTGCATTAATTAAATGGAATTATTTTTGGGTCAGGAGACTGAGTTAGCAACTAGGTGACAGAAAGTAACCATAGAACATCAGAAGGCATCTGGAAGTGATAAAGAGATACACCAGAAGTATGGTGAGGGGTTTTGAGTGTCCTAGCCTTTTCTGTTTTGGAGGAGCAGAAGAAGGGGCTTTTGGGGAGACACCATTAAGGAGAGAAAGTTAAATAGGTGCTACCCAGCCTCTCTGAGCTAGCAGGGTTTCACCCCAGCCCTTGAGTCTCGAGTTTTATTTGTAAAAAGAACAATAAATATTTAGCTAAAGTTACCTGTTTTGGCAGTGGCAGAGCCAGTGCCTGTGGAAAAAGAATTCTTTCCAGACAGCAGACTGAGTGGCCAAGCTTCTGCCAGAGAACCAGACTGGTAACTGTGGAGTTGCAATTGCTGGCTGAAATAGCAGTAGATTAAGGTGCAGCCACCATGCAGAAGGAAAATTTCTCTTTTTCCTTCTAGATATTTTTCTGGTGCAATTTAATCTCCTTTCTTTTTACTTTGTTTGCTTATGAGTCCTGTGGAATTTCTTTTCTATTCCACTCTATCTGATATTCTTTATATTCTTGTACCTTGATAGAGACCTTTTCCTTTTGAATGGGAGAAATTTTCTTCAATGTTTTTGTTTAAAAATAATTTTGTACCTTTGACTTGGGTTTCATCTCTTTCTTCTGTTTCTACTGTTTGTAGGTTCAAAAAGTCTTTTCCAGTGCCATTTAGTTAAAGAATGATCCCTACTCTATCCTCTATCAGATTAAGATAATGGATCTTACTTAGAGGCCCTTGATCCTTTTGAAGTAGAGTCTTGAGGAGGTGAGAAATAATTATCAGCCTTCTAAATGAGTAGAAGTTGGTATTGATAGTGAAAATATCAGCAATGGCATCAAAAGTGAGATGATAAATTCTTTGACAAGTATCAAAATTAGCTGTTCATAGTTTGCTTGGAAGAAAAGGTGAGCCACATGGTTGATTGCAGGAATAATGTGCCCTTGAGGAATCATACTAGGCAATTGATATGCCAATGAAGTACATGAGTTATAAAAGAAATATATCACACTGAAAAGAAAATGGTTATTGAATCTTAATGATTGTATATAATTGAAGCTATGCATATTGATAACATATTATAGTTCCATTGGTATATTTAAGATAATGGGGTGCAGAAAAAATGGAGTTCAATTTCTTTTACACAAAATCTTCTTGGATTGGATGATAGTCTCTAAGCTTTGGAAAAACAGTCTTTTTCCTGGAGTAGGAGCTCATTCCAGTATTATTTAGGAAAAGAGAAATAAATAATATTCTTGTCATTTTTCCATCTCTAATGTTTTATTTTATTACAGTTATGTAGTTTATATATTTTGCATATAAGACTGGCTTACAAATTGTAAACTGTGAGATTATAGAAGTTTAGAGAAACAAGAAATCATCTGTGGAAGAAAGAAAATATTCCTTGATCACAAAGTATTAAAACTGAGCCTCAACATATAGTATGACATTAGTAATTAGAGCCAAGAGAATAGATGCATTTTCTGAAATGAAAATGTAGAGAGAAAAGTTGGTAAACATAGAGACTTCGAATTTAAGTACTATCACAAAAGTTTGAGGGCAGAAATTTAAAAATTATAGTAGTGGAGAGTTGATACCATATCATGTCATAGAAACCAAAAATTTAACAGATACAGAAGTGGTAGGTAAATAACGTATAATGCCACAGACAGAGTAAGAGCAAGGTGGAGTAGGTAGCTGTATGACCTTTGACGCTGGAGATGAATACATACTTTTAGTTATTCAGTTTGATTTTTGTTCTGCTGTTCTGGAACTTTGGGATAGGTTGTATAATTGTTATTGAACAACCTAGCAGATGTGCTTCAAGGCCAAGGATAGCTATGAATATAAGCAAACACAAGCTCATAAGCCTAATTAAAATGTTGAACATTTTGTGTGTGGAGGTGGGTAACTCAATAATGTTGTTTGTAAGTATAATCATCGTAGATGACAAGGCCATGTTGCCTGATTGAATAACTAAATGGGGAGAACTTAATAATTGGATGGATAAAGTAATAGTTGCTATTCCTTTTCGATTACAGGGATACAAATTTGAGAATAAGAAAGTGAGACATCTTGAGATAACATCAGTGGCCATTGAGGAAAGTAGACTCAGGAAATAAGAATTTAATTACTATAAACAATGTGAGAATAGTGTCTTCTGCATCAGTAGTCACCAGGGTGTCACTTTGGTCTTAAGCTGCAAAAGCAGTCCCTTTTACAAGGACTGGATCATTTGGGACCATAATGCACCAGCAGGCAAAAATTCGTCTTGGACGAAAACATTTGATGTCTGAAGTCAGTCTTCTTTGCCAAGCAATACAAAGACTGCACCAGATCCAAGCTATATGCAAAACTTAAAATAAAAAAAAACATAGGTTAATAATAGAACTTCCCTAGTGAGGGAGGGTTGAAGAATGAAAAGGTAGCTGAAGAATGCACCAGATCTCTGGAGGTTTTCCTTGACGCAATCATCCCCAGGCTGTAATCATCCTCACTGACCCCACACTGGGCTGTGTTTCTGAGCACTCACAGTACTTTGCATCAGCCTCCTCTTATTTAGCAGACTTCCCCATTTCTGCTACATTGCAGGGGCTAATTATCTTCCATTTATCTATGCAGACCTGCATTTGCCATCTATTAGTCCAGAAACATAAATGATGTAAATCTTTTGCTATCTGACAGTACCACCTAATTATTTCTCATTTGTTCTTATTCTCCCTCAATTTAGCATCATCTGCAAAGTTGGAAATTATGTTTTCATATCGTAATTAGGGCTCAAAGAACCTCAGAGAAACTGCTAAGTGAATGCACATCCCTTTCCTTTTTGTTTTGTTAGTGAATTTGAAAGTGAAGAAATAAATTAGGGCTGAAGGAAAAAATAGGGTTAAATATTTTCTGCTATAAAAACAAAGTAGAGCAACATAGGAAGAAAAGCTTTTAGCATTACAATGCAGAAGCCATATTATCAAAGAGAAGCCATTGGTACTTCTGCTCTTTGCTAGGGAGAATCATCTACGATGATCCATTCTGTGCTTTAGAAGATGCCTTAGATGGTACAGTGTTGTGACTTGCACAAACATTTTCCTTCAAAAAAACACAAGGTTTATTTTTTTTATAAGATAATAATTTGGATGAAATAGAATGACAGTGGGTCAGGCAGGCAGATTTGGTCACCACTTGAAAAACTTAGATGTACAAGACTGAAGGAAGAAGCATAGTAACAGGGGGTCTTTGAAAGAAGATTTGGAAAATTCTTAGTTATGTCTCCTGTAAAGCATTAACCCCTGGGAGCAGCCTCTCTCAAACACCATTTGGAATCTTTATCATCCAGGTTTCTTTCCATCCTGTACTAAACTAACTTCATCTGGATTGAAGCCACCTAGATGTTTTTTTTTTTTATGGACTTAGCCCATTCTTTTAAGATTAAGCCTTTTGTAAGTCTATCTATAGCCCTGTGTTGCAAGATTTTAATTGGTAACTTTGGATACTTTGTCTATTATTCATTGAGACCATTGTATGTATATTTGTGCTATATAATAAATTACTTCAAATTCTCAATTATAGGATGATATATTGGTTATAACAAACTAGGTTGTGGTTTTGTAAAAAAAAAAATCCCCAAATATCTGCAATTTCAAACAAGGGTCCTTATTTTTTGCTCACCTTGTTTATCTATTGGGCTTGTCTGAAGAAGAATATACTGATTATCTTTTGTTGCTGACCTATTTTTATGAGGAATTCTACATATCTCCTTCCATAACTTTAAAAGGAGGGGAAAATAAAATAGAGATTCATGCTTTTCTCCAAAAGTTTCTATCCATAAGGGATATTACTTCTGTTGGCATGAAATTTTAATACCCAAAGAAATTCTCATGGTCTTCCTACAGTTCAATAAACTGAACAACTTTTTTTCTAAAGGTATGGGCTATGAATATCAGTACATAGTAATGTTCCAAGAGATGCTTTTTTTCTTTGTATCCTTTGGTAGAATAGCAAGAATCTCTCTATATAATGCCCACCAGAAAGACCAAAATACAGCTAGTCAGTCAATGGAGTAGTATTATACCATATATATATATAAATGTATGTGTGGTTAGGGTTATTCATGTGGAGACCAGAGCACAATATCCTTCAGGAATATCGTCTACCTTCTTTGGAACATGGTCTTTCATTGCCCTGGAGCCCTTCCATGAAATAGTAAACTGCACTGATCAGCCTGTCTCTGCCTTCCAAACCTATACGCATGCACTTGGCATTTTGACTCAGGTTTCCATGCCTGTCTAGAAGCCTTTTACTTTCTGAGCTATTTTTCTATTCCTTGGTGTCTTTTGTTTGAGACTTGAATTTTCAGCAGAAATCTTCCAGGTACTTCTTCCTTCATGCTATTATATTATGATTCTGTTCTGAACCATGCTTCAGTTTTGTGCAATATGAAAGAGATCAACAGAGGGAAAGCATTTTGTGTAAACACACACACACTACATGTATAAATATGTAAAAGTCAATAAAGTTAGAATTTATTTTTCCTCTTTTTTACTTTTCTTTTGTTTTTTTTAATTAACAATTTCCTCCTCCACCCATTTCCCCCCTCCACCACCCCTTTCCCCCTCCCTCTCCAGTCCAAAGAGCAGTCAGGGTTTCCTGCCCTGTGGGAAGTCCAAGGTCCTCCCCCCTCCATCCAGGTCTAGGAAGGTGAACATCCAAACAGAATAGGCTCCTACAAAGCCAGTACATGAAGTAAAATCAAAACCCAGTGCCATTGCCCTTGGCTTCTCAGTCAGCCCTCATTGGCAGCCACATTCAGAGAGTCCGGTTTGATCACATGATCCATCAGTCCCAGTCCAGCTGGCCTTGGTGAGCTCCCTTTAGATCAGCCCTGCTGTCTCAGTGGGTGGGCGCACCCCTCACAGTCCTGACTTTCTTGTTCATGTTCTCTCTCCTTCTGCTCCTCATTTGGACTTTGGGAGATCAGTCCAGTGCTCCAATGTGGGTCTCTGTCTCTATCTCCATCCAAACTCCTACAGCTGATAAATACCTTCAGTGATGTGGCAGGTTACAAGATCAACTCAAAAAAATCAGTAGCCTTCCTATACACAGAGGATAGAGAAGCAGAGAGGGAAATCAGAGAAGCTTCACCTTTCACGATAGCCACAAACAGCATAAAATATCTTGGGGTAACTCTAACCAAGGAAGTGAAAGATTTATTTGACAAGAACTTTAAGGCATTGAAGAAAGAAATTGAAGAGGACACCAGAAAATGGAAGGATCTCACATGCTCTTGGATGGGTAGGATCAACATAGTAAAAATGGGAATTCTACCAAAGGCAATCAATAAATTCAACACAATCCCCACTAAAATCCCAACAAAACTTTTCCTCTTTTCTAAGGAATTAAGCATAGCATACCAAAAACTTAGGAAACAAAAGCAAAAATAAACAAGTAAAATGTTATCAACCAAAAGAGCTTTTGCAGAATAAAGAATTTATAGAAAAAAAAAGATATACTACAGTTTGAAGAAAGTATTTTAAATTCATATACCTTAAAAGAGGTTAATGTCCAAATTATACAAGAAACTCACAAAATTCTGTAGAAAAACTAAAAAGTACAACTTAATATTGGCAAATGACGTGAATACATATCTCCAAAATGCATAAAAATAGCCAACAAGTATATTAAAATTGCTTAACATCATTAATCAAGGAGATGCAAATTAAATCCTAAATGTGATTCAGTCTCACGCCTGCTAGAAAACTACTATAAAAAGAAATAAAATCAATAAGCCACAGAAAAATGAGGTAAGTTGAAGATGTGTGTAGAACTGGGAATCAGTGTGACTGGTGTACACTGCTATGGGCACATAGGTTGGCATACTGTTTGTGGAAAGCAATATAAATGTTCCTAAATGGATTAAAATATGAGTTAGTTTACATACCCAGAAAACTGTCTTCTTTTCATTTTCAAAAAGGAAATGAAATCATCATCTCCTGAAGTCATATATTGCTAAGGAGGTTCTGCCATTTACAATAACATGGATGAAACTAGGCACAATATTGAGTGAAGTCAACCAGAAAAAGAAGCAAATCCTATACCATCTCAATCTAGCAAAACAGAAATCAAATATATAGAATTGTAGTGGCAACATTCCCATTGGGAGATCTGAATATAGAAAATGAAAAGACATAGGTTAAAGGACACAAAGCTATATTCCTGTGAGTGCCTAAGTATAGAGGTCTAGAGTACAGCACAAGGACTTTATTTAATAATAATGTGTGATGTATTGGAAATATGCCAAGATAATAGTTTTTAAATACTCTTGCTACAAAAGGACGAAAGGAGGTAACTCTACAAGATGTGTTCATATGCTTAGTTGTAGTAATTACATATATATATATATATATATCACTGTATTGAACATTGTATACTAGAATTTTAATTTTAATAAAATGAACAATTATATTAGTTTACTTTTGAGCATTACTATATTGAATCTATTTTAGTAATGTAAAACTAAAACACTTGAAATTTTTTCTTCTATAACTCTAAATCTCTGGTACTTTGTGTATGTGCTTTTGTGTAGTAGGCCTGGCCATTTATTTTACCACTACCAGACTGGCAGCCAATAGGACTCTTTTTCAGAGAACAAGATTGTTGAGAGGAAATGGGGGAAACATGGAGAATTTTCAAATCATTTTTAGAAACTCACAAACTAAAACTTAAATAGTAGTAGACAAGGCTTATGTTCTCTTTGAACTGAAAATGCCTTTAATCAATAGTATAAACAAATGGGAGAAAGAGCACATGAGTGCTGCGTACCTCGCCCCCGTGTCTGCGCTCTATGCGCTAGACCCCAATTCGCGAGCTTCGGGCTAGGGTCTGGAGGTTGAGAATACACACGCAGAGACAGATCGGCACACAGACCTTTAAACACTGATACCAAAGCCCCCTCTTTATTAACACCATGTAGACTTAAATACACTGCAGTCAATGGTCAACAGGTGAAAATCCCATCCTCTGATCCTCTAAGCTAGGCACAGTGTCTAGTAACTTCAATTAGAAAGTCCTAGGAGGGAAAAGCAGCTGAAGGCCAGGCCTCATTAGTCCCAAAATCTCCCCCCTAAATTTTTTTATAAAACAGAAGACCCTCCTGTCTTAGGCCATCTCAGAAGAGTAAACCCTTACCCCTCTTTGGAGTAGTTACCTGTCTACGGAGTAGACAGTAGAAGAGTAGCCCTCTTCTGTAGAAGTTACCTGTCTACGGAGGAGTCTTCATAGTTTATGCAGTATTTGCAACCAAAGCTAGAGTATGTTCAAGTTACTAGCCAAAAGGCTCAGAAGGATTTGCTAAGTGAACATATGCTGCATTCCCATGGGTTGTCTGATCTTACACAGAATTCAGAAATGAATGCCCATAGCAACAGGCATTAAGATTGCCAGCAAGAGGGTCCCCAATCACCACTGGACGCAGCCTCCCATTTGGGTTATGGTATTCTACCAACCATTTGACTAACACAGTTACAATCTGGTGAGCTAATTGTAACATTTCAAGGGCTATTCAAGTAATCATTGAGTTGTTTCACCACATAAGAGGCATTAGCAATATTAACAAATGTCATACAAATCGAATGATGAAAGTGTGAACAAGACATTTGTTGTACTTCCTGCCTTGGCTGCAAAGTTTGGTCTGCCGATGGGGCTGGGTTTAAACTGCGTGTACAGGTTGACTTGTACAGTAAGTGGCTGGGCATTGCAGCGAATGGCTAGGGACCTGATCTGGCCGGCACTGCCGCCAGGCTTCAAGGTGCACTCAAGAGCTGAGGATGAGGAGCAGGACCGGAGCCAGGTTGCAGGGCCAGCTCTGCCCCCTGACTACAGATGCAGCATCTCAGACTCCTCAGACAGCGACGAGGTCAGCAGTTCTTTGAAGAAGGAAATCAAGAGTCTGAAGAAGACAGTGGTGTAACTGCCAGAAAATAGAGGCGAAATCAAGATAGAGATGACGACGATGATGGATTTTTTGGACCAGCCCTTCCTCCTGGATTTAAGAGGCAGGACGACTCTCCTCCAAGGCCTATCATAGGTCCTGCCTTGCCACCTGGTTTCATTAAGTCTTCACAGAAAAGTGACAAAGGCAGAGAGGATCCAAGACAAGTGCCGTCATCCTTCAACTCAGAGGAAGCAGAGGGCAGTGAGGATGAAGATATTGTTGGACCAATGCCTGCAAAAGGACCAGTTAACTATAGTGTGACAACAGAGTTTGAAAAATGGGCCCAGAGAATGAAGGAAAAATTGACCAAAGGAGATAATGATTCCTTGAAACCAATCACAAGAGAGTCGTGGATGACTGAGCTTCCTCCAGAAATGAACGACTTTGGTCTGGGGCCAAGAACCTTTAAGAGAAAAGATGATGACAGATCTGGAGACCGATCTGTCTGGACAGACACCCCAGCTGACCGGGAAAGGAAAGCTAAGGAAATACAAGAAGCAAGGAAGTCATTCAGTAGGAAAGATGAAGAAAATATTTTGTCAGAAAGGGATAAGAGACTGGCTGAGCAAGTATCCTCATACAACGAATCAAAGAGATCAGAATCCCTCACGGACATCCATCATAAGAAGTTAAAGAATAAGGCTGTGGTGGATAAAAACAAACACCAAGAGAGAATACCATTTGACCGTGATAAAGATCTCAAGGTTAATCAGTTTGGTTAGGCTCAGAAAAAAGCCCTGATAAAGAAATCCAAAGAACTAAACACCCGATTTTCACATGGCAAAGGCAACATGTTTTTATAGTAAGTGTACTTCAGTGAGGTACACTTGCACTGACCGATCTGACCCCCCTCGGAATATCCTTTCTCTACAGTAATTATGTGCACAAACACTTCCTTTTGTGATAAAAGGTCTGCGTGTGTCAGTCTGTCTCTGCGTGAGTATTCTCAACCTCCAGCCCCTTTCCCGAAGCTCGCGAACTGGGGTCTAGCGCATAGAGCTCAGACCCGGGCCGTGGTGTGTGGCACATGAGTATGAAATGAACAAGGCAATGTACAACTTAGACTGGCTTCTTTTATTATGAGTTCTCGATTCTTTGATAGTTGTTGAAATACTTAATTTTCTCAACTTTGTTAATTCAATCTCATGTTCACTAGAGTTTTGCTTTGAATATTTAAAGCTCTGGCTTTTGAGAATTGTTGAAATCACTGAAATACTGAAAACTCAAGTTCAATATTAAAAAAATAAACAACTCTTTGTTTATCCCTCTTTCCTGTAAAATTTCAACCAAAGGTTTGTCTCATCCTGTCCATCTCAGGGTCCCTGAAAGGGACATAAAAACATAGGCAGCACTTCTAAGTGTCAGGATTCTGTCTGGATAAGGGACTGCCCATGCAAGGTTTTCATCTGCCACCACAGGCTCAGGGCAGAATGAGGAGCAACATGTTAGAACTACTATCTCCCATGGCTTGCATAGACTTGGCCTTCACCTGCCTGTGATCATAAACAACAGCTTTGGCCATCAAAAGTGTGTATCACTGAGCTGGCTGCTGCTTTTTGTCTTTTGGAGGGAAGGCATAAATACAGTAGCATGGTCTTAAAAGTCTATGCTATGAAGTAAAAAATGGATACATGCATTTTTCAAAAAATGCCAAGAATTCCATCTCTGAAACACAGGAAATATAAATACTCATATATGCATAATTTTAAAAATATCCTGCCCCCAAAGTTATCCAAGCTTTTGCATTTAATCATGATTTAGGCAGGTTTGTTTTGTTTTTAACCTACTCTATGTAAGACTCTTTAAGACTGAAACAAAGAGAATAGACTTTTTTAAAAAATATGTTATTTATCAAGAATTTTATAAGGGGAGCATGGAACCACAATTCTTAGTTAAGGGAACCACTTTAGAGTGAGCAAGAGATGTGACCCTAGAGGGGTTCCCAAGTGCCCAACATGACGTTCCCAGTTAGTTCCTTGGGCAGCTGATGATTGGGAACCTGAAATGACCCTATCCTAGAGCAATACTGACGAATATCTGGCATATCATCATAGAACCTTCATCTGGTGATGGATAGAGATAGAGACAGAGACCCACACGTGAGCACTGCACTGAACTCCCAAGGTCCCAATGAGGAGCAGAAGGAGGGAGAACATGAGCAAAGAAGTCGGGACCACGAGGCGTGCACCCACCCACTGAGACAGTGGAGCTGATCTACTGGGAGCTCACCAAGGCCAGCTGGACTGTAACCGAAAAAGCATGGGATAAAACCGGACTCTCTGAACATGGCGAACATTGATGGCTAATGAGACGCCAAGGACAATGGCACGGGGTTTTGATCCTACTTAATGTGCTGGCTTTGTGGAAGCCTAGCCAGTTTGGATGTTCACCTTCCTAGAAATGGATGGAGGGGGGAGGACCTAGGACTTACCACAGGGCAGGGAACCCTGACTGCTCTGTGGACTGGAGAGGGAGGGGGGGAGGAGTGGGGGGAGGGGGAGAAGGGTGGGAGGAGGGGGAGAAGGGTGGGAGGAGGGGGAGGGAAATGGGAGGCTGGGAGGAGGTGGAAACTTGTTTCTTGTTTATGTTTTTTTTTTCTTCTTTTCTTAATAAAAAAAAATTAAAAAAAAAAAGAATTTTATACCGATATTTTAGAGTTAATCTAGTTTCCAATAATTACCAAACACTTGACCATGCACATAAAAACACAAAACTTTTAAATTGAAAACACCTTGACATTCATGTGATCCAATGTACCCACTCTACTAGTAGGGAATGAAAGCTCAGGTAGTGAAAATACTTGGCAAGTGTTACTGATTTTTAGAATAGGAGAGTCAGAATTCTTGACTTTTTGGTGTTTTACAAAAACAACACTAGACAATCATCTTCAAATACGTATTTACTTTAGAAGATGTCCTTGAAGACTCTTGAGATATAATTCTTACACTAGCTTAATATTACGAAGTTTAGAAGCAGAGAGCATAATTACCCTTAAGTGATTCCCAATGTGTATTAGTTGAAGACACAACTACATCCAGAGTTAAGCAAATAGAGTAGATTTCAGGTCAGTCATTGAGCATGTGTTTAGCATGTGTCTTAGTTAGGTTTACTATTGCTGTGAAGGGACGTCATGACCAGGGTAACTCTTATAAAGAGAACATTTAATTAGGGTGACTTACTTACGGTTTCAGAGGTCCAGTCCATTACCATCATTATGGGGAACACGGAAGCATGCCAGCAGATGTGATGCTGGAGAAATAGCCAACTGTCCTACATCTTGCAGGCAACAAGAAGTCAACTGACTGTCATACTGAGGCAAGCTTGAGCAAAAGAGACCTTAAAGCCCACTCTCCACAGTGAGACACTTTCTCCAACAAAGCCACACCTCCTAATAGTGCTCCCCCCTTTGGGGGCCATTTTCTTTCAAACCACCACAGCATATACGAGGCTCTGAGTTCTATCCATATTACCAAACACAAAAACATAAGTAAGAAGCAAGGTAAGTGGAAACAAAGTTAAGCTGACATTTGTAAAGTAATGCCACAAATGTGTTTTCAAAGCTTTGTTAAAGCACATATTGTATATTATGGGGACATGGAAAAGCCACAGGTGAATGTATACAAGGCAAATGAAGTCCTGAGTTTAAAAAACTGTACTGTTAGGCGTGGGCATGGCTATGTCCAGGATCAATGTTTCAGACTCATGGAAACTTGGTAAAATCCTTACCCAAAGTGAAGCATAGAGGATGACAAAGCCTTCCTCTCACCTAAGGACAAATGTTGACAGTATACACGAGTATGAGTGTTTATGAAGCATGGAGCAGTTATAAAAAATCTAGCAACTTCAGCTTCCTCCTGGGAATTTTCAGTATGATACTGCTCTCTACTATAGAGACTAGCTTGCTGCTCACCCAGTGCTGACCATAATAAATATGCTTAGGTTCTGGGTTGCTACATAGTTAGTGCTACTCCATCAGAGTGCACACAAACCACCTGATTGCAGGTTTTCCATACATGTGTCTATGGGACTGTCCTTCCCTCTTTCCTCACTGCCCCAGGCAGGTTTCTACTACCAAGCCAAGCATAATGCTGCAGCATATGATTCACCTCTTCAAAGCCAAAAACATTATTTATAGTGGGCTTATAGTTATGAAGTCATTGACATAATCTAATTTTAGAACATTTTCATAGCCTGAATAGGAACATTTTACGCATTAGCAGTCACTCCTCATTCCCTGTTTTTCCAGTACTAATGACTTCAACCATTAATCTACTTTTTTATCTCTACACATTTGTCTATTCTGTCATAGATAACTGAATGAGAATCTGTGGCTGGGTGTGAGTGTGTGTGTGGGAGGGGAGTATCCAAAGCTACTTCCTTTTAGGCTATTGAACTAGGGATAGTGGGGAAGAGTGAAATACTACATTATCAATCAAATGCCATCCTAGAATAGGTGGCTCTAGAGCCAGGCAAAAAAGACACTCAAAGCACCAAAGACAATTAAGGTAAGGGTCATTGTACATGTGCACATAGTGAAGGAACCTTAGAGATACCTGGGAGAGAGTAAAGAATTGGCTTTAGAAAGATTAGTATAGGAGCAAAAGTAAAAGTAGAAATTGAGATAACTGAAGTAGCAGGAAACTAAAAGTGTTAGTAAAGACCTAAAAGATAAAAAAAGAAAATCACTTTGGAAGAGAAAATTTGTTTTAATATTCATCTTCCTTTATTGAAGGTCTTTGTAGAAGTACTTTACTTTAAAATGATCTTTAATCCTTAGGGTTCTGTACAATATAGCACCAGTAATTAAGAACACTGTATTGTAGCCTTGATGTTTTTTTCAACTTAAGGAAGGGTTTATCTCTGATCATGGTTCAAGGGCTATGGTAGTTTGAACAAGAATAATCCTAGTCAGCTGGCAGACATGTTTGGCTAAGGATTAGGAGGTATAGCTTTATGGGACGAGATATGTCACAGGGGATGGGCTTGAGGTTTCAAAAGACTCACACCAGCCCCCTCCTGCTTTGCCTTCTACTTGTGGATCAGATATGAGCTCTCAACTACTGCTTTAGCGCCATGCCTGCCTGCATGCTCTCATGCACCCCACCATGACGGACCCATCCTCAGAACTGTAAGCAAGCCCACAATTAAATGCTTTCTTTTTTTAAACCAGGTATTTCAAAGGATAAATGCTTTCTTTTATAAGTTTCTTTTATATCTCATGGTGTCTCTTCACAGCAATAGAAAAATAAATAAAACAAGGATAGTGTCCATTAATTGGTGGGAGAAGCTTTGGGCATTTGGTCACAATTCAACCAGTCAGGAGGCAGACAGTAACAATGCTTCTTCCCAAATCACTTTCGCCATTTAATGTAGTTCAGGCCCCCAACCTATAGAGTGGTACTGCATCCAATTAGGGTAAGCCTTCCCACATCAACTAGAGAACCTCTCACAACCATGCCCAGAAGCATGTTTCTTAGGTAGTTCTAGATTTTATCAAGTTGATAACATTAATCACACATGGTTGATGCTGTGCTGGTGAGTTGAACCCAGGGCTTCATGCTCGCTAGAAAAGCACTGTAACAACTGAGCTCATGCCAAGGTTCCCTGTTGAGAATCTTTTTATCAAGCTTAGTGGGGATACTATGGCTGTTATTTAATAAAATATGATGGTTTATCTACAGGTCATCTTTCAAAGGCACAGAAGGAATCACAGTGATACTTTTCTCACTCTGTTTCCTGTTACTTATTTCATATCTTTAAAGATCACCACTATTGACAGATGTTTCCATACTTCATAGTCTCAAAGTCATTCAGTCCCAAGTAAACACACAGGGATTTATACTATAAATTGTTTGATCTATTGTTCATGCTAGTTTTAATACCTCTTAAATTAAATCTTAAATTAGTCCATAATCATTATGTATGTTTAGCCATATGGCTTGATATCTTTTCTCAACAAGGCATTCTTATCTTACTTCCTCTGCAACTGGCTGATGACTATGTCTCTGCCTTTCTGGCTACTGGCCAATCATCATTTTGTTAAACCAATATGAGTGACAAATATTTACTGTGTTCAAGAGCATTCTCCCACAGCATTTCTCTGGTTTTCTTCAAAATAAGAACCCTGAATCTAATCTCTTTTGTTTAGCTTTTTCCTAACCATTATCCACAAAACTTGTAAGCAATACTCAGAACAAAGACAAACATCCATAATCCATTTTTTGGAAATGTGGACATAGATTTTTAGGCTACTTCCTGCTAATTAGGAGTGCTGATAATTTTATGGGGATTCAAAGAAAACTTATCATTATCCAAGTCCTGACTAGAGTATTCCATGAGGCTTAATTACCTCAGCCAGCAGTCTTGAAGCTGTTCCAGATATAGAACTCAGAGAAAACTGCAACAAAGATGCTCTAAAACATTGGATCATCTGTATCTATTGGTGATTTTTGGGGGGAGGTTCTTCCTTGATCAAACCTTATTTTTCTAACCCAGAATGAATCCACAACCACTTATTTCCCATGGAAGCAAACTCAGAACCTCTTCTCCAAAGTAAAGTATTTTTGACTTAAATTTTGAAGTCAAAGCATTTTCAAAATATATAGGTTGGATTAATCCAACAGCATTCATAATCAAATGTCTTTTAGCACCTGTTACTCCTCCCTCAGCAGTCAAACAATTCAAAAATAACACAATAATATACAGTCTCCAGATTCTCTGTGTATTTTCCATCTTTATATGAATTTTTAAGAATATATTATTTTATTTTTGTTTCTTGATTTTTGGTTTTTTTGAGGCAGGGTTTTGCTGTTTGTTTGACTGTCTTAGAACTCATTCTGTAGAATACGCTGGACTTGAACTCATAGAAATCTGCCTTTCTCTGCCTTCCAACAATTAAAACTAATTAAGACTAATTTTTTTAAAAAGGCAAAAAGCTAAAAAAAGAAATTATATTCAAGGTTCTTCTTTTGAAAAGAAAAAAATGGGATATTAGTTATGATAAGATAAAAGGTAGATTATTGAATCTACTCCAAAAAGGAAAAAGAGATGATATAGATATAAGATAAAAAGGTTGATTATTGAATCTACTTTTGAAAAGCAACTACTAGGCTGGGCGATGGTGATGCATGCCTTTAATCCCAGCACTCGGGAGGCAGAGGCAGGCGGATCTCTGTGAGTTCGAGACCAGCCTGGTCTACAGAGCTAGTTCCAGGACAGGCTTCAAAAAGCCACAGAGAAACCCTGTCTCAAAAAACCAAAAAAAAAAGCAACTACTACTTTTAAATATTTTACAATGGAATGGGCTTCTGTATATTGTGTACAAATTTTGTTTATTGATACAAATTTGAGATTAGTTTTCTTAAAACATACTGTATATACATATATAATCTTGTACCTATACAGCTCATTTAACAACGCAATCCAAATTTCTAGTCCTTGAAAGTTATTAACAACTGTTCAGAAAAATAAGTAAATGTAAGTTAGTAATTAGTCACCTATTATAATCTAACTTGTAGTCACATTAGGTATGTTTTCAAGATCCAACGAAGATATATTTTAGATAGACAGGTTATCTTCAAACACTTCAGAGATCTACAGAATATGGTCTTTAAGATGTTTTAATAACATAAGTTCATTTTTATGACAATGAGGCATATCTGCTTCTGGCAGCACCATTCTACTTCAGAGAAGACAATGGGCATGAAAGAAACTACAGATGGAGTTTACTTTCTTTATGTCATAAGTAAGCCACCAGGCAAGAAAATGTCCTTGCCTTGACTGCTGAGAGTATGCTGTCCTAATTGGACAAGCAAGACACAAAACAAAGTGACTACCAAACAGTGTCAAGACAAGGAGGGATAGCCCTTCAGAATATCTTGCTTCCCAGAAGTCTGTCAGATATTGCAGAGGGACTTTGGGTGTCTGTCTAGGCAGCTAGGTATTTCTATCCTTTCTCACATTTTTTGCAAGTCACTTGCTTGTACTTCTTGCTTACTCAGTTAGTATTATTTCCTTCTTGGATCTCTGAGGGTATTGAACACTAGATAATTATAGTTATAATTTTCCTTGTTTATCCAACACAGAAAGCAAGTTATGATAGAAATTACACTAGGTACAAGACTTTGGACTCACCAAGATAGGATAGATATGGAGTATTTTCTCTAAATTTGTCAAATGCAAATAGACTAGACATTGTTGATATATTTATTTTGTGTATATTTTGTATATAGTCATTGTACTTATTATATATAGTTTTTCTTATATTAGTTACAACCTTTTTATTTTAGACAAAAAGGGGAAATGTAGTGATATTTCATTTGTATTTCTAATAAATAAAGTGTGCCTGAAGATCAGAGAGTAAAACAGCCACAGTGGTCAGTCTTACAGACAAGGCAGTGGTGACACATACCTTTAAACTGGTAGCCACATTAGTTTGCAATAGAAACTAGGTGGTGATGGTACACTGCCTTTAATTCCAGCACTTGAGGGGAATATAAAATGGAATGATACAGGTCTCAACTCAGTCTAATTCTGAGGATTCCATTTAAGACTAAGGTAGAGGTAAGAGCTAGTGCCTGGCTCTTTTGCTTTTCTGACCATCTGGTAAAGCCCTAATGTCTTTCTCTGCATTCTTATTAATCATGCTACATACATACATACATACATACATATATACATATATTTTCCTCTCTTCTTCCAGAAGTACTTATTGCCTATATAAGCTTATCCTATAACTATGTCATATCAACACTTTACATGGAACTATGTCCTATCAACCACAATTTCAGTCACTATGTGACAGAAATTCCTTTAAAATTTTAAGAGGATATATTATATATTAAGTGTTCTTATCACAGGAAACTCTGAAAAATAGGAATGTGTTGAAAATATTGAATATGTTTATACATAAGTATCACTTAATATAAGTTAAGTATGGATAGCTTTTACATGTGAATTATGCTTAAAAATTTAAAAATAACAATTCATCAATGTAGGAACAGAATGTATAAGCTCTATAAAATAGACCATGCGTAAACAAAGCTAACGAAATTTTACAGTTTAGATTATATCATTACTAGTTTTTTAGTGCATACACTTCTAGAAAAGTATGTATCTATAGCTATTCCTCTGTGTGTGTGTGTGTGTGTGTGTGTGTGTGTGTGTGTGTGTGTGTGTAGTGTGTATTAATTTGTATACAGGTGCACATGCATGTGTGTGCACATGTGTGTGCTAGGCAGAGGTTCACTTCAGGTGTTTTTCCTCAGTAGCTGTCTACCTTGTTTTTGACACAGGATCTCTCACTGGCCCAAAGCTCTATGAGTAGGCTAGACATGTTGGCCAGTAAAGGCCAGTGATCTGCTATCTCCCCCATTCTAGTGCTAGGATTACAAGCATATCACCACACTTTACTATTTTATATGGGTCTGTGGACTGATCTCAGGTCCTCATGCTTCCAGGAAAGCAACTACTGACAAAACAATTTCCCCCGTTCTTATAATCTTTTACCAAAATCAGATTGTAACAGCCTTTCTTTGGATGTCACCTCCTAAATCATGACATCAAGGCTTATTATTCACTATGAATGTTTGACCTTTGCTTAGGCTTGTTTCTAGATAACTTTTTATCTTTAATTTAAATTAACCCTTTTCTAGTAATCTATGTGCTGCCCCAGGGCAAGTTTACCTCATCTATGTACTGTTCATCCTGCTTTCCTGCTTCTCTGGCCCTTGACTGGCTGGCTGCTGGCTGGATCATTCTCCCCCCCTCGCCTTAGCTATTGGTCATTCAGCTTATTATTAGACCAATCAGTTGCCTTAGGTGAAATAGCAACACAGTTTTTGTATAGCCACACTGATGACTATCTTGAATATCACCATAGAAACTTTGTCCGGTGATGGATGGAGATAGATACAGAAACCCACATTGGAGCACTGGACTGAGCTCCCAAGGTCCAGTTGAGAAGAGCAGAAGGAGGGAGAATATGAGCAAGGAAGTCAGAACCGTGAGGGGTTGGTCCACCCGCTGAGACAGTGTGACTGATCTAATGGGAGCTCACCAAGGCCAGCTGAACTGGGACTGAATGAGCATGTGACCAAACCGGACTCTCTGAATGGGGCTGACAATGGGGGCTGACTGAAAAGCCAATGATAATAACTCTGGGATTTGTTTCTACTGCGTGTACTGGCTTTTGGGATCCTAGTCTGTTTGGATGCATACCTTCCTAGACCTGGATGGAGGAGGGAGGACCTTGGACTTCCCACAGGGCAGGGAACCCTGACTGCTCTTCGGACTGAAGAGGTAGGGGGAGGGAGAGTGGGGAAACAGGAGGAAAATGGGAGGAGGGGAGGAGGTGGAAATTTTGAATGGTATTATTTACAAAGCAATAAAAATTAAAAAAATGATGCATAAACAAAAGCAACATACCTATACATAGTTAAGCAAATTTAGCATAAGCAAAGCAACACACCTTTACATAGTTAAACAAATACAGCATAACACATTTGTACATAGTTAAACAGATTTTATTCCAAAATATTAGATCACACTGGAGAAGTTACTGGGTAGCTTACTCCTTTCTCTTAACAATATCTGTTTTTACATGCCAATTCATTGCTCTCCAGAGGTTGCATTATATCCTGAGACCCATGCCTCTGTGACAAGAAAGTAGTCAAATAAAAGCATTGTTGACAGGTGCCTCCTTAGCATTACACAACACATGTCTCATAATCTAAAAGCATTATTGGGTGCAAATGAGGAATTCTCACAGGACCCCAATCATGGATGAAGCACTACAAGCAACTAATGACTTTTGAAAGAGGGGAAATAGTCTTCCTCGGGAAAAAGCCCACCAATTGATTATCTAATAAGAAGTAGACAGCCTAAAAGACAGATATATACACACAGCTCTAAGCAGATTCAGCAGGTTCTATTTACTTATTTATTTAATCATAGATTATAACAATAATAACAAAAGTGTTAGAGGCCATGAATTTGAGAAGAAGTTGGATGGAATGGGAGAGTTTGAAGGTAGGAGAAGTGGGAAATAAAGCAAAGTGAGAAAATAAAAAGAATATTTTGGCGAAAATAGAATGCTAGCATCACAATTGGAAGTTTTTGGGGCACTTAAACAATAATCATATTTACTACCACACAAAAATAACTTAGCTCAGCAAACTTACTTTACATGTGGTTTCCTAACTAGATCTCTCATTTCTCAGCCTTGTGGAGCTGAGACATTTATGATAGTTGTGGCATAGTGCCTTATGAGGTCAGAGGAAAACTCACAGAAGTCACGTCTTTCCTGGGTTCTGGGCCACCAGTCTTGGCAGCAAGTGCCTTCATCCACAGAGCCAAGCTGGCAGCAGATTGACACCCCCACACCCCAGCTCCATGATTTGGTAATCCTGCCTGTTCCTGTCCACTGGGGCCATTTGCTCACAGATTTCTGTACTCATATTAATTTATCTGTCTGTTTCATCTAAAATCCCTTTTGCCACACTTCTTCAAGGCCTACTTTCTACCTCTGAGATGCGCCTATAGGTCCCTTTCTGATGTGGGAGTGTCAATCTGTTGATTTCATTGGTTAAGCAATAAAGAAACTGCTTGGCCCTGATAGGTTAAAACATAGGTGGGAGGAGTAAACAGAACCGAATGCTGGGAGGAAGAGGAAGTGAGCTCAGAGAGACACCATGCTCCCCTCTCCCAGGCAGATGTGAGAGCTCTGCTCTCTGAGGCACACACGATGAAGCTCTGATCCAGGATGGACATAGGCTAGAATCTTTCCTGGTAAGACTGATGCTACACAGATTATTAGAAATGGGCTAGTCCAGGTGCAAGAGTTAGCCGAGAAGAGGATAGATATAATGGGCCAAGCAGTGTTTAAATAAATACAATTTGTGTGTTATTATTTCGGGGCATAAGCTAGCCAGGCAGCTGGGGTGCTGGGGACGCAGCTCCGCCGCTCCGATTACAACACCTTTCTTTTTATTTTGAGATAGGACCTCACTAAGTTTCCCAGGTTGAACTTGAAATCAGTCTGTAACCCAAACTAGTCTGCAATTTTCAGTTTTGCTACCTTAGCTTCCCAAATAGCTGAGACCATGTCCTGATATCACTAAATGAATGTTCTTTCTAAGGAAAAGTGGGTTGTCTTATAGTAAAGTAAAAATTTTCTTCTCATTTCTTTGGAGAATAAAAGTAGAAATAACCAAAAAACTTCAGTTATTTTCCAGTAGTATATGGCAGATATTATTTCTACAAAGTCTACAAGAAGTTGTTACTTATAAATGTTAATGGGCTAATATCTTGCCAATAAATGCATTAACTGTATGAGTCCTAAATAGTTTCCTTCTAATTTTAGGTGGTTAGAGTAGCAAAAATGTGTCACATTTCTCAGAAATGAACCTATTTTCTAAACTGAAGCATTCTATAAAACCTATAAACTTTATTTAAAAATCGGGTCATTTAGAGAACTTTAGCACTAAAGTTTCCTTTGAAAGGTAATATTGGCGTATCATTCAAGATATGCCTTAGTACTCACTATGTAGCATGGGGAATTTTATCACTTCCTGAAACTTCATTTGTAAAGTGGATCTACTAATAAGAAGGAAATGAGTAACTTCTGGGGGAAAATGTAACTCAGTGACTTTTTCTTAATACTATTAACTAAAGTTTCAATAATGCTTGATACATGCTTCTAAATACCTGACATACATTGACTCATTTTGTAATCACAACAGATATATGGGAATATATTATTATTACTACATCTGCTTGATACCAAAAAGTAAACTGAGACCAAGAGAACGTATGTGACTTATCCATGTGATAGATACCCTTGGTATGTAATAGAAGCAATTTTAGAAGCCAGGACATCTGGTTTCAGGATCAGTTTGCTTAGTTGTTCCACTCCAAGTTGTGGTACCTCTCTTTTGCCTCTTCCTTTTCCTTTTCTATGACTATCTTTCTATCAGCTTACAGTCTCTTTTGTGATTCAGCAATTACTTAGAGAACTCTTGTACTGTACCTATGTGAGTTGAGCAAAGGTCGTTGCCCTCATGAAACACTACCTTAAACCTCAACTGGGCTTTGTTCTATTGAATAATATTTTTTCTTTCATGATATAAAATTGGGAACATTCCTTTTTGAATATAATATTTTACTGTTTTAATTTTTCTTAGTTCTGAGAATTTCATGTCATGTTATGTGGTGTTCATATATTCTCAGATGTGTGGCCTTACATTGGATGATGGCTGACTTACCAGGGGCCACTCTCTTAAAGAATATTGGCCCTTCCTCTTCCAGCAGCTATTAACTACCTATAGTTCCATGGCTAGAGGTGGGCATACCTCTCCTCTCCATGTTGGGATATGGTCTGACTTGGCTGTTACAACTGCTATGAGTTCAAATGTACAGCTGTTCTGTTGTGTCTAGAAGACAGGTTCCTTGCTATTATGCTCTACACTCCTTTTTCCCCTCTTCACAATCATCTCTGAACCCTGGGAGAAGGGGTTATGGTATAGATGTCCTATTTAGGACTGAGAATTCCACAGTCCCTCATTCTCTGTACCTTGTTAATTGCTTTCACTGAAGACTGCACATACTAAGTCATAGAACATGGAAAAATCAAGCTGGTATTCACCTGCAAGCTTCATTCTCACTGACTTGTTTTCATAGATTCGGAAGGTGCTATGCACACAGACGCAGAAGAAAATAATAATCAGTCTCATCCAGCTATGAACCCTGTCAACTTCAACAGTGTCTAGCTTGGCAAGACATGCTCACTGATGCACTAGGGGCACAAACAATTGGAAAAACAAACCACTTTCTGTTTGCTTTAAATTCTCATCCACGAGATGAAACCCATAACTGTCACCAATGACAAGCTATGAACCTATGACTAGGCAGATCATAAGTCTTAGGAGAAAACTACTATTATTTTGCTAAATGGATACAGAATTAAATAAACTCCTAATGATTTATTGCTATACTCATACATTGACGTATCTCTTAGCCTTCATCAGAGAAACTTCTAATTGCAGTAGATGGTGATTACCACAACTTGTCAATGTCCATAGAAATTGGCCATTTTCATGTAAAGATATTATAATAGTCCAAAGGTGTCTTTATGAGTATAAAATGTATACCATCAATAGAATGACAAATTCAGAAGGACCATTATAAAATTCTTAATAATATTACCCTTAATCTTATGTTTAATAAGGAATTCCCAGGGATGTTGGATTATCAGTACACAGATGAGATGTACAATATATATTGTCCTTGTTCCTTCCTGTTCTCTTTGCACAATAGTACTTGAGATATTGGTATTGATAAGAACATGATACTTCTATTTGTGTGAGTGATGAAAGGTAATTTATGGGATTGTAGTGATGTTTGTAAATGAGCTCCTGTATTTGTTTTTTAAAACTGACAGTGCATAATGTAAAAAATAAGCACTTAAATACAAAAATAAAAGAATTCTTAAATGTTAATTATACTTTAGTTAGTTTAACTTTAAGTACCTAATTATGAAAATCCCTCACATGTTGACAGAAAAGCCATCAATGAAAATTTTGAAAAAGGCTTATCTTTTTAATGCCTTTTATTTGACTTCCCTCTGCTTCTCAAATGAGAGTATCCCCATTTCAATTTAAACTTTGCTCTACAGGTTAAAGTAGAAAATACTAAGAAACATTCGAGGGAAGTTATTGCCTAAATCAGATCAGGAAACAAGTAATTGGATTGGAGAAAAGAGGTTGTGGGGAAGTAAATAGAAGACTTTGAAGGGAAATCTAAAAAAATTGCAAAAGCAAAGAGGCATGTGTCGGGGACCAGCCTCAACAAAAATACCTCTTGCCAGGGTAGGAGCATGGGGATCAGAAAAACAAGTAAAGACTACAAAGACATGAATGAAATAATAAACCAGAAACATAAGATAGTATTGGGAGGGAGTTCCAGTGAATACTGAAATTGCCATATTTAATTTTCCATACATTTTTATACCCAATAACAAAAGGCTTCTTTAACATGGTACAAAGGACAACTCAAACAGTTAATTGCTTCAACACTTTGATACATCCGGTCATTAGCATTCTGTTGTTTAGGCAGTGAAGCCACACTAGACAAAGTATCCAGAAGGCAGCCATTCCCCAGGTAACCTCCTATTACAAAAGAAGGAGCAGAAGAATGTTTGCATATCCTGATTATCTGTCAGGGTGGAGTGGATCTACCTGTATGGGCCATCTTAATGTCCAAAGAACCAAGTAACCACATTCTGGGTCAGGTTGTGTGGCCCTGGTTGTTGTCAACAATTTTTAGCAACTTCCAAACTCGCTGACCATCACACAAGGTAGAAGTAGGCTAACATTTTTGGGCCTTCACAGGCATGACACATTATCTTCTTGTAATAAGATATAGTACCAAATGCAGCATTAATTACTGCCATAATTTTAAATATAAATATTCACAATAGCAAGAAGATAACAAGGAAATGGTGAACAATATAATACTTAAAGTTCTGGATTGGTAGGTAGAGTATAATAGAGATGAGCAAGAGGCTGGGACAATAAGTGAAAACAGTTGTATTTGATGGAACCTTCAAACTACTAAAGTACCACTTAAGCTCTAGGAATAAAACCACAGCAGTGGGTCCTTCAATCTTGAAAGATCTGTCATTTCACATTTCAAGCATTTACATTTACTATGGCCATTACCTGGGGCGACGTCTACTTCCAATCTTTCTTCAGAAAGGCTTCTTCTCAAGGGGTAAAGGCATAGTTATCCTTTTATATATTTTAAGTTGGCACATGGAATCTTCACCACACTAACCTAAAGGCAAAGATTTCCTTTTTGCTATGGCCTTTGGTATGAGCATGGTCAAGCTTTACAAGTTCTTGTATACAACCTAGAGTGCAAATATTATGATGTCTGTCTTCATACCTTATCCAGACATTTCTTCCCTTTGTCATCCTTGGAAGTACAGCTGTTGTTCTTGCTTTAAAAGCAATCATCTTGTCCTCCTTGCTCATCAAGAACAATTCATTCCACACTGGTGTTTGCTCCATGAATAATGTGTATTTAATAAATTGTCCCTTTCTTCAGAATGATGGAAATACATTCTCCAGAAGTCAACAGTTTGGGGTCAGGAACTGTGTTAACATGGAGTGGAGCAAAGCCCATGTGGAATGAGCATTTTGTTATGACTTTCCACCTTGTTCCTTTCCAATCCCCCTGTCTCTTGACATGGAAGATAATTTGTTTCCAAAGGCAGTTTTAAAAAGAGTGAACCCTCTCTAATGTATTTAGTTTTTCTTATGCCAATATCCTACTAGTCAGACAGAAACTCCCAGTAAGTGGTTGATTACATTCAAGCAAATACACAGCTGAGCAATTAAGTGCATTCACGTGCACCTTAGCAGACTTGCGACGGTAGGATTATCTCAAAGAAATAATTACGGCTGCTCTAGCTTGCCTTTCTGTGGTTTGGGAAACATTGGCTCTTGAAATTGGCTTTGGGTCATGTGGGCTGCTGCCTGATTGTTTCTGACTGAGAACTATTTAGATGTCTTGTTTTCTTTTGTGTTTTGAATGGTTTACATTAAATGCCAGGCCAATCGTTTGCAAAAGTTATGCTATCCAGCTGAGAACCAGGATCCTGATGCTCAATATGAATGTGGTAAATGAGGCAATGTATGTGTGTAATATGTATTTTAATCTTCAAAGTATTGTCTCCAGGCATTTTTTTTGGGGGGGTGGAAATATCACAGTCCATTGGAAAATGTCTGGAAAGCAGCAGTTTCCAACTCTTTGTCTAATTAGCTAGGTAACCTTAAGTATCCTACTCACTCCCCATGGCCTCTCTTTCCCTAAACCTACTTCATAGGGTTGTTGTGAGATTCCAATGAACAGTGTCCATGAAAGTTATTTCTGTGGGGGCTGCTAACATGGTGGAAATTATGTAACTCCAAACAAAAGTATTGAGTTTAGATCTTGACTGTGTGATAAAAGTACTGATAGTTCAACAGGAATACTTTGTTCTCCTGAAAATTTTTGTTCTGTAGGAGTGAGATGAGATGAGCCAAGGTCAGGTACTAGAATAATAGCTCTACCTTACATAACAAGAAAATGGAGGCGTGGGAAGGAAGACGACCATTTCCTGAGTGCGTGAATGCCCACCACTTGCATTCTTACTTCACTGAATTCCCAACATGACTCATCAATTTATCTAGGTGAGGAATACCTTCCCCTGGGTTATTATAGGAAGATACAGAAAATCAGCATACGTTGAAAATAATTTTGGTTCCAGGAGGCAGATGTGGCCAGAGAAAGAGAACTACTTTCACATTAGGTCTATACACAGAAGAATTGTGCAATCTGAATGTTAACGGCTAAAACTTCAAAAAAATAGCATCATGCTACAAGCAATAATAGTGCTAAACAATGGCAAAATTGAGACAAACTGCATGGGATAAAGATGAAGATGAGTAGAAAATTGCTCTTAAAGCAGTTATTAATAAGGTTCGTAATTTCGGCTCAGGAGTTGTGTTAGTTTTTTTCTCTCATCACTGGGACAAAATACCTAATAGAAACCAGGGAAGAAAGGGGTTGTTTTGGCTTGTGGATTAAGATGGGATGCAATCGTTGACAGTGGAGAAGTCCTAGTGGCATAAATGAGAGGGGATTGGTACCTGAGTGCCTATCACACGTGTTCTTACCTCACAGGCCTGTACCCTTCAAGCATGATTCACTATTTTATGTGTGTGAGAAATACCCTTCCCTGGCTTTTTATTGCATTTAGAGTCAGGAAACAAAGGGGAATGAATGTTGGTGGCCTGCTGGTTTCCTCCTTTATCACTTTGTATTTTTATTTTTTGTTAATATTTTTTATTTCTTCTTTGGTAATTTCACACATGTATACAATGTATTTTGATCATATCCATCTACTATTTTATCTTCCCACACTCTCAGACAACATAAACCATTCCCATTTTCATGTTCTCTTTATTTAATTTTTTTCTTTTTAAATATCTCACGGAATATATTTAGGACTATTTATATGAACACTGAAGGAAAGAGAGCAAGAAAAAGCATTAAGAGTCCAAGGTTGGGGAGGAGTGCTGGGAAATGTTGTCTTCTGGAAATGGCATGGCTGTCATGTGGTTACCTGCACATGCATAGGAATTGGAAGCTTGAATTTGCATACGAGAGTAAACACACATTGTCTTTTTGAGCCTGGGTTGCCTCCCATAATAATGCAGTATTTTCCAATTACATTTTATTATTAGCTTTGCTTTTCTTTGTACTCTGTCTTTAGAGAGTTCTTGCTGTCAAAACCATCCTCTCGATTCTTGTGTGCTTTGTGTAAACCCTCGTTTAAGGTTCTTGTATTTCCTTACATTTCATTGGTGTTCTTCCCCCCACTTGAAGATTGGGAAATTGGAAGTAGGGTTGTTGCAGATGTAATTGGTTAAGCTAAGATCACTCTAGAGTGCAACAGAGACAGGATGATGATACTCGGGTGATAGATCCTTGCAGGCTCCATACATGCTGCCTCAGTCTCTGTGAGCCTGTAGCTTGACACAGTGGGTCACATTCTCCTGGTGTCCTCCATTCCCTCTGCCTCCTACAGTCTTTCTTCCATCTCTTCCAGGGAGTTCCGCAATTTCCAAGGGAAAGAACCCAATGGAGACTTCAATTTAGAGTCTGTCTCAGAATAATTTCTGGCCATGTGCCTCTACACTCATTCCCATCTGCTGTTGGAGGAAGTCTCTCTCATGACAACTGGACAAGGCACCCATCTATGAATTTAGCAGAATTATCATTAGGAAACATTTCATTGATTTTTTTAAAACCAGTTGTGTTTGATTCTACCCTAGGTCTCTGTGCTATACAGTCTCCAATTATTATATTCCTATTAATAGACACAGTTAATAAACTGGGTGTGAATTAACACATCAGATATGATTTCAATGAGCTGTAAGAACATATATGAAATATTATATCTCTCTAAGTTAGGAACACAGCTGTGCGAATTTGTTTATTTACAACCAACTTATGCCAGTTATTCAAGGTAAAATTACTGTACTTATAAACTAGAGAGTTTCTGTAAGAATTATGTTGCTACTCCAGCATACAAAGTAGTGCCCTAACCTCATAATGCAGGCTTTTTGTCAGATAGTCTGTACAGAGAGCAATAAGAAATAGTACATTAGTAATTCATATTTCCTTTCTCTTAAGAAACTGTTCTTTCATAAACCAAAATAACTGAGGCTAAGGATGACTCTCAGTAGTAGAGTACTTGCCTTGCATAAGGCCCTCAATTCAATCACCAGCACAATGAAAAAAGAAATGCATTAAAATAAAATTGCCATCATCTGTTTTAATGTTATATTGTCTTCAGTGTAATACCTTTGTTGATGTGTGAGCTGTATAACTTTTGCTTGATGGTTAATCAGGTAACATATACATTGTCTGTCAACCAAGACAACCACATGATTATTGGCACTATTATAAATATGATTAATTCTTCCTCTTTTGAAATCAAATGCATTATTCAACAATTTAACAATGTCTGTAATACACAAACACTTCTGGTTTTCCATCCTTGTTAACTAGGCCAATAAATTGACCCATTTCAAAAATCTAAAGCTCAAATTGACAATGGACTGCACTGTTTGCATAATTTATTTCCAAGTGATGATGCATTGCACTCCACATATTTTACAGCAGAAAAGTACTTTAAGCCTGGTACGGAGAAACTCCTGAATGCTGTATTATCGCTAGACTCACATTACCCTTGTTTTGTTTCATTTCTCCAAGAATACATACAGGAATCATATATAACACACAGGATATTAGGTAATCGAACTAAAACATACAGAACTGGATGAGTCTAGCCTTTAGATTCTTGTAATAAGAGAAGAGGCGAAGTGTTATAAATCCAGAATGATTGAAACTTGCCTGTTTTAAAAGAAGTGGAAAGAGAGCACAATAATTTTCTGAGAAGAGATGGATAACTGCTACCCAAGATTAGTGTGGATAAAGTTGCCGTCCATCAGTATGGAATATTATTATAAGTATTCCTTTCTATGCCCACTCTGAATTTTTTTGTAATCTTAATTTTGAGAACACTGCTTCTTACACAGATATATGTGTTGTCAATATAAATAACAAAGTTATTGTACATGCGCTATACACCTCATATGTTCTTTAAGAAAATTAGCTTCTATGTAACACTGTACTTGAATAATGTATTTGATGCCCTTTAGATCTACTGTTAATAGTAATGAACATTACTAAGAATATTGGGCAGATAACACACTGCATTATTTTAAAAATATCAGCCTAGGTGTTTATTGAGCTGAGCTAGTCTTTCAAAATTTTCTCTCTTATTCTATCTCATATCCTCACAATCTGAGGAAAGGTTGGTTCAGTGAAGGAGGGGAGAACTGGGGACGTGGACACGCCTGAAGGAATCCATGAATTTGATAATACTTGTGGCTGGGAGGTCCCAAGGAGGCATAAACCTACTACAGTACGAGTTCTTTGGTGTTGCATATAAGAGTTTAAAGCAGTTTTTCATGCTAGGGAGCCACAGCTGCAGGCTCCAGAATGACACCCTGTGCTCAAGGGTGGCATGGAAGTACAAACGGCTTCAGCACAAACCAAAAGTGAGAGCACTTTAGACAATGGCAAGTGGTTTCCTGGGAGTAGAGTAGCATGTATCCTCAAACTTCCCATGGATGTAGCAACAATTAACATCTGTCCAGAAAAGGTCTTGTGAAGAATATGAAAGTGCAGGTGCACTGCAGTACAAGGCGTACAGCCTGTTCTGTAATCCATGTTGCTGTTAGAAAATGAAACTGTATTCAGCCATAAAGGAGAAGGAAGTTGAGGTAGTTCCAGGAATATGATGGAAATGGAGATCACGTTGAATATAAGCTAGATGCAGAAAGACAAATGTTTTCTCTCATATGCAGAATCTAGATTTAGGTATATAGGCTTGGGGGACGGTGCATAAGTGTAGAAAGTAGACCATGCTAAAGGGAGTAAGAGGAAAAAACAAGAGAAGGCAGTAGACTAGTGGTAGATAGATGATAGACAATAGATAGATAGATAGACAGATAGATAGATAATAGATAGCTGAATTGATAGATATAAATAGATGATATATATAAATAGACGTAGATGGATAGATGATAGATACATGCATACAAATCTATATAGATACATAGATAGATGATTGATAGATAGATAGATGATAGGTAGGTATAGACAGACAGACAGACAGACAGACAGATACGACAGATTAGGGAGGAATAATGGAGCAATTTGGTGTGATTGGGAGCAGTTACATGAAGATAGGAAGGAAGAGTGGAGGAAGATGAATAAAAACTAAGTATAAAAACATATGACACATATGTCCAAAAATGCCTAAAAGAAGCCAATTACTTTATATGGTAACTTAAAACTTTAAAAAAGTGATTTCTTTCTCTCTTCTTTCTTTTCATGCTATACGTTTGGCTACTCCAACCTGCCTTTTTCCTCTAGGATATGCGTTCATGAGCATAAGTGGTCAAGATTAATGTGAGTTTTATCATAAGAGAAAAGGGAAAAGTTTGGTTTCTTTCTGGCAGTTGCAGAAAGGCAGAGAATAGTTTACATTGTGAAAGTATTTTGTGAGTGTTATCTGTGATTCATGAGTCAAAAAGAAACTCTGGCTACAGAATGTTGTTGGGATCCATGAAGATTTGTTAACTTAAGGAAAAATCTGCAGCAGTATTTATAATCATCTTCTTTACAAATATGTCCTGCTGGTATTAATATTTAATTTGAATTTTCTGCTTTACAACAAAGCATAGAAATGTGAAGTTCATTCCACAGAAGTAGATCAGGGAAACACACTCAGCTTTAACAAGCTGATTGCTATTGCACCATTTGTTGAAGATGCTTTCTTTTTTCTATTGTAGAATTTTAGCTTCTTTGTCAAAAATCATGTGTTCATAGGTTTGTGGAAAAATACCCAAGTTTTCAATTCGATTCCATTGGCCAACCTGTCTGTTCTTATGCCAATACCAAGCTATTTTCATTACTGTAGGTCTGTAATAGAGCTTGATGTCAGGGATTGTGATGCCCCCAGAAGTTTCTTTATTGTACAGGATTGTTTTGGCTATCCTGGGTTTTTTGGTTTTTCATATGAAGTTGATTATTGTTCTTTCAAGGTCAGTAAAGAATTGTGTTAGTATTTTGATGGTATTTTGATAGAGCATGGACTGAGCTCCCAAAGTCCAGTTGTAGAGTGGGAGAAGTGAAAATATGAGCAAAGAGGTCAAGACCATAATGGGGACTCCCACCAAAACAGTTTACTTAAGCTAATGGGAGCTCACCAACTCCAGCAGGACAGAGAAGGAACCAGCATAGATCGGACCAAACTAGACTCTCTGAAAGTAGGTGACAGTTGTAGACTGGTGCAGACCGTGGGGCCACTGGCAGTGGCACCAGGATTTGTCCCTACTGCTTATACTGGCTTTTTGGTAATCTATTCTCTTTGGATGGATACTTTCTTTGCACAGCCTACATTTAGTAGGGAGGGCCATGGACCTTCTCCAAATCAAGTGTGCCTTACCCTCTCTGAGGAGTGGATAAGGATGGTAGGTGGAGGGAATGAGAAGAGGGGAGGGAGGAGGGAGAGGGAACTGGGATTGGTATGTAAAATGAAAACAGATAGTTTCTTTTCTTTCTTTAAAAGAGCTGATTCCTGTGGGCTAGGTTCCTCAGAGAGTAAAAAATTCAGCATGGAGAATACCACTTAGGACTATTCTTGGGACTAACCCCTATTAAAAGGAGCCAGAAGGAAACAAAGGTGGATATACTGGGAAAAGGAGCTACAGATGCAAATCTGGCTATAGCCTCATTTAGCCAGACATTGAGAATTTTCCTTCTGACTTGTCCTTGCTGAGTCAGGATTTTCTATCCCTAAACAGTCAGATTCTGGATATAGACCACCATGAAATGATGAGCAGGAGCTGGTTCATCCCAGCTCTCACAAGCTAACTGCTTACATCAATGAACATTCTCTATTCACTGAAATGGAGGGGATGTATACTTAAAAATCCACACAGTCACCAAAGGTTATAAGCCAGGTCTTCTTTGCTTTACTGGGGAAGCCAGTTCTTAGACATTACTGAAACATCGCTGCTCCTGTAAAAAAACAAAATTTGTGAATGAGGCAACTGTATGGAATTGAGGCAATCCTACAGACTAAGAGTGACATTTCTAGCAGTTGGGACTACAAACTTTCCAGCCCAGTTAGAGTGTCTTTGACTTCCAATTAAAAAGAAATCTTTGGAGAGGCTGGAGGTCATGACCTTAACAAATTATAGCATAAGCACGAAAATAAGCAGAGTAAGCAATAAGTGAGTATGGTAAATATGATATGTGGTAAGCCGATATTTAACTCAGGCAACAGCTAGCAAAGAAAATGACCTCCCTTGAAAAACGAAGTTGTGGTTCTCATTATACCTTTTGTGTGTAGGGGAGCACTAGGTAAGCACTGGTTTTCAAAATTAGGTAGATTGTGTTTAGGGATGCTTTTTATCATTTTTCGTCTCTTTTTATGTCCAATTTGGCACAAGAATGGATTCAGGAAATCATTTGTAAACATTGTACTCAAGGGACTGAGTAATTGTCTTCTATGTTTGAAAGCTGATCAGGTCAAAACTACAATGCAAACAGAGAAGAATTAAGGATGGACTGGATTATTGATCCTTGGAAAGAACAAAGATGTTCCCACCAATCAACATTCTTGGGGGATATATACAGGGCTTAAACTTTGAATTATATCAATTTCATTGTACCAGTGTGAATATATTTTTTCAACAAAACACAATCATTCACACTTGAAGGTTGACTGCTTGTTTGTTCCTGGCTGCTCAGTCCCAAAATAATCACACAGAAACCATTTTATTTGCAATACTGTTTGGTCAATAGCTTAAGTGTATTTATGGATAACTCATATCTTAAATTAACCCATCTCCATTAATCTGTGTATCGCCATGACGCTGAGGCTTAGCGGGTAAAGTTCCGGCATCTGTCTCTGGCGGGCCTACATGGCTTCTCTCTGACTCAACCTTCTTTCTCCCAGCATTCAGCTTTGTTTTCCCTTGCTAGCTCTACTATGCCCTATCAACAGGCTAAGGTAGTTTCTTTATTCAGCAACCAATAAAAGCAACACATAGACAGAAGGACCTCCCACATCAACCCACTAAACTTATAGTTTTAGCTACATGTTGTTGGCAGTGAAGACAGTGTGAGAATCCTGAGACTGAACTGGATGTGACTAACATGCAGTGAATAACCGCTAAAGAATGGCCTCTGTATTACAGATTTCAGTACGATGAAAAGACATTCTTCACGATCTTTCAAAATTGTTGCTTAGAGTTCATGATCTTCTGGGTAAATAACTCTAATCCACTCTACATGATAGGAAATGTATTGTAAAATGTAAGTTTAGGTTCTTAATATTTTGACTTAGTAACAGATTGCCTAACAAATTATTTGCCATATCACCAGCTGAATATCTGTCCTGACATCGTAGGAAATGCCCTAATATTTTCTTAATTTTAAGAGATCTCTGGCTATCAGTATTCTGGTTCCTGGGACCACTTGACTTACAGAATAATATAAGGATTTCTAACAGTGTTTCATAGTGTTTAGTTTGCATACTCAGAAATGAAGATTTCTTGATGCTCATACAGTAATATACCTTTAACATTGAAAGTTATTCTCATATACTAGAACTTAGTTGTAATATGAAGGGGGGGGCTGTTTGTTGTTGTTTGTGTCCCGCCCAGTACACCACAGCTGTTTAGCCCCCCAAAAAATCACACATATGTCTTTATAAATTATAAGCTGATTGGCCCATTAGCTCTAGCCTCTCACTGGCTAACTCTCACATCTTGATTAACCCATTTTTCTGATATATATTAGCCATGTGGCTCAGTACCTTTTTTCAGTGGGGCAGATCACATCCTGCTGCTTTGGTGGTCTGGGCAGGAGTGGGAGGAGTCAATTTCCTCCTTCCCAGAATTCTCCTGTTCTCGTTACATCATTTTTACTTCCTGTCTGGTTTCTCACCTATATTTTCTACCTGGCCAATCAGTGTTTATTTAAAACATGATTGACAGAATACAGACAATTCTCACACACCACTTCCCCTCTTTAAAAAAAAAAAAGGAAAATATCCATAGTCCATTTTGTGGGAATGTGGGTGTAGTATTCCAGGCTACTTCCAGCTGGTTGGGGGTGCTGATAATCTTATGGGGACCTAAAGAAAATTTAGAGTTGTGATCAAGTCCTGACTGAAGTATCCTGTGAGTCTTGATCATCTCTGGCAGCAGTCTTGAACCTGTTCTGAATGAAGAGCTCAGATATCTGGGCCATCTATTCCTGCCAGAGATTTCTCAGGTGGTCTTCCTTGATCAAAGCTGATTTTTCTTACTGAATAAATCCACAGCCACTCATTTTCTGTGGAAACAAAAGCAAAATCTCTACTCCAAAGTAACATACTCTTTGACTTCAATTTTGAAGCCAAGGTATTTTCAAAATATCTATCTTGGATTAATTCTGCAGCATTTATAAGCAAATATCTTTTAGCAGCTGTTGCTCCTTCCTTAGCATTTAAACAATTCAAAGAGAGCATAATAGCATACAGTATCAAGATTCTCTGTGTATTTTCCATCTTTATGTGGCTTTATTTTAACCTCTATTTCTTTTATTTTTACTTTTAACTTTTGGCGTTTTGAGACAGGTTCTCTGTGGTTTACGAGCGGTGGCCCATCCCAGGTGGGCTGGTCCTGCCATGAGGCTGAGATAGCCAGCCCGCGACAGGTCCAGAAGAGCCAAGTGGACAGGTGTAAATAGGCGGCAGGTCAAAGGCACATAGACACATAAAATAGGCATAAAGCTAAACATTTATTAAAGGAGAGAGAGACAGAGACACGTGCATGCATGCCAAAAAGGGGACAGTAAGAGAGTTTCAAGATGGTGGGGGCCAGGGTTGGGGGTCACTGGGAGTAGGAATGGCTTGTCCCTTAAAGGGACCAGAGACCAAAGAATAACACAGGCTACTTTCTTTTTTTTTAACTCTGAGAACTTAACCTTTAGCCTGTATATATTTTTAACACATTGTAAACCATTTAGAGGTTTTCTTCCTCTTTGAATCTCTCTTTACTGTATATCTCTCTTTTTCTGACCACATGGGTCTTTAATTTGCTAAGGAATATGGAGAAGTTTTTTTGCCACAACTCTATGGCGTTTTAAGGCCCTTGCCAGGAAGCAAGTTGCAAAAGTGTGTAAACAACACTGAAAAGCTCCTATGGCATTTCAAGGTCCTTGCCCAGAAGCAAGCAGCAACGTTGTATCCATCAGGACTGCCTGCTTGAAAGAGTCAGAGTTTTCTCTGGCAGGAAGGCCCAGAAAGCCTGCATTTTAAAACAGCTCAGCTTTTTTTTTCTTTTGCTAAGGCTGAAAACAAAAATGCTTTATTCTAGTCTTTCCCAAGCTTTCTCAGGCTTTCTGTGGATGCAGTTATCCACATAGGCACCAATCTGTAGCACGAGCAGGGCCTGCTTGTTTGTTGTTGGGGTTTCTGTCCTTCCACCAGGTCCCCCACAACTGTTTAGCCCCAAAGAAAATCACACATATGTCTCCATAAATTATAAGCTGATCGGCCAATTAGCTCTAGCCTCTCACTGGCTAACTCTCACATCTTGATTAACCCATTTTTCTGATCTATGTTAGCCATGTGGCTCAGTACCTTTTTTTCAGTGGGGCAGATCACATCGTGCTGCTTCGGTGGTCTGGGCAAGAGTGGGAGGAATCAACTTCCTTCTTCCCAGAATTCTCCTGTTCTCGTTACACCATTTTTACTTCCTGTCTGGTTTTCCTGCCAATATTTCCTGCCTGGCCAATCAGCGTTTATTTAAAACATGATTGACAGAATACAGACAATTCTCCCACACCACTTACTTACAAATATTTTGTGGTCCTATACTTTTATTCTGGTTTTCAGAACCTAGGGTCACATTGGAAGAGGACATCTCAATTGAGAAATTGCATCTATCAAATTTGCCTATGGGCATGTCTATAGGGATATCTTCTATGTTTTCTAGTTGATGTCAGAGAGCTCAGCCTTCTGTGGGCATTGCTACCCACAGAGAAGTAATCTTGGTATGAGAAAGCCAGTTGAGCAAGGTAGTAAACATCATTCCTCCATGGTCATTCAAGTTCCTGCCTTCAGCTCTTGTTCTGACTTCCCTTGGTGATGGAATGTTTGCTGAAAGAGTAAGATGAAAATAACTCTTTCCTTCCAAAGTTGCTTTAAGACATACTATTTTATCACAGCAACAGAAATGCAAACTAGAGCTACCCATGAGGTAACTATTATAATGGCTCTCATTTGCCTATAGAGGTTAAATCATTTGCTGAATGTTCCATTACTAAGGATTGATGAAGTTATGTTTTGGGTCTTTTTTTAGAGTGCATGCTTATCACCATTCTTTGACTGTACATAAATTTCCTTTGTAAATGATATATCATCATGCCACAAGAACCCATTATAGTAGGTATCCAAATTTATACAGTAATGTGATAGAGTTCTGATCCACACAGCTAACTTATAGTACACATACGCTTTTGAAAAGAGGTCATCTGGGGAAAACTGGTATGCAGATTGTAAGTGAAATATTTTTTTGCTCTTCCCAAAGCAAAATTATTTCTATATTATGTTGTAGTTAATCAAATGTTATTAGTTCTTAAGTTGTCTTAGCTTAAATCAGTAAGAGAAGAGGGAGGAAAAATACAAAGTACAAATGGAACTATTTCAAGAATTTTTATTTGTGAATTATGACATTATTAAATATAAATTCTGATTTTGCCTATGTGTGGAGAGACCAGATGTTCTTCATTTCTCCCAAGTAACCAGTTGCTTCTTTGTTTTTCCATTTGTTGAATATCAAATAAATAGGGTAGAAGATCTCCTACTAGGAGTCTATGATGTTGCTGTTTATGTACATAGGAAAGGTATTTATAAGCAGTTATAACGTCAACAGAAAAACAGGACAGTAGGAAAAGGCTTAAAGGAAGTATAAATGGAGAAACATTTTTGTTCTTTTCTTCTTTTACTTTTGTGATTATAATATGATTACATTTTTACTTCCTTCTCTTCCCTCCAAACCCTCCCATATTCATATACATGTATATTCATATACTTAGTATGCTGTAAATACAGTGTGGTGAAACATGCATGAAAATGTGTGACAGGGAAGAGAGGTAAGTGCTTCAGATTTGGAGGAACAGGAACTTATTTAATTCTGGCTAATAAACACATGTACATGTACGTTTCACTTCCAACCATAGCTTTCATCAATTGTACCAGTTTCCACTGGTATTGTGCTTTTCACAAGTTTACAAACAGGAAAATGTAACAATTTAATATCGAATTCTGAGTTCCTATATGTAATTAACCTAGTTTGTGGCTAAGCCTCCAAAAATATATCCATTATTATCATTTGAGTTGTCTTCTCCCACCATTGCTTCACCTTGTGTGTATCCTGAAATCTTAAATTACTTTTAATATCACCTGAAGCAAATACATGTGGAAGACAAAGGTGAGTAGGTTGGTTTCATGTGTGCTAAGAACTCTTGAATAATCAATGTAGACTTTATGCTGGATAGAATAAATATATGTATATATGTATGTACTTATTTAACATACATCTATTACAAATCCTGAATAAATTTGAAGAAGCTCCATAGAAAAACTTTCTGTCTTTAAAAAGAAAAATTCTCGAAGTTGCTGTTTTGACAAGTTACGACCTTTGGAAAATGCAAGACCGAATAAGCAAAAGAGCCATTTTCCAGAGACATTCCCAGATGAAACAGCTCGCCTGTTTCAGGCTTTCATTTAAACTGTGAACTGAGAAAGCAATTAACATTTCACCTTCATAGGCTAACATGTTTATTTATTAGTAAGGTTTGAAAAGCAGTCTGTATTCTATGGAAGATTTATGCAAATAATAGAAAACGACGTATCTGACCCAGATGTCCCTATCAATCATAACTCAGATGTCTATAAATTGAAGATGAATTTGGAGCTTACTTCAGGGGAGGGGGCTGAAAATATACTGAAGTATATGTAATTTTGAAAAGGCACTAAGTTATAGGTGTGTGAAAAGGAAGCAAAGCTAAATTTAGATGAAAAGTCTAAATAGAAATGCTTGCCACATTGGAGAGAAGCTAAAACCTGTCAGAATGAGCTGTGAAGGAGAGGGGTGAGAAAGCAGGAGAACCAGGAGGCTGACAGCGTGCACTGCCAGGTGAATTGGAATGAGGTCTACTTGAAGAGAACACTGAGACTCCGTGGAAGGCAACCACTGAAGTGCCAAGAGAGGAACAGAAGACATGTAAAGGAAAGCTTCAGGAACCCATAGCGTAAGTGATTTCAAGAACTCTTGAATCAAGACTGAGAAGTCCTTGCTGCTACAACCACAGCATACAGAACTGCTGTGAGATGCAAGCTGACAACTTCCTGTGGTGGCCCCAAGAGACTCAGACCAGCACTTGAAGGAAATCTGGCAAAAAGGCTGATCCAGTCACAACTGAGAATAAAAAGAAAAACATAACCACTCCTTAAAGTGAGCTGTTTTGTTTTTAATATACAAATATATTGGAAGAAATTATAACACCATATGTACTTCTATTTTTCAGGAATCTTATCTATGTACAGAATTTTGTTTTTTGCTTTTACTTCAAGTTGATGATATCTCTAAGTTTTTTTTTTCTGTGTATCTATATTTCCATGTTGCTGTGCCTACACATCTGTTATATTTGCCATTGAGAGGAGCAGAGTATGACCTTGAGTCTCCAGGGTTGGTATTATTCTATGTTGTTTTTGAGGACACCATATATTTTATCTAGCTTATTAAATGTATCTCATAAGCATTGTTATTATATTTACATCTCTAATTCTCTGACAAGCTATTATTAGAATCATTTGAGAAGCCATTTCCTGATGCTTTATTTCAATGCCCCCACCCCTCTACGTACGCACAGAAAAAGCTAATTCCATGTTATTGTTCTAGGTCAATGTCATAGTTTTGTTTTCCAACTATGTACATAGCTTTGATGTGCAGCCAGAGTTAAAAAATTGCTTGTTTGAGAGAGAGCACGAGCAAGGAACTCAGGACCGCGAGGGGTGCACCCGCACACTGAGACAAAGGGGATGTTCTATTGGGAACTTACCAAGGCTACCTGGCCTGGGTCTGAAAAAGCATGGGATAAAACCTGACTCGCTGAACATAGCAGACAATGAGGACTACTGAGAACTCAAGAACAATGGCAATGGGTTTCTGATCCTACTGCACGTACTGGCTTTGTGGGAGCCTAGGCAGTTTGGATGCTCACCTTATTAGACCTGAATGGAGGTGGGTGGTCCTTGGACTTCCCACAGGGCAGGGAACCCTGATTGCTCTTTGGGCTGATGAGGGAGGGGTACTTGATTGGGGGAGGGGGGGAGATGGGAGGCGGTGGCGGGGAGGAGGCAGAAATCTTTAATAAATAAATAAAAGAAGAATACTTGAAGAGGTAAGTAATAGTGTAAAGAAGAAAACTATCGGAACTTCAGATGTGAAAGATTCATGTTAGTACACATGACAACAGTTGGAAAGATCAGTGAAAATAATAATTATCTCGATAAGTTGTATGCTCAGAGTGAGCACTCATCAGGAGGATCAAGGATTAAGTAATTTTAAAGATCTCTCTCTTATGGTGATGCTTCTTAAAGAATCCTCTTTCCGGGATGCCTAGTTAGGTAAGAAAAAGGAACTGTGAGAGTTTCTTGTTAGTAGACTTCTTTAGTAGCAGAGAGAAAGAAATGATATCGATATCGCCTATCTCATACACTGTTTTTCCCTTCGCCCTTAAAGTATGATCCTATGAAGCTGGTCTTACAGGCCTTCTTGAACTCTCCTACTCCTGGTGGCCAGCAATTCATATAATTCACCACCAGAAGCCTGAGGATATTTATATTAGGCCATCATCTTTAAAATTCAGGGTGAACACTTTCTGCACAGGGCCGTACGTTAAAGATTTGAAGGCACACAGTCTATGTTGCAACTTTTCTGTACTGCGGTTACAGCCTTTGACAATAATCCAATGAATTGGTTGGCTGTGACCCAGTAAGTTACTTAGTAAAGTAGGAAGCGGGCACATTTGCCATGTGAACCTTAACTTGCCATGCTGTACTGTAAATAGGGAAGTTTGGTTTTATGAGTATAATGAGTGAGTAGTACATCAATAATTCTTCTTTTATCAAAAATTAACCATAAAATATAAAATATCAGCCTCAACTATCACAATACAATACAAAACAACATTAAAGATAAATTATCTAGATGTAACTTACTATGTGGCTCGCTGAGATGCTTAATTTGGTGTCTGTTCTCTTTCAAGTCTAAAGTATAAAAAAAAATCTACTTTTTAGGTTACCATAAAAACCTTTAAAAGAAGTCCATTTGCCATAAAAGTGCAAGAAGTCATTGTTTGGGAGTTTTCATTTAGTGCTTTAGAACCCATGGTCTCTAGTTCACCTGTTTTGTTGACTCTAACTGCCTGCTTACAATTATCAGAGAAGAGCTGTTACTTGCCTTATAAATCCTAATAACTTTTGGATTACCTTTTTGACTCCCACTTATTTTTTTCCTACCCTATGGTAAAAATCATCAGAAAAAAATACCTTACTGCATTGTAGAGCCATGAGCTTGCATAAAATATTATAAATACTTTTCCAACTAAAGATTTCCCTGGAAACTAACTGTAGGACCTACCTGAGCAGAGGCTCAGTGCTCTCTCCGCTCTGGTTTTATTGTTAAAGCAGAAAAGACTGCAGGAGTTCCGAGCAGATTTGATTGGTGGAGTTTGGTGTATGACTAAAAGGTATCTGCTTCATTCTGTAAGTGGAACTCGTAGAGATGAAAGGGTGGCTGGCTTCGTGAGGAGGGATCCACGCCAAGACTGTGTAAGAAGAAAGAGGACAGTTTTTCTAGTAAAGGTCTAGATGCAAATATTGACAGATCATTCTGATTTATTGGGCATGAAAGGATGCACAAATATTTCTTTCATTCTTTCTTCCAAAGCGAACAGATTTAACAAATATATAGGGGTGGGGGATGGAAGCAGAGAGAAACATGAAGAGATACATATAGAGAGAAAGTGAGAATCAGAATACAGCATTCAGCCATCAATCGGCCAGGAGAAAAACAGACACATCTTCACTGACATGATAGGATTAAAGCTAATGTCAAAGGTTAGAGGACATTCATTTCACATCAACAAAAGACAATGGACAACAGCCACCTGATGACAAATTGCTTGTGTCATTTAATGCCTGAAAACCATGTAAATATCCTCCACACTATGTCCCAAATTTGGCTGCCACTTCAAGGAGAAAGGACAGAAGATATAAAACTCAAAATTGGTTTGGCAATTCTGAAATACTTCATTTTTTTTTCTAAAAAATACAGCATTAAGTTTTGGCTACTTACTCTAAGGTTAGAAGAGAAAAAACTTTACTTCTACTGTAGTTAATTAAAGAACATTTCATGGTTTGGATGTTCATGATTATAATTATATTGCTTGTCCGGCTACCTATACCTGGAGATAGTGGAAAGCTTAGCATTCACAGGAAGGGAACTGATCCATGCATCACGGTGTTGTGAGAAAAATCCCAAGTAGTGTTTGCAGCCTATAGTGGAGTGAGAAGAAAAACCTCTCTTGAAAGGCACAGTGAGTCCTAGTTTTAAACTCTGTGGCATAGCTGGAGCCTCCCCAGAGAAAACGGCAGCTGACAAATCTGTCCTGCAAAGAGCAGTTAGGATTTCTGAGACAGTGCTCAGTGCCTCCTCTAAGGAAAAGCCCCCAGCAATAAATAAATAAATAAATAAATAAATAAATAAATAAATAAATACATAAATAATCACCAAATATTATAAGCCCTCTGTGTAGAAGCAAAGACAAAAATATTATTTTCATGTGGCAGGGTGGGGCTTCCAGGGTTGCTTTGGCCTTTCACCATGGTGATGAGAAACATGAGCTCCTGATGTAAAGGTCAGCCCATGCAGAGCTTGTTTCTACCCTGCTGAGGAGAGCTTTCCCTGACTGAGGGAATCTCATTGGTTGCTGATGAGTCACAGACGCTGAAGCCCACAGGCAGAAGCATCTGATTGGCTGTCTCTCTGTTTCAATATTTCCAGTCACGCAGGCTCTGATGAATGGTTCACAAGGAGCAAACGCTATGATTTGGATCAATTAATATGATGAGAAGGGCTGGGAGTGATAACTCTCCCACACACCCAAACTAATAGCTATTCCTGCTGTTTCATTTCCTCGCTGCTATGTTAGAGGAGGCTTTGTATAAAACAAAATCCTTGAGGAGACAGGAAACTTTTAAATGCTGCATAAATGTCAACTGTTCTATTTTTGTTCTGCTTACATCAGAGAGGCAAGGGTAACAATCAGAAGGACAAAGTCGTGACGAAAAACTCAAAGAGTACTCTGGCTCACAGAAAGGTTGGGGGATATTAAATAGAGCCTCTGAGACTCAGTTCCAATCTTAGCTTGGTTTGACGTTTGCTCTGAAACCTGCAAGAGACATCTACAAGATGGATTTCCTTTCTCTCTCACTAATTGCAAGACCGTCAATTTCTACAAGGCTTTGAAGTCAGGAATTTAGGCCCACACAATGAAGTCTTTCCTACATGCACTAAGTCCCGAATGCTTAATTACCAGATCATAAGAAAGGTAATTAGCATGAAGATAGGGTTTAACGTGCAAAATTCATTTTGTATTCATAGCAGAACTGCAAGTAAACACTATTATCTGAGTTTATAAAATGAGGAGACTGAAAATTTTGAATGGTTAGAAAACTTAAGAGTGGGGCAAGTGAAGAAAACATTAGGTACCCTAGCATATATACTGATTGTGACACACAAGAAAGCAACTGCCCCCAGAGGTCAGGAAGTCCACCAATCAGTTCTCATGTATTGATCCTTTGATAAGGATTTCTTTTTTTTTTTTTTTTTTTTTTTTTTTTTTTTTTTTTTTTTTTTTTTTACCGGACAGAAATCTCAAGGTCCAAATCAGGAGCAGAAGGAGACGGAGCACAAGCAAGGAACTCAGGACCACGAGGGGTGCACCCACACACTAAGACAATGGGGATGTTCTATTGGGATCTCACCAAGGCCAGCTGGCCTAGGTCTGATAAGGATTTCTTTAACAAACATTTATTAACCCTTTTTTATAGTAGGCCTAGTATGAACTAAAGCTGTAAAAATAAGGACCTGGATTTTAACCTGGAAATATTCACATTCTAGTGAGGAAAAGGACGTGTGTGTGTGTGTGTGTGTGTGTAGTGTGTAGCGTATAGTGTGTACCATGTGTGTGGCTAAGGGAACAAAGATCAGGCTTAGCAGTAAATGCCCTAAACTTGCTGAGCCATCTCCCTGGCTCAAAGGGTAATATTTTCTGTCAGCTTTGTGGATCTCACCACTACTATTTTCGCTTAATGTGTTATTGGCTATTCAAGAAACCTTAACCCAGAGTCCCTCGGCAGTTATGGATATCTGATATTCCTAAAGAGCTCTGTAAATTTGGAATCCTTGTGTACAGTTTTAGATAATGACTCTAACTGTTTTCTCACCTCTACAAATCTAGACATTGCATGAAACATCAATCCAAAGAGGTATAAATGACATAATAAAATGTTGGCCTTTATTGACCATATAACATGCAAAGGTAGTGTCTAATTACATTCATACCATGTAGCTATATTTTTAGAAAATTCTAACAGAAAGTTATACACTAACAGAGCGATCATAAAAACTAGTTTCTAATTCAGAGAGCCTGTGTCTGTGAGAAATGTCCCTGGAGAACTTCTGGTGAAAAAAAACCCTGAAGGTCACACCGAGGACATCCGAATTACTTCCTTTTCAGTAAAATATGTTAAAGGATTTTATTTACTATGGAGAAGGTAATTAACCTCATGGAACAATTAGGACCATAAGCCATTGAATTAAGATGAATTACCTCAGTGAAAATTAAAGAAGGTTAAAGGGCATCTGGTTGTGAATCCTTTTCTAATTCATAATACCAGTGAGTCCAGTTCCCTCTCAGGCAGTCCTCCAGCCCTCAGAGGTGGAGTCTAGTAACCCCAACCCCTAGGCTCAGCTATACCTAGCCACTTATAATCTAGAAGCATAATGGCCTGAATTTATGAACAAATGCAAAATCCCATAACATAAATTTGGAACCTCTGTACTTTTTGACATTGTACCCTACTCTGACTGAAGACCAAATTGCACACTTAATTGTTGTCACAAGCACGAAGGTAGATATGCAGAGTTAGTAGAGCAAAAATTGTATTTTATTATGCTGAGGGTCACCATACAAAGTTTGCACGCTAAATTTGTAACTACGTTCTTAAGCCCGTCTCCCCAAAGCTGCTCACCTATTCAACGTATTTTAGCTGAAGCTCAGGTCCAAAATCTACCAGAAGTTTCTGATCTGAGGGTCAGGGAGACTCTCCATCCACAGGGGCAGATTGAGGTGGTATCTCTCCAGATGTGCAGAGTAGAGTGTTGCTCTTTATCTCTGCTTATATACTGTCCAGTGAGTGTCATGGGCTTCTAGGATTGGATCTGGTTATCTTGAAGGGAGTGATGCCACTGGGTTCTGGGTATCAGGTACAGCCTTGGATGTAGTGAGAATCCTGACCAACATCTTTTTACATGTCAAAAATGTACTTTTACTATGCTCACAACTGTGGACAATTCTTTTAATAGTTGTGTGCTTGGCCATTTTGAGTGTAAGGTATTGCTTTGGCTTCAACTAGGTAGTCTATCAGGAATTTAGAGTACTTTGTTGATCTATTGCTTTTTACTTTGTGATTAGGATTTGTACAACAGACATCATTTGCTGCTGTAAACTGCCTTCCTAAACTAACCTCAATTCCTTTCTTGAGTTCTTCTAATTTTGTACCTGGACTGCTTCTGACTTTACCATAATTGGTTTATTTAGTAATATAACCTTAGTTACCTCATGTGTGGCCTTTCCTATTACCACCTGATCCCCTATTCTGCTTGACAGAATTTAAGTTTTGTAACTAGGATATGAAACTAGAAACATGATAAAGTAAAAAGCCTTGTATGGGAGAACAAAATATTATGACAAAAAGACTAGAATTCAAAATATTGGAGAATGACCAAAAGTAAATTAAAGGACTTTAGAGATTAACTGGACATGGAGGCACTTCTCTGTAACTTGAGCACCAAATAAACTGAAGCAGAAGGATCACAAGTTCGGGGGTAGCCTAGACTAACTATCTAAACAGAGGATTTGGGACAAGGCTAGGTTTGCATAGCAAGATCCTTTCTCTGTTGTAGGGAGGCCACTTGTATGTTTCCTGCTGCCAAGACTCGAAATAACTGCACAGAACCTATATTAATTAAATCACTGCTTGGCCTCTTAGCTCTAGATTCTTATTAGCTAACTCTTATGTATTAATTTAACCTATTTCCTTTAATCTGTTTATTGCCACGTGGCTGTGGCTTACCAGCAAGGTTTTGTGTCTGTCTCTGGCAAGGCTACATGGCTACTCCCTGACTCCACCTTCTTTCTCCCAGCATTCACTTCAGTTTTCCCTGCCTAGCTCTACTTTACCCTATTAGGCCAAGCCAGTTTCTTTATTCATTAACTAATAGTATTCACAGTATACAGAGGGGAATCCCACATCACCTCTTCTTTTTGGTTTAAATAACAAGGAAAATTTTAACTTTAACATAATAAAATTACATATAACAAAACATTTATCAAGCAAGAATTATAGATACAATATTTATATCTACTTTATTTTTTATCATAACTAAGGAAAACTATAAATATAATTTTTTTAACTCCATCAAAGACTCCAGAAGGATATACTATTACCAAAGTAAACAGGAAGTGAATTGTAAGCAACTTCCAAAACTCTAGAAATAACAGATATATCTCACTGCTCGAACAGTCACCCAAAGTTCCTCTGTATTGTTGGGGCATCCATTTCAGTCTATAGGCCCATTGTATCCAGCAGACTTTTCCATGAAGCAGGAAATTTGAAGATTTGTTCTGCCTTGTAATGGTAAAGTACATCAGTTGCTTTCTTCAGTGTCCTGTAAAATGTCTGACAGATTCTTTCATTGGTGTAGGAGTTCCTTCTGTTTGTATGTTTTGTTTTCATTGGTTAATGAATAAAGAAACTGTCTTGGCCTACTTGACAGGGTGAAACTTAGGTGGAGAAGACAGAACTGAATTCTGGGAAGAAGAAAGCAGAGTCAGGGAGAAGCCATGGATCCATTTCCTCAGACAGACGCCAGTTAGAATCTCCTGTAAGCCACAGTCACATGATGATACATAGATTAATAAAAATGGGCTAAATCAAGATGCAAGAGTTAGCCTATGAGAAGTTAGAGCTAATGGGCCAGGTAGTGTTTAAATTAATACAGTTTCTGTGTGGTTATTTCAGGTGTAAGCTAGCTATCCTGGCAGCTGGGACAAACAAGCAGGCCTTCTCTCTATAACATTTCATATATCAAAAATCCCAAAGGACTGTCTCACCTTCTTTAGGCAACTTCAGCAGTCATTCTCTGTGGGGCCTGCATGTCTAGTTCATACATTATAACATCAAGCAGTCCAGGCAAGGTAATTTTCTTGCCCAAGTGGTTAACAAACTCCATTAGGAGCCTCTTCAGTGCCCATCTTCCTCTTGAAGTTATTGGCACTGCCAGGAGCAGATGTGTCTCATTGTCATAAAAATACCTAAGTTCTTAAAACATTTTAAATGCCATATTCTGAAAGTCTCTGAAAGATATGAAAAATACCTATATAACTGAAATAAATATATATCTGGAAAACCTAGCTAACATGACTACAAGCTTGACTATTATAGATCATTATCTATTAACCTAAATTGCTTAATTATTTTTAAATGAGCTGCACAAATTCAATACCTTAATCAAGAGCAGAAATATACATATAACAAAATTGACCTTAAATTTGTATCAATAAAACAAGATGCAAAGTATTCATCAATATAGCATATCCTCCTTTAAATGTAAACAAACATTTATAAGCAATATTGGGAATTTGGGCACACTTCTCTCCAAGCTACTTCCTGCTGTTTATTGGGCAAATGATTTTTGTGGGTGCTTATGGCAACCTGTTGGAATGTCTTGGTCCATCAAACCATATTAGTCTGAAAGAAATCCACAGGTTCTAATCTTCTGTGGAAACAAAAGCAGAACATCTTTTCCAAAGCAAGAAATCCTTAGATCCAAATTTTAATGTCAAGATACCTTTATCTTGGTTTATCTTAACAATCCATACAATGAAATGTCTCTCTATACTTAGTTCCTTCGCAGTCAAAAACTTCAAAGAAAACACAATAATATACATAATGCAGACTCTCCATGTATATTCCATCTTTATGTGACTTATTTTCCTTTACTCCTTTAATTTATAGCTGTCTGTACTCTGTCTCTTTAAAGACTTTTATCTTTTTTTAAAGTATTTATTTCTTTTTATAACTGTCTATATTCTTTTTCTTTTCTCTCCTAAGCCTATGTACATTTATCCAACACTGTGACCCATTTAGAGATCTTTTTACCTGAATCTATCTTTATTGTGTATCTGTAATTATTTTCCACCCAGGAGTGCTTCTTAAAATGCTAAGCACTTCTTAAAATCCTAAGCAGTGGTGTTGCTAAGGCAAACAGGGCCCTGCCTTTTGGCTCTGCCCAGTCCAACATGGCAGAAGTCCATTCACTGCCTCTGAGACTGCTGGGTGGGAGTCATCCTCACCTCAACTCTGATAACCAGTTGGCCCATGCTACCACCAAGTAACTTGCAGCACACTGACCACAAGCCCCTTTTAAATGCTTGGCCTCCTGAAAGAGCCAGAGTTAGTGCTGACCAAATGACCCAGAAAGCTGCCAGTTCAAAACTGTGCAGCAGCTTTTTTTCCGTGACAGCTAAATCAGGAAAACTTCTCTTAAAGGAGTCATGGAGTTCAGCCATGCTTAACTTTCTCTCTCTCTCTCTCTCTCTCTCTCTCTCTCTCTCTCTCTCTCTCTCTCGAATTCCTTCCCAAAATCTCTTGGATTTTAAGTACATTTTAGTTGGCCATGTTGGAGTACCAATTTGTTTTAGGGAGGCCACTTTTTTGTTCCCTGCTGCCCAGACTCAAAATAACCACACAGAAACTGTATTAATTACTGTATTAATTAATTAACTGTATTAATCACTGCTTGGCCTATTAGCACTAGCTTCTTACTGGTTAACCCTTACATCTTAATTTAACCCATTTCTATTAATCTGTGTATCATCATGTGACTGTGGCTTACCAGCAAGGTTTGGTGTCTATCTCTTGTGGGGCTACATGGCTTCTCCCTGACTCTAACTTCTTTTTCCCAGCATTCACTTTAGTTTTCCCTGCCTAGCTGTACTCTACCCTAATCAGGCCAAGCCAGTCTTTTTTATTCATTAATCAGTTGTATTCACAGCATAAAGAGGGGAATCCCACATCATGTATCATTGAAATGAAGTTTAAAGTTCAGAAGCTACATCTGGAATGAAAAAGTTAGAGGTTGGGGATTTAGCTCAGTGGTTTAGCCCTGGGTTCAGTCCTCAGCTTCAGAAAAAAAAAAGACAAAATAACAAAAAAGACCCCCCAAAAAAAACAAGGTAACTGGAATGAAAAAGTTATAGGGAAAAGTAGGCAAATTAGTGCTGGGAATATGCATAATGCTCAATAAATGCTTTCTGACTTAAATGAGTATACTGACTTCATGAGTATGAAGTGTATGCTATTTTTATAAGCACAGTTCAAGAAGGAAGATAAAGGGAAACTAAGAAACTTCATTATTTCTATTAAGAACTTATTGCTCTTCTATCCAAAAGATTAATGTGTGATGACAGTCATGTACACATTCACATGGCATTAGATAAATGGTTTGAGAGTGATTAGGGGTTGAAAACCAAGAAGAATGGACAGAAATGCCTGTCAGATGATGCAAGCTGAGAACTTGGATGCTGAAAATACCATCATTTCTTGGCAAGATGATAGCATGATATATCACTTTCCAAGTACTAGACAAGGCTGTGTGCTTTGATTTTGATAAGAGCAATGTTTAAAACTTGATAGCTCATATCTAATTCTGTAAAAAGAAAACTGGAAGGAACAGTTCCTTAAGAAGATGTAGTTTACTAAGATTTGTCCCAAAATAATTAATAGCATTTAATAAAAATATACACATCATGAAGCTTGACAAATGGCCATATGGGTAAAAAGCTTGATGCATAAGCATGATGTCCTGACTTTGGATTCCCAGCACCCCTGTTAAACAAACAAACAAACAAAAAACAGGCCTGAAGACATACCTTCCTAGTCCCAGCACTGGAACTCAGAACAAAGAGGATCCCAGGGATTGCTGGCCAGCCTGACTATGAAATAGGTTATCTCCAAATTTAATGAGACCTGGCCTCAAAAAGTAAGATAGAAATCATAAGAGGAAGACATTAACTTGACCTCTGACATTCTTGCACACAGGTTCCACCCCCCCATTAGTCTGTATCTAGGAAGTTATCATTTTCCCAGCATGAGAAAGTCATAATTTGAGCTCATCCCAAAGTTGCTACCTCACCAACACCAAAACAAAAAACGGGTTTTTTCTTTTGATTTTTTTTCTTTCCTTACATCTTAATTTTACCAAGTATGTTCTAACTAGAGCATCACTTGTTTGTGTGTTCTGGGAAAATTATTAACCCTAAGAAATGAATGGACATGAGTCACCTATTCCATATCCTGATTTTTTTTCAAGAAAGATCAGGAGGAAATGCAGTGAGTACACAATGCCAAGAAGTGACTACTCTGTGCCAAGAAGGCGGGTGTCAGGAATGGATGGTTGAGAAGAGAGGTTTTTGAGAAAGAACTTTGCAAAGGATCATCCTATTATGGTAACAGTCAATACATTTGCCTTTGTTTCTTCTACCTTCTATTCAAGAGTACTTACCCAAAACTAAGATTTAAATAGTCATACTAAGGGAACTGTATTTTTTTTTATTGAAATGATGGTGGCAGAATGGTGGAAAGCATAGAGCTATAAGAGACTTGATGCTCTTTTTTTTTTTTTTGCATTCTTTAACAGTTTCTCTGCATAGCAGCTCTGGCTGTCCTGAAGCTCACTCTGTAGACCAGGCTGGCTTGAACACATAGAAATTCAATTGCCTCTGCATCCTGAGTGCTGAGATTAAAGGTGTGTGAAATCACCTCCCAGTGAGAGAGGAAATTTCTTTCTTCCTTCTTTCCTTCCTTTCTTTCTTTCTTTCTTTCTTCCTTCCTTCTTTCCTTCCTTTCTTTCTTTCTTTCTTTCTTTCTTTAAGATTTCTACCTCCTCACCGCGACCGCCTCCCATTTCTTCCCCCTCCCCCAATCAAGTCCCCCTCCCTCATCAGCCCGAAGAGCAATCAGGGTTCCCTGCCCTGTGGGAAGTCCAAAAACCACCCACCTCCATCCAGGTCTAGTAAGGTGAGCATCCAAACTGCCTAGGCTCCCACAAAGCCAGTACATGCAGTAGGATCAAAGACCCATTGCCATTGTTCTTGAGTTCTCATACTATACAAAAAGTATCACTTGATATCATTTAAATTTGACTAATATAAAATAGCAGAATTATTTCACAAACAATTAATTCTTTGTAAAGTGAAACTGTGCCTGATATTATTCCATGTGCAGAGGCCACATGTGAATAATAATTAGTTTGGACTTCAACCCAGCCCCTTGGCATTCATCTTTGGAATGCTGGGCAGAAAACTGCATTTCAAACTTCTTCCCCTGGAAGTAGCCTCAGTTCAAACTCCACCTCCATGAAAGCCTGCCAAAAGGTGACTCCTTCCCAGGGAGGGTCAAGGAAGCCCACCAAATGGTGAGCCTCCCCAGAGAATGTCAGGACCATTCCCACAGGCTACTTAAACTGCCCCCCCCCCAGAGAATAAACATGTGATCTCCCCTCTTCCTCTCTGGTGGTTGTGCCAGCTTTCCTCCCCCCACCTCTGTTTTCTTAGGACCACCTGAGAGGACAGGCATCCAATTCAACCTGGATATCTTTTCATTCAGTTTGATTTGGTCTGATTGGGATTATTTACATCAGTGGAGAGGCTTGTTTGTAAGAAAATACCTAACAAATGACACAGACAAAATGTTCTACCCTGAGGTAGCTTCTACAAGAGAAAGAAAAATGCAGAATTTAATAGTAATAATAACAATGATAAAAGTTTTGGCATGACAGTGAGTACCACTGGGCATTTTCGCCAGATAAAGACTTCACTGAGACAGTGACTTGTGTAGTAAGTGCCCAGAGTAAGTATTACAAATAGTTTCAGGAATAACATTCTAAGCACAAGGAATAGATAGTGAGAAGCCATCCAGATGTGTTTAAGAAAGCAATCTTTTGGTATATTTGGTGACAAACATGTTTCATGTGTTTGAGAAACAGTAAGGAAGCCACCATCATAGAGAAATGAGTAAGGGTTAGAGAAGGGTTTGATGGATGGTCAGAGAAATAAGTACTGTATTACTTACAAGTATTTAGCAGAATATTGAATGACATTGTACCAGTTGAATATAGGTTACATTCAGAAAGAGAAAAAAAATATTACATGGGGAAGGGATAACAGCTTTTGTTATAAATGCTATGGTCTTTACATTATGTGCTTTCCCTCCCAAACCTTCTCCATGCTCCTTACAGCTTTGACCTCATCAGTTACCTGCCCCAACTATATACAGAAAATCTAACTCCTTAGTTAATAAAATGAGTAACCATCTTTTAGCCTTGAAACAAGGATTTCTTCTAATCCCTTCCTTCCTGCATCTTTTATCAGTAGATGTGTTGGTCTCACATAGCCAAGAGTTCTGATCTCATCTTGTGCTTCTGGATAATCACCTCCCTTGTGGATTGCGCTGCTTTTCCTTTGCGGATTACAGTTGGGTTGCTCATCTTGTGAATAATCTCCTCAGGGATCTCTTGAGAATGCTTCCTTTTGTGTTTTCCTCAGTGCCAATGGGCAGACTGACTCATAAACTCAGCTTCAGAAGCTTCATGCAGATTCACTACAAAGTGCTTAACTCTGGGGCCTTTCCATACCTTCAGACTAGAGCTCCAAAGTATTGGGCATAAGCAGTTTTAGAATCCGTGGTGTGGGGAGTAGTCTAACAAATAAGCCAAAACTCTTCTCCACATATGCCTCATCACTTCTGCTGCCTGTTCTACTGAACTGCCATTCGCCATTGTTTCAGATGCTGAGAAGTCATCTGTTTTCTCCCCCGCTCTTCCATCCATGCAGTGAGCTTTTCAATTCATTCCTTTCCCTATGAGCCCTCACTGCTATAGCCACCACTATTAACATTAAAATGATTCTTTGCACTTCGATGTTTGCTGGAAAAACATAGCATTTCTGATACCCATACTCTTTTGTTTTAAAATTTCCTAGTAAATTTCAGGATTTTGTAAGGGAAACAAAAGTTAGTCTACTTATACCAGATGCAATAGTTTTGGTGTAGGGAATAGTGCTCCATCGCTTTTGGAAGAAGTGGATGAGTAAAGCTGAAGGAAGCTGACATTGAAATCACAAAAGCTAATGCCTAAAGACTCAGTTAAAGTACTTAAATCAGTGGCTCCCAGCAGCTCATTAGGACACTGCTGTAAATGTTCCATTTTCCCTTGTGTCTTACTGCAACTACTTCAAGAGCATAATAACCTTGCCTGCTTACTCATCTTCAGAATCTCAAGTTTCTGTCTTTCATTAGCCAACTGTACAATAAAGCTGAGTATAGAACCTTATCACTCCTGTCCTCACTTAAACCCCCTTTTCACTGCTCCCCAACTTACCTTCAGCTCTGTGTTTTAAAATGCCTTCAGACCATTAAAAACAGTGCTATGATAACATTTCCCTGCTCAAAATTCTTCAATGGGTCTTCATCTATTTTAGGTAAAAACGCTTTAATAATATTAGCAAGATATTTAGAAATATTGACCTACCTTATTTGTCTGACTCAGTTGTTTATAGTAGCTAACTTCAATTCTTCTCAGTCTATATTTTAGCAAATGATTTCATGAGAAAACATCACTGCAAAAGAAAATTAGGATTCTAAGAGGTTCAACTTTACTACCTTGTGATAAAGAGTAGACAGTAGCAGTCACAAATGGATGGTAGATGAATGGGGGAATTAAATGGTTTTGATAAAATATATGCAAGGATAGAATGAATAGGTTTGTGATGCATAAGTATGTTAACATGACTGATTATACTGTGTCTGAAATGGGAAGGAAATCAATAGGTACATTACATTTAAGGGAATACTGAAAATAGACTCAATTGTTCCCCCAAATCGTGCCTCCAAATTAGTAGCTCATTACGCTAAAATAAAGCAGTTGTCCTAAAGCATCCCTATTATCTGAATTATCCATAAAATTGTGCTACTTCATACCCACACTTTGTCCACAGAAAACAGCCACAGGACTAAAACGGTATTTTAATTTTAGTCAATCCCAATGTATCTTGTTAAAAAGAAAACATTCCCAAAGGCAGCATAAGTTAATTGTGATGCTTTCTCTCTTCTTTCATGGATTATTTTCTCAAAAATACAAATGTTTTCCAAGCTAAAGTGAAATTCACTTGCATTTGTGATCAAACTGGTCTCTCTGAATGTGGCTGACAATGAGGCCTGACTGAGAAGCCAAGAATAATGGCATTGGGTTTTGATTCTACTGCATGTACTGGCTTTTTGGGAGCCTAGCCTGTTTGGATGCTCACCTTCCTAGACCTGGATGGAGGGGACTTCCCACAGGGCAGGGAACCCTGACTGCTCTTCAGACTGGAAAGGGAAGGGGAAAGGAGTGGGGGAGGGGGAGAGGAGTGGGGGAGGGGAAGAGGTGGAAATTTTCAATAAAAAAATTTTAAAAATTCACTTGTATTTGTGTGTCAGGGCTTTCTCTTTGGAATTCTATTTTCCATCTTTCAGAGAGACTACAGCATATCATTTGCCATAGACTCAACAGTTTAAACTTAAAGGTGCAAATTAAGAAAACTAGATACCTAATAGAGAGGTTATGCATTTTTAAAAACAAGTGCTAATTAAATTTCTAGAGAGCATTAAGAAAGGGATGTTCAGAGGAGTAAAGCTCTCATTTACAGTTAGCAAGATTAGATTAACTGTATATTTTAAACATGGTAGAACCATCCTTTTGTATTGTCTATTGGAGTGTTATTTTACCATTATTACTCAACACTTTAAGGAATATATTATATTTTCACACCAACTAACTTCCAATGTTCTATATTACATGAGAAGAGAGGAAGCATCTACTGGGGCCTACTGGCAGAAAAGGAGAAGAATAATTTCTCTATGTGGCTACCTGCAGTCTTCAAAAGATAAAAAGGTCAGGAAATTTGGGAACTGTCACTGACTGGTGACAGAGCTGCTACAAAAATGACATGTTCCTTAAATACTCTTCTTCTTGGTCTAGGAAGAAACCATAGGTGATGCACTTGAGCCAGGATGGTGATGTATTAGATTAAGTCAGAACATTGCTTTAACTTAGAGTCAGTTTAGGATATTTGCAGTCCTGTGAATTCTTAGGTGATGGAAGGAGGCACCAATGATTGAAAACACAAAATAATGCTGTTGCTCATGACAAAGGGATTGATATTAAATATTGTGGACAATTAAATAATAAGCTTATTATTTTGATACTGTCATTGTTTCAATCCTAGTGTAACATACTCTGTGGCCTGCTTGTATCAAGCTTAGATTGTTTTGTCACTTACAACTTCTAGAGCAAAAACAGTATGCACCAAAGAGACTAGAACATATGGGTGAACGCTCCTTGCAGTCACCAACTCCATCTCTCTGTCTGTGTTCAGTGATCTGTGAAATGGAGGGGAAATGTATGTGAGGGAGAGGAGAGGTGAGAGGGGATCTTGGAGGAGTGAAGCGAGGGGAAAATGTGGTCAGGATGTATTACATGAAAGAAGAATCTAATTCCAATAAAAAATAAGAAAATAAGGTGGCATAACTCTAGTATTTTTTACAGAATCGATATAATATGTCTCTTTCATAAACAGTAGTGAAGTTGGCAATGCTGACCCATGCTGTGAGCTTGCCAACTCTAACAGTAAGTACATTGACATTGGCAGGAAGTTTTTTGTGAATGTCCTTGAAGTTCAACTGAATCTTTATTGAATTTCTAGGTGCCTGTACTTATATAGGTGTAACATTCTTTAAAAACGAAAAATACACTCACTCTCTTTCATCAAAAACATAACTAAATATCTGTTTATTGCAATTACACTATATTCTATGCAAAATATGACTGATCTAATGTTATTTTTAATTTATTTCAAACACCAATGTAGTAGCAATGCATAATCATCACTGCATATTTTCAACATAAATTATTTTTAATATAAGGTATAACATTGTGATTATAATAGAGGACCGTGCACTAGAGTGGAATTTGCATCTACAGGTCAAAACCCCTAAACTTAAGTCTTAGTTCAGTCACTTTATGTGATGTAGCAGATGTTCTCTTTCATGTCACTACCTACATCTCCCCACTCTCACTATGCCAGGGCACAACATCCATCTGCTACCGTGCACCTACTTAAAATGATTGAGAATACGCTGGAGCATGAATTCTAATTGTTCTTAATAATATAAACCAGGAGTCAGATATTAGGAGATGAAAGCTGAAAGATCAGAGAATCAGTGCAGTCATTAGAGAGACCTTTTACCTCTACCGCATCCTCAGACTGAAGGAGTTATCTTGTCTCTATGACTCTTCAGACTGCATGCTCAGACTGCTGCCTCAGACTGCATCTGAGCCCCTGTCTCCTCCTGCCTTATATTTCTCACTGTACCCAGCAATATCTCTTCCTGTCTCCACTTTCCTAGTGCTGGAATTAAAGGCGTGTGACTCCCAAGTACTGGAATTAAAGATGTGAGCCATCATTGCCTGGCTATGCTTCTCCTTAAGATTGAATCAATCTTGAGTATCCCAGGGTGGTTTTGAATTCACAGAGACCCACCTGCCTCTGCCTCTCCTGTGAAGGGATTAAAGGTGTGTTGCTCCACTGCCTTCCCTCTATGGCTCACTAGTGCCTTAGCTCCACATCCTGATCTCCAGGCAAGCTTTATTTGTTAGATTACATGTGAAATATCACCACTCTCTTATGGCTATATCTCACTTCAATCCCAATATAAAAGGGTTGAATATTGGACTGTTGTTGTATCTTGGGAGCAACCTTCAAATGAAAGAATATAAAATTTCTAACCCCACTACATCAGCTACCATGGGAAACACATGCCCCACCTATACATGGAGGAAGAAGCCCTATCCCCCAGGAGCGTATCCTGTTCTTCCTCCCTATCTACCACAGCCCCAGGGGCCAGTTAGCAGCATACTCTTGCCCCCACAAAACATCTGCTGAAACTTCAGCAACCACGGGAGTCACATGCCCTACCTACACCTGGAGCGAGAGGTGAGTGTCTGAGCTGCCTACCGAACAGCTCTGCTTTCTATGTCCAAGCCCCTGGGAATATTACGTGCCCCACTCCCATATACTGCAACCCCACTGACCATATAGCAGTATCCCCTCTGCCACCCCAAACATCCTCCACAGCATCAGCTGCCTCCAGAGCCACAGATCCCACCTGCACCCAGACGAAAAGCTACCACCAGGGGCCACAGAACCCACATGGACCAATTGGAGGAAAAAAATACGTAGACAGCTGTGTAAGGATACATTCAACAACATAAAGAGCAATAGCAAGACCTGAACATCCTAACGCATATGGAGAAAAAGAAAGAAAGAAAGAAAAGTTAGAAATTAGTTTATGAAGATGATAAAGACCTTTAAAGATGAAATGCAAAATTCCTTTAAAGAAGTGGAGGAAAAGACAAACAAAAAATGGAAAAAACCAATAAATCCCATTTTAAAAGGCCAAGAAAAAACAATCAAACAAGTGAAGGAAACAGATCAAGACTTGAAAATTGAAATACAGGCAATAAAGAAAACACAAACCATTGGAATTCTGGAAATGGAAACTTTGAGTAAATGAACAGGAATTACAGGTGCAAGCATAACCAATACAATGTAAGAGGCAGAAGAGAGAATCTCAGGTGTTGAAGATATGATAGAAGAAATAGATTCATCAGTCAAAGATAATGTTAAATCCAACAAATTCTTAATACACAATAGGCAGGAAATCTAAGACACCATGAAAAGATCAAACCTAAGAATAAAGGACAGAAGGAGAAGCATACCAGCTCAAAATCACAGAAAATGTATTCAACAAAATCATAGAAAACTTTCCCAACCTAAAGAAGGATATGTCTATGAAACATCAAATGATTAGACCAAAGAAAGTTCCATCACCATATAATAATCAAAAACTAACATACAGAATAAAGAAAGAATATTAAGAGCTACAAAGGAAAAAGGCCAAGTGACATGTAAAGACAAACCTATAGGAATTACATCTGACTTCTCAATGGAAACTCTGAAAGCCAGAAGGTCCTGGACAGATGTTCTTCAGACCTTAAGAAAATACAGATATCATCCCAAACTACTATAACCAGAAAATGTTTCAATCACCATAGATAGAAAAAAACAAGATATTCCATGAAAAAACCTTAGTTAAGCATTATCTATCCACAAATCCAGTGCTACAGAAAGCACTGGAAGGATTACCCAACCCAAGGAAGTTAGCTGCATACACAAAAACACAGGCAACATATTACCATGCACCAGCAAACCCCAGAAAAGGGAAACACACAAACACTATCACCATGACCAATATAAAAAGAATTAACAATCACTATCCAAGAATATCTATTAATATCAATGGACTCAACTTCCCTACAAAAAGGCATAGGCTAACAGAATGGTTACAGAAACAGAACCCATCCTTCTGGTGCAACAAAAAGACATAGGCTAACAGAATGGTTACAGAAACAGAACCCATCCTTCTGGTGCATATAAGAAACATAACTCAACCTCAAATACAGACATTATCTCAGAGTAAAGGAATGGGAAAAGATTTTCCAATCACATGAATCTAAGAAATGAGTGGGTGTAGCTATCCTAATATTTAAAATAGAGTTCAAACTAAAATCAATCAGAAGACATGGAGGGCACTTCATACACATAACAGGAAAAATCAATCAAGATGAAGTCTCAATCCTGAACATATGCCCCAAATACAAGAGCACCAACACATGTAAAAGAAACATTACTAAAGCTTAAATCGCACATCAAACCCCACACACTAATAGTAGGAGTCTTCAACACCCCACACTCCCTAATGGACAGGTTAACCAGACATAAACTTGACAGAGAAATAAGAGAACTAGCATGTCATGATTCAAATGGACTTAACAGACATCTATAGAACATATTACCCAAACAAAAGAATATAACTTCTTGTCAGCACCTCATGGAACCTTCTCTAAAACTGACAACATACTCAGTAACAAAGCAAACTCCAACAGATACAAAAACAATTGGCATAACCCCCTGTATCTTATTGGATCCCCATGGCTTAAAGTTAAATTTCAGCAACAACATTAATTGAAGGAATTCTGCAAACTCATGGAAATTGAACAGAGCTCAACTGAATCGTAAATGGATCAAGGAAGAAATGAAGAAATTAAAGACTTCCTAGGATTCAATGAAAACGGAAGCATAACATACCCAAACGTATGGAACACTATGAAAGCAGTGCTAAGAGGAAAGTTAATAGCATTAAGCACCTACATAATTTATAGGACACCTAAAAGTTCTGGAACAAAAATAAGCAAACTCACCCAGAAAACAGACACCAGGAAATGATCAAATTGAGGAATGAAATTAATAACAGAGAAATAAAAGAGAACAATACAGATAATCAATGACACAGAGTTGGTTCTTCAAGAAAATAATAAGATAGAAAAACCTCTATCCAAACTAACCAAAAGGCAGAGAGAAATGAATAAATTCAGAACTGAAAAGGGGGATATAACAGACACTGAGGAAAACCACAATAACTCAAACATCTAGAGACCCTTCACCAGCACAACTCAAAGAAAGGAAACACACAAATTCTACTACTAAAAAAGTGACCGGAATTAACAACCAGTGGTCATTAATATCACTTAATGTCAATGGGCTCAACTCACCTATAAAAAGGAACAGGCTAAGAGATTGGATACGAAAACAGGATCCAACATTCTGCTGTTTACAAGAAACACACCTTAACCACAAAGACAGGCACCTACTCAGAGTAAAGGGATGGGAAAAGGTTTATCAAGCAAATGGATCTAAGAAACAAGCAGGTGTGGCCATACTAATTTCTAACAAATTTGACTTCAAACTCAAATCAATCAGAAGAGATGGAGAGGGACATTTTATACTCATAACAGGAACAATTCATCAGGATGAAGTCTCAATCCTGAATATCTATGCCCCTAATATAAAAGCACCCACGTACGTAAAAGATACATTACTAAAACTCAAAGCTGCCATCAAACCGCACACACTAATAGTAGGAGACTTCAACACTCCTCTCTCACCAATGAACAGGTCAATCAGACAGAAACCTAACAGAGAAATAAGAGAATTAATGGAGGTAATGAAGCAAATGGACTTAAGAGACATCTATAGAACATTCCACCCAAATAGGAAAGAATATACCTTCTTCTCTGCAGCTCATGGAACCTTCTCGAAAATTGACCACATACTTGGAAACAAAGGAAACCTCCACAGATACAGAAAAGTATCAGTATCCACCTGTGTCTTATCAGATCACCATGGAATAAAGTTAAAAGGCAACAACAATGCTACCCCCAGAAAGTCAACAAACTCATGGAAACTGAACAGTCAACTACTGAACCACACCTGGATCAAGGAAGAAATAAAGAAAGAAATTAAAGTCTTCCTCGAATTCAATGAAAATAAAGAAACAACCTACTCAAACTTATGGGACACTATGAAAGCAGTCCTGAGAGGAAAGTTCATAGCACTAAGTGCCCACTTAAAGAAAACAGAAAAAGCACACATTGGAGACTTAACAGCCCACCTGAAAGCTCTAGAAAAAAAAAAGAAGCAGACTCACCCAGGAGGAGTAGAAGATTGGAAATAATCAAACTGAGGGCTGAAATCAACAAAATAGAAACACAGAAAACAATCCAAAGAATCAATGAAACAAAAAGCTGGTTCCTGGAGAAAATCAACAAGATTGATAAACCCCTATCCAAACTAATCAAACGGCAGAGAGAGAATATGCAAATTAATAGGATCAGAAATGAAAAGGGGGACATAACCACAGACACAGAGGAAATTCAGAGAATCGTTAGATCTTACTACAAAAGCCTATATGCCACAAAACTGGAAAATGTAAAAGAAATGGACATTTTTTTAGATAAATACCATATACCAAGATTAAACCAGGACCAGCTGAACGACCTAAATAGACCTGTTAGTCATGAAGAATTAGAAGCTGTTATCAAAAACCTCCCTACCAAAAAAAGCCCAGGACCAGATGGTTTCAATGCGGAATTATTACCAGAACTTCCAAGAAGACCTAATACCTATACTCTTTAATGTATTTCACAATATAGAAACAGAAGAGTCATTGCCAAATTCCTTTTATGAAGCTACAGTCACTCTGATACCAAAACCGCACAAAGACTCAACCAAGAAAGAGAATTACAGGCCAATCTCACTCATGAATATCAACGCAAAAATCCTCAACAAAATACTGGCAAACCGTATCCAAGAACACATTAGGAAAATTATCCATTATGATCAAGTAGGCTTCATCCCAGAGATGCAGGGCTGGTTCAACATATGAAAATTTATTAATGTAATCCATCATATAAATAAACTGAAAAAAAACCATATAATCATTTCATTAGATGCTGAGAAAGCATTTGACAAAATCCAACAACCCTTTATGATAAAAGTATTGGAGAGATTAGGGATAAAAGGATCATACCTAAATATAATAAAACCAATATACAGCAAGCCAACAGCTAACATCAAATTAAACGGAGAGAAATTCAAAACCATCCCACTAAACTCAGGAACACGACAAGGCTGTCCACTCTCGCCATACCTCTTCAATATAGTGCTTGAAGTTCTAGCAATAGCAATAAGACAACATAATGGGATCAAGGGGATTCGAATTGGAAAGGAAGAAGTGAAACTTTCATTATTTGCAGATGATATGATAGTCTACATAAGCGACCCCCAAAACTCCACCAAAGAACTCCTACAGCTGATAAACACCTTTAGTAATGTGGCAGGATACAAGATCAACTCCAAAAAATCAGTCGCCCACTTATACACAAAAGATATGGAAGCAGAGAGGGAAATCACAGAAGCTTCACCTTTCACGATAGCCACAAACAGCATAAAATATCTTGGGGTAACTCTAACCAAGGAAGTAAAAGATCTATTTGACAAGAACTTTAAGGCATTGAAGAAAGAAATTGAAGAGGATACCAGAAAATGGAAGGACCTCCCCTGCTCTTGAATTGGGAGGATCAACATAGTAAAAATGGCAATTCTACCAAAGGCAATTTGTAGATTCAATGCAATCCCCATCAAGGTCCCATCAAAATTCTCTACAGATCGTGAGAGGACAATAATCAGCTTTATATGGAAAAACAAAAAACTCAGGATAGCCAAAACAATCCTATACAATAAAGGATCTTCTGGAGGCATTACCATCCCTGACTTCAAACTCTATTACAGAGCTACAGTAAGGAAAACAGTGTGGTACTGGCATAAAAACAGAGAAGTCAACCAATGGAATCGTATAGAAGACCCAGATTTTAACCCACAAACCTATGAATACCTCATTTTCGATAAAGGAGCTAAAAGTATACAATGGAAGAAAGAAAGCATCTTTAACAAATGGTGTTGGCACAACTGGATGTCAACCTGTAGAAGAATGAAAATAGACCCATATCTATCACCATGCACAAAACTCAAGTCCAAATGGATTAAAGACCTCAATATCACCACGAACACACTGAAAAGGATAGAAGAGAAAGTGGGAAATACCCTACAACAGATGGGCACAGGAGATTGCTTCCTAGGTATAACCCCAGCAGCACAGACACTAAGGGCAACATGGAATAAATGGGACCTACTGAAACTGAGAAGCTTCTGTAAAGCAAAGGACACTGTCACTAAGACACAAAGGCAACCTACTGACTGGGAGAAGATCTTTACCAACCCCGCAACAGACAAAGGTCTGATCTCCAAAATATATAGAGAACTCAAGAAACTAGACTTTAAAATGCTAATTAACCCAATTAAAAAATGGGGCACTGAACTGAACAGAGAATTCTCAACAGAAGAAGTTCAAATGGCTAAAAGACACTGAAGGTCATGATCAACCTCCTTAGCAATCAGGGAAATGCAAATCAAAACAACTTTGAGATATCATCTTACACCTGTCAGAATGGCTAAACTCAAAAACACCAATGAAAGCCTTTGCTGGAGAGGCTGTGGAGGAAGAGGTACACTCATCCATTGCTGGTGGGAATGCAATCTTGTGCAACCACTTTGTGTCAGTTTCTCAGGAAATTCAGGATCAACCTACCCCTGGACCAGCAATACCACTCTTGGGAATATACCCAAGAGATGCCCGAACATATGACAAAAAGCATTTGTTCAACTATGTTCATAGTAGTATTATTTGTAATAGCCAGATTCTGGAAACAACCTAGATATCCTTCAATGAAAGAATGGATGAAGAAAGTGTGGAATATATATACAGTAGAGTACTATGCTGCGGTAAAAAACAATGACTTCTCAAATTTTGCATGCAAATGGATGGAAATAGAAAACACTATCCTGAGTGAGGTAACGCAGACCCAAAAAGATGAACATGGGATGTACTCACTCATAATTGGTTTCTAGCCATAAATAAGGGTCACAGAGTCTACAATTGGTGAACCTGAAGAAGCTAAATAAGAAGGTAAACCCAAGGAAAAACATATAGTTATCCTCTTGCCTATGGGAAGTAGACAAAATTGCCGGGGAGGAAAGTGGGATCTTGGGGTGGGGTGGGTTGGGGGTAAGGGGAGATGGGGAGAGAAAATTGAGAAGGGGAGGATGGGGTGAACTTGGGGAAAAAGGATGATTGGGATAAACTAAGGCTGGATAGGGGAACACGGAAGCACAATTCTTAGTTAAGGGAGCCACCTTAGGGTTGGCAAGAGACTTGAACCTAGAGTGGCTCCCAGGAGCCCAAGGCGATGTCCCCAGTTAGTTCCTTGGGCAGATCAGGATAGGGAACCTGAAACGACCCTATCCTATAGCAATACTGACAAATATCTTGCATATCACCATAGAACCTTCATCTGGTGATGGATGGAGATAGAGACAGAGACCCACACTGGAGCACTGGACTGAGTTCCCAAGGTCCCAATGAGGAGCAGAAGGAGGGAGAAGATGAGCAAGGAAGTCAGGACCACGAGGGGTGCACCCACCCACGGAGACAGTGGGACTGATCTATTGGGAGCTCTCCAAGGCCAGCTGGACTATGACTGAAAAAGCATGGGATAAAACCGGACTCTCTGAACATGGCGAACAATGAGGGCTGATGAGAATCCAAGGACAATGGCACAGGGTTTTGATCCTACTTCATGTTCTGGTTTTGTGGGAGCCTAGCCAGTTTGGATGTTCACCTTCCTAGACATGGACGGAGGGGGGAGGACCTTGGACTTTCCACAGGGCAGGGAACCCTGACTGCTCTTTGGACTGGAGAGGGAGGGGGAGAGGAGTGGGGGGAGGGGGAGAAGGGTGGGAGGAGGAGAAGTGAAATGGGAGGCTGGAAGGAGGGGGAAACTTTTTTTTTCCTTTTCTCAATAAAAAAAAAAAAAGATCCCTTCCTGGTATTCAAACACTTGAAATCCAAGGAAAAGTCAGGTAGTCAAGAACATAAAATAATAAACAAAGTAAGGATTACAGAAAAAAAAAAGAAATCTTACCAATTAAAGATTTAGTGCAATCGCCATCAAAATCCCAACACAATTCTTCACAGACTATGAAAAACACATATAGTAAAACAATAAACCCAGAAGAGCTACAACGATCCTGTACAGTAAAGTAACTTCTCAAGCAATCACTATCCCTGACTTCAAACTCTACTATAGTGCTATAGTAATAAAAACAGTTAGTTAGTATTGGCATAAAAACAGACATGTGGATCAATGGAATTGAATTGAAGACCCTGATATTAATCCACACACCTATAAGCACCTAGTTTTTAGCAAAGAAATCAAAATTGTACAATGGAAAAATAAAGCATCTTCAACAAATGGTGTTGGCATAACTAGCTGTCAACATGTAGAATGCAAATAGATTCATATCTATCCCCATACACAAAACTCAAGTCCAAGTGCATCAAAGACCTCAAAATAAATCTAGTTACAATGAACCTGATAGAAGAGAAAGAAGGATGTAGCCTTGAATCCCTGGGCACAGGATACCACTTCCTAAATATAATACAAATAGCACAAACACTGAGAGCAAAAATCAATAATTTGGACCTCCTGAAACCAAAATGCTTCTGTAGGCAAAGGACACAGTAAATAAAGACAAAACAACAGCATACAGAATGAAAAAAAGATTGTCACCAACCCCACATCTGACAGAGGGCTGATCTCTAAAATATATAAAGAATTCAAGAGAATAGACATCAAAATACCAAATAATCCAATTAAAAATGGGGTATATATCTAAACAGAGAATTTTCAACAGAAGAAACTCAAATGGCCGAAAGACACTTAAGGTATTGCTCAATATCATTAGCCATCGAGGAAATGCATCTTATACTCATCAGAATGACTTAAGATCAAAAACACTGATGACAGTTTATGCTTGAGCGGATGTGGAGTAAGGGTAAGACTCTTCCTTTGCTGGTGGGAGGGGAAACTTCTACAGCCACTTTGGAAATCAGTGTGCCAGTTTCTCAAAAAAAAAATGGGAATCAATCTACCTCAAGACACAGCAATATCACTCTTGGGCATATATCCAAATGATGCTCAATCGTACCACAAGGACATTTTCTCAACTATGTTCATAACCACATTATTTGTAATAATTATTTGAACCTGGAAACAACCTAATGCCACTCAACTGAAGAATGGATAAAGAAAATGTGGTACATTTACACCATCGAGTATTACTCAATAAAATACAATGACATGTTGAAATTTGCAGGCAAATTGATGGAACTAGAAAAAACCATCCCAAGGGAGGTAACCCAGACCCAGGAAGACAAACACAATAAGTGGATATTGTACATAGAGAAAAGGCTAAACAGGCTACAGTCCACAACTCCTGAGAAGCTAGCTAAAAAAACAGGTCCCTAAGAGGGACACATGTGAAAGGTCACAGGAAGGGCAAATAATTAAGATCTCCTGGGTAAACTGGGAGAGAGGTAGAGAGAGGGAATGGGAACCTGAGGGAAGGAGAAGGCTGAGTTGGGGGAAGGATGGAGAGAAGGGAAGCAATGAAAGAGATATCTTGATAGAGGGGGCTATGATGGGATTAGGGAGAAACCTGGCACTGGAGAAATTTTCAGGAATCCACAAGGATGAGCCCAGCAAAGAATTATAGCAATAGTGGAGAGGGTGATTATAGAGGCCTTCCTCTATTATCAGATTAGCGAATACACTAATTGTTACAGAACCTACATCCAGTAACTGATGGAAGCAGATGCAGTGATCTACAGCCAAACACTAGGCTGAGCTCCTGAAGTTCAGTCGAAGAGAGGGAGGAGGGATCAAATGAGCAAGGGGATCAAGATCATGATGGGGAAAACCACAGAGACAGCTGAAAGGAGCTAGTGGGAACTCAGTGACTCAGGACTGACAGCTGGGGAACCCGCATGGGACCTAACTAGACCTTCCAAATGTGGATGACAGTTCTGTGGCTTGGGCAGTTTGTGGGGCCCCTGGCAGTGGGACCAGGTTTTATCCCGGGTACATGAACTAACTGGCCTTTTGGAGCCCCTTGCTTTTGGGGGGATACCTTGCTCAGCGTTGATACAGGGGAGAGGACCTTGCTCTAGCCTCAACTTGGTATGCCAGACTTTGCTGACCCCCTCACAAGGGAGGCTTACTCCCTTTGAGGATTGGATGGGGGCAGGAACAGGGGAGGTGAGGGATGGGGAAGGAGGGGAAACTGGCGTTAGTATGTAAAAATAAAAGAATTAAATAAAAAGCAAGAATATAAAATTTCTAACATCATTGTCCGTAGGAGGATAGTGTATACTTTAGAATGACTCACAGAGTTTCCACAGTAGAATTAAACTGCAGCCTTCTGCAGATGCTGCTGTCTTGAGAGTACAATCTCCACTGCCTGTCTGTCCTTTCCTTTCTTGACCTGTAGTTGGTTGTGAGGAAAAACAACAGAGACTGTATCTACTAGTTTAGAAAGGCCATTCAACTGCTCTTATCGCATATAATAAATGACAGAATTTAGCAAAACTTTCTTCCAATTATGGAACATTAGAGTTTGAATAGTTCTCCTTATATGGACTCTGAGCAACACACCTGAAATACATTTAAAAGGGGAATGCTTACTGAGAGTAGAAATAAATTGACTATTATCTTTCCAAATGATTTACAAGGTGGGAAAGTTCTTACTTAGACAATTATCCCAAGTCTCAAATGACATTCTTCTCCAACATTGTGTCCAGTTTTGAGTTTCTACATTGTTGGAAAGAACTATTGGCCCTTAACAAATAATAATTAATTTCCAGGTATGCCATGAAATGACTCTTTAAAAGCTGTTTGTAGAAAATGGAACAATTATTTTCTCTGTGTCAGCTCATCTGCAGACTATATGTATAATTTGTGTTTTTTATTATCATTTTATTACTTTAAAAAATACCAATCCAAATTCCCACTTCATCCTCTTCTCCCACTCTCTCCACACACGCCTCCAATCCTAAGAGAGGGCAAGGCACCCTGCCCTGTGTAAAGTCCAAGGCCCTCCCTACAACATCTAGGCTGGGCAAGGTATACACCCAAAGAGAATGGGATCCGAAAAAGCCAGTACATGCAGTAGAGACAAATCCCAGTGCCACTTTCAGTGGCCCCTCAGTCTGCCCCAACTGTCATCCACATCCAGAGGGACTAGTTTCATCCCATGCTTGTTCACTCCCAGTCTAGTTGGAGTTGGTGAGCTCCCATTAGCTCAGGCAAACTGTCTCAGTGGGTGAATCCCTCATGGTCTTGACCTCCTTGCTCATATTCTCACTCCTTCCACTCTTCAACTGGACCTTGGAAGCTCAGTCTGGTGCTCTGATGTGGTTCTCTGCCTCTGTTTCTATCTGTTGTTGGATGAAGATTCTATGGTGATATTTAAGATAATCATAAGTCTGACTACAGGGATAACAAAACTGGATAGTCTCAATTGCTACATGTGAGATCTAAAGCGTTAAAAAAAACATTCAACCATTTGGGAAATCAGGTCTTTTGTGTCTTTTCATGGGTACAATTTTTTCCCAATTCTGTTTCATCCCATTACACAACAGTTCCTAAATTCTCTTTGTTGAACTTCATTTAAGTCTTGTGGTGGCATGAAGAAGAATGCCCATGTAGGCTCATATTTGAATGTTTGGTTCCCAGTTGCTGGGATATTTAAGAATGATTTAGGACATATTTAAGAAATTTGGGTTGGACTTTGAGGTTTCAAAAACCTCCTGCCTGAAGATTGGGATGTAAATTATTAGCTACTGCTCTACCACCATGCCTGCCTGCCTGTCACTATGCTCCCCGCTATAATGACTATAGAATAATCCCCAGAAACACTAAGCAAACCCTAATTAAATGCTTCCTTTTTATAAGAGTTTGTGTCCTACTAAAATTAAAACGTCCTTGTATGGGTTGCACCATGAAGGCAGCTATTGGTTCTTTTCACTCTGATATTTTAGGTCATTTTTTGAAAGCAAATCTGACAGAGGAAAGGCAAACACCCACAAAATGATCACCTTAGATGGTAAAAGGGCATAGCAACAAAGGGAAGAGTGTTGGATACAGAAAAGGACAAAGAACAGTATCCCGGCACATTGCCTTTACTACCTGTTTATGATGCAAAGAATCACAGGATAGTTTTCCTGGACATATCATAGAAAGGTCATTTACCTTTCTGAATGACATCTTTTCCATTTAGGAGAACATGGTCTGCAGTTTCTTCATAGTTCTAGACTGCTTTGATTCGATTTATTATATGCTGCCGTAGATACTGCAATGAAAATGAATCACCAAATCCATTTGGCATCTGTTTTCTTGACTATTATAGCTAAGAAACTAAAAATTGGTAATAAGATTCTATGTCTGAGTATGTAATCCACTGTAGACTCTTCAAAATGAAAAATGGGAAAAGGCAAAGCCCAGAACTACAAGTCCACATTATTCACAAAGCAGCTGATGTACAATGGACCCCCAGCAATTTGGTAAAGGAGAGAAATCTGAAGGGGTGTATCTACTGCTATCAGCCTGATTTCTTAGCAGTTTTAGCCTAGAGGCAGATAAAAAGCTGCAGGAAATGCTTGATCAGAAGAAAACAACACTAGCACAGTGTATCAATTCTCCACTTTGAATGCTTGCCTGTACCAAGCACTGTGGTCAGTTTTTGTGTTATCCCAAATACAACACCTGAGTTAAGGATTCCAGAGCTGTTGACTTCGTTGGAAAGTATCGCAGTGCTGCTAGTGGGTAGGGACCTGGGACAAGGAAGGGATGGCAACGGGTTCAAAGTTCATTCTAAAACCAGCTACCAATATGGGCGACTGGAGCAAAATCCTTCAAGGAGACCCGGAAAACTATATAAAACATACCATTCAGATTTAGCATATCGCCTCAGGGCTCAGTGTTCTATGTGGAAGAGGAGGGGGAAGGTTGTAAGAGTCTGAGGTGGTGAGTAATTCCACCGAAACCACATTTTGCAGACACAACAGGTCTGGATCACATATGAACTCCCAGAGAGTGTGACAGCATACACAAGACCTGCACAAGTTCAAACCAGATAAACTCCAGCATGGAAATGAAGAAGTCTAAACCAAGTCTCATCCCTAAGAACGTATTTGCAATTGATAACTATTGGGAGAGGGACAATCAGGGTTTTCTTCACAATGGGGTGACAATCACATTCCACGGAATGTTCAGAAATTGTTAGTCAATAAGAAGTAGACTCCATGGTTTGTTCTGGTGGGTAATTTTTCTCTTTTGTGTGCTCTGTTTTTGTTTGTTTGTCTGTTTGGTCTGTGTTTGCATTTTTGTTTCCTTTTTAGAAAGAAAGAAAGAATACAAAATTTGGTGATGGGCAGGGAGGGGGTGAGCTGGGATGATTTGGGAAGGGGAAATAAGACAAAATATATGGCATGAAACATTTACAAAAATAAATTTAATTATTTTTTAAAAGGGTCAAGGGAGCTGGGATAGTTGTACCACAATAGCATTAGTTATCAACTGCTGCTCCTGCGAGTTGTTAATTTTCTAATTACTTCTGGAGGCAATATAAGTCCTGGTAGCCAGACAAAACAAAACCTTCCAGCAAAAATCAAGATGAGAAGTTTGACAACCTTCATCAGAGTAGTAAAAAGAAGTGGGCCAGGTACGGAAAATACATCACCAGACAAATACCACTTCAAATCTCTGGAACCCATACTATTTCTCTTCTTATCTGCATATCAGACAGCTGAGGCACAGAGACTGTAAAGTGTATTATAAGGGGTAAGGCTCAATGGACTTAGGTGACTGGGACAAAATACAGCACCTTTTTAAATGCTATACTGGTGGATGAAATGGAAAGGCACAAAATGTGCCATCTATTGAAATACCACAAGCACCCTTCCTCCTATGAATTACTCTTTGATTTTGTCATCATCTGTACTAGGTGTTGCGACAGATCTCTCTTGTGCTCATAAAAACAGTTATTATGCCTCCCTGTAATTGACCATTTATATTGTCATCTTTACTAAACAGACTCTTTTAGGAGGGTGGCAACCTTGGTTTCTCCACCCATTTAAGCAAAGAATTAACACACAAATGAATGTTCAATAATGCTTATAAGATGATGCAAGTATTCTTTTTCAAAGAGCTTCACATGATTCAAATTTACCCTTTAAAGGTAGCACATACTGAGAGAGTACCTACTAAGTAGGTACCTGATAAGTAAAAAAATAGATATAGAAAAATAAAAAAAATTGTTGATCAAAGCACAATTACATATGTAAAACACAGTTACTCCATTTCCAACATGTCTACTTGGGTTTGATTAAAGTTTTCTAGGTCTTTGATACTGCATAAAACAAAAAAAAATTATTTTGAATCTTATTTTCCTCATCTGTGATGAATACTAAGAAACATGGGAAATATGCAGTGTGCTTCTTTTATGCAAGCTAGGGATGCATATGAGCATCTTGTTCTAACAGTCTACATTTTGTAAAACTATTATGGTAGTGAACCCATTTCTTATATACAGTTTCTTAGTTAGGATTTCTATTGCTGTGATAAACACCAAAGCCAAGACGTCTTGGGGAAGAAAAGGTTTATTTAGCTTACACTTATACATCACTGTTCAAAATCAAAAGAAGTCAGAGCAGGAACTCAAGCAGGATGACTGGAACCTGGAGGCAGTATCTAGAGCAGAGGCCATAGAGGAATGCTGCTTACTGATTTGCTTCTCGTGGCTTGCTTTCTTATAACACCCATGACCACTAGCCCAGTGTGGCTCTACCCACAATGGGCTGGGTCCTCCTCCATCAATCACTCATTAAAATGCCTTACAGGCTTGTCTACAGCCCCATCTTATGGAGCTATTTTCTTAATTGAGGTTCCCCCCTCTCTGACGACTTTAGCTTCTGTCAAGTTGACATAAAACTAGCCAGCACAAGCTGGGCGGTAGTGATACATACTTTAAATCCAAGCATACAGGAGACAGAGGTAGGTGAATCTCTTTGAATTGAGGCCAGCCTGGTCTACAGAGTGAGTTCCAGGACAGGCTCCAAAGCTACACAGGAAACCTTGTCTCAGAAAAGAAAAAAAATGTCAAGCACATACAACCCAAATTTTATTGATAGCTTGTGGCTTGTTTTTTTGTTTTTTTTTTTTAGGCTTCTTGATATACCTCATTGAGGGTAGTTGAGGTAGGCAGTCATTTTCTATGTTTCTATTGCATAGCAAGGATTAGTTAATTTCACTTAGACCAATCATTTTTCAGTACAGTACCAGGGTCATCTCTTCTAGGGGCTGTAATTTTTTAATTGCAGAACTCTGGAATATGTGTGGTAAAGATTAGTGGGCATGACTGGAACACATTATTTTTACTTTGTGCTTGCAAAGCCTGAGGCATAAAGTTTAGGAAGTGGTATAAGAGTTCCTTCTGTTTGCATGTTGTTTTCATTGGTTAATAAATAAAGATACTGCTCTGGCCTAGCTGATAGGGCAGAACTTAGGTAGGCAGGGAAGACAGAACTGAATGCTGCGAGAGGAAGAAAGACAGAGTCATAAGAAAAAAGCCATGGATCCGCCGCCGGAGACGGACGCCGGTTAGAATCTCCAGTAAGCCACTGCCACATGGTGATACATAGACTAATGGAGATGGGTTAAACTAATATGTAAGAGTTAGACAATAAGAAGCTAGAGCTAATGGCTAAGCAGTGTTTTAATTAATACCATTTCTGTTTGATTATTTCGGGTGTAAGCTAGCTTAGCAGCTGGGACAAACAAGGAGCCCTCTACAACAAGGAAGTGCTTCCATTGGGGGGTACTGGTTGGTTTGAGGGTTTTAGATAAACTCTAGAAGCAAACTCAGAGTTTCTTAGGAGTATAGTCACCAGAATCAGGAAGTGATTGTCCATAGGCCAAAATGATAAGTGAAGACTATACAGACCCCACATTTTAGCATTTTTCTCTGGTGTCTCTTCCATTGTTTGAAAAATATTCATTCTCAATTTGAGAGCAGCAAAAATGAAGTGTTCGGTTGTTCTGTGCCAGGCAAAACCTCTTAAAGAAATGGGATGAGAAGCCAAAAGTTTGTGACAGATCTGAGAAAATAAAAGCCAGATGCATGTACAAAGGACAGTGTCCAGTGCTACCCTAGAATCCAGAGAGTTTATGTAACTCTATGCATTAGCACAGTGGCATATGCCAGCAAAAGAGCAATGTGTAATGACACCTGCCGAAACTGTAAGTGGAATGTCAGAACTCATAGCATACTTATGCTGTGTGGTTTATATAAAAGGACATATCTCAAATACAGCATGACCCAGAGTCCAAGTTACCAAGTGAGAAGCACATATCTCATTTGCCTGATTCTCCTTGGCAGGAAGACTTTTAGGGAGACTGGAAGAAGAGATGTGAAAAAAAATGTCCATGTCACAGATAACACATTCAACAAATATGTGTGTCTATGATGTAGTTTTTCAATATGCTCCACTGTTTTAAATGCATACTCAAGCCCATTGGTGGACCTAGAAAGCAATTTTGTGGTGAGAAATTGAATATTAAAAGAGAATAGAATGAAAGACAATAAATACAATGGATTGCATCTCACACAATGAGAGTATTTTATGAAACTTGCTAAAATATGGATGTGCTCATATTCTGTGAATGTGTATTTATATGCATATATATTCAGAGTTATATATATATGTAAATTTATTCTATATTTTATAATAATGAATGGACTAAGGCATAATACAAGTGATTTTTTTATGGATTACCATAATAACTATTGCAAAATAGTTTGAAAGCCATTGTACTTCCCACACATAATCTCTGCTCTTCAAAATCTTACAATACAGTTAGGAATAAGACACATGAAATAAAAGGAAATAATTCATTTTACTCATCACTAACCACAATCAAGGTGAATAGGTTGTTCTACCTGGCTCTTATGACAATCTCAGACATTGCAGTAATTCCGGCCATCATTTTATAGAAGACTAAACAAAATAACTTGACTAAAGCAAAACAATCAAGGTCAAGTCCAAATTAGTAGAGTCTCTATAAGCCTGAACTGATGCTTAACACTATCATTTGTTTTTTTCTATATAGCTTACCACTTTCCTAATAATTTAGCAAATATGCATGAAATGGGTTACGTGAACAAAAATTTGGAATTTCAGAAAAGAGGTCACTATCAAGGGAGTCGGGGGCCTGTTTCTTGAAAGAGGTGGGATTCAATTTTAAGATTCAATTCTGGAGACAGGAAAGGAAATAGGAGTGAATTCCAAGTAATTGGTAGGGTGAGGCCAGTTTTAGAGTTGGAAATGAAAATGAGGATCATAGGGCCCAGAGAAGTATGCTAGTCTATGTCAAGGAAAAAAAAATAACTATTTGAAAAAGAATGAAAGACTACATATAAGCTTGAAAAGGATACATCATACACTGTTTTGCAAACATTGTGCTAAGTTACTGTGTATCATTTGATTTATTTCCTATGACAACCCTTACATGTGTTCTGATGCTCTTTCTAACAAATCGTGAGACTTGAAAAGTTTTAAGAACTTGCTTAAGTATTATTATCATGCTACACTAAGAGGACACACATGGCTGAATCCATCTCTCGTGTTGCTGGCCATTTTTGTTTTTCTTTCCTTTTTGAAATGATTTACAAACAATGATTATTATATAACCCTTTATTACAGGATTGCATAACCCAACTGGGGTTATTCCTATTTCAGTTCACAAGAGAAGAGCTCTTGAGGTTTTGCCTGTGGCAATGTGTGCATTATTATACCCCTGGGGGGCCCTCTTTAGTCAAATGATGGAAATAGCAAAAAAAAGGAGAAGAATGAATTAATGTGGCATATTGATGAAATAATTGATTCAATTTATAAACAAAATAAAGCAAAAACTATTCAAAGGTCATGTGGAAGTCTCAAGCTGAAAAGACTGAGTAACATTTGTAAGATCAAGAAACTGAGATTTAGAGCTGAAGAGATGGCTCAAAGGTTAAAAGCACTGGAGAGAAGGCTCAGAGGTCAAGAGCACTGGCTGCTCTTCCAGAGGTTCTGAGTTCAATTCCCAGCAACCGCATAATGGGTCACAACCATCTGTAATGAGATCTGGTGCCCTCTTCTGGTGGTCAGGGATACTTGCAGGCAGAACACTGTAAACATAATAAATAAATCATATTTTTTTTTAAATTGTGATTTATAGAGATGCTTCCAAGATTAAGTTTACTTACAGAGGACCTGGGTTCAATTCCCAACTCCCACATGATGGCTCAAAGGCATTTTTAACTTCAGTTCCAGGGTATCCAATGCTACTTTCTGAACTGTGCCAAAAAGCATGTACATGGTGTATAGATACACATGCAGACAAAAGACACAAAATAAAATGAACAAAAAATTTTAAAAGAAATTAAGCACTATATTTAAAATACTCTCAGACAGAAAGAATGCTCTTTGTATGCATTCTAAAATTAACAAAGTATCCATACTCATTGTTTGCTTACAGTATGTCAGTCGGGGGCCTAACATGTTAAAAAGCAATTCATTCATTTAATTCTCACAATAACTCAGATTAGGAAACCAAGGAGTGGGGTAGCTTAGCATCTTGCTGTAGACCACATAGTCCATAAATGTCAGAACCAGACTTCCTGCCCAAATGAAGATTACCCAACCCCAACTTCTCTTCTAAATCCAAGGCTTATACACCCATCAAGTTTCTTTGTATTTACTAGGAATCTCAAACTTCACATGCTTGACCTTCTATTTTTTCCAGTATCCTACCAAAACTGGACTTCAATACATTTTTTTTGTCTTAAGCAAGGATCAGTGTATGTTTTTTTCAGTTGCACATTGAATGTTTGAGTCATTCTTGCCCCATTTCTTGGAGTAAAAGTCTTGGAGTCCTTAACTCCTCTCTAAGCAAGCAATGCACCAAGTTTGACTAATTCTCATAGTCTCTGTCCACTCAGACAAGAACATCCATAATATTTCAAACAGCATCCAATGTATGTTAGAACCAAATCAAGCAACACATGAAATTAAACTGTGTCCTCATTACTTCTTGTTGCTAAGTGCTTTTTTAAGAATAATAAATTTTATCTGATGAGCATATTCATTAAAAATTAGCCCAGGGCAAATTAACTAATCTAAATCCTTTCTCTAGGAAGCAACAGTCTTTTATGAAACCTTCCATTAAACTCATAGTAAAACAGTTCAAATACCCCTGTCTCAATTCTGTGTTTTAAATGGCTGATATAATTGCATTTGCACATTTTAAGTTTTTTGATAAATGTTGAAAACACTTACTTACATTCTGGCTTAGGTTACAGAAGTGTTCCCTAAAGGGCATTTCACAGAAGAGTAATCCTACAAGTGTTAATTGGTACTCTTCAAGGGACAAAAAAACTGTTTCCAGGCAAATGAATGCTAGAAATGCATAACTAGACCAGGAAAAAAATTTAAGGTATCTCTTTTTAAATTTCAAACATTTTATTTGAGTTTAACACATTGATACTGTATTTACAACATTTCCACACCTCTCTTTCCAAACTCAAGCTTTTTCTGTGTCCCATCCAACTTTCTATCAAATTCATGACCTCTTTTTCTATAATTACAGACACACATACATACATACACACTCACCAACACACACATTGCATTTTTTATGTGTGTATGAAACCTACTGAGCCCATTTAATGTTGATCATATGTACATATTGTTTAGGTTGTAAGCATCACCTCAGCTCCCTGTCATCTGTCATCCCTTATACAAAGAGTCTGGAATGTAATATTAAATCAGGGGCTTTGCCACAGTCCCAGACATCCATCTTTGGAAGCTCCCTCCCCAGGGTGTTGCCTTGGTCCAGACTCCACCTCCAGAAAAGCCTGTCATGCAGTGACCCCTCCCCAGGGAGGGCCAAAAAAGCCTGCCAAGTGGCAGACAACTCCCACAGGCTATTTAGGCTGCTGCCCTGAAGAGGAACATGTGGTCTCCGGGTTTTGCATGGTCTTCCCTGCTCTCTTTCTCTTGCCATGCTTTCTTGGGCCACCCAGGAGCACTGCATTAAACGTGGGCATCTTCTATTCAGTCTAATTTGGTCTGATAGGAATTATTTGTGTCAGTGGAGAGGCTCCTTTTAAGAAATATTCCTAACACATGTGTTTAGTTACAATTAAATTACATGCCTAAGAGTTTATCCCCGAGATATAGTAATTTGGTTAATTTGGGTAACCCAAAGACACTTATTCTCTGCATTTTGACTAGTTGTGGTCTCTGTAACAGTCTCTATCTATTGCAAAAGAACTGTCTTTGATGAGGGATGAGAGCTAACCTTTTCTGTCAGTACAATTACTTAGAATACAGTGGGAACTTATATTGGTTTAAGAATATGGTAATAGTAGGTTCTTCTCTCAGGGCTATGACCTCTTGAGGCTTATGGCCAGTTGACTATGTTTATAGTACCAGAAATTAATTCCCTTCTATTGAGCTGTCCAATTAGACCTCTGTTGGTTACCTGAAAAATAAGAGTTCCACTATTACACCACTGAGGAGATTTTTTCTTGTTGGTCATTGTTGTACCTCATAGTCTTTACAGATGGCTAGGATTACTTATTGTTTTTCTGCCCTTAGAAGCTTGCATAACACTTTCAAATACTTTGATAGATGTTCATGGATGAGGCTTTAGGTGATCATGGAGGAGGCTTTCATACAGCTGTAAGGAAAATGAAGTTATGAAATTGGCAGGTAAGTGAATAGAATTAAAAAATGTTATACTGAATGTAGTAACCCAGAGCCAGAAGGACAATAGTTGGTTGTTCTCTCATTTGTGATTTATAGCTCTGAATATTTACACTTAAAAGAAATTAAGCACTATATTTAAAATACTCTCAGACAGAAAGAATGCTCTTTGTATGCATTCTAAAATTAACAAAGTATCCATACTAATGGAGGAAGGTCATTGGCTAATAAAGGAACTGCCTGGGCCCATTTTATTGGTTAGAAGATAGGTGGGAGGAGTAAACAGAACAGAACGCTGGGAAGAAGAGGAAGTGAGCTCAGACACCACAGCTCTCCTCTCGGGAGCAGACGCCTCAGAGAGACACCATGCTCCCAGCTCCCAGGCAGACGCAAGCAATGAAGCTCCAACTCAGGATGGACATAGGCTAGAATCATCCCGGTAAGTGCACCTAGGGGCGCTACACAGATGATTAGAAATGGGCTAAATTAATATGTGAGAATTAGCCTAGAAGAGGCTAGATAGAAATGGGCCAAGCAGTGATTAAATGAATACAGTTTGTGTGTTGTTATTTTGGGCATAAGCTGAGCAGGCGGCCGGGGTGCTGGGGACGCAGCCCCGCCGCCCCTATTTTCAACAGATTGGCACCCACGTGGACAACTGAATCCACAGAAAGCCTGAAAAAGCTTGGGAAAGAGTAAAGCATGTTTTCTTGATAGTGACAATTTCTCAGATCTACTCTGCTTGCTAGAGGCAAGCAAGCGCCTCATTTAATAGAGGCTTCCTGACTCAGCTTTAGCTGCAAAACCCTGCAGCTCATTAAGAGGTCCTGCCACAAAACACTTAAATGGTGTTGACGAAAAGCTGAACGCATGCTTTTCAGTTTTTAGCCGTAGCAGGAAAAAAGCTGCGCCGTTTAAAAATGCCAGCTTTCTGGGCTGTCCTGCCAGGACAAACTCTGACTATTTGAGGCAGGAGGGCCGGCTACCGAGAGAGGACTTGAGTGTTGTCTGTTGTAGCTCGCTGGCTGGCAGGGACCTGGAAACGCCATAGAGTTGTGGCTATAAACATGGCTGCAGCCTGTATATCTGCCATGAGGCTGGAAAGCTAAGGAATGTACTGGATCTAGCTGGCCAAGCCACAGCTTTAGTCCTACTGAGATTGCTTGGTAAATTAAAGAGTCATGTGGTCAGAAAAACAGAGAGAGATACAGTAAAGAGAGATTCAAAGACAAAGAAACTTTTTAAATGATTTACAGCATGTTAAAAATATATGCAGACTAAAAGTCAAAATTCTTAAAGTAAAAAACAAAAAGAAAAAAGGAAGAGAGTTGTTGTGTGTGGTAGTACACACCTTTAATCCCAACACTTGGAAGGCAGAGGGAGATTGACCTCTGTGAATTCAAGGTGTGGTAGCACACGCCTTTAATCCCAGTGCCTAGAAGGCAGAGACAAACTGACCTCTGTGAGTTCAAGGTGTAGTAGTGTACACCTTTAATCCCAATTGCCTGGGAGGCAGAAACAGGCAGATCTCTGAGAGTTCAAAGACAGCCTGGTCTACAGAGTTACTTCAGGTCAAAGATATAGAGAACCTGTCTCAAAAAGCAAAAAGTTAAAAGTAAAAATAAACGAAATAGAGGTTAAAACAAAGCTGTACAAAGACGGAAAATAGACAGAGAATTTTGATACTGTATGCTATTATGCTCTCTTTGAATTGTTTGAATGCTGAGGAAAGAGCAAAAGCTACTAAAAGATATTTGTTTATAAATGCTGCTGAACTAATCCAACATAGATATTTTGAATTTGGATCTATGGATATGATGCTTTGGAAAAGAGATTCTTCTTTTGTTTTCACAGAAGATCAGACCTTGTGGATTGCATTTATCCCGATATTGTATGATGGACCACGGCCTCCTGAAGGGTTGTTGTGAACATCTTCAGAAAATTGCTTTGCTCAACTGCCAACTGAGATGAAACTAGCACACAGGTTATACCATGAAAGACCTAATTAACGACGCCCTCATTCAGCAGGAAGCAGTTTGGAGAGAAATAACTGCACCCATATTCCCAAAAAATGTTTATAAATGTTCTTTTACATTTAAAGGGGGATATGATACAGATATGAATAATTTGCATTATTATAGATTTTGCTTTATTGATAGAGATTTAAGGTCAATTTTGTTATATGTATAAGTGTTTCTGATTTTGATTAAGGTATTGTGATTGCGTAGTTCATTTAAATATGTACTGTATATTTAAGAAATATAGGTTGTTAATGGATAATCATCGATAATAGTAAAGCTTGTAGTCATGTTAGTTAGATTTTCTAGATATATAGAGATATATTTTAGATAGATATTCTTCATGTCTTTCAAAGATTACAGAATAGGACATTTAATGTTTTAATAACTGAGGACTTTTCATGACAATGAGACACTCTGCTCCTGGCAGCACCAATGTACTTCAAGAGGAAAATGGGCATTGAAGAGGCGCCTTATGGAGTTTGATAGCCATTTGGGCAAGAAACTGCTCTTGCCTGGACTATTGCATAAACTGGACACAGAGAACCCACAGAGAGAGGACAACTGAACTGGCCTAAGGTGAGATGATCTTTCGGGGTTCCTGATTCATGAAAGAGTCTGCAAGACATTCTTCAGGACAAGCAGATAGTGACTGCCTTTGAAATTTCCTGCTTTGTGAAAATGTCTGCTGGAAACTATGGGCCTGTAGGCCAAAGATGGATGCCCCAATGGTACAGAGGAACTTTGGGTGACTGTCCAGGCAGCAAGATGTCTCTGTCATTTCTAGAGTTTTAAAAGTTGCTTTTTTCTTGTTTGCTTAGGTAGTATTGTATCTTTCTGGAGTCTTTGATGGAGTTAAGAATAGTTAGTTATAGTTATAGTTTTCCTTAGTTATGATAAAGATTATTGTAACTTTTACTTGATAACTGTTTTGTTATATGTAATTTTGCTATGTTAAAGTTAAAGCCTTTTTTTGTTTAAACAGAAAAAGGGGAAATGATGGAGGAAGGTCATTGGCTAATAAAGGAACTGACTTGGCCCATTTTATTGGTTAGAAGATAGATGGGAGGAGTAAACAGAACAGAACACTGGGAGGAAGAGGAAGTGAGCTCAGACTCCACAGCTCTCCTCTCAGGAGCAGATGCCTCAGAGAGACACCATGCTCCCAGCTCCCAGGCAGACGCAAGCAATGAAGCTCCAACCCAGGATGGACATAGGCTAGAATCTTCCCGGTAAGCGCACCTAGGGGCGCTACACAGATGATTAGAAATGGGCTAAATTAATATGTGAGAATTAGCCTAGAAGAGGCTAGATAGAAATGGGCCAAGCAGTGATTAAATGAATACAGTTTGTGTGTTGTTATTTTGGGCATAAGCCGAGCAGGCGGCCGGGGTGCTGGGGACGCAGCCCAGCCGCCCGTATTTTCAACACCATACTCATTGTTTGCTTACATTATGTCAGTCAGGGGATGGAGGAACATCATCTATCTGTTACTTTCATTGGCTAATTAATAAAGAAACTGCTTGGCCTGATAGGTCAGAACATAGGTGGGAAGAGTAGACAGAACAGAATGCTGGGAAGAAGGAAAGTGAGGCAAATGCCTCATGCAGACGCCATGGAGCCAGCCGCCAGGTCAAACATGCTTAATCTTTCCCAGTAAGCCACCACCTCATGGTGCTACACAGATTATTAGAAATGGGTTAATCAAGATGTGTGAATTAGTCAAAAAGAGGCTAGAACTAATGGGCCAGTCAGTGTTTAAAAGAATACAGTTTCCATGTATTCTGGGGCTAAGCTAGCCATGCAGTAGCTGGGCAGGACGAAAAGCAGGCCTGCCCAAGGTTCCTTCTACAGGTATACAGATGCTAAGGAGGAAGGAGATAGAACACTAACAATGTTTGGGAAAAGCCATAGAGGAACATTAATTAATAAGCATACTTAAAATACATATAATATTATATATTATATTATATATATAATATATATGGTATACTACAAATGAGTGCAATAGTTTAATTTGTTACCCAAGATTATATAAAGTTGTTTCTCATGGAAGGTTCAAGAGATTCTCACAACAATATAGGCCATTGCCATTGCCTCTGGTTTCTGCTAAAAACTTGAAAGTAAGGCTCTGTTACAGAAGTTATCATACACTTTGAACATAGGAATGGAAGATTCAGGCTTTAGCTATGTTATTGTATGACTTCTCTAGAGCAGATTTTAGGATCTGGGAATCCTAAGAGAATGAATAAAATTCAGGGAGGTTTCAAACTTCCTTCACTATGGAAAACACTATCAATAAACTACCAACCTGTAAAAGTGTTCTACAGAGCATACCATGAGAAGCACTGAGGTAACGTCTCAGCAAGAGAACTATGAACAGCCAGAAAAAAATCTTCATAAAGTACCTGATGTTCAGATACATTGAAATATGTGTGTGTGCGCGTGCGTGTGCATGCCACTGATAATATTCTCAACTTCTTATTTCAAATATTTCGCTCTCTGTGGGAAGGAAGGGTAACCTAGTCATGATAAAATAAGAGAAAGAACACAGCAATCACAAAGCTTTTTTTGCATCCTGATTACTCTTTTTTTAAAAATAAAATTTCTGAGGTCTGTGTACTTTGCCTTTGGAGATAAAGGTCCTGAATTTTGATGAGGCAGATTCTAAAGGTTATTTATTTCTAATAATATTTTCAGATATACAATGAATGCCCAGTGCAATTCTTGTACTTAATTGCTCTTTTACCAAGGTGACCATGACCTGATACATGCAGGTACATTCTGAACTCTTACCTTTCACTGTATAGTTATTAATAACACTCCATTTTACTCTATTTGGGATGACAAACTAAGCTGTTTCCATTCCGGTGACCCATGTTTGGCACATTATGATTTCCAAAGAAACCCTTTCCTTTCCCTTTGCCACTCTCCCAACAAAAATGGAGTCTAATTGTTCTCTCCTGGAATCTGGGTGGCCCTGTGGCAAAGTTGTAAACAGTAGAATATGACCTGAGGGCCATTTCCTAACCAGCTGAATGCATAAAAAGGCAATTCTATTGCATCCTTGCTCAATGGAAAATTCACATTGGAGCTGTTAGTCACTTGGTGAGGAATCTGACAGCCCTAAAGCCACCATGCTGTGAGGAAACCCAAATTAGCTTACACAGAGAGCTCACACAGAGAAAGCTTCAAACTGTTACTCATTCCTCATCCCAGCCACAGAACAGGAGAGGAAAAATGATACAGCCATGGACCTTTTAGAGTACTGACCTGATGGAATCATGACCTAGCAGAATGCCAATCACTATTGGCAGTCACTGAGGCACAGGGTGTTGTATGATGCACTCACATTAAGTGTAACACTAGAATTTAGATCCTTTCACAGTGGTCACCTAAGACCATCAGAAAACACAGAGATTTACATTAAGATTCATAACAGTAGCAGAATTGTGGTTATAGAGTAACAATGAAAATAATTGTATGGTTGGAGGTCACCACAACATAAGGAACTGTATTAAAGGGCCACAGCTTTAGGAGTGTTAAGAACTACTGGTATAAGGAAACACATGGTTGCTCTCTTGAGAGGGTTGTTATTGATGACAAAAGTACAATTCTACCTTATGTTCTCTGTTTCCTGGCTCAAATCATAACTCCACAGCCTGAAACATAACATTCTTTATTGCTCTATGCCATTTACGACATTGTCTACTGACTGTGAGGCTTTTGTCAGATCTGCTCACATGCAGGTACCTTGCTTTTGAGCACCTAAGTTATCCTTTTGTTTTTATGAAATTAGCTGCTTTGTGGAATTCATTAAAGTAACACAAAACTCAATAAGTCACTTACTTTTCCTTAAATAATATATTATTTATTTGTTCTAGGTATTGGACACTGAAACATATAGTATAATCTTGCCACTTGGCTATTTTGCTCAAATATATGGTTTGGGATATATTGACATTTTCAATATTAATATGTATGGCTGTAATCTTCTTTTTCCCCAGTTACAAAATCTTTATTTCAGTAAACTAAATTGATATGAAATAAATGTTGCCTCAGAGTTTCCTCTGAGTAAAGTGAATCAGCAAGTTAATGAATGATGAACAAAAGCAAGAAAATATGAGACTACTTGAAAAGCATTCATAATCCAGAGATAAAGAAGAAAATGATCTATTTACTTCTTACCACTGAGGGATATAAGTCAAAACAGTTTGGCCTCTGAGACAAGTTTGGATGATATCTAGATGAGAAAGCAGCTTAATATTTGCACTGTGTTAACTCAGCTTCAACAGAAATTCCCTGATGGTCCATTATTTTCTCAGCATTATTGTCCTAATCATGCCATAGTCTGCTAAAATGTTCATCTGTCCCACTTTTTTGTCTTTGTTTCACAACGAAGTTAATGTTATGTGATTTATTGTTACGAAGTTAGTGCTTGTAGCATATCCATATCTGAGGCCTCAGTATACATGATCTGCCGTAAAAGTTCATGCTATTTTTTCTCTCTTATGAGGACATAAGATGTATAAAGCCTAGATCCCACAGTTGCCCTAAAAAGTCTAACAAGAAAGAGACATTAGGATTGAAGTATAGCTCAATGAGAAGCATGTTTGTGGATCATACTCTAGGCTCTAGTTTTAATCCTCAGAACCACAAAAAAGAAGAGTTGATTATCCAACTGGAAGATTTTAGAATTATCTGTCACAAAGTATGATCGTGTTGTCTAATTCAATAATTATAATCATCAACAAATATAGAACACATGTCTAGAGCTGGAGAATATTAGGTCTGATTTTTTATTTATTGTTAATTCTATTTTAGTAGGATACCAGAAGTGCAGGTGGTTTGTATGTGTGTGTGTGTGTGTGTGTGTGTGTGAGAGAGAGAGAGAGAGAGAGAGAGAGACAGAGACAGAGACAGAGACAGAGAGAAAGAGAGAGAGACAGAGAGACAGAGAGAAAGAGAGTGTGTGTTTGCACCTGCATGTGGGTGCATATGTGAAATTAATAGAGAATATGACATTAAAAACTCTGGAAGAGTAGCAAGTAAGTAATTATGAACTAATTCAGATATGTCTGACTTGTGGCCCATGGGCTACCAGAGACCATAGGCATAGCCTAGATTAGCTATGAGTACAACCAAATATAAAATTGTGAATTTACTTAATCCAATATGAGATTTTTTTTTAATTTCAGTCCTCACTAGACAACTCTGCTCTGAATTGTAGTCTCCACAGATTGTGTGGTGATGTTCAGATGATCATGGAGAATCCTTACTGTATATAGGGTTCCATTGTGAGAGTAACCTATGGTTCATAAAGTCTGTGTGATTATTCTGAAACTCAATTGTACTGTTCTCAAGCATTAATTTTGTAGATAACAATGGCCTACCTGTCACAATGTCAATTTTCCTGGAAATGTGCTAAACCTGTTAAAAGTAGCCACAATGCTTCTAGCCAGACTCTAGTGATTTTATCTCATTCATCAACACTGTTTATGAAGAACCTGAAGTTTAATCATGACAAGATACTAATAGAGATTCTAGAGCAAAAAAAAAAAAACTAGAAATGGCTAGAACTCTAGCTCTTCTTTAGCAAAGTTATATGCTACAAACAATATTGCTTAGCTGTTGAACATCCAGGACTAAGTCATGTTAGTAAAATGTAAGTCCAACAGGAGATGGTCACTGAAAAGCCTTGAGTGTTTCCCTGCATATTTGCCACATTTTGGTGCTTGCACTCTACCACAAAGAGGGAGAGAGCTTACTTGGGTTGTGTAGTATGGAAAATACCCATACTGTGACTATTTGCCCATGGATACCTCATTATTGTCAGTTGCAGGATAAACGCTGAAGAGAGAACAGATTAAAAATAAAAAAGGGCAAAAGACAAGCTCTGTGATATCTATCAAACTGTGTTTGAAATCAATCAGAACAGCTGGCAGTCCAAAGATATATTGAATTGTTTGTGTCTGGGTTGGGATTCAAAACCCACTAGCATTTTATACATGAGTATTTGAAATATCTAGTAGTGTATATGTCAGGGCATTATGGTTATTTGATTATTCTAAATTATGTGGAAACTGGTGTGAGACTGTCACTTAATATAATTTTCAGATGCATGTTTATTAGGTATTGATTAATCTCAAAAACTGGAGAGATTTAGGTAAGTAATTCTAAGATTTTGAAATGTGAGTGGTCTCTTTTTTTAGTTTAGAAGTGAAGTAATTTTATGATGTTCTCTGAGTGTGATTTTTTTTTAAATTAAAACTATTCTTCATGTACTAAAGAGTTCTAGTTCTGTATGCAATATATGGATAAACAAAGAGATTTTTAGAATACTAAAATACAATGAAAGTAAGAAGCATAAGAGAAAGGATAAAATGGAATATTAAAAAAGCAAGGGAAACCATAATTGATAGTGGGGCAAGTAATCACAACTGGAATGGGAGAAATAAATGATGAACTTTTGGAAAATAAACATTCAATTGTGTAATGTGGGATGTCCTTCTGTATATGTGATGCTTTTATTAGTTGATGAATAAAGCTATTTCAGCCAATGGCTTAACAGAGTAAAGCCAGGCAGGAAATCAGAACATAGATAGCAAGAGAGAGTAGGCAGAGTCAAAAAGACACCATGTAGCTGCCAAAGGAGAAAGATGCCAGAACATTACTGGTAAGCCACAGCCTTACAGTGATACATAGATTAGTAGAAATTGATTAATTTAAAATGTAAAAACTAGCTAGGAATATGCCTGAGCCATTGACCACATAGTGTTGTAATTAACAAAGTTTCTGTGTCTGGGCAGCCAGGAAACAAAAGTGCAGTCTCTGTCTAAAAATAGCACCCAAACATCTGACAAGAATTTCTACATTAAGCCTGAAAAGGCTTTAAAAGAGAAAAAGTATTCAAGATAAAAAAGAACAAAGTCAAGCATGGCTTCTTGGAAGCAGCCTTGTTTTGGATGTGCTCTGCTTGTTGGAAGCAAGCTGAACCATGGCTCCTTTAAGAGAGGCTTCCTGACTCAGCATCAGTAGCAAAAAACCATGCAACTCTTTTAAGAGGCTCTGCCACCAAACACTTAAATGGTGTTTATGAGCAGGCTTCTTAGTGGTGGCAAACATGGCTTTCACCAGTACCTCTGCCATGAAACTAGACTCTCAGAAAGCTAAGAAATGAGCAGAGTCAGTAACCAAAGTTGCAGCTTTAACCCCAGCCATGCTGTTTAGCAGACTAAAGACTGATGTGCTTAGAAAAGGAGATATACAGCAAAGACTGATTCAGACAGGGAAAAAAACAACCTCTAAATGGTTTACAATGCATTAAAAAATGTATGTAGGCTTGGTAGAGAAAAGAATAGACAAAGTCCTTAAAAGAAGAAATATGCCTTTAATCCCAGCACTTGGGAAGTAGAGGCAGACAGAGCTCTGCGACTTCAAATACAGCCTGGTCTACAGAGTGAGATCTAGGACATTCCAAGATACACAAAGAAACCATGTCTCAAAAACAAAAATTAAACATAAAAATAAGAGAAAGAGAGTAAAAAAAAGTCATATAAAGATGGAAAATACACAAAGAGTCTGGATTATGTATACTATTGTGTTTTCTTTGAAAGTTTTGACTGTGAGTGAGCTAACTTCAGAGAGACATTTCATTGTATGGCTGCTAAGATAAACCAACAAATATATTTTAAAGATATCTTGATGTCAAAATTGGGGTCTAAGGATGTGTTGTTTTGGAAAAGAGGTTCTGCTTTTGTTTCCACAGAGGAGAGAAAGCTGTGGATTATTTACTGGCTAATATGATTTGATCAAACAAGACCCCCTAAAGCAATGGCCCAGATGTTCCAACATCAATGACAGCATCAGAACTGCTGGCTGAGATGGACTAGCTACACAGGATAGTCCATGAAAGACCTGATTAACAGGGCCCCCAATCAGTAGGAAGTAGTCTATAAAACTACACCAAAATTCCCGAATACTGTTTATAAATATTTGTTTTATCTAAAGGGGGTTTATTATTAATAGTTAATAGTCATGATCAAGGTCTTTCTAAAAAAAGGGGAGTATATGATATAGAAAAAAATACATTACATTGGTATGGAATTTGGTTTATTGATCCAAATTTAAGATTAATTTTGATATATATATATATATATATATATATATATATATATATATTCTTGTTTAAGTTATTATGTTTATACAGCTCACAAAAATTGTAATTATTAATTGAAATTATGGATTAATAGATAGTCATCTATAATAGTCAAACTTGTAGTCATGTTAGTTAGGTTTCTAGATATACAGAGATATATTTCACTTAGATAGATAATATCCAACTCATCAAAGACATATGGAATATATGATTTAAAATGTTTTAAGAACTTAGACTTTTCTTGACAGTGAGACACATCTGCTTCTGACAGCACCAATCTGCTTCAAGAGGGTGATGGGTATCAAAGAAGCACCTTATGAAGTTTTCTAGCCATTGGAGCAGAAATTGATCTTACCTGGACTGCTTGATGGTATGTTGTATAAACTGGACATATGGGACCCACAGAAAAATGACTGCTGAAGATGCCTAAAGAAGGTGAAATAGTTCTTCAGGGTTTCTGCTTCATGAAAGAGTCTGCCAGGCATTCTGCAGGACACAGAAGGAAATGACTGACAAATTGCCAATATGGGTGAAACAGTCTTTCAAATTTCCTGCTTCATGGCAAAGTCTGCCAGATACTATTGACCTATAGACTGAAGATGAATGCCCAAATGTTACAAAGGAACTTTGGGTAATTTACTGTACAGGCAACGAGATGTCTCTGTCATTTCTAAAGCTTTGAAAGTTGTTTACAATGCACTTCCTGTTTACTTAGGTAATTTTATATCCTTCTGAGGACTTTTATGGATTTACAGACTAAATAGTTATGATTATAGTTTTCCTTAGTTATGATAAATGATAAATTAGATATAAGATTTTAGAATCACAAAGATAGAATAGATAATAAATTTTCCAAATTTAATTTGCCAAATTTAAATTGACTAAATATTGTAACTATAATCCTTGCTTAATAACTGTTTGTATATGTTATTTTACTATGTTAAAGTTAAAACCTTCCTTTTTAATTAGACAAAAAATGGGAGATGATATGTGATGTCTTTTTGTAATGTGTTGCATTTATTTGTTGATGAATAAAGATGTTTTGGTCAATGGCTTAGCACTGTAGAGCCAGGCAGGAAATCCAAACATAGACAGAAAGAGCAGGTAGAGTCAAAGAGATGCCATGTAGCTGCTGAAGAAGAAAGATGCCAGAACATGGTAAGTAAGCCATGGCCTTGTGATGATACATAGTTTAATAGAAATGGGATAAATATAGATGTAAGAGCTAACTAGGAATATACTTGAACCATTGGCTACAAAGTGTTGTAATTAACATAGTTTCTATGTGATTATTTGGGTCTGGGTACCCGAGAAACAAAAGCATAGTAGCTGTCTACAATTGTGTATGTGTGTGAGTCTATTTATGCACATGGGTGTGCATGCCTAAAAAGGCCAGTTGCATCTGATATCCTGGGGCTGGAGTTATAGATATTTTTGAGCTGTTGATGTTATGTTGGGAGTAGAGTAGGGTCTGCTAAAAGAGCAGTGTATGCACTCTTAATTGCTCTTGTTCAGGCCAAGAATTTTTTAAGGGAGAAAGACCATCACAAATTGGGACTATCCACATGTACCTTGGAATGTGTGGGGCTCATGAAGTTAATAGATGACTGAAAAACATTTTATTGTGTGATGAAGTCACTGGTAGGTTGCTTATATACTTGTAAATAAATTCTTACCCATGATCTTGTAAGAATCCTAAAGAAACTCTTTGGATCACTACCAAGCATGAAAACAGATGTAAAATTAGAAGCGATTGTAAATATGAAGAAGAGGACCAACCAGCAAGAGTGGAATGGTGCAAGAAGGTAATGTGGATCCCATAAATTTGAGTATGTTGTGTGGGCCCTTTGGATGTCAGTGTGGCAATTTCTCAGAAAATTAGGAAACAACCATCCTCAAGACCCAGCAATACTACTTTTGGCTATATATTCAAAGGATGCTCAATGGTGACACATGGACATGTGCTCAAATATGTTCATAGCAGCATTGTTTGTCATAGCCAGACCTGGAAACAACCTAAATATTCTTTGACTGAAGAATGGATAAGGAAAATGTGGTACATTTACACCATGGAGTACTACACAGCAGAAAAAAATAACAACACCTTGAATTTTGCAGGCAAATGGATGGAGCTAGAAAACATAATTTTGAAAGAGGTAAGACAAATACAGAAAGATAATTATTACATGTACTCACTCATAAGTGGTTTTTAAACATAAAGCAAAGAAAAACAACCCAGAAGTCATAATCCCAGAAAACCCAGACAACAATGAGGACCCTAAGAGAGTCATACATAGATCTAATCTACATGGGAAGTATGTAAGATCTCCTGAGTAAATTGGGAGCATAGGAATCTTGGGGGAAGGCTGAAGGGGAGGGGAAAGGCAGGGAGGGGAGCAAAGAAAAATGTAGATCTCAATAAAATCAATTTTAATAAAAAGATAAAATATGAAAAAGAAGGTAATGTGGAATAGGTATGATCAAAATACATCTTTTACACAAATGAAAATGACACTAGGAAGTCAACTATTATGTACAATTAATATATGGTAATAAAATCCACTTATGCTATCAATTACAGTATTTATGAAGAAATATATGTGGTAACTAATAACATTTTGTAACAAAAAATTTAAGAAAAGTCAATAATTTTTTATTACTAAGGCAAAAGATAAATATTTTAAAACAGTTGATAATCTGAAATAATTTGCAATTTTTCCAGTCTTGATATATTTAAAGGATATTCTTACTTATACACAGAGAGACATACACACCAATAGCCACAATTCATTTTCTGAATCCTTCCATTCTTGCCTACTTCAATCAAAAGAGTTTGCATGGAAGAATCCACCCCCAGTTCTATCCCATCTCAACACATATAAACCACTTAAGAAGTAAGGAATTAATATGAGATAAAATGCCTACGGTATTGGGCTGACGTTCCTTGTCAGCGGAGAGAAAAGGGAGAGAAGAGATAAAAGGAGAAGTCCTTTTAATCTCAGTTGCTTTGTGCCTGGAAAACCCAAAGTGCACCTTGGAAGACCTGGTCAACTGCTGCTCACACTGTGCTGAGAAGCAAGACAGTTTATTCCCATCCTCTCAGAACACTACCAAGGAGGCCACCAGTCAGCAGGCAACGTAAGAAGGAAGGAGAGGTATGGAGTCTCAGAGTATCTCCTCTGATATGCTGGCTTTAACAGCCTTTATTACTGTTTTCCTAACTCTTCATTTCACACTCTCTCCCTTTCTCTAATGGTTCACCTTAGTGCACACATGGGGGATTTACTAATGAAGCTGGTTTAGGGAAGGTATGGTGAACTTCTAAGAGTCAATGCCAAAGTCTGCACTTGGATTGAATTCTAAATTTCTCTCTGTCTGTCTGTCTGTCTGTCTGCCTGTCTGTCTGCCTGCCTCTCTCTCTCTCTCTCTCTCTCTCTCTCTCTCTCTCTCTCTCTGTTTTTCGAGAAAGGGTTGGTTTCACTGTGTAACAACCCTGGCTATCCTGGAACTCACTTTGTAGACAAGACTGGCCTTGAACTCACAGTGTACTGCCTGCTTCTGCCTCCAGAGTGCTGGAATTAAAGGCATGAGCCACCACTACCCAGCTTGTTTCATTTCTAAACACATAGTTAACATATACAAATTATTAGTTTTCTTCTTTTCTTCTCACCCTTGTTTCCTGCAATTTCTCAAGTTGGTTTTGGGAAATTGGCATTACATAGTAGGTTGAATAAATGCTTACATTTTTTTTATCAGCAAGTTTTGTAAAGCAAGTTAAAGAACCCAAATATGGAGAACCATAATTCAATAATAAAATCAGTCCTGTTGTCTTATATTTCACAGTTAAAAGCTAAGAGGTAAGAAATCTTTCCGCCTTCTCACTTAATTTCTAGTGAAAGGATTTTGTTAGTAAAATATTCTATCCTATAAATTTTTTGGCTTAGAATTTTCTAGAAGAAAATTGATACTATGAGTAACAAACAAAAGAATTTCGAGTAAAGAAAGCTAGCCATTGGCAGTAACTTAGGTAATTATATACATTTTCAACACAACCTTCATAAAAGGTATTATCATTTTTATGTCTTTCAGCATACAATTCAATTAACTAAATAAGAACATTGATAAGGTAAGAGAAACAATTTCACACATATTACCAAACCCTAGTGAGATTTGGACTAATTCTTTCTGTAAAGTAAAAGTTCAAGGATACAGTTTTGCTTTTATTAATGTTGTTTTAAAAATCATGAGCTAACCAAAGTTCAGCTGAATTGGAAAATGCAGATGAATCATTTTATGACCAACTCCTTTTCCCTTTCCTCCCTGTAGCTAACACTATCAAGCACTTCCTTATGTCACCATTTAAACTCATCCAAGTAAATTCACTGATGAAAAAAAAATATTGGAGATTATGTAATTACTTCCTCTGGCTCAGTGGTGTTGCCATCTGACTTCCAGTCAGCAAGACGAGATCTAAATTAAATGCAAATAATTGTTCACAATTAGGAAATGAAATGCCTGGAGAACCCCATGGTATTTTAAACAAGCTGATGTACTTGCCATCAATCAACAATTGAGACTTTCTAGCATATACTTGGCTGGAGTCCCAATGACTACATTCTCCATAGCAGCAAGATATCCTTCTACATCAAAGATAATAATTCCCAAAGATGTGCACTTCGATCAGAAGTGGACACAGAGGTTGTGTATACAAAAAGTATTCATTGTTCAATTTGGTGAGGATCATCAAATGGTCAATACCAAGTCATGCAATGGTTTGTGTTATAAAAGGATCCACTTAATCACCGTGGATATATTGGATAAATCTGTCCTTGAGGTCATTAAGTATTTTGTATTGCTTTCTTTTAGTTACAGTCAAGCCATTCTTTTAAAAAGATGTTTCTCAGAATCCTTGGTGATGACCTTGGTGCCATTGTACTCATCCAGACCTACAATAACCACATCTAATAGTAACTTTTAAATAGATTAGTGCTTTAGGACAACAAAAAATATGTTATCTTTTCAATAGAGAAAAAGGAGGAAAGACTAATGGAAGCATAAACCTGAAAGAAGAAAACATTTCCAGTAAAAAAAAATAACCTTAACAGACTAACAACTTAGTTGGCCTGGGAGGTTTTATAAACATCATTAGTATCCATTTGGTATAGGCAGCAGACAGCAACAACAATCGGAAAATAACCTAGATGTGATCACTGAAAGCACAGAGGTAGATAAAAAATATGAGTTCTTCTTGAACACAAATCTTACTGTCACTGGAGAGCACAGTTGAAATGTCCTCATTTCCTGATTAGCAACCATCTAATCAAGGACACTGGGTGACTGCCAGCTCTATAAACATGCCATGCAGAGAAAAAACAGAAAGGATAAGGTCACGGTGTTTTCAACCTATTGTAATGCAACAGGTCAAGAGTGATTTAAAAGTAAGTCATTTAAAACTCATCATTTGTAATAATTTGTTTAGCTGAGAGAGAAGTAGTTCTTTTCTATTTTTTGTGTATGATGAAGAAAATTTTTTAAAAGGATCATATAACTCACTATTTATCTATAAATGACTAAGGCAAGATGGAATAGAGATGGGGGATTATATACATGTATACATATTTATGTGTACATATTCAAATACAAATCCACATTCAACAGTTATTTATAGAAAGGTTCTTTAGCATACAGATGCTGAAATATTATATAAAATCCTTCAACTAGAACTTTAGTTAAGGCTTTCTTACAATGTTAAGGCAGTAAGGCTATAATATATAGACTGAAGCATTAATATATTAGATTGCAATATGAAATATCACTGTTGAGGACCCCCTCTACTAGTAGACACTTGAGTAAGGTCATAGGCAAATGCATTTGTCTATTTTGTTTTACAATAAAGGAACAAAAGTCACTATAATCAGGGTGCTTTGTGAGCAAGAAATCAGAGCAGGAAGAGAGGTGATGCAAAGATTTCTGGCAAGAGCCTCAGCTGTTTCAAACATGTGTCTGCCAGAAGGGCAGAAATGTAACATATGCTCACTCACCTAGGCATTCTCTGTCGTTCAGCATTTGGAAATGCTTGAATAGAACTGGCTTTGCAAGGCTCCTTTATCTCTTTGGCCCACATATAGTGCTTCAAGGCTCAAAGGCAATCTCAATAATGATTTAAGAGCAAGTAAATTAGTCAACAACCTCATGTTCTAATGGAAAGTTATATTCAAAATAATATTGTTTTTCCTTATATTAAAAATAATTTGTTATGAACAAAAACCTATACCCTACAACTTAATGTAGCTTTACCTACCTGTATGCCTTAATGTAATCTTGCCTATCTGTGTTTTAATCCTGCATGTTCTTTTCCATATGATATACAAACTAAATTTTGAGCTACAAAATTTACATTTAAGAGAAATGCCAGAGTGGTAATTTTGGTAGACATTTGTCAAATGAAATGTCTTCTCTGTAAAACAAAGGAAGTGCCATTTTATTGAGCTGCCATACTTCTCTAAACCATTGAACATATTGATTTGTTCAATTTTATATTAATCTACTCACAAAGATATGTTAAGGCTGAAATGTATTATCTGAAATACTCATCTATGAGGTGTTCAGCTTCCATTTACTTTTCCAAATTACAGTAGTCTTCTTTCTTCAGCATCATAGGGTAGTCTTTACGCTGTCATAACTTCAAGTCAACCTCAAATAGGATCGAAAGGAAGTTGAACTTCTGGTCAGCCTTTTAAAAGGACATATAAATATGAATTACTTTACAAAATAAATTTTATTCAATTTCCCTGCTTACAATCAACCTAATTCCTGCTAACAAGGTATACTAGGGAATAGAGAGTCAGCTTAAGTTCCTCCACAGTCCTAAAGGCCACTAGTTGGTGAATCATGAATACTTTCAAATTAGGTCTAGATACAAGATATTTGAGACATCATACTATTCTTTGAGCTCATAATGCAGTCTAGGAAACACAACTATATTGCCAATTAAATTATGATTTTGGTATCTTCCTGAGCAATCCATACACTGATTTTTATAAAAAGATTTCTGGGTGGTTATTTATTCTTATTTCATTCAAAACATAGTAAACATTTAGGCCTGCTGGCAGAGGCCGATAATCCTAGCATTTTAAAATAGGGACAAGAGGAAAAGGAATTCAAGGCCAGGCTTAGATACATAGAGACTCTGAGGTCATTCCATGATATATGAAACCCTGTCAAAAACTAATCAATAAACAAACAAAAAGTCAATAAATTAATCAATCATATATTACAGTTGCGAATTCTGTGACAAGACAAACTTTTGCAGAATATTACTGATATTTTGAAAAATTCTTCAACAGTACATTTCAGACTCTCTTCAAGCAAATAGAATAAGTTAACATTTATTTTAGTCTCTGGAGAAGAAATTGTGTTTATGCACATCCTAAATTAATGATTATTTATATGTGTTAAATGTCTAATGAAACCAAAGATGCATATTTTCTTCTGTTTTATAGATTCATATGTTATTTTTTTCTGTATGAGCATTTTGCCTGCATGTATGCCTGTTTATCTTGGTGCATACCTGGTTCTCACAAATTTTAGAAGAGGAAATAAGATTGCCTAGAATGGTGGCCACAAGTTTTTGTAAGTTGCCACATGAATACTAGAGACTGGACCCAGGTTATTTGCAATAGCAGCTAATGCTCTTAACTACTGAGCCATTGCTCCAACTGCTCATGCATTGTTTCTGTCACTTATTTCTACTAATTTCTGTTCATTTTAAATGGCTTGAAAATATTTAATAATATTCAATCATACTTGAATCTTCTGAATTCAATCTTTTTAAAAATAAACCCTAAAATACCTCTTGTTTTAGCCACATTCTTTCATATGTCTGTATAATATGTTTTGCATGCTCAAGAAGCAGCATACAACAAAGGTATGCAAAGATCTCTGACATTTGGTAATTTGTAAATGTCCTTACAAATATCTCTCCAAAGACTCTGTACATTTTGAAAAGAGAAGCAAAACAATTTTAGGCAGCTATGTAAATATGTCAAGTAAAAATGAAGCTAGTATATATTTGTGGAGGCATTTTCCATATTTAGACGCACAGACATTTGACCATTTTTAGTCTTCCTTAAAATTGAATGACAAATTTCTTCCAAAGACCACAAGATAATTATTCTGGGTGATGTGTTTCAGTGGATGGGTTTTTAAATGAAAAGAGGCATTAGGAGTGAAGTATAACTCTTGAACAAATATTGAGAAATTTTCAAAGAATCTAAGTGGGAAAAAAAAACATCATTCCCCTACACAAATCTATTAGGAACAAAAAAAAAGCCTTCAAATGTCATCACTGGGTGATATAGTAATGGATGAGGGAAAAATGAAAAGCATGGCAATTAAAGATGAAAAGAAAAGAAAATTAAAAGCCTCCGGTTATATTAGTGTCCAAATGGGTACCTTGGCTTAAGCAAGGCAGCATCCTAAATAAATGATTTTATAATGGGCCCATCTGTCTGCTTTGCAAAACTACCCTGTAACATGGCAGAGCTATTTTCATGTTGGTTAAAAAAACTAGGGAATTAGCATTTCTCGTGGGCAGTAGATAAGCATCTTTTGTTCTCATTTGCCTTAAATTATAACTGATCATGATAGCTTGACTAATCATACTGAATAGTTTTTTTCCAAACCCACACTTCCAAATTAAAAGACTTTAAATCATCCATTTTTTTTATTATTTTGATATTTTCGAGACAAGTTTTCTTTTGTGTAACAGCTCTGGCCTCCCTGGAACTCATTTTGTAGACCAGGCTGGCCTCAAACTCATTGAGATCCACCCACCTCTGCCTCCCAAGTCCTGGGATTAATGATGTGTGGCATCCCTGCCCAGCTGAAATCATATGTATTTATTTGCTTCCTTTGCCTCGTTGATCTGCGTCTCTCATTTCCTCAAAGCCTATGCACTATGGTTGGTTAACCTAACGAATTTAAGGTTTCAAATTCAGTCACAGTTGTAGACCTTACAGGTGTAAGTAACATAGCACTTTCTTGTCTCCTCGAATTGGTAAGACTCTCCCCTCTGTTAGACCCAGGCTCTCCCATACCAGCATTTAGAGAAGCACAGTTGCAGAGAACCTATATTAACTCTAACTGTGCCAAGGCACGGAGCTCACAGAGATCAGGAAAAAAGATTTTCTCTCCCCAAAGAACAAAGACACATACGCATAATTACAAAAAAAATGTGTCAACTTGCAGGAAGACTAAGTTAGTACTTATGTAAGGATTGAGTATTTGGGGATGTATGTTTTTAAAGAAATGTCTCCAAAGTAAAAAGAAATGCCAAACTTGCTTTATGTCTATAATATGGCAATACCAACAATAGCTGCAAATTTTAAATGATCAATGGAATTCAGACACACTGTTAAGTACCTAATAAGATTTTGTATCATCTTTTTAATGACATAAGAATATTAATAATTATCATTTCTCTCTTTACACAGGAGAAAAAGCTTGAGTATGGTAAGTAAGCTAATCATAGGAATGGAGGCTGAAATTAAATTCTGTCCAAACTCTCTCACTCTCTGCAGTTGATGGTTTCTGTGTTAACTCTCATCTACCTCAAGAAGAATCTTCTCTGATGAAGAATAAGCAAGGCAATGAACTATGGGTGTAACAGTATACCATTAATAATCAATTATTGCTATGTTTCTTTAACAAAAAATACTTTTTTTCTTCTAGGCCCATGAACTATCTTGTTTCAGGTCCTTTGTCACTTTAGAAGTGAAAGGTATGCTTACTATCTCACAGAGTGCCTTAAATACAATCAGAAAATGGTTGGTCACTCCCATAACATTTGTGCCATTAATACACCAGTTTATGTTGCAGGCAGATCACTGTTGTGGATCACAGGGTTTGTAGTGGGAAGATATTGATGACTATCTTTCACTTATCACAGCATGAAGAGTGAATACTATGAATGCTAGCTGGAAGGGATGAAACTTCTAGTTAGGCACCAGCTCAACTTCTCTGTGTTTGGTGACATGCATAAGAGTTGTCTTCAGCAATAAGGCTTTACCATCATGTTGTGGAGAGCAACTAGTAACTCTGGCAATAACCTGTGATGTTTGAAGGTTTCCAAAGAGGTCCCTTTGGTCAATGAATAAACAAGATGTAACACATTCCTCCCACTGAAAAATTTACTTGATGGCATGTCTATCTGGAACATTTTCTCATCATTTCTTTGGTGATTTCATTTATATTCCTTTGCTGTCTCTAGTTTTTAGGTAGCTTCAACCATTGTCTGTTTCAATATGCTTTTTCAAATGGTCTTTAGTATTATTGTCCCTCCCTATATTCCCTCATTCACCCGTTGCTCCTACTTTCTCCCTATTTAATTCTCCTATTCTAGTTTCTTTTTTGATGGAGGAAGGTCATTGGTTAAATAAAAAGAAACTGCTTGGCTCTCATTGGTTAGAAGATAGGTGGGAGGAGAAAACAGAACAGAATGCTGGGAGGAAGAGGAAGTGAGCTCAGACTCCACAGCTCTCCTCTCGGGAGCAGACACCTCAGAGAGATGCCATGCTCCGCTCTCCTGGGCAGACGCACGCGATGAAGCAAGCCGCCAGGTTAGACATGCTGAACCTTTCCCAGTAAGACCGGTGCTCACAGATTATTAGAGATGGGTTGATCGGGATGTGAAAATTAGCCTGTAAGGGCTAGAGCTAAAGGGCCAAGCAGTGTTTAAATGAATACAGTTTGTGTGTTGTTATTTCAGAGCATAAGCTAGCCTTGTGGGCAGCCGGGGTGCTGGGGACACAGCCCCGCCTCTCCTTATTACTACAGTTTGGCGCCCAGATGTGTGGACAACTGAATCCACTGAAAGCCTGAGAAAGCGTGGGAAAGAGAAGAGCATGTTTTCTTGGTAGCTGCAATTTAATAGAGGCTTCCTGACTCAGCTTTAGCTGCAAAACCCTGCACCTCATTAAGAGGTCCTGCCACGAAACACTTAAATGGTGTTGACAAAAAGCTGAACACATGTTTTTCGGTTTTCAGCCATAGCAGGAAAAAAGCTGTGCCGTTTAAAAATGCCAGCTTTCTGGGCTGTCCTGCCAGGGCAAACTCTGACTCTTTTACGCAGGTGGTTCGTGCGGTTTGCAAGCACAGGTTGCTGAAGCTCGCTTGCTGACAGGGACCTTGAAATGCCATAGAGTTGTGGCCAGTACCTCAGCCATGAGGCTGGAAAGCTAAGGAATGGACTGGATCTAGCTGGCAAAGCCACACCTTTAATCCTACCCATATTGCTCAGATTGAAGATTCATGTGGTCAGAAAAAGAGAGATATACAGTAAAGAGAGATTCAAAGACAGAGAAAATTTCTGAATGGTTTAAAGTGTGTTAAAAATATATGCAGACTAAAAGTTGAAGTTCTTAAAGTAAAAAAACAAAAAAAAGCAAGAGAGTTGTTGTGTGTGGTAGTACACACCTTTAATCCCAACACTTGAAAGGCAGAGGGAGATTGACCTCTTTGACATCAAGGTGTGGTAGCACACACCTTTAATCCCAGGGCCTAGAAGGCAGAGGCAAACAGATCTCTGTGAGTTCAAGGTATAGTAGCTTACACCTTTAATCCCAATGCCTGGGAGGCAGAGACAGGCGGATCTCTGAGAGTTTAAGGACAGCCTGGTCTACAGAGTTATTCCAGGTCAAAGATATACAGAGAATATAAAATAGAAGTAAAAAGAAATGAAATAGAGATTAAAATAAAGCCACATGATGATGGAAAATACAGAGAGAGTTTTTATACTGTATGCTATTATGCTCTCTTTAAATTATTTAAATGCTGAGGAAGGAGCAACAGCTGCTAAAAGATATTTATTTATAAATGCTGCTGAACTAATCCAACATAGATATTTTGATGCCTTGACTTTGAAATTTGGATCTAAGGACATGATGCTTTGGAAAGGAGTTTCTTATTTTGTTTTCACAGAGGATGAGACCCTGTTCATTTCTTCTATTTCAATTTGGTATGATGGACCACGTCCTCCTGAAGGGTTGGTGTGAACACCTTCAGAAAATTGCTTCGCTCAACTGCCAACTGAGATGAAACTAGCACACAGGTTATACCATGAAAGACCTAATTAATGACGACCCCATTCAGCAGGAAGCAGTTTGGAGAGAAAAAACTGCGCCCATGTTCCCAAAATATTGTTTATAAATGTTCTTTTACATTTAAAGGGGGATATGATATAGATATGAATAATTTGTATTAGTATAGGTTTTGCTTTATTGATAGAGATTTAAGGTAAATTTTGTTATATGTATATGCATATTTCTGCTATTGATTAAGATATTGTGATTGTGTAGTTCATTAAAAATGTAATGTATAATTAAGAAGTAGGTTAATGGATAATCATTAGTAATGGTCAAGCTTGTAGTCATGTTAGTTAGATTTTCTAGATATATAGAGATACATTTCAGTTAGATAGACATTCTTCATATCTTTCAAAGAATGCAGAATATGGCATTTAATGTTTTAATTACTTAGGACTTTTCATGACAATGAGACACTGCTCCTGGCAGCACCAATCTACTTCAAGAGGAAGATGGGCATCGAAGAGGCTCGTTATGGAGTTTGATAGCCATTTGGGCAAGAAACTGTTCTTGCCTGGACTATTGTATAAACTGGACACAGAGAACCCGCAGAGAGAGGACTACTGAACTTGCCTAAGGTGAGATGATCTTTCGGGGTTCCTGATTCATGAAAGAGTCTGCGAGACATTCTGCAGGACACAACAGATAGTGACTGAAATGACTTTGAATTTTCCTGCTTTAAGGAAATGTCTGCTGGATACCACGGGCCTGAAGGCTGAAGATGGATGCCCCAAAGTACAGAGGAACTTTGGGTGACTGTCCAGGCAGCAAGATGTCTCTGTCATTTCTAGAGTTTTAAAAGTTGCTTTTTCTTGTTTACTTAGGTAATATTATATCTTTCTGGAGTCTTTGATGGAGTTAAGAATAGTTAGTTATAGTTTTCCTTAGTTATGATAAAGATTATTGTAACTTTTACTTGATAATTTTTTTATTATATGTAATTTTGCTATGTTAAAGTTAAAGCCTTTATTTTTTGTTTAAACCGAAAAAGGGGAAATGATGGAGGAATGTCATTGGTTAAATAAAAAGAAACTGCTTGGTTCTCATTGGTTAGAAGATAGGTGGGAGGAGAAAACAGAACAGAATGCTGGGAGGAAGAGGAAGAGAGCTCAGACTCCACAGCTCTCCTCTCGGGAGCAGACACCTCAGAGAGATGCCATGCTCCGCTCTCCCGGGCAGACGCACGCGATGAAGCATGCCGCCAGGTTAGACATGCTGAACCTTTCCCAGTAAGACTGGTGCTCACAGATTATTAGAGATGGGTTGATCGGGATGTGAGAATTAGCCTGTAAGGGCTAGAGCTAAAGAGCCAAGCAGTGTTTAAATGAATACAGTTTGTGTGTTGTTATTTCGGAGCATAAGCTAGCCATGTGGGCAGCCGGGGTGCTGGGGACGCAGCCCCGTCACCCCTTATTACTACACTTTTTATCTCCAGTATCACTGTATTCTAGTTCCCCTTTCCTCGGAGGATCCTCTCATTCCTCCTGTTCCCTTATTAAGATACAAAACCTCTGTGGTGATTTTGATTGTAGTACACATGAAAAAAGCTTAACTGCTAACATAACATATAAGAGGAAACATACAATAGTTATCTTTTAGGGTCTGAGATATTTTCCTGTTCTATTCATTTACCTGTGAATTTAATATTTTTTTTCTTAATAACAACAATATTCCATTGCATAAATATGCCACATTTTCACTACCCATTCATTGGCTGATGGGCAACTGTTCACAATTTCTGGCTGTCATGAATACAGCAAATTTATCTAGAATCATATGACCTCTTTTATTTGTTCTGTATACTTGTTCTCTTATAAGAAATAATTCTTCAAGTATTCTCTACCTTTTATGATGCTTGCAGTTTTCAGCGGACACTACAGATATTTTGGTGACTCTTCATTGGAGCAGTCTGATGTTTTCTCATGACATTTCTGGTAGGATTACCACAGGAGCTATGTCCTTTTTAATGCCTCCTAGCATGAGTCCATAATGCATGGTTATTTCATTTCTGATTATATTAACTTGTAACACTTAGTAAAGTAGTTTATAGCAGGGTTTTTCTGTACTAAAGCAATAATATTGTTATCTTTGAAATTCTTAAGTCTTTTATGGGGAATGTGAATAGCCTACTAAACATTTACCCACTAGTTTTGGAGTTTTAATTGCTGTTTAAATTTATTTATTACATTAGTACTACCATTGGCATTATACTACCAAATGGCAATTTTCTAATTCCACTATTTATTCTGTATTAATTAACTGACATTCTACTGGTTAAATGCTTTTTCTTATCCTTTATTAATTTATATATTATTTACTAATATATACCCATGTGATGTCTTGAATTTATAATTTATTTCAGGAACTATCATTTGTTGATACGATTATTTACTGCTCTGATTGCACCAGGTTTGACCAATGATCTTTCCTCCAAATTTCTTCATACACTTTTATAAAAACGTCTCTATTGTTAAATGATGACATCATGAACAATACCTAGAAAAACCTCTATTTTTACCTTATACTCAAACAATTCTCTGAGATTAGCACTTACTTTTAAATTGTTTCTCTTTTTAATAAATCAGTTTTTTTACTTTTATGTGTTTATAAAAAGCTGTTTTAATATCCCTAAATGTCTATTAAAAAGTTAATTTTCACATCTTTTACTATAACACTAAACACACCTGTGGTCATTTTATAAACTCTCCAGAAATCTTCCAAATCCTTGAACAAAAATGAAGATAAAGAAGAAATAGAAAAAGTTGAAAAGGTAGCTAAAATGGAAAAAAGAAATAGAAGAACTAGGATAAAATGGTTTTGTAGTATCTTCTCTGATCAAGTTCCAGTATACATACTTCTACATTCAGCTGCTCACTATTTCATTATAACAAACTCATGACGGCACATATTATTAACTTTGCTTAAGAGATAAGAAAACAGAGCCTCAAGTAGATCTGTGTCTGTATCTAACCTGTGTTGTAAGGAGAACTAAGCAGGAATTGACATTGCATTACAAACCAGTCTTCTTCCCAACACTGCTGCTATCCAGTTACGTGTTAATCCATGTCTTACACTCAAGTTTGTAATCACATATCTCTTTACAACTTTAAAAATGGTGCTTGATTTGCCCAGTTTTCAAATACCACAACACTGTATGGTCAGACAGATGATAGATTTTTCTTAGTTTAAAAAAACTTGTTACACTACTCATCTTTCCTTGAATTAAGATTCACCACCTGTTCTTTGTGTGTGCTTTAAATGGTGAACTTTGAGGTACAGTTACTGTAGAATCATTTGACACATCATAAACATCAGACTGTTGTCAATAATAAACGCTACACATACTATTTCTTGAAAAGTTGCATGAAGGATTCACTTTGCTCCTAGAAGAGCAGTTAAGAGCACAGAAGTTTTTATTTCTCTGACAGGGTAGAACTAAAATGTTTGATTATATAGTAAGGTAAGATGATGGTTAGGGTATTCATTCTGTACAGGAATTGATTAGAGATCAAGACCAAAATGCATTCACAGACATATATGTAAGTTAAAACAGGATTCTGGCAAGATTCTTTCTACTCTTTGGGGAAATATGAATAAATGCCTTATAGTAGAGACAACAATAGTTAATGTTAGCACATTTTTAGAAGTGCATTTATATGCATTTACATTTCTATATTAACAGGGTCCTTAAGAGTCCAGCTCTTTAGAATTCCTTCTCAGGGTTCAATTAAAGACACCACAATAAGCAAAAGGGGCTAGAATTTGAGGATTAAGAAATCTACTCACAACAGCTTTTTTCTTTCCATGTCTCTTCATTCTTCTTCTCATTCTTATTCCTTATCCTTCCTTGTTCTCCTCTCATTACAAATGTTCCCAGTTATGTATATCCTTACAACCAGCAATTTCCCAGCCCTAGCAGGTTCCAGGACTGGAATTCTTTTGCCCCACAAATATCAAATAAAAGCTTTCATACACACACACACACACACACATACACACACACACACACACACACACAGATCCCTGACTGTCAGCTCAAAGGTGGGAGTGGCTAGAAAGTTAGTGAAGAATGTAATTAAATCATCGTGAATTCTAGAAGGGAAGGTTAGTACACTGCTCTACATTTTTAGCTGGTTAACAAAGAGCTAAAAAGTTTATTTTCAGTAAAATTATGAATAGGGCATGAATTGTTTTTTAAATCAGCATACCACTTCTCTTCTCCCATAGAGAATACCAGTAACCAGGCAGCCTACATAAACAGTCAAGAGAAAGCTAATGGCTTTTGGTCTGATTAGCATATTCACCAGACACTGCAATTTCTATGGGCCTAGGTCTGGAGTTTACACTTATTGCTCTAAGCAATAGAAACAAAGAGGAGACCCAGGCCTCTAAATTATCAATGCTGGGCTATGCTGTTATCAGCCATTCTGATCGTGGTCATTGTGGGTCTGTGCCTCCAGCAAGAAGTGAGTTTTTCTCTGGGTTAAAATTAAGTATCTCTTCCACTGTCCCTGAGAGTAAAACACAAGCAGTAAAGTTTCCTGAACTAAAATCATCAGTAAACTGAGGTGAAGGTAAGCATAAGGAGTTAGGAATCTTTTAAGTGAGGTAAAACCAGGGCACGCTTATTTGTCTTTTTATCTGAGCAGCTATGAATCAGCAGCTTTGGGCAGGTAGTAATTCTATGTCCTTGGATGGCTGTGACTATCTTAAATGGGATGCTCTTGCTTTGATCTTAAACACTGACCAAATGCTTGCTGATGAAGATAATTGCAGGAAGGCTAATCTCTGCATTTACCTAGGAAAGAGGAACTGGGACCTGGCAGTGGGAAACTCTTTTCACAGGTAGCTGGAGGAGTGAGCTACAGCAAACATCTACAGCAAGAAACAGCCACTTTATTCACAGAACAATAATGCCAAAATTCCTTGAATCTTGGTTTCATATTTACCAAGGCCCTTGACCCTGAAAAGTTGTTCATGAAAAAATGACTGAACAACTATTGTATAACACTGCAGCTTGTAGCATTATATAAACCTGTGAATGAGAGGAAAACTTTACTTAATCATTATTTAATATTAATGTTCAAAGAGTTGGAGTGACTCACTCAAGACTTTTTAGCCAATGAACTGGCAGTTGGTACTCAAATCCTTATTTACATAGTACCATCATTATAATTCTACAGATTAATTTTTTTTTCTAGAATCACACTAGGCTTAATCAAATCAATGTGAGCTGGTGGCAATCAAAAAAATTTCCCACTAAGTGCATTGAAGCCTGTTCATAGAGGTAAAAGAAGTTATGTGAAGCATTTTTCAGTAAAAGTTATCTTCTGCTTTCAGTATGCCACAATACAATATATGAACTCTATTTAATAGTGTCCCAGTCAGAGTATTAATTTTGTTACTAATGAAATAATTTCACACAACAATTAATTATTCTCTTCTATCAGGTGAGTAAAAAGATACATGAAAATCCAATGAAAAGTAGTGGAGAACTGAAAAAGCACCAGGTTTATAATTGAGCTACATACACACAGAGATAGACAGATGATAGATAGGTAGATAGATAGACAGATAGATAAATAAATGATAGAGAGATAGAGAGATAGATAGATAGATAGGTAGATAGATAGATATAGAAAAAAGAGAGGGAGATGCTAGCGTTACCAGTTGGCATATGACACTAGAGATTTATATATTAATAAATTTATCATACTATAGAAATTTTATCTTGATCAATAGTTATTACATTGATAATTATGTAAAAAAACTTTAAAGTAAACAGGAAAGTCAGTACCATGAATCAAATACTTTCTATGTGCTAATAAGAACTCAAAATGCTTTTATTGGAATTATTGGTTCTTATTGGTCAAATCTTTTATAATGGATATATTTTTCTTCCTATTCTGTAGATAATTATTATAAAACTTAAATCTTTAAGCTAATAATCAGGAAATACAGGATTATAATTTTATTTTTTTGGATGCCAAAGTCTACTTTTTCAACAATATAACTATACTACACAATTAGAATTCTTTAGATTCCCTGATAGATGCACAATTACTCTTGATTTTAGTGATATTTCATTTTTATTTTAATAAATAAAGCTTTTCTGAAGATCAGGATTCAGAACAGCCATACTAGTCAGCCATACAGGGCAGGCAGTGGTGGCTCACAACCTTTAATGCCAGCAGCTACACTAGTTGGCCATAGAGGCCAGTCAGTGGTGGTGCATGCCTTTAATCTCAGCACCAGAGAGGAATATAAGGTGGGATGAGACAGGAACTCTCTCTTTTTCATTCCAAAGATTTCATAGAGGTAAGACCTTTCTAGTGGCTTAGCTGCTTTGCTTTTCTGATCTTCATGTTGTACCCATATATCTGTCTCTTGGTTTTTATTATTTGTGCTACACTTGATTCCCAATATTTCCTTAGAAAGGAATTAGTGAATTGCTTCCAACAAAACTTGAATCTCTCTTCAAATTACCTTATATCATTTTAACATAGCAATTAAAATTATTCTTTGAGAATTTCATACAATGTATTTTGACAATTTTCAGCCCTCTGCTTCTCTCTCTAACCCCTTCCCCAACCTTAATCCCTTTTCTTCTTTTTTAATAACACACTAAGTCAAATTTGTGCTGCCATATACTCAAGTGGACCCATCCACTGAAGTATTTCCTACCTGCCAGGGACCAGAAGTCACAAAAATATAGTCATCTTGTATATTTATGTGCTACCTATGCTTTCTTAATGCAGTTTCTTTTGTTCCACTATTCTTCTCTCCTTTTCTTTTTACCTTTACCTTCTGGTGCACTGTGCTCTGATGGAGGAGTTACTTTCATTTAATAAAGAAACTGCCTAGGCCCATTTGATAGGCCAACCTTTAGGTGGGTGGAGTCAACAGAACAGAATGCTGGGAGAAAGAAGCTGAGTCAGGTCAGTCGCCATGATTCTCCCACTCCAGACAGATGCAGGTTAAGATCTTCCCTGGTAAGCCACCTCGTGGGCGACACAGATTACTAGAAATGGGTTAGATCAATATGTAAGAGCTAGCCAATAAGAGGTTAAAACTAATGGGCCAAGCAGTGTTTAAAAGAATACAGTTTCCGTGTAACTATTTCGGGTAAAGCTAGCTGGGTGGCAGGAAGCAGTGCGCTGCTCCTATTACAACAGAGTGGCACCCAACATGGGGCCACTTGTGACTGAATCAGTTGCGCCTCTGAGCTGCAGGGCAAAGGGCTGCTCTGGATGTCGGCTCCACTTCTCTCCAATTTCAAAATGGAGGATGTACCATTTTCTACTAGCTCTGGGGCCGCCAGGTAGGAGCCGCACTCAGCACTTTAACTCTGAGACTGAGCGTGCTGCACAGAAACTCTTTTCATCCAAGTTACAGCCAAATCCGACGTACAGAACACTGCGCAGTCTGGAAACACCTCTGTACCGCAGCAGGAATCCGCCATGCTCTTCTGCCTGCCTAAGCCTGATTAGTGTTTTCGTTTGTTTCTGGACAGGGTTTCTCTGTAGCTTTGGAACCTTTCCTGGAACTCTCTCTGTAGACCAAGCTGGCCTTGAACTCACAGAGAACCACCTGCCTTTGCCTCCCGAGTACTGGGATTAAAGGTGTGCGCCACCACCACCCGGCACTCACCAAGTCGGGCAGTCAAACAGCAGGAGGCTGGAGCTGGAGTTCGCGGCTGCCGCCATCTTGCGTCTCCCCCTTTCGATTGAGGAAAAATTACAGGAGGCACATGTGGATAGGGTGAACCCAAATCTTAGCTGCATCCTAGTCATATTGCCTTCCAGAATTTGTCCTACAGGGATTCTAATGCAGAGGGAAGATATTATTTTAGAGTGGGTATTTATACCTAATAAACCAAGTAAAACATTAAAAACTTATGTGGAAAAAGTCTCTGAATTAATTATAAAAGTTAAGTTGAGACTTCGTCAACTAGCAGGTATAGACCCAGCAGAAATTATAGTGCCTTTTACTACTGAAGAAATAAAAAAGTTATGGGAAGACAATGAACCATGGCAAAGAGCTTGTGCCAATTTTTTTTGGAGAAATTAATAGCAACTATCCCAAAAGTGGTAAACTTAACATCATAAAGAGAACTTCTTGGATTCTTCCTAGAATTGCACATGATGCTCCAATAACTAGAGCCCGTACGTTCTATACTGATGCAAATAAATCAGGGAAAGCAGGTTACAAGTCAGATGAATTGAGTAAGGTGGAAAAAAGCCCTTATAATTCTGTCCAGAAGGCAGAATTATATGCCATTCTATGGTGCTAAGGGATTTTAAAGAACCTCTTAATATAGTTACAGATTCACAATATGCAGAAAGAGTTATCTTGCATATTGAAACCACTGAATTTATACCAGATGACACAGAGTTGACTTCATTGTTTATCCAGGTACAAGACATAATCAGGAACAGGCTTTGTCCGATGTACATAACACACATCTGGTCCCATACAGGTCTGCCTGGCTCCATGCTCAAGGCATAGGCCACAAGGCACAAGCTGTGGCTGAGGGAGGGAGGGCTCCCGCCAAGCCGAGCTGGCAGCAGGCAGCCAAGCGGAGAAAGGAGGGGTCCTTGGTCCTTCCCCCCGCCAGCTGCCAGCCCGGCTAGCTCAGTCGGTAGAGCATGAGACTCTTAATATCAGGGTTGTGGGTTCGAGCCCCATGTTGGGTGCCAGATGAAGGCGAAGGTATAAGTCACAACAATTCCACACCAGTTTGGAATTATGATTAATAGAATGGTTATTTATTTAAAGGGGAAAAAACTTACAGATCACCGTCCCAGACAATAGCCCTCTGCGCAATCAGGAAGGGAGTCTAGCCGGAAGCAGAGCAGGAAGTAAGAGAGAGAAGTGAGGGAAGTGACCGCTTTTTTAAAGGAGGAGAGACCACGCTCCAATGGGCTGGTATCTCAGTGGCTATAGGCTGAAGGAGCGGGAGGAGCTCCTGCAACAGTGCTCCATTTCAATCACCTTTTATTCATGTGTTTATCTGTTTTTCAGAGGCATATATAATGCGTGTATTCCATAACGTTCATTTCAATGAATATGTGCCTTCTCTTTCATTGGCCAGTTTTTAGAACTTTTCCACAATTAGTCTATGAAGTGAAGAACTTGTTCATGTGAACTTACTGCATCTCCTTATTGGGGATCAATGCAATAACCACTAAACTGACTGTCAGTAAGGAGGGTATTATTATTTTTTTTTAGATTGATTGCTTGCAAAATTCAAAATCACCTGGAAGATGAAAGAACCATGAAAATTTGGGCTATGTACTCACAGTGTTTGTTTAAACATTTGTTGGCAGAAGACTGATACGGGTCTTAAGGTGTTGCTTTTATAAAAGATTAGCCGGTACTGTTTATATCACCAGTCTCATCGTCTTTTAGTTGGGAACCTAGTTGTTTCAAATTTTAAAAAAATAATCTTTTACATCTTAGTACATTTTGTTCTTCTGTATAAACAGATAAAAATGATTATCCAGCAACTCTGTGGACTCATGACTTGATGGGAAATGGGTCTATAAAAAATAAAGTACATAAAGTAGTGTGAAGATTGTGATAAAGGTAGAATAAGATTCGAGGGACAAAAATAGGAGTGGTGACTTCTCAGGAAGTGCATAAAGCTCCCCTTGGAGGAGATATAATAGGTCCACCTTAGGCAAAAAGCAAATGTGTTAAAAATCATACACAAATATTTGAGGGAACAGAGTGACCTTAGTAGATCTTGGTATGGTAGAATGAGGTGAACAGCAAGAGATATTAAAGCACTATTATTGAACAAAGTGAAATTAGATCATATGCATGATCTAATATGTCCATTTCATAATGTCATGAAAGTAATGAGTGTTTCTATTACTAAAAAAATTATTAGATACGAGCTTAGAAATATCACTATGGAAGTTAATTGAGAAGACAGAAAAACACTGGCAAGTAGAAAGCATGGAGACTCTTGAACAGAGACAGGCATCAATTAGGAAAAAAATATTTTGATACTAGGGATATTTTCAATTAGTTTGGAAATATTTTGCATATCTTTTACTATGATATTTTTGTTTATATGCCTATCTTACAAATTAGATTACAAACTCATCTTTGTATCAGTAGTAACTATGCTATCTTAGTTTCAGTCAAGTTCAAGAAAAGATGGCTAACCAACTGACGGAATGCATGAATAAATAAAGAATAAAAATAGTATATGATCAACATATTTCTCATTAGAGTTTGGTCCCACCATCTGTAAAATGGGGAGATGAGAACTTACTTCATCCATGTTACAAACTGAAATATTAATAATGTTGGACATGCATATTAGGAAACAAGTAGAAATGGGTAGCCTTCTGATGGTGGGATTTATCACATAAATGATAATCAGCTGTACCTCCATTTATTTGAATAAAATTTCTTCAATTATCTCTAAATTTCTTTAGTACAGATAGACTGAATTAAAAGTGTCATTACAGAAGCCTTCTAATTCTTTTATACAAGTAGACTCATTTGCAGACTTACCTACTCCTATATGAAATCAAGGCACTGCTGTTACTGTCAGATAATTCCCTCAATTACATATCTAGGAAATTAAGTAAGTTGCAAAAAGAAGTCTTTTGCTTCTATAAACTTCACTCTGAGAAAAATGAAATTCTCACTTATAAGAAGCTGTCAATGATCTGATTAGAAATAAAACAAATGTTAAATAACTTCTTTGAATCTTATCTACAAACTTTCCTACTCAATCTTTTTTTTACACCATGGTATTACCAAAACAAAGATATTTACTGTTGCTTTTGTTTGTTTTTTTTCCAGTTAAAATGAAATTTCAGTAGTACAAATTCTAAATAAGAAGAAATAATAAAATGAGAATTAGATTCAGACACATGATAGGGGGAGTTCTAAATCCAAAAGATCATAAGCAGATATTATTTTTAAATAACTTCAAAATAAAGAGAATTTATTTTTTCTGAACTTAACAATGGTGGGTAATGCTGAAATTGTTTCAGAAGTATAAGATCAAAAGTTTCTAACTACAGAAACTCTTGACCTATCAAATCATAAAAGACAGAGATTTTTTTCAATATAAAAGTATTTGAAAAGTACACTAGATTCACTGTTTTCCTGAAAAAAAAAGTGGCTGGAATATCTGATGTAGCAATACTAAAAGTCAGGAGGAGAAAAAAGAGAATTTCATCATATATATGAAACGGTGTAATTAGAGAAATCTACAAAATCTATCCTAAAACTGGAAACAATGACTCATCAGTTTTGGCAAGAATTGTGAGCACTATAAAAACAAAACCTTTTAAAGTGGATTGAATGACTAGAGCTATGGTTCCAAAGTGCTACAGTGTGGTTAAATGTTCTTCAAAGGACCACATGTTAACAGCTATCCCTCTACTCTACGATGTTCTTGGGAAGTGGTGAACTAGTTAAAGAGATAGCACAAGCAGAAGTCTTTGGTCACTGGGAGTGTGCCCAGAAAAGGGACGTGGGGTCCTGGTTCATTAATCTTTCCTTGTCTTGCTTTTTAGTCATAAGGTTACTTACAAGACACATAAAACTCCTACCAATCTATAGGACTCTTAAAAAAAAAAGGAAAAAAAAATCATTTACAAAGGTTCTGCCGCTATAGATTAATCTCTTCCCAAAAACTTAATACTCTCACCATTAGATAGAATTTCAACATATAAATTATTTTAGGTGGGGGTATGCACAAACATTCAGACCATAGCATAGTACTGTGATATATCCATACAAATAAGTATTATTTGGCACTAATAAGAAATGAACTATCAAACCATGAAAAGACATTCTTTTACATGTTCTTATTTTATTTTATTTATGTGAGAGAGAGCATGCCAGTGTGTATGTGGAGTAGGCCAAGGCTGTACATCAATTATAATTATATTACAATAAAGTATATGAATTAAGCATGCATCTAAAGATTAACTATGGGTTTTGGGAAATAATAATAAAAGAGTGTCATTTCATCAGACATAATAATTGTGCCACTTCAATGCTGTATGTTGATAATGGGTGTTGCTGTGTTATCACAGAGAATAAGGCATATATGGAAACTAATGGATTTTCTACTAATTTTTCCTGTAAGGGGTAAGATTACCTTTAATAATAAACCTTGTTAAATTTTAAGTATTCTGTGAGAGGTAATTTTCCTTTTCATAAATGAAAAATGGCCAAAGGAAAAATAGTGGAAGTAATATTCTAATTTAATATACTAATTAAAGAACACCTATGTGGTTAGCCAGCATAAGTTTCTGTTAGGATGTTTCCTGCTGGGCCACATTTTAGAGCCCTCCAGAAATTACTAAAAGAAATTTGTGATGACATATATTAATTTCCTCTTTAAAAGCAGTAGACTGTCTCTTGCTCTGGGACTTTATAGGCTCCCACCAAACAAACAAACAAAATTTTAAAAAATCCAAAAAAAAAACACCTCACATAGAGAGGCCCAATGATTGCTGGAAGTGATTGTATGTGTGACTGGTTATTAATCCTTGCAACTGAAATTTCAGATGACTTTGTTGACTAATTTGGTACATATTTGTTACACTTTTCTATAAAACGTCATCACTGTAGCTGATAGTGTTGGGAAAAAAGACATAGGCCTTTGCTTTCTAGATAATGCATACCTAGCATTACATCGCTTCCCTGGCTATGCTATTGTAAGACAGTTGCAAGCTAGAATGGTGTCCTTTTCTGGGATCTTTCTATACATTTCAGTCTAGATGTGGTATAGATATGTCTGATGGCTGAAAAATGCATAGGAGAGATAATGATCCAAGATATGATATCAGGCTACTTGAAATGTCAGGAAAATCCAAGGATTGATACCCGATGAATCTTGCCTGATCTACAGGCTGCTGGTATCTCTAAGGCTTACAAACATTCCAGATTTGTATTGCTGGATAGCAAAGCAAAGATCCATCATATCACATTTCTGTCTAGGTAAATAGAACCATTTTTTATCAGCTAAAGAAATGTATGTATATCCTATTGAATGCTTGCACCTGGCTTAGAATAATGGAAGACACTTCATGTTGTACTTTGTTTTCCTGCTTTAAAAGTAGTACAAACTACAAAAGAATCTGTAACTTCTACGAAACTATCAAGACAGTTACTAAGGTCACTTCATTTAGCTGTTGAAAACTACATTTAGTACCTATTATATGGTTCAAAATCCATCTAATTGATGGCCTATTCTTCTTATTATTGTTACATTTTATATATGTATAAACAAATATATAAACACAAGCTGCTGAGTCTGTTTAGTGTGGCTTATGTGTAGATATTTGCAGAGATGACCACTTTGCATTGGATAACCAATTAGGGAGTTCATCTCTAGGAAATATTATTTCTCTCAGAAGCCATAAGTAATGTTTATACATCCCTGGGTGACCTGGAATTTACAATGCATGCTGGACTGACTTTGAACATACAGAAAGCCTCTGCTTTCCAATAGTAGGATTACAGGGATGCACAACCACAGATATGTGCCAACACACCTAACTTTTTTAAGTTCTCCTGACCAAAATTTGAACACAGGCTGCTACTGTTAAGAGCCCTGAATCCTAGTCACAATACCAGCAGAGACCATCCATAAGCAATATCATAAGGACTATTTATTCCAGTGTTGCTGCAACACAATCAGTTAAAATGTTCCAATAGGAAGATCAACCTCATGACAAGAGGATAAAGCATAGAAATTTTATGTTTTTAAATATATTCAAATGAACATGTCAACTATTTTGGCAAGAAATGCTTTTGGCTATAAGAAATGGTGAATTCATTCAAGAGGATGACCAGAGGAAATGCTAGTAAGCAATGTGGGTGCAGATATCTTCTGTTATCATGAGAGTCTCGAATCTTCTTTTTGTCTCTGCCCCTTGGCTATGTTGAATTTTGACCTCAATGCTTTTATATTATGACAACAAGAAGTTATAGACAGAGGTTGCTTGTTCATTTTCCGGCCACCAAGACCCCAAATAATCACACAGAAACTGTATTAATTGCAATACTCTTTGGCAAATAGCTTCAGTGTATTTCTAGCTTGCTCTTACATCTTAACGCATTTCTATTTATCTGTGTATTGCCACATAGTTGTGGCCTACTGATAAGGTTCCATCCAGCTACATGGCTTCTCATCGACTCTGACTATTCTCTCCTCCTCTCTCTGCTTGATATCCCTGCCTTGCCCTATTCTGTGCTGCAATAGGCCCAAAGCAGTTTCTTTATTAACCAATGGTATTCACAGCATACAGCGGAAAATCCCACATCAAGAAATCTGTTATACCAATACTGAAATTTGAGAAAAGGGAAAGTGATACATCTACTGTTTCTTTTATCTGAAAAAGCAAAATTTTCCTAGAATACATGTACACAACCTCTTCCAACACCTTGAATAATATTCTAATTTCTAGTTTCAGGGTTGATAAGGTGGCTTTATTTTCTGGAAGGAAGATATAGAATGTTTCAATAGATTTTAAGTCAGAAAATAAGCAGTATCTACAACACAAACTAAATTTAACTATTGTGATACAGGGTCTATATTCAATGAATATGTGACTATAGGAGAAAAAATGTATGACACTGTATTGTGAAAGAAAACTGAGGGAAGTTATTAGGAAAAATTTTACCAGCAATTACTGTATATATAAATGTATTTATGTTTTAGTATAATTAATAATGGCCTCTCTGTCATACTAGCTTTGGATATTAAATGAGTCAATCTATAAGAAGCATTTGGAAAATTACCTTTAACAAACAAAGTATATAAGAAATGATAGGCTAAGTATTGCTCTGCCCATATACAAAGAACATTCTACCCTAATAGCATTGAGTAATTATAATCATAATGAATTTCATGTAATGAAGTTGAGGGGACCTTATTTCTAATTATATTATTCATCTCTAACTTCACATATTATTAGAAAGCTCTCCTTTTCAAAATTATTTTATTAAAAGTGATTATGTACTAAAAATCTGATACTTTAAATCTATAAAAATATGAGTATCTTTTGTGAGAAGTAATTTAGTATCTCATTCATTTTCTTAAAGATAAGATGGTTGTTTTTAAACTTAAAAATTTGAAATATAAACTGCAAAAATTCAACTGAGAACACAAAAAACACTACAGTTGCCTTTGTTTAAGAAGAATATAATAATTAAGGATCTGAGAAATTAAGTGGATTCTCCTGGAATCTATAATCATTACGTTTCTAATGAGGGTGCTCTGACAACAATTAATCAAGCATCAATGGTTTGGATGAGTCATTCTCCTTCCTTGACTTTGTTACTTATGAGGCATATTCTCTTTTTTTTTTTAATAATTTTTTTTATTAAGAAAAGAAGAGAAAAAACATAAACAAAAAACAAGTTTCCACCTCCTCCCAGCCTCCCATTTCCCTCCCCCTCCTCCCACCCTTCTCCCCCTCCTCCCACCCTTCTACCCCTCCCCCCACTCCTCTCCCCCTCCCTCTCCATTCCACAGAGCAGTCCAGGTTCCCTGCCCTGTGGTAAGTCCTAGGTCCTCCCCGCTCCGTCCATATCTAGGAAGGTGAACATCCAAACAGGCTAGGCTTCCACAGAGCCAGCACATTAAGTAGGATCAAAACCCCGTGCCATTGTCCTTGGCGTCTCATCAGCCCTCATTGTTCGCCATGTTCAGAGAGTCCGGTTTTATCCCATGCTTTTTCGGTCACAGTCCAGCTGGCCTTGGTGAGCTCCCAGTAGATCAGATCCACTGTCTCAGTGGGTGGGTGCACGCCTCGTGGTCCCGACTTCTTTGCTCATGTTCTCCCTCCTTCTGCTCCTCATTGGGACCTTGGGAGCTCAGTCCAGTGCTCCAGTGTGGGTCTCTGTCTCTGTCTCCATCCATCACCAGATGAAGAAGGTTCTATGATGATATGCAAGATATTCGTCAGTATTGCTCTCGGATAGGGTCATTTCAGGTTCCCAATCCTCAGCTACCCAAGGAACTAACTGGGAACCTCATGTTGGGCACTTGGGAGCCCCTCTAGGGTCAAATCTCTTGCTCACCCTAAAGTGGTTCCCTTAACTAAGAATTGTGGTTCCGTGCTCCCCTATCCACCTTTCCTTTATCCCAATTCTCCTGATTCCCCAAATCCCCCCTCCTTCCCTACTACCTTTTCTCTCCCCATCTCCCCTTACCCCCATCCCACCCCACCCCCAAGATCCTAATTTTCTCCCCGGCAATTGGGTCTACTTCCCTTAGCCAAGAGGATAACTATATGTTTTTCCTTGGGTTCACCTTCTTACTTAGCTTCTTTAGGTTCACCTATTGTAGACTCCGTGGCCCTAATTTATGGCTAGAAACCAATTATGAGCGAGTACATCCCATGTTCATCTTTTTGGGTCTGGGACACCTCACTCAGGATAGTGTTTTCTATTTCCATCCATTTGCCTGCAAAATTCGAGAAGTCATTGTTTTTTACCGCAGCGTAGTACTCTAGCGTGTATATATTCCATACTTTCTTCATCCATTCTTCCATTGAAGGGCATCTAGGTTGTTTCCAGGTTCTGGCTATTACAAATAATACTGCTATGAACATAGTTGAACAAATGCTTTTGTCATATGATAGAGCATCTCTTGGGTATATTCCCAGTAGTGGTATTGCTGGGTCCAGGGGTAAGTTGATCCCGAATTTCCTGAGAAACCGAAACACTGACTTCCACAGTGGTTGCACAAGATGGCATTCCCACCAGCAATGGATGAGGGTACCCGTTCCTCCACAGCCTCTCCAGCAAAGGTTATCCTTGGTGTTTTTGACTTTAGCCATTCTGACAGGTGTAAGATGATATCTCAAAGTTGTTTTGATTTGCATTTCCCTGATTGCTAAGGAAGTTGAGCACGACTTTAAGTGTCTTTTGGCCATTTGAACTTCCTCTGCTGAGAATTCTCTGTTCAGTTCAGTGCCCCATTTTTTAATTGGGTTAATTAGCATTTTAAAGTCTAGTTTCTTGAGTTCCTTATATATTTTGGAGATCAGACCTTTGTCTGTTGTGGGGTTGGTGAAGATCTTCTCCCAATCAGTAGGTTGCCTTTGTGTCTTATTGACTATGTCCTTTGCTTTACAGAAGCTTCTCAGTTTAAGTAGGTCCCATTTATTCAATGTTGCCCTTAATGTCTGTGCTTCTGGGGTTATACATAGGAAGCGATCTCCTGTGCCCAGCTCCTGTAGGGTACTTCCCACTTTCTCTTCTATCAGGTTCAGTGTGTTCGGGCTGATATTGAGGTCTTTAATCCATTTGGACTTGAGTTTTGTGCACGGTGATAGATAAGGGTCTATTTTCATTCTTCTACAAGATGACATCCAGTTGTGCCAGCACCATTTGTTGAAGATGCTTTCTTTCTTCCATTTTATACTTTTAGCTCCTTTATCGAAAATGAGGTGTTCATAGGTTTGTGGGATAAAATCCGGGTCTTCTATACGATTCCATTGGTCGACTTCTCTGTTTTTATGCCAGTACCACACTGTTTTCATTACTGTAGCTCTGTAATAGAGTTTGAAGTCAGGGATGGTAATGCCTCCAGAAGATTCTTTATTGTATAGGATTGTTTTGGCTATCCTGGGTTTTTTGTTTTTCCATATAAAGTTGATTATTGTCCTCTCCAGATCTGTGAAGAATTTTGATGGGATCTTGATGGGGATTGCATTGAATCTATAAATAGCCTTTGGTAGAATTGCCATTTTTACTATGTTGATCCTCCCAATCCAAGAGCAAGGGAGGTCCATCCATTTTTTGGTATCCTCTTCAATTTCTTTCTTCAATGCCTTAAAGTTCTTGTCAAATAGATCTTTCACTTCCTTGGTTAGATGTACCCCAAGATATTTTATGCTGTTTTTGGCTATTGTGAATGGTGAAGCTTCTCTGATTTCCCTCTCTGCTTCCATATCCTTTGTGTATAAGAGGGCGACTGATTTTTTGGAGTTGATCTTGTATCCTGCCACATTACTAAAGCTGTTTATCAGCTGTAGGAGTTCTTTGGTGGAGTTTTGGGGGTCGCTTATGTACACTATCATATCATCTGCAAATAACGAAAGTTTAACTTCTTCCTTTCCAATTCGAATCCCCTTGATTCCATTATGTTGTCTTATTGCTATTGCTAGAACTTCAAGCACTATATTGAAGAGGTATGGGGAGAGTGGACAGCCTTGTCGTGTTCCTGAGTTAAGTGGGATGGCTTTGAGTTTCTCTCCGTTTAATTTGATGTTAGCTGTCGGCTTGCTGTATATAGCTTTTATTATATTAAGGTATGACCCTTGTATCCCTAATCTCTCCAAGACTTTTAACATAAATGGATGTTGAATTTTGTCAAATGCTTTTTCAGCATCTAATGAAATGATCATATGGTTTTTTTCTTTCAGTTTATTTATATGCTGGATTACATTGATAGATTTTCGTATGTTGAACCAGCCCTGCATCTCAGGAATGAAGCCTACTTGATCATAATGGATAATTTTTCGGATGTGTTCTTGGATTCGATTTGCCAGTATTTTGTTGAGGATTTTTGCGTCGATATTCATGAGTGAGATTGGCCTGTAGTTCTCTTTCCTGGTTGAGTCTTTGAGTGGTTTTGGTATCAGAGTAATTGTGGCTTCATAAAAGGAGTTTGGTAATGACCCTTCTGTTTCTATCTTGTGGAATACATTAAGGAGTATAGGTATTAGATCTTCTTGGAAGATCTGGTAGAATTCCGCATTGAAACCATCTGGTCCTGGGCTTTTTTTGGTAGGGAGGTTTTTGATAACCTCTTCTAATTCTTCGCGACTAACAGGTCTATTTAGATTGTTCACCAGGTCCTGATTTAACTTTGGTATATGATATTTATCTAAAAAAGTATCCATTTCCTTTACATTTTCCAATTTTGTGGCATATAGGCTTTTGTAGTAAGATCTAATGATTCTCTGAATTTCCTCTGTGTCTGTGGTTATGTCCCCCTTTTCATTTCTGATCTTATTAATTTGCAAATTCTCTCTCTGCCGTTTGATTAGCTTGGATAGTGGTTTGTCAATCTTGTTGATTTTCTCCAGGAACCAGCTTTTTGTTTCATTGATTTTTTGTATTGTTTTCTGTGTTTCTATTTTGTTGATTTCAGCCCTCATTTTGATTATTTCCAGTCTTCTACTCCTCCTAGGTGAGTCTGCTTCTTTTTTTTCTAGAGCTTTCAGGTGGGCTGTTAAGTCTCCAATGTGAGCTTTCTCTGTTTTCTTTAAGTGGGCACTTAGTGCTATGAACTTTCCTCTTAGGACTGCTTTCATAGTGTCCCATAAGTTTGAGTATGTTGTTTCTTTATTTTCATTGAATTCCAGGAAGACTTTAATTTCTTTCTTTATTTCTTCCTTAATCCAGCTATGGTTCAATAGTTGACTGTTCAGTTTCCATGACTTTGTATGCTTTCTGGGGGTAGCATTATTGTTGAATTCTAACTTTAATCCATGGTGATCTGATAAGACACAGGTGGTTACTAATATTTTTTTGTAACTGTGGATGTTTGCTTTGTTACCGACTATGTGGTCGATTTTCGAGAAGGTTCCATGAGCTGCAGAGAAGAAGGTATATTCTTTCCTATTTGGATGGAATGTTCTATAGATGTCTGTTAAGTCCATTTGATTCATTACCTCCACTAATTCTCTTATTTCTCTGTTAGGTTCCTGTCTGATTGACCTGTCCATTGGTGAGAGAGGAGTGTTGAAGTCTCCTACTATTAGTGTGTGCGGTTTGATGGCTGCCTTGAATTTTAGCAATGTTTCTTTTATGTACGTGGGTGCTTTTATATTAGGGGCATAGATGTTCAGGATTGAGACTTCATCCTGATGAACTGTTCCTGTTATGAGTATAAAATGCCCCTCTCCATCTCTTGTGATTGATTTAAGTTTAAAGTCAACTTTGTTAGTGATTAGTATGGCCACACCTGCCTGTTTCTTAGGTCCATTTGCTTGATAGGCCTTTTCCCAGCCCTTTACTCTGAGTAGGTGCCTGTCTTTGTGGTTGAGGTGTGTTTCTTGTAAACAGCAGAATGTTGGATCCTGTTTTCTTATCCAATCTCTTAGCCTGTGCCTTTTTATAGGTGAGTTGAGTCCATTGACATTAAGTGATATTAATGACCAGTGGTTGTTAACTCCGGTCATTTTTTTTTTAGTCGTAGAGTTTGTGTGTTTCCCTTCTTTGTTTTGTGTTGGTGAAGGGTCTCTAGATGTCTGAGTTATTGTGGTCATTGTTGGACTCCTTGGTTAGTGATTTTCCTTCAATTACTTTCTGTAAGGCTGGATTTGTGGCTGCGTATTGTTTAAATTTGTTTTTATCCTGGAAAATTTTATTTTCTCCATTTATAGTGAATGAAAGCTTGGCTGGGTATAGTAATCTGGGCTTGCACCCATGGTCTCTCAGTTTCTGCAGTACATCTATCCAGGACCTTCTGGCTTTCATGGTTTCCATGGAGATGTCAGGTGTAAGTCTGATAGGTTTACCTTTATAAGTAATTTGGCCTTTTTCCTTTGCAGCTCTTAATATTCTTTCCTTATTCTTTATGCTTTGTGTTTTGATAATTATATGGCGAGGGGATGTTTTTTTTTGATCCAGCCTATTCGGTGTTCTGTATGCTTCTTGCACCTTCATAGGAAAATCTTTCCTTAGGTTGGGAAAGTTTTCTTCTATAATTTTATTAAATAGATTTTCTGGACCATTGAGCTGCCCTTCTTCTCCTTCTTCTACTCCTATTATTCTTAGGTTTGGTCTTTTTATTGTGTCCCATATTTCCTGAATGTTTTGTGATGAGAGTTTGTTGGACTTGCTGTTTTCATTGATCAGTGTGTTTATTTTCTCTATGGTATCTTCAGAATCCGAGAGTCTTTCTTCTATCTCTTGTATTCTGCTGGTTATGCTTGTTTCTGTAGTCTCTATTCGTTTACCTAGATTTTCCATGTCCAGACGGCCCTCTGTTTGTGTTTTCTTCTTTGCCTCCATTTCAGTTTTCAGGTCTTGAACTGTTTCCATTATCTGTTTGATTGTTTTTCCTTGGTTTTCTAGGGTATCATTCACTGATTTATTCAATTCTTCAAACTTTCTGTTATATTTCTCATCCATTTCTATAAGGGCGTTTTTTACATGCTGTTTAAGGGTGTCAATCACTTTCATGAAGTCAATCTTTTCTCCTTCCTCTTGATTAAGGGGTTCTTGTCCTCCCGTTGAGAGGTCGCTTGTTTCTGGTAGCTTCATGTTGCTTTTCAGCTTGTTGGGCAAATTCTTGCCTTGACGTCGGCCCATCTCTTCTTTCAAATGCTCCCTATGGATCTTCTTTTACCGGATTAGGTCTCCTTGACTTCCAAACGCTGTCTCTCCCCAATGCTGGGTCTCCTGGCGCCGAAAGATCAGGCCTCCGTGCTGGTTGGGCAGCTCGCAGACAAAGCGCCTACCCCGCTTGGTGCAGGCAGGCCACAGAAACAAAGGAACTGCTGCCCCCTGGGAGCCCCGGGTACTCAGACTCAGAGCCCAGATAGGCTGCGCTGGGCGATGCCACGCGCCAAAAGAGGGCAGTGGGGGCGAAGTGGGGAGGGCTCTGGACGGAAGCTGGGTGGGCCAGGAAGAAAGAGGCAGCAGAGAGCCCAAGCAGGACAGGGGGCCAAGAAACCCCCGAGCTCCCCGTCCCAGGCTGGCGCCGTGGGCCAGAAACTCACCCCAATGCTGGGTCTCCTGGCGCCGAAAGATCAGGCCTCCGTGCTGGTTGGGCAGCTCGCAGACAAAGCGCCTACCCCGCTTGGTGCAGGCAGGCCACAGAAACAAAGGAACTGCTGCCCGCCCGGGAGCCCCGGGTACTTGGACCCAGCGCCCAGATAGGCTGCGCTGGGCGATGCCACGCGCCAAAAGAGGGCAGTGGGGGCGAAGTGGGGAGGGCTCTGGACGGAAGCTGGGTGGGCCAGGAAGAAAGAGGCAGCAGAGAGCCCAAGCAGGACAGGGGGCCAAGAAACCCCCGAGCTCCCCGTCCCAGGCTGGCGCCGTGGGCCAGAAACTCACCCCAATGCTGGGTCTCCTGGCACCGAAAGATCAGGCCTCGAGGCATATTCTCTTTTAATTGCAGACTGGATAGATTTTCAAATGATGTTGATAATAATTATTGATGATTGAATTGCACAGGATTGAGAAATTTAGTTTTATTTTGACAAGGAAATTTAAACGATTGAGCAATTAAATTCACTCCAATCAACAGAGCTGCTACAAAATCAGTTGGCAACAACATTATGGAATTTAATTTAATGTGAACATATTAAGGGGAAGAACAAATGTGGACCAATGATTTAGCATTTTGGCTGATAATTTGAAATTAGAGTGTTTGGAGATTAGAGTTTCGAGAATTTCACCTTAGATTGTATAGTAAAAGTAAATGAGGTTTAAAATTAACTTCCTTAATATCTTTCATGTGTGAATGACTTGATCAAGATTATATAACTAGTTACTTATATCAAGAAGTGGCACCAAACTGCCTTGACTCTTTTATAGTTATATGATCCAGTAGTTAATTTATTTCTATGAACTATAGTCATGCAACTATTTTCTCATGTATTTTTAATTGAACAAGATCTTCTTAGATCCTTCTCAGCTCTCCACCCACCCAACCTCACTTCCTTTCTATTTTGTTCTTTCTCTTTAGAAAATAAACAGGCAAACAAACAATCAAAGAAATCAGAGTTAAAGAGAAGAAAAAAAACATGAAACACACACACTAAAAGAAATACAATTCATCTTTAAAAAAATATAAGAACAGAATATTTTGTAGACTCCTGAATTTTACACAATGATCCATTAGGACCAATAATTGGTTTGCAAACAGTCTTTTTGCAGGCCAGGTAATAAATATTTTCAGTTTTGTGGTTTGCACAGTGTCTGTCATAACTCTTCAACTCTGGCAATAAGTGAATGAATGAACAAATGAATGAACGAACAATTAAATAAGCCAAAGGGAACAAGGCAGTTAAGTTCAATAAACTTTATTCACAGAAACAGACAACAGGTGGTGTTTGTTTTTCAAGCAATAGTTTAACTACTCCTGATATAAAACTATGGCATCCCTTTGTTAAAGTCACACATTTCGTATGATTGATTAGGGAAGAAAGGATGAACATGTTTCTTTTGTCACTTCTTTAGAGACATCTTTAGAGAAGATTTTCATGGATATGAGACGGGTATAAATGGATAATAATTTCTCCAAAGTAAATAAATAAATAAATTAATAAAGTGTACTCCTGGCACTTCATTTTTAGGAAGCGACAGTGACTTTGCTTAGGTGCTGCGCACTGTGGCCATGGTCTGCGCTCTATGCTCTAGACCCCAGTTCGCAAGCTTCAGGCAAGGGGCTGGAGGTTGAGAATACACACGCAGAGACAGACAGACACATAGACCTTTAAACACTGATACCAAAAGTCCCCCTTTTTTAGCACCATGGAGGCTTAAATACACTGCAGTCAATGGCCAACAGGTGACAATCTCATCCTCTTATCTTCTAAGCTAGGCACGGCTTCTAGTAACTTTAATTAGAAGGTCCTAGGAGGGAAGAGCAGCTGAAGGCCAGGACTCATTAATCCCAACACTTAGGAAACAGATTTATCAGCTATTTCTAGAAGGAAGTGGCACCTTCAGTTCCCAGTTTAGCAAGAAGCAATAAAAACAAAGGGGATGTCTCAATGAGTCTTCATTAGAATGACCATAACCAGAATTAGAAGGAAAAAGTAGAGAAGGGAAGCCTGAGAAAGGACATGAGCCAGTCACCAGATCTAGGTGCTAAACGGAATTTTAAGAAAAAGTTACCGAGTTTGTAAGATGTGAATGGATATAATGTAAAACTTTTATTTTCCTAAAAATTTAGGAAATTTGACACACAAATCAAAAACTTTTATGAATGGGTCTTTAAGGATATGTGTGTGGGACTAGCCAGAATTAAATAGGGAAGCAAGTACCTTGTGTGGGACAATTCTTCTGTATGTGTGGCATTTAATAAAATACAATCTTCTACAGAGCAGCCATCTGCTTTATCTATTTTTGTTTTTAAATCCTGCCAGTGAAAGTCCTGCTAACATGGCATGTCGGTCCAGTTATAAATAGAAACTCCAACCTCAAAAGAGCCCTAACTACCCACTCTACAACATCTATTTGAAAACTTTACCTACTTAAAAAGCTCAGGCATGAGATGCTAACCCCTGTAATCCCTCCCCAACTACCTAATGTGAACAGGAAATCAAAGGAATCTTTGCTTTTGTGAGATCCTCTTTTCTTTCTTTGCCTCTGTTTGCATATGAATCCTGTCACCTCATGATCTTTACTGTGTCTGTAATCCTGGTTACTTCCCATTTCAAATTCTGTCCTGGAACTGAATGAGTCCTTCATATTCAGAGTTTGAGTAGTTATGATTTTTTTTAAAAGTTCCACATGCCACTACTATCTACTATCTTTCTCTTTTTCTCTCACAATGTACCTTTTTAAGTGAGATGGTCAGAAACTTATTTTTTAATCTCCACACACTCCTTATGCCAGCCTAATCTGAACCTTTCTCTATTGCTCTTTTATTATTAAATCCAATGGAAATTGAAATCCTTAAAAGACTCTGTAGCCCTTGCTTGCTAGTGTTAAACATTTACCTTTTCAAAAACTTCAATCCTTCAGTTTTTGAGCCATAGCCTTTAGAACTGGTTATATATATATAAAATTTGTATTGCTGTTATTTGGTGCTGTAGGAATTCCTACTGACAGTAGCCTTTAAGTTACCTGCCCACTTGGGCGTGGTCTCTTATACTATATATGCTAATGTAGAGTGCACATCCAGGCTCTCTTCCTGTAGCATCATTTGGTTCCTGTTCCTGATTCATGCAGAGGACTGTAGTCTGTGAGTCTACTTAGAAATAAATAACCCTCTATTATACTCAATTTTGAGCTAGTGTGGGATTTCTTTAAAGTGTCTGTCATCATCTGGAGGATCTGGACACCACGCCACTGGGGGGTGGATTGGCTTAAAGGCCTAACCTGTCCACAACCCAGAAAACTCCCACCCCAACCTGTTCTGCTTACTTTTACCTACTAAGTGTTTTTTTGTGTTTTTTTTAACCCCACCACAGGAAAACCAACTGCCTTCAGTGACTTGGAAATTTCCCAAATGAGTGCATGCCCCACCCCCGCCCCCAAGATGAGTTCCCTTCCACATGGCAGCTTTCACAGCTTCTGGTTTCTACTCCCAGCTCCCGAGTTCTGGGCTTCTTGCTTCATGTACGGAATTGATTTAATTCCTTTTAATTTGTCAAGCAAAGCATATTTCTCAGTATTTAACCAGCACCAAGGTGGGGAAACCAAAGTCGCTCAGGACTGATTTTGGCACCAGGTTGTACCTCTAGTTGCGACTCTGCAACTGTGACACATGCTTGATAATAAAGATGATTACGCCTAAAACAATTTATCAGATTGCATTATCATTAAAACTTTTAGTAACTGTTTGTTAATACTATGGATTGTATTCTTCAAGGCTTATATGGTTATGGTGATAAATCCATTTATTGGATATTGGGACTCAGTGGTTTTTCTTCATATTATACCCTTAAGAAAATGGTTTGATAACAGAGCCAAGAATGAGGCACTCTTAGAAATGATACAGTCTTTACAGACTAATAATGAAGAGCTAGCTTACAGGAGTAATACCATCGAAAATCAAAAGTTTCCTGAAAAAATTAATACTATTGAAAAGGGTAACATTAATTTGACAAACAAAATTGAATCCATGTCAAAGGGTACTGAGAAATTATCTGAAAAAATTCATACTGTTGAATTTGTCAATCAAAATTTGTTAAAAAAGTTATGATAGGTTAGCAGATAGAGTATCTCTCCAGGATGGCAATCAGCACACTATCTAAATAATGTTCAAAGATGAGGTGTTATCTTTAAAGGAAAAACTTCAGACCTTGGAATCACATGGGCAGGATGAGGACCAGAGGCTAGGTGCCTCAATTAAATCACTAGAAATATATACAGGCCAGGAGATTCAGGCTTTGCAAAAGACAGTAGTATAAAGATTTGAAAAGATTGAAGAAATTATTGGAGCTGATGAGGAGGGACAAAAGGTACAAGGACAGGATTCAACATTGCTTGTAGCTGTCAGAAATTACTTACACAGGGTTTTAGCTTCCTACTGTGTAATCTACTCTGACCAAACATCAAGTTCTAAAGGTGATGGAGGAAGGTCATTGGTTAAAAAAAATAAAGAAACTGCTTGGCTGGCCCTCATAGGTTAGAACACAGGTGGGTGGAGAAAACAGAACAGAATGCTGGGAGGAAGAGGAAGTGAGCTCAGACTCGACAGCTCTCCTCTCGGGGGCAGATACCTCAGAGAGAGACGCATGCCCTGCTCCCGGGCAGACACATGCGATGAAGCTCCAACCCAGGATGGACGTAGGCTAGAAACTTCCCGGTAAGACCAGTGCTCACAGATTATTAGAAATGGGTTGATAGGGATATCAGAATTAGCCAGTAAGGGCTAGAGCTAAAGGGCCAAGCAGTGTTTAAATGAATACAATTTGTGTGTTGTTATTTCGGGGCATAAGCTAGCCAGGTGACTGGGGTACTGGGGACACAGCCCCACCACTCCTATTACTACAAATGGCTCCCAGACGTGTGAGTAACTGAGTCCACAGAAAGCCTGAGGAAGCTTGGAAAAGAATAGAGTAAAGCGGTTTCTTGTGGCAATTTCTTGGGTCTGCTCTGCTTGCTAGAGGCAAGCAAGCGCTCTCATCTAAGAGAGGCTTCCTGACTCAGCTTCAGCTGCAAAACCCTGCAGCTCATTAAGAGGTCCTGCCACGAAACACTTAAATGGTGTTGACGAAAAGCTGAACGCATGCTTTTCAGTTTTCAGCCGTAGCAGGAAAAAAGCTGCGCCGTTGTCCTGCCAGGGCAAACTCTGACTCTTTTACGCAGGCGGTTCATGCGGTTTGCAAGCACAGGCTGCTGAAGCTCACTTGCTGGCAAGGACCTTGAAACACTATAGACTTGTGGCACTGAATGCTGCTCTGGCCGGTACCTCAGCCACAACAAGGTTGGAATGGCAGATAGTTAAGGAATGGGCTCCATCTAGCCGCCAAAGCCACGGCTTTAGTCCTACTTATATTGCTTGGTAAATTGAAGAATCATGTGTTCAGAAAAAGAGAGATATATAGTAAAGAGAGATTCAAAGACAATGAAAATTTCTAAATGGTTTACAGTGTGTTAAAAATATATGCAGACTAAAAGTTGAAGTTCTTAAAGTCAAAAACAGAAAAAAACAAAAGGAAGAGAGTTGTTGTGTGTGGTAGTACACACCTTTAATTCCAACACTTGGAAGGCAGAGGGAGGAGATTGACCTCTGTGACTTCAAGGTGTGGTAGCACACACCTTTAATCCCAGTGCCTAGAAGGCAGAGACAAACAGATCTCTGTGAGTTCAAGGTGTAGTAGCACACACCTTTAATCCCGAATGCCTGGGAGGCAGAGACGGGCGGATCTCTGAGAGTTCAAAGACAACCTGTTCTACAGAGTTTTCTAGGTCAAAGATACAGAGAACCTGTCTCAAAAACAAAAAGTTAAAAGTAAAAATAAACAAAATAGAGGTTAAAATAAAACACACAAAGATGGAAAATACACAGAGAATTTTGATACTGTATGCTATTATGCTCTGTTTGAATTATTTGAATGCTGAGGAAAGAGCAACAGCTGCTAAAAGATATTTATTTATAAATGCTGCTGAACTAATCCAACATAGATATTGTGAAAATGCCTTGACTTTAAAATTGGATCTAAGGACATGATGCTTTGGAAAGGTGTTTCTTATTTTGTTTTCACAGAGGATGAGACCCTATTCATTTCTTCTATTCCGATTTGGTATGATGGACCACGTCCTCCTGAAGGGTTGGTGTGAACATCTCCAGAAAATTGCTTCGCTCAACTTCCAACTGAGATGAAACTAGCACACAGGTTATACCATGAAAGACCTAATTAGTGACGCCCCCATTCAGCAGGAAGCAGTTTGGAGAGAAAAAACTGTGCCCATGTTCCCAAATATGGTTTATAAACGTTCTTTAACATTTAAAGGGGGATATGATATAGATATGAATAATTTGTATTAGTATAGATTTTGCTTTATTGATAGAGATTTAAGGTCAATTTTGTTATATGTATATGCATATTTTGCTATTGATTGTGTAGTTCATTAAAAATGCAATGTATAATTAAGAAATATAGGTTAATGGATAATCATCAGTAATAGTCAAGCTTGTAGTCATGTTAGTTAGATTTTCTAGATATATAGAGATACATTTCAGTTAGATAGACATTCTTCATATTTTTCAAAGACTGCAGAATATGGCATTTAATGTTTTAATAACTTAGAACTTTTCATGACAATGAGACACTCTGCTCCTGGCAGCACCAATCTACTTCAAGAAGAAGATGGGCATCGAAGAGGATCCTTATGGAGTTTGATAGCCATTTGGGCAAGAAACTGTTCTTGCCTGGACTATTGTATAAACTGGGCACAGAGAACCCGCAGAGAGAGGACCACTAAACTTGCCTAAAGGTGAGATGGTCTTTCGGGGTTCCTGATTCATGAAAGAGTCTGCGAGACATTCTGCAGGACACAACAGATAGTGACTGAACTGACTTTGAAATGCTCTGCTTCATGGAAATGTCTCTGGATACCATGGGCCTGTAGGCCGAAGATGGATGCCCCAACGGTACAGAGAAACTTTGGATGACTGTCCAGGCAGTGAGATGTCTCTGTCCTTTCTAGAGTTTGAAAGTTTTTTTTTCTTGTTTGCTTGGGTAATATTGTATCTTTCTGGAGTCTTTGATGGAGTTAAGAATAGTTAGTTATAGTTATAGTTTTCCTTAGTTATGATAAAGATTATTGTAATTTTTACTTGATAATTGTTTTATTATATGTAAGTATGCTATGTTAAAGTTAAAGCCGTCCTTTATTTTTGTTTAAACAGAAAAAGGGGAAATGATGGAGGAAGGTCATCATCAAAAAAATAAAGAAACTGTTTGGCTGGCCCTCATAGGTTAGAACACAGGTGGGTGTAGAAAACAGAACAGAATGCTGGGAGGAAGAGGAAATGAGCTCAGACTCAACAGCTCTCCTCTCAGGAGCAGACGCCTCGCAGAGACGCCAAGCTCCCATCTCCAGGGCAGACGCGAGAGCTCTGCTCTCTGAGGCACACGCGATGAAGCTCCGACCCAGGATGGACGTAGGCTAGAATCTCCTTGGTAAGCCAGCTCGTGGGCTACACTAGAAATAGGCTAGTCCAGGTTCGAGAGTTAGCCGAGAAGAGGCTAGATAGAAATGGGCCAAGCAGTGTTTAAATGAATACAATTTGTGTGTTGTTATTTCGGGGCATAAGCTAGCCATGTGGGTGGCCGGGTGCCGGGGATGCAGCCCCACCGCTCTTATCACTACATAAAGGCCCAAAGGGATCCAAAGAGGGTAGATGGATACCTATATGAATGAATGATCTAAAAGAAATTAAGCAAGCTGTTGTAACTTATGACTTGCATTCTGCATTTGATAGGGAAATGGCAAAGGCATGGGCTTATAGAATTAAAACTATGACACATGACTGGCTTCCGTTAGTTTCAGAAGTCCTGGATGATGGGCCCCAACTGATGTTTAAATGTTATTTCAGGTAAGAGGCTAAGATTTTAGAATAACACGGAAAAGCAAAAGGACTTGAGACTGCCTAAGAACAAATTCTTGGTGAGGGCTCTTATGCTGACACATAGGCTCAAGCTCTTTATGATTATTAAATCTTGTCCCTATGCCACAAAGCAGCCTTAAATGCTTGGGACATGATTCAACAACCAAGAAAACTAAATCATATACCAAAGTTAAACAGGGCCAAAGAGAACACTTTGGTGACTTTTTACAAAGATTAACTAAGGCTGTGCAAATAGGAGTAACAGACCCAGATGCTATACAGGTACTTATTGAATCTCTGGGTTTTGAAAATGCCAACTTAGAATGCAAAAATATACTTCAGCCTCTAAAAAGTTAGATCAGCACCAATGGATGAATGGATCCTACATACAATGAACCTTGAGACATTTGACTATAATACTGAATCTTAGGAAGGAGAAACAATTTTCAAAAAATGGAAAGATGTCAGAATGCCGAATGTTTTAATTGTGGTGAAATAGGACATCTGAGAAGTGATTGTAGACAAAGAATTCCTAGAAATAATATCTCTTCTGCGGATGGCAAGAATAGAAGGACTTAGCCTTCAGGTATAAGGAGGATGTGGCAAAGGCCAACATTGGACCAATGAATGCAGATCAACAAAAGACAGATAAAGCAACCTGATACCATTGGGAAACTCCTTGGGGGGCTTCTCACAGGCCCCCAAGTCAAAAGTGGTCCAGTCATTCCCAGTCACTGAGAAGGACATGTCTCACCAGGAAAATTAAAAAAATCTAGAGCCTTCTGTAAAAAACCATACTGTTCTAGATGATGGAATAAACATGGAGGATAAATAAAAAATTCCAATAGGAAATTGGAAATGTATATTCTGGAAGACTTCTATAAATGATCAAAGACCAAAGTTAAGAGTGTGTATAAATGGCATTGTAATTGTGGGTTTGATAGACACAGGTGAAGACATGAGTATCATTACTCCAGAATCTTGGCATTAAAATTGGCTTCTTCAAGAGGCAGATGTTCAATTACTAGGAATAGGAACCAAATCTCAAGTTAAACAAAGCACGAGATAGTTTGAATGCATAGGGCCAGAAGAACAGAGAGGAAATCTGAAGTCATATGTGGATAATATTGCAGTGAATTTATGGGGTTGTGACCTGATGCAGCAATGGAATACCCAGATTAACATACCTGCAGTCCCAGAAGCTCATAATTCTGGGAAGGATATTATAATACTATACACTAAATTTCACCAGCCATTCATGCTGTACAAGAACACAAAGTAACTAGCAAACCTTTAGAGGTACCAACAACCCTCCCTTTAGAATGCTTACTGAGAAATCAATTTGTATTAAACAGTGATTGTTAACAGAAGACAAAGTGCAGGATTTAGAACAGTTGGTACAGGAGCAACTAGATGCTCACCATATTGAAGAATCAACCAACTCTTGGAATTCTCCTGTATTTGTTGTTAAAAAGAAATCTGGTAAATGGAGAATGGTGACAGATCTAAGAGCTGTCAACAAGGTAATTCAATCTATGGGCCCTCTAGAATCTGGAATTCCTCTGTCTTCTCTATTACTTAAAGGATGGCCTCTTATAGTTATTGATTTAAAAAATGTTTCTTAATTATACCTTTATAAGAAAAGGACAGAGAAAAAATTACCTTCACAGTGCCTACTTATAATAATTCTCAACTAACTAGGAGATCCTTTATAAGAAAAGGACAGAGAAAAATTTACCTTCACAGTGCCTACTTATAATAATTCTCAACTAAGTAGGAGATACCACTACTTTGTAAGTCAGCCATTGGAAATAATATGTAAAAATATTTCCTAAATCTATAATTTACAATTACATGAATGACATTTTGCTATCTGATTCAAACATGGATACTTTAGAAAGAATATTTGAAGAAGAAAGTTTTTCCAAAGTGGGGATTACAAATTTTTCCTGAAAAAATACAGAGAAGGGATTCTATCTATTATCTAGGTTAGAGAATAGATTTACAGAAAATTAGAACACAAAAGGCACAAATTAGGAGAGACCAGTTGAGTACTCTTAATGACTTTCAAAGATTGGTAAGAGACATTTCCATTCTATGACTGGCTGTTGGGATAATACCTGATCTAATAATTCATTTAAACAAAATATTAGATGGTGATAAAGACTTGAATAATTCCAGAGAATTAACAGTTGAAATGGAAAAGGAATTGACAATTGTTGAGAAGAAATTACAGGAGGCACATGTGGATAGGGTGAATCCAAATCTTAATTGTATTCTAATCATATTGCCCTTCAGAATTTCTCATATAGGAATTGTAATGTGAAGGGACAATATTATCTTAGAATGGATTTTTTACCACACACATCAAGTAAAAAAAAAATAAAAAAAAATATGTGGAAATAGTCTCCAAATTAGTTATAAAAGGAAAATTGAGACTTCACCAACTAGCAGGTATAGACCCAGTAGAGATTATTGTGCTTCTCACTACTGATGAAATAAAAAAGTTATGGGAAGACAATGAACCCTGGCAATGAGCCTGTGCTAAGTTTTGGGAGAAATTAATAACAATGATCACAAAAGTGATAGACTTAACCATATAAAGAGAACTTCTTAGATTCTTCCTCAAATTGTATGTGATGTTCCAATAACTGGAGCCTGTACATTTTATAGTAATGCAAATAAACCAGGGAAGGCAGGTTACAAATCAGAAGAAATAAGGAAGGTGGAATAAAGCCCTTATAATTCTGTCGAAAAGACAGAAAATATGCTATTCTTATGGTGGTAAGGTATTTTAAAGAAACTCTTAATATGGTTACTGATTCACAATATGCAGAAAGAGTTGTTTTTGCATATTGAAACTGCTGAATTTATACCAAATGATATAAAATTGACTTCATTATTCATACAGGTTCAAGATATATCAGTAATAGGCTTTGTCCCATTTACATAACACAATTTGATCCCATATGGGTCTGCGAGGTCTTCTAGCACAAGGTAATGCAGAAATTGATAGATTATTTGATTGGAAGTGTGTTAAAGACCTCAGAATTCCATAAGAAACTTCATGAAAATAGCAAAGGATTAAAGAAAGAGTTTTTTATTACGTGGCAACTGTTGTAATAGGGAGCAGCGGGCTGCTTCCCGCCACCCAGAATAATTACATGGAAACTATATTCTTTTAAACACTGCCTGGCCCATTAGTTCCAGCCTCTATTGGCTGGCTCTTACATATTGATATAACCCATTTCTAATAATTTGTATAGCCCACAAGGTGACTTACCAGGGAAGATCTGAACCTGTGTCTGTGTCTGGTGTGAGAATCATGGCGACTCCCTGAATTAGCTTCTTTCTCCCAGCATTCTGTTCTGTTTTCTCCGCCTACCTAAGGGTTGGCCGATCAAATGGGCCTAGGCAGTTTCTTTATTAATAAGAAATCACTCCCACATCAGACAACAAGCTAAGCAGATTATAAAGAGATGTCCTACTTGCTCTTTATATAACCAAACACCACTACCTGCAGGAACTAATCCAAAGAGTACTCAAAGGAATGAAATCTGGCAGATGGATGTGTTCTGCTTTGCAGAATTTGAAAAATTAAAATATTTACAACACACCATTTACACTTACACAGATTTTCAGTGAGCAACTGCTTTAAGCTCAGAAAAGGCTGCTTCAGTAATCACACATTTATTAGAAGTTATGGCCATCATGTGTATAGCTGCACAAATAAAGACAGATAATGATCCAGCATATGTCTCTAAGAAAATAAAACCATTTTTTTGCTTATTATAATATAAAGCATATTATAGGCATAACACACAAACTTACAGGTCAGGCAGTTTTAGAAAGGTCAAATTGAACTATAAAGGATATGTTAAACAAACAGAAAGGGATGGAAAATATCCCCAGTAATAGATTACATAATGCTTTATTAACCTTGAATTTTCTTAGTGCTAATGAGAAAGGGACAACAGCAGCAGAGAGACATAGAATAGTAGAAAAGTATTTTGAATTAAATCAGCTGGTGATTTCAAAGATATGTTGACCTCATAATGGAAGCCAGGAGATGTGCTACATTGGGGAAGGGGTTTTGTTCTTGTTTCCACAGGAGAAGAAAAACTATGTATACCATCAAAATCAATAAATACTTACTTTGAAAAGAGAAATCTCTTGAGAAAGAGAAATGACAGGTCATCCACAATATTGACAACCATACAGGTGGAAAGGAAACCATATATGGTTGAGGCAGGCTTCTGCTCTTGTCTTTACAGGAAAATACACATCTTAAAAAATTCAAGACACCCTGGATGTTTGGATGCTGTGAAAAATAACTTTCCAATAAGGATCATAAAGAAAAAGGAATATGGCTTGTAAGGACTGGTGATTGAAACATATACATACATATGAATATATAGAGCTGGCTTTGGAGTTGGACAATGGCTCTGTCCTTCTCTAAATCCAAGCATGTTGTTAAAAGAAAAATTCAGAGTTTCTGTCTCGTGTCAAGAGCCATCTGCTATGGGACAGAAAGAAAAAAGAATTTAGAAAAAAATTTACCTTTCTTCATACCTATTTTTGTCTCTGTCATATCTTTCATTGAATATATATGTTTGTATATGTCTATATAAATAATGTTTATGTTTTCCACAATGAACAATGAATTTTTCTGCAGTATTCTTTGAAATTTACAGAAAGAAGATGGGGCCCCACAACAACAACTCCACCTGGTTGATATGACATCATGATAGTGCTACTACAAGACCTGTTTTGGGTACCAGCTGCTCACGATGGTTCCAACTTGGTTAGCTGAAATGGTATGCTGTTTTACAATGTTCTGACCAGAACTCCAAATAGAAACCTCAGAAAAACAATACTGAATACTCAGAGACTATTTGCAATTTTTCCAGACAGTAATCTTGGAACTTAACCATCATTTTACTTTCACCAGATCCCATAGAAAGAACATTGCCCCCATGACAGCTTGAAGTAATTCTAAAAGATGATGTCCCCTCTCCCAACAAATTTTGTCCTCAGGGTTAGGGACATCATTTAGGGGTTGATTATAATTGGTATAGGGTTGGTGTTGGGGGGGGGATTATATAAGTGCAGGGATCTGTTTGAGAAAAAAAGGAAATTGGATGTGGATGGGATAATAGATTAGTGTGAGCTTACTCACACAAATAATAATATGAGTAACAGAGTGAATACTTGTGAGCTATGATTTATAGGCAATTTACATTGGTATAGGTTCTTGTATATTGATACTAGCTTAAATTATATTGAATATGTTCCTATTTTCATCACAATATTAGTATATCTAGGCAAAGTTATTTTGTCATATTGTATGCATCCATTTTTCTACCTCTGCTTAAGGCATTTTGCATATTGATACAATTTTAGGATATATTTATCATATTACAATATACACTTCTACTTCTGATCAATATACTTATACATTGTTTACATTTTGAGGGCATTGTCTTCATTTATTGCATAGTTGCTTAAATATTGTTTAATATTCTAATATGAAGTCTTAGTCTTTAAGTTATATAGGTATTAAGAATTATAGGTCAATAGTCATCCATGTTTGTCATACTTATAGTTAGACTAATCAGGTTCTTTAGACATATAGAGATTGTATTCTGCATAGATAGGTAATACTCAACCACTTCAAAGTGCTGTAGAATATGGCATTTAAATGACTTAGGGTTCTGTTGATGTGAGACACGATTGATCCAGGCAGCACCAATCTATTCCTGAGAGAATGTTGAACAACGAAGACACTCCACTTGGAGCTTGTTTTCTTCTTGGCAAAATTGGCCTTTGGGCAAGGAACTGCCCATGCATCGACTACTGACAAAATGCACGATGTCCAGACAAGTCAAACAGGACACAAGAAAAAATACTGTCAAATCTTACCAAAACAGGATAAGACAGTTGAAAAATGTCCTGCCTCTGAAAATGGTCTCTCAGTTACTCTAGGCCTTAGCCAAAGTTGGCTGCTCCAATGTTGCAATTGAGACTTTGGGTGATTACCCAGGTAGACAGTTGTCTTTGTCATTTGTTGCACATTTTTGAAGTTGCTTGATTGCACTTCCTGCTTACTCAAATAATATTAGTTCCCTTCTCTGGTCTTTGTTGGGGTTGAAGACTAGACAGTTGTAGTTACTTTCCTCTCATGACTTGGCCAAGTTATTTATTATACAAGACTTAAACTCATTAGAATAGGATAATTGTTGAAACATTTATCACATGTTTCTTCCTTGATATTGTTTGTGTTGGTTGTAATTCTAATTTTTATACCTGATATTTGTTCTTATTGTATATAACTTTGTATTAGTCTAAGAACTATCTTATTTAAACAAAGGGAGAGGTGCTGTAGGAATTATTACTGCCAGTGGCCTTTTAGTTACCTGCCCGCTTGGGCATGGCCTCTTATACTATATATGCCAATGTAAAGTGTGTGTCCGGGCTCTCTTCCTGCAGTATGATTTGGTTCCTGTTCCCAGTTCATGCAGAGGACTGTAATCTGTGAGTCTACTCCTAAATAAATAACCCTCTATAATACTCAGTTCTGAGGTAGTGTGGGATTTCTTATAAGTGTCCATCTTCAGTTTGGTTTGGGCATTTGTTTGTTTGTTTGACTCCACCATCCTCACTGACTACATTTATCACAGTTTCGTAGGTCACCAAGCTTGGTGACAAGCATCTCTGAGCCATTTCACTGCTCCCATGATCTTTCAGTTATAGTTTCCTGGGCATGAAACCATCTCATATGCTTAATTAATGCATAGTATATGTTTGGATCACAGAATAATTAATGCCTGCTTTTATATGTAGATTGTTTGCAATGTTCTAGACAAGTTAAAATGTACATATTATTATATTTTTTACTATCATACTCCACTGCCATCATAACACTTACAGTCAGTAATATTCTGTTTATTATTGTCATTATTTTAAAGATGTTTTTTTCTCACAGTACATACTTTTATTTATATATGTAGCTGAGTTCTACACATATTATACCACCCCAAAACTATGTGTCTTTGGGATGGAGACATGCCTCAATGATTGCAAGCACCTATTGCTCTTGTAGATTATTTAGGTTCAGTTCCCAACATCCACATGGTGTCTCACAGCCTTCTTTGACTTTAGTTCCAAGGGGTCTGACACTCTTTTCTGACCTCTGTGTGCACTGGGAACACACATGGTATGCATATATGCATGCAGGCAAAAAAAATGTGTACGCAAAATAAAATAAACAAATCTTAAATAAAAAAAGTAATAGATACTCAATGAATGCATGAATTAATGAATTGTAGTGGGCAGAATACACGTGATGATAAAATGGTATGCAGGATAGCAGAGCCAGAGGTAGCCATCTGATTATTGTCTCTCAGGAAATAAACAGAAATTTAGGAAATGTTATTAAATTTTTAATAAAATATGTGATACTGGTGGTTAAAGAAATTTCTGTAGGCTTTAGCTGGCATACAGAGAGGAGAAAACTTTTTCCAGTACATACAGAGTATAACACAAATGTGGAACCAAGAAAAACTGAAAAAAAAATTAAGTAGGCCAATTAACAGGAAATAAAATGAGTTAGATTTAAATCTACCATGGCAAACAGATTTTACATGCCAAATGACTACTGAGCAATTTTGTGAAACTTTTTAGTGTTCACTTATTTCTGTTTTGGAAAGGGGTATTTTTAACGGTATGCCTCATTAAAAATTAAAGAGTTAATCAGTATGCATTCCCAAATAATACCCAAGTCCACTTTACACTGGAGTTAGTTCACAGAGGGACATCATACCAGCTCTATTAAGAGTCAGCCATGCTGAATAAACTTCTTAAACTTGTCTTAATTCTCTTTTTCAGCTGAGAGTACTCATTGCAGTTAGGAAATCTGTCATATTTTACATATTTATGTCTTGAGTTTTATAGGCATTAAAGAAAGGTATAATTCCAAGGTATTAATCCAAGTCCTTCATCAATTCTCCGGCAGGCATCCAATGCTCCCTGACTCAGTTCCCCCAATTAATCATCATCTTTTTTTACTCAGATTTCTCCCAGCTGTGATTAAATGATCAAACGCTGGCATAGCTCCCAAGAAGGAGGAGCATACAAGAGCTGTTATTGAGCAAAGAAAAGAGGCTCTCACAATCCTGTGTTTAGTTACAAGAAGTTTACAGACTTACAGAGTACTGGTTTTGGGGTAAGTGAAAGAATCTCATTGGAAAAGAAATCCCACTATGTAGATGTTTATCACATTCTTGTCCAAGGTGGGAGTCATAGCACTTGGGTGGTGAATGAAAAGAGAATAAGCCATTACCATAGTATAGTCAAGGAAAAGAAGGAATTAGTCCTTAATAGCATGCTGTTTTCAAGTTGATGATTTAGAAGTTCATAAATATTCCAGGTGTTTGAGTTTCAAGAGGTTGTAAAATTTGCCCAGATTTATATAGCAAGTAATTTCAAACCTGAAGCTCAAATCTATGTCAGTGTACTCTAGGTATTAGATCTTTACCAATTTCTCAGTTATCCTGATATTTTGTTTTATTTGTTTATAGGACTGACATATATCAGCAAGGATACATATAATGGCTACGATAAGTTTTATCTTAACGTTGCATAAGGCCAGTTGTTTTATGACATCATTTAGTTACTGAAGAAGAATTTCACCTAACCTGAAAATCATTTCCAAAGTTTCAAATTCTATAGACTGTTGTTTTAAGTCAACAGGTTACTGCTTTGAACTGCTAAGAGGATGTAAGTTTGCAATGGTGTGAACTGTGGATTCCAACTAAGACAGGCATTCCAATAACCTCAATAGTGAAGGGACAATGAAGTTAATTCTTACTTTTTAATACACATCACTAGCTTTTCTCAGTCAAAAACATTTTATAGGATCCATTCATATTTTAAATACATCGTAATTTTGAAGTTTGTGTTTGTTATTTAATAAATATTGTTAAAATGCTGAGATGCTGTTGGCAATTGATTTCTGCTGGAAGAAGGGGAGTTAAGTTTCCCATAAGAGTATGGTCTTGCTAAGTCAACCACCTACAGTGAATGGCCTCACACCCAAGAATATTTGCAGAGAACAAATTGGATTTAGTGATTTTTTTCTTTTTTTTGTTGAATATACTTTTTATTATTATTTTAATGAGCTCTACGTTTTTCTCTGCTCCTCTCCCTATCTCTTCCCTCCTCTTCAAATCTCTCCCAAGGTCCCCATACTCTCAATATACTCAGGAGATCTTGTCTTTTTCTACATTCTACAGTGGGAGTGGGGGTGTCTCTGATGCTCTTGCCTGCTTGTAGGACCCTTTTCATCATACTGGGTTGCCCCATTCAGCCTTGATGTGCCTAGTCTTTTTATTTTTTTATTTTTAATTTATTTTTTAATTAAAGATTTCTGTCTCTTCCCCGCCACCGCCTCCCATTTCCCTCCCCCTCCCCCAATCAAGTCCCCCTCCCTCCTCAGCCCGAAGAGCAATCAGGGTTCCCTGCCCTGTGGAATGTCCAAGGAACCCCCACCTCCATCCAGTTCTAGTAAGATGAGCATCCAAACTGCCTAGGCTCCTACAAAGCCAGTACGTGCCTAGTCTTGATGTATCTTGTTGTGCCATGTTCAGTTGATGTCCCTGGGAGGCTTGCTCTTTTCTGGGATTGGGGGTGGGGGCGGAAAGAAGATCGTATCAGAGAAGAATAAATATTAAAACTATATGAAATGTCTGAATGCTTTAAAAATAACTATCCAAAATAAATAAACTAAAACAAAACGAAGTCAGGAAGTGGTGGTGCATGCCAAATCCCAACATTTGGAAGACAGAGGCAGATGGATCTCTGTGAGCTGGAGGTCAGCCTGTTCTACAGAGTTAGTTCCATGACAGCCAGGGCTATTACACAAAGAAACGCTTTCTCTAAACAAGCAAACAAATAAACAAACAAAACAAAAGTAATGCAAAATAACAACTTTAGAGACTTAAGGATGTTTTCAAATCATTGGTTTCCTAAAAAATTCTTATGAAAATGTATATAAAGTAGATAAATCTTGAAATATGTATGATCAGATGCTGTGTCATTAACTATCTCTAGGAGCCAAGGTTTATATATTCAGTGACGCATCCTTAAAATACACCTCTGCAAAGTAAGACAATAAGAAATCTAGCCAGTCTCTAAATTTGGGGCCTTAATAGAAGGGGGTGGGTTGAAATAAACTACCTAAAATATGTTGGAAGACCTAGATTATTTTATTTTCTGAGTAGTCCAAAGAAATCCTACACCTGGGAATAATGCCAATATTGCTTTTAGTGGTAATGCTCACAGGATCATTGGTGGACAAACTTAAATCTTCACCAAAGGAATATACCTTCTACATAATTCTTGAAGTATTTTCATAGCATAAGTACAAAAACCATAACATAAATCTGAGTAAGAAAGGACTACATTATTAGTGAACAAAATTCAAAGGAAATGAGCAACATCCAAGTCACAGCGGTAGAAGTAGGAAAACACAAAAGGGTGTGTAGATTTGCTACTGTCCTATTAGTCAAATCTAGTTATATGGTCCAGAGTTGTTATGACTCCATTATAATTACAGTCCATTGTTAATCAAGGAAAGAGACACTGTAAAACTGACATTTTTAGATTTTAGATTTTTAAATTAAATGTATCATTCAGATACATGCTCTATTCTTTTTGACGCAACAATGAAGACTTTACTAAACTTTAACTGAGAAGATTATGAAGAAAGGATTTACAAAATATGACAGGCTGCTCTTGAGACTCCAAGATTTGATTTAATCCACTTGATTGATTAAATGCCTCTATTCTGCATTCTATCAAACCCATTCTGTTAACAAACATCCATTTTTCTCTCCCCAACCAACCTTCAACTTTCTTTTTCAATTGACTATGTCATTGTTTTGTTTTATTTTTGTGTTCCTTCATTTCTGCTAGTAGATAACGATAATATTATTTAGAATACCCTATGTACATGGCTTGACAGGATTAGTATTGTTAAAATGTCTATACCACATACCACCCAAAGCCACCTATTCTTTCAATGTAATTTAAATATATCACAATGACAGTTACAGCAGGATTAGAAAAAAATTATCAAGAAGCTCATATGCACACACACATACACACACACACACACCGACCCCCCAAAAACACCTGTCCATAGTCAAACCAACCATAAAGCAGAAGAAGAAAGCAGAAGCTTTACACAACCTCACTTCAAAATACCCTATAAAACTTTAGAAAACAAATAGTTCACTAGTAGACTATACATAGAAACTCAGACGCTGGCCTACAGCAGAGAGCATAGACTTACACTTGTAAATTTACTAACATGTTCTTTTAGGATGTCTTTCACTGATAAAGAATTACATGACATTCCCTTTCCCTTTTCTCCATGGAGCCCTCACAGATATCTTCCCCCAACTTCTCCCATGCTCCCCCCTCTCAAGTTAACAGCCTCTTTTTCTTTCACTTTAACATAACAAATGTGTATACATGTATAAAGACACAAATATACAAATACAACCTATTTGATCCATTTTTTTGTTGTTTGTGTGTATGTGGTTTCAGAGCTGACCTCTCTTCATTGGACAACCAGTAAGACAGAAAAAGAATCAGCCTCTACCATCAAATTTTTAATAGGGTGCTAATGAAGTACCATGTGAGAGAGCTATCTGATTCCTACATGTATATCCTAAGGAGATTCAAAATAAGCATACTGTGGATGTGTGCACATTCATGTTTTTTGTTGCACTATTCAATATTATGAACAGAAGTGCGAGATTTTTAAAGGAAAATAGATGGATCTGAGGTCTTTTGGGCTGTTTTCTTGTAAGAGAAATAAGTTAGATTCAGACAAATATCACACACTGTTTCTGACATGTAGAATCTCGATATAAATTTTTATGTTTGAGAGGTATTAAAGTAGAAAGAAGACTTCTGGAATGGAAGAAGAGGTCTAACCAATGAGGAGGGAGGACAAGAAAGAGTAATGGAATATACGTAGCATGAACATAGGAAGAGAGATTATTTGGGGCGAGAAAGGAGACAAGCATGAGAAGCGGCAATGCAGGACAAAAGAAGGTTGTCATGGAGGCAAATAAGACCAAAATATAAAGATTTATATGGATGACATCCTAAGAATGAAACCCATTTATTTGTGTGCTTATAAAATTAGTTTTAAATTAAAATACAAGTCTGCCTTTCTTCTTCTTCTTCTTCTTCTTCTTCTTCTTCTTCTTCTTCTTCTTCTTCTTCTTCTTCTTCTACAAAGAGCAAACACAATTCAGTAGAGCCAAGTAAACAGCAAAATGTTTATGTACTGAAAAAGGAAAAGCATAGATGCACCTGTCACTCAGCTTAGGAAAGTGATCATTATCGAAACTAGTGAAGCCTCCTCTGTGTCTATTATAGCAAACCTTCGCCTTCCTTTATTCGAGAATGGAGCATAAACATGAAGGGAGTAATACTTGTGGGATCTATTGAAATAAGTATCGTTTTGGAATTCAATTTTCTTGGAGTTTGTTCTTTTTTAACATTTTAATAAAGCATATTAAATATTAAATTTCAATGTTTTCATACAACGTTGTAAAATAATGTAGCAATGATGGTCCCCTCTGTATCAAACAGAAGTTCCTTAAGATAGAAAAGCAAAATGAAAATGATACTTGTACAATTCCACAGAATTTAAGACTATCTTGATAAAATGTGAATGCCTGAAGAACAAGCCAGTATATGGTTCTCACCTATTAAAGATACACATCATATGTTTTCTCATTTGTGGTTCCTTAATTTTTATCCAGATATATAAAATCACATATGTATATATGATATGAAAGCAATGATGTCAGAGGAACAAACAAGACCGACTGGAGGAGAGAAGAGTAGAGCTGGTAGGAAGGACGGACATGTAAGTAAACAATAGCGACTCGGAAGAAAAGTTTTTACCTTTTTTTCTTTTTCTTTTCTTTTTTTTTTGAGGAACATTTCTATAAAAGCCCCCTTTCTAGAAAAAAAACAAAAATACTTTCAAACCCTGCAGGAAATTTCTTGTACAGCCCAAATCTTCTTATCTATTTTATTTTATAATTGTTTTTAATACTTTCAAAAGTAAGATAATGATTCAAAAGAGCAAAAGTGTCACCACGATATTAGCCAAACTGGTCATATTTTTCCAAACTAAATGTCAGATCATGCCCTTGTAACCACTAAGATGAAACAGTCGTGGTTTAAAGCTTGATTATGTGAATACCATTAATTATGTATGAAGTGCTCACTGGACCATTCTGTTGGCTCCAGTTACGGCCCTGTTGCTGATTACTTCATGTGAATTGAAAAAGAGAGATTGTGTTCCCAAACACAAGGTGTCCAGTTCCAGACAGATGACCTATGAATGCAAAAATCCTCTTTAGAGCCCCAAAATAAAACTTACTTGTGCTTCTTTAATTCTGTAACTCCAGCGTAAAATTATTAATTAAAAAAGTTAAAAAAATTAAAGTCATTTTTTTTTCTGATTTCTGTGTGAAGGTAGAAACCATTGTCTATGTCAGTAAAACAAAATAACACTTTTGAAATTGTAGTTTTTTAACTGCCTTGGTCTTTTGTAGACTCCGAAAACCTTTCCTTTATTTTTGAATTGCTACATAAGTGCTTAGCATTTCTGGATGATGATAATTTCGTTTCTGGTGAGAAATTTTGTTTTAGGATGGAAAAACTCAGTTTAACTAAAAAGAAATGTGTAAGTCTAAGGGAAAAGTGATCTGAAGTTTGGCCCAAAAGTTTCACTTGCAAAACCAGCAGTAGAAATGAGAATCTGACAGAAACCCATAGTCTTCCTTCCAGGTAATACCAAAGCCAATAGCAATATCCTAATATTTATTCAGTGCACACTTCCAGGATTTATGTGCATTATCTCATGCAAGCATCAATCAGGTTCTGTAAGCATATGCACTGATGTGTTTATTGAATATTTTTCAATCATCACCCTTATAGGTAAACTTTTAGCCTTTTGCAGTCTACAGTGTCTCTCCCACCATATTCCCTCAGTATGTGGTTCCTAAATTAAATCTGCCACCACTCCCCCAAAACACCTTGAGACTTAGGTTTTGGAAATATGTAAACAAACCTGACATTAATTCACAGAGTTGCAAGAAGAATGTGGTAGAACCCACAGAAACTGAACTGACCACCAGGAAGTCTCTATGGGACCGACCTAGGCACTCTGCCTAGTACATATAATTGATCATTGTGTAGCTTGGTTTTCTTGTAGGACTCCTAAAAATGGGAGCAGGCATTGTCTGTGACTCCTTTGCCTGCTTTGGGCACCATTCTCTTCAGACTTGATTGCCTTGCCCAGCCTAAATAGAAGGTGAGGTGCTTAGTCTTACTACAATTTGATAGGCTATGTTTTGTTGATGTCTATGGGAGACCTTCCCTTTTCTGAAATAAATGGAGGAGGAGTGGTTGGGAGCAAGACAGAGGGAAGGTGGGGTGAGGGACTAGGAGGAGAAGAGGAAGGGGAAACTGAATAGATAGATAGATAGATAGATAGATAGATAGATAGATAGATAGATGATAGACAGACAGACAGACAGATAGATAGGGGGAAATGAATCTCTCCCCCATGTTGTAGCTTCCATGCTCCCAGACATCTTTCAAGAATTCTTTGAGTTGTAGAAATTTACAGTTCAGTCCTTAAGAACTACTTGCTAGGGTCCTTGACCTTAAGATTTTCACTGGCTATTTCCATGAACTTTATTCCTTTAGAAATTCTCTAAGCTTTATGTAATCTTTCAATTTCCTATTTTAAATCTTTGTACATGTAGAACAACTTCCATTTTCTGGATGTATGTGGAAAGAAATAAACAACAGTGTGGCCTGACATGCTTCTTTCCTTCCTTCCTTTTTTCCCTTCTCTTCTCCTCCTCCTTCTTCCCCCCCCTCTTTCTCTCTGTCCATTTTTTTTTTGTAAAACAGGTTTTCTCTGTGTAAGAGCTCTGACTGCCCTGGAATTTGCTCTGTAGACCAGAGCCTCAAAGATCCTCCTACCTTTGTCTTCTGAATGCTAGGATTAAAGGCATGGGCCATCACCACCATGCCTTATATCTAACATCTTTTAAGGCACATGTGTGTCCAGTGAATGAAATAAATCCCATGGGAGTACAGTAGCCCTGTATGTTAATGAACGTTGCCCTAGATATTTAACAAAAATATAACTAAAGACATGTGGAACTAAAGATTTCCCCAAAGATAAAAATGATAACTTCGTTTGGTTCTCTTTGCCTTCTACATCCAAGATCTCTAGCTACATCCAAGTGAATAGGAAGAAACAGGTTCCTATCACATTTAAGTAGATAAAAACCAAATGTCTTCTATTGTATTAAGAAGAAATAACCTACAACATATTCAAATCAATAGTATTTCTTGACCTGTTACTCTCAAGATGGAGTGGGCTCCACTAATCTTAGGGAGTAGTATGTGGGACCATATGAGAAACACATAAGGGGCATTTGGGAACAACATTGTGAACTGATTGTAAAGCACATTACTTTTTGAGACTTATCTAAAAAATCATACAGCTCCATTTTCCTTAAATTCTATTTGTTTCAAATAAAGAACAGCTGATATTCAAAGGAATGGAATGTAGATCCTGTTCTCCATAGCAGACATTTCTAACAATTTGCATATATTTCCACATATTATGTTTTTAGATGTATACATTTTATTTTATTTCTGGTTTACCAGAACATGTGTCTGTGCACCATGGATATGTCAGGTACCCACAGAGACCAGAAGAGTTGCAGATCTCCTGGATCTATAGTTATATGTGGCTATGAGGTGCTATGTGGGTTCTGGGAACTGAACCCAGGTCCTCTGAAAGAGTAATACATCATCTTAAACACTGAGCCATCTCCTCAGCTACCGTATACATTTAAAAAATTCCACACTATTCTTCCAAAATTACTTCCATCTTGAAAATTGTTGCTCTTTTTTCTACATTATATTTTTGAAAAGTACCTATTATAATCTAACATACTATGCAAGCATGTATATACATATAGGTGTATGCACGTGCACATACACACAAACATAAACATACACATGCCTTTGCTCATGGAAACCCTATGATAATTTAGAAAGTAATTATTACATTTATAGCACCTACACAGTGCATGACACATGGGTGTTCAGCAATATCTGTTGAATGAATGACCGAATTGTTCTGCATTAACTTATGTTATCTCAATGCTAGAATTTTATTATTTGCACATTTTTAATTGACATTGGATTTTGCAGAGCTTTCAGAAAAAAATAGAGTATAAATTAGGGAAACTTGATCTAAACAACCCAGTCATGAACTTGAATAATTAAAGCAAAAACTTTATTTCCTATTAAATTGGGAATTATTTGCTTAATACTCCAATAAGAACTTCAACCTTTATTAATTCATACTTGCATCATCCAATTATTTCTAAAATTTAATTGAGTTGCCCTCCAATTAAAAAACCACACTAAATGTGCATCATCATCTCTCTGTAAACTAGGGAAATAAGCACATCTACAATGATTCTCAACAGGTAAGATAGAGGAAGACATGTTTGGCATTGTGATCATTGTTTAGTTGAGAACTATGTTATACTGCAAAATATTAATGCAAAATGTCCTCCAAAAATGAGAAGCGTTGTGTCAGAAAAGTCAATAGAATGGCTTGCCAGAGGTTATTTCCTGTCATTGCAATCAGTGTCATGCTGCTACAAGCATCAAGAAAATAGCAACTTCGTTGTCCAGTCCTGCATGTTTTAACTTGGCCAAATTAGGACAAATGCATTTTCCATTATGACATAAATTGAGGAGTATGTGAAGAATTTAGACAATTAGGTAAATTTGCAACATGATTAACACTAGGTATACACACAGATGCATACATCTGGCTTTAATAAGTTCCTGAAGCTTCCTAACTATAAACATGTAACAAATAATCTTACCTCTGCAAGCCTGTTCTCTTATCTGTGAAAAACCCATGATCCTCCTCTTAGTGTTCTTTGGGGATTAGATGACTACAATGTATAAAACCTATTGGTGAGTAGTCTAGCAAATCTTCTCACTTAAGACTCGGTATCTGGCCGGGCGGTGGTGGCGCACGCCTTTAATCCCAGCACTTGGGAGGCAGAGGCAGGCGGATCTCTGTGAGTTCGAGACCAGCCTGGTCTACAAGAGCTAGTTCCAGGACAGGCTCCAAAACCACATAGAAACCCTGCCTCAAAAAACAAAAAAAAAAAAAGACTCGGTATCTGTCATTGCTAGTGGTATGGAGTTCAAAAAGAGAATATAATAGCTTTTCCAAAATATTCAGATATTTACAAAATGGGTTTGCTAATTTATGTATTTTATAAATGCCTACCATCCTCCTTTTTCCTTGCATCACAGAGAAACTGTTGGGATTAAAAACAGATTGATGTAAGTCTAAGATCCAGGTTCTCCGAGCTAATGTTATTCTCACAACCCCAGTGCTCTGATGCTTTGTATCAGGAACAAGTATAAATCTGGGAAAATGAAAGCATATCACTATCACTCTGTAGATATTTTCAAATGCAGTTTTTCTCATCATTCTCACCACAGGTGCAATATGGATTGTTCCACTGAAAGAAAACTGTAGCTTTATCCTACTGTGAATAGTAACGTTTTTTTATAGTGTGTGAGAATATGTATAGTCATGGCGTGTAAATTTCCCTCAAGTCATCTCTTTGTCTGCCTTGGCACGCTTTGTGCTGACATTTTCCAGGTGCATACTAATGAGCTGAGTGATCAGGAAAGAAACTTGCCCAGAAAAGACATAATGGTTCAACTCCACAGCTCTGACCCTAAAGCTGAAATTGGTTATCTCTAACTAATACATCCTTCCTTTTTTGCATGACTAAGTTTTGACATTAAACACATACATGCAGTTTGTCAATTCTCTCCCTCTTTAAAAAAAAATTAGGGATGCGAAGTTAAATCACACTTTTGCTTTAAAAAAAAGCATTTCAGATTAATTCTCAAATACAAAGTGACAAAAGTTGTATTTAGCGTTTTAATTTTCACCCCTCTCCCAAGCATATACGTCTGAGAATCACAGATTTTAGATTTGTGTATAATGACATCTACAACAGTACAGCATGCTCAGGTTTAAAAGAAACAGGTTTAGACAGAATAAATCAGGGTCTTGGAAAGTACAGGTTGAGATTCATATTGAAATCAAGGGCTATCAAGTTGATTTTGCTTGTTACTTTCTCTAAAACAGGCTGATAGTAAAAACACATGTGCAATATTTTAAGATGAGAAAAGATGACTGTTTTTTTCTTGAATAATTAAAAAAAAGTCTCTGAATAGAATGTCAAAGATGTTGTTTTCTCTTTAAAAGCCAAGGATGAAATGCATTTTTTCTAACTAGTGTCCTTCCTTTGATATTTATTAATTGTATTTTCTCTATGCCCATAAGCCATTAAATTCTCAAGGGTTCCCATTAGTAATGGCTGGATGATGTTAAAGCATGGATAACCATCAGCTCAAGGTGAACCACAGACATTTATCACTTATTCATATTGTGTCTGTTTCTTAAAAAAAGTGCTCTACACTTTTTGCTTTCTTCCAGTAATGATTGTTTCATGTATGCTTTATAAGAACTCTCCACAAGAAAATGTTCTATGAAAAATATTTCAACCACTCTATCAAATACACAAGGCCATGAATTTCTGTATAATTCTGTTTTTAATTGAAACATGATCAGGCTTCTGATTACCGGCTACACTCACATGATTTTGTTATGGTCAGCTTTTCTCATATATGTATCAGTCATTTGTATGGTTTGATCAGCATAAGCTTTGGTAAATGGATCACCTGTCATTTCATATGTTAAAAATTGATTTTGCAGCTGCCTTACAATATTAACTGGGAACAAATTTCTCCAAAGAAACCTGTTTTCAAAGTTGAACTATGTCTCTTTGCTTTCTGCTTCTAGGTATGCTTTATTTTTTCCTAAACTCAGATTTTATACACAAGTCAGGTACAAAATAGAAGTACCTTTTGGTTTTGAATCAGTTTATATAGGCCTGAATTTCAGGCACAAATTAAAGTCTGGGGACAGGATCACTAAAACCTTTCAAAGCATAAGTATCCCTCTTCCTTGACAAACAGAACTAATACTTCACCAGGGACAAAAAAAATGCTGGCAAAATTCAGTGGGGTATACATTTGCATAATGCATTTTTTAACAAGGGATTGAGTGAGGGCATATGTGACAATGCTAGCATGATGTTTTCTCCTTACTGACAATTATCCTTGAGTCACTCTGCAGTTTAAGCTTTAGGTCAATAAAATGAATTTCAAAGCAGAAGCCGCCAGGACCATGAAGGAATTAACTCTGTGGGGTTGCTTGAAAAATAGAAATGAGTCTTCCATTGCTTTTTACCTCAAGAAATATTTTCCAGTGTTCTTTTTCTTTTTATTTGGAGGATCTTTTATTCATATTTAACTCAATTTCTTGCTCACAATTTATTTCTGTAAACAAACACTTGTTCATAAGTGTAATAAGAAAATTTAAGCTGGAATTTTGAAAGTTAGTTTTGTATCAAATATTCACAAGTAACTCTGGAGTTAGACATATTTTTGTATTTTATTCCAGTTCCCTGTGCTGTATAGTATGCTGTCTTCCCACATCTAAAGAAAAGTAACTGTCTTCCCATGAATGGGAAGCAAGGTTTAAGATGCTTTTATTTAATTTTTATTGAGCTCTACATTTTTCTCTGCTCCCCTCCCTGCCTTTCTCTTCTTCTTCAACCCTCCCCCAAGGTCCCCACACTCCCAATTTATTCAGGAGATCTTGTCTTTTCTACTTCCCATGTAGATTAGATCTATGTGTGTATCTCTTAGTATCCTCATTGTTGTCTAGGTTCTCTGGAATTGTGAATTGTGGGCTGTTTTTATTTTTGCATTATGTTTAAAAAATACTGATGAGTGAGTACATGTGATAATCGTCTTTCTGTGTCTGGGTTACCTCATCCAAAATGATGTTTTCTAGCTCCATCCATTTGCCTGCAAAATTCAAGATGTCATTATTTTTTTATGCTGTGTAGTACTCCATTGTGTAAATGTACCACATTTTCCTTATCCATTCTTCAGTCAAAGGGCATTTAGGTTGTTTCCAGGTTCTGGCTATGACAAACAATGCTGCTATAAACATAGTTGAGCACATGTCCTTCTGGCACAATTGAGCATCCTTTGGATATAAACCCAAAAGTGGTATTACTGGGTCTTGAGGAAAGTTGTTTCCTAATGTTCTGAGAAATCACCACTCTGACATCCAAAGGGGCCGTACCAGCTTGCATTCCCACCAGCAATGCAGGAGAGTTCCCTTTTCCGCACAACCTCCCCAGCATAATTTGTCATCAGTGTTTTTGATCTTGGCCATCCTTACAGGTGTAAGATGGAATCTCAACATTGTTTTGATTTGCATTTCTCTGATGACTAAGGATATTGATCATTTACTTAAGTGTCTTTTAGCCATTTTATATTCCTCTGTTAAGAGTTCTGTGTTTACATCTGTATTCCATACTTTTATCAGATTGTTTTTTTTCCTTAGTGAACAAATTACTCTCTTATTTATTTCTTACATGCAGAGCTACTTTAATTCTTGTTGTTTGAGCACAAATTATTTTTTCCTTAGATATTTTATTCCTATTATTATTTTTTATTAAAAATTTCTGCTTCCTCCCCACCTCCCTTTTCCCTCCCCCAACTCTCCACTCCCTACTCCCCTCCCCCTCCCTCTCCAGTCCAAAGAGCAGTCAGGGTTCCCTGCCCTGTGGGAAGTCCAAGGTCCTCCCTGCTCCATCCAGGTCTTGGAAGGTGAGCATCCGAACAGGCTAGGCTCCCACAAAGCCAGTACATGCAATAGGATCAAAACCCAGTGCCATTATCATTGTTTTGAGGACAATTTTTTTGAGTTTTTGTATATTTTGGAGATCTGGCCTCTGTCTGATGTGGGGTTAGTGAAGATCTTTTCCCATTCTGTAGGCTATTATTTTTTTCTTGTTGACTGTGTCCTTTGCATTGCAAAAGCTTTTAAGTTTCAGGGGGTCCCATTCATTAATTGCTTCTCTCAGTGTCTGTGCTACTGTAGTTATATTTAGGAAGTGGTCTCCTGTGCCAATGAATTCAAATGTATTTCCTACTTTCTCTTCTCTAACGTTCAGTGTGGCTGGCTTTATGTTGGGGTCTTTGATCCATTTGGACTTGAGTTCTGTGCCTGGTGATAGATATGAATCTATTTTAATTCTTCTACATGTTGATATCCAGTTGTTGAGGGTTATTAGAAGCCATCTTTCTTCAGCAAATTCACTATTAAAAAAATATCTTCCCACACAATAATGCTAGTGTGAATCACTAGCATTTTTCTTTCACTGGATGTATTACTTTTACCCTTTTAAAACATTATTTTACAATAGTTTTAGAAAGAAAGTGTGAAGAATATACACTATCAATATACAACATCATATGACATATGATGTTGATTCTTGATCACTACACGGGGCTAGTGTTTCTTAGATATCCCCTCTAAAGTTACAGGCTTTACACTTCTTATGTGCTATTTGTGGGGAGGAAATTAATATTTTTAGCTTGTACTTTAATTGTATTTTTCATATAATACATTTAATCATATTCTTTACCTTTCCCCAAGTCCTTACAGATTTTTCCCTTCTTCTATATCCAGCCAATTTCATCTTCTCTGATAAAAACATCCCCACAAAGCAAAAGAAATCTAAACAACAAAACATCCGAACAAGTCAAAAAAACACCCAAAGATAACAAACCAAAACACATCATGAACACACACATAAACAAAACAAAACATGGAGTCCATTTTGTGTTGGCTAACTATTCCTGAGCATAGGGCCTGTGCTGGATTCTGGTTGATATATTCAATGATACTCTACAGTGAAAATGTATTTTCTTTTTCTAAGGAGGTATTTGATAGCAAATAGCTTCTTGGTTAAGGATGGGATTTCGTGTCTAATTTCCTTTCTCCACACTGGGATTTTGTCTGTTACAAACCTGTGCAGGCTGTCACAGTTTCTTTGAGTCCATATGGTTTTCCACCCTGTTATGACTAGAAGATACTATTTTCATAGAGACATCCACAACCTCTGGCTATTACAATCTTTCTGTCTCTTCTCCTGCACAGATCTCTGAGCCTTGAGTGGAGGAGTTTAATGAAAACATCCTATTCTGGACTGAGTCCTGCAAAGTCTCTCAGTGCCTGATCATTATGAAGCTGCGGTTATGTGTGGGTTTTTGTTTGTTTGTTTGTTTTTTTGTTTTGTTTTTGTGTAATTTTCCTTATTTTTTTAATTAAATTTATAAATTTATTTTACATCATGACTGCTGATTCCCCACCCGATTCCTCCCATCCCCCTCCTCACCTTCCCTATGCCCCACCCTACCCTGAATCCATTCCTCATCTGTTTTGGTTCAGAAAGGTTCTGGCCTCTCATGGGTGTCAGCAAAGCATGGCACATCAAGTTGAGGTAGGACTAAACTCCTTCCCTCATACTAAGGCTTAGTAAGGCAAGCCAGTATAAGAAATAGGCTTACCAAGGCCTGGTAAAGTGTCAGGGGCAGGCCCAGCCCCAGCTGCTAGCAGTTCCACAAGTAAACCAAGCATACAACTGTCACACATGTGTAGGGGGCCTAGTTCATCCCATGTGGGCTCCTTAATTGTCCATCCAGTGTCTGTGATCCCAGGTTAGTTATTTCTGTGGGCTCTCTTGTGATCACCTTTACCCCCCTGGTTCATACAATCCTTCCTCCCTCTCTTCAACAGGATTTTCAGAGCTTTCCCCAGTGCTTGACTATGGATCTCTGTATGTATTTCCATCAGTCACTGGATGAAGCTCTCTTGTACAGTCCACGTATACCATGCTTGTTTACCATGTGACAGTTCATAAGTCAGGCAAGGGGACAGAGATTGAAACACACACACACACACACACACACACACACACAGAGAGAGAGAGAGAGAGAGAGAGAGAGAGAGAGAGAGAGAGAGAGAAACATGGGTCATCCTTGAAACAAGAATGCCTCAAGAATGCTAATTTTATTGTGTTGTAGGGCAGCATATATAGGGCTCTTTTTGACTATGGCCATGCCCTAGCTGTCGGGACTTTTCAGCTCCAAGTCCACCAGAAACCACTCTCTTGCCATCCAGGAACGCATGAGGGTCTTGTGCTCAGAGCAGCTGCAAGCATTAGAAAACAAGTTGTTTACTCCGGCAGGCAAGGGGTCACAGAAAATTCAGGGTCTGAAGGTCAGCAGTCCCCAACACTCTCTGACAACAATTAGGGTATTCACTAATCTGATTATAGTAGATGACCAGTTTAAGCACCCTCTCCATTATTGCTAGGAGTCATGGCATTAGGTATTATTTCATTACTGGGTTCCTTTAGCAGAACAACATAAGTAGCTTTTCCCCTATAGGCCATGGCCTGACTAATCTCAGGGACTTGGCCACTTTAGCAGTATTAGACATGGGTTTCATCTCATGGAGTGAAATTCAAATCCAATAATAAAAGTAGTTGGTTTTTCCTATCATATTTGTACCACTAATGTATGAGTATGTTTCAGGCAAATCATGTAAAGAATGAGAAATTGAGTAAATGATGTCATAATATCTATATAAATTATTTGGAATTATGTTGCTTGGGTAATTTCTCTTTTCATCCTTTAGTTATTTGTTCAACTACCATTATGGACTTATGAATAATCATACTATATTTAGATTTATAATATAATATCAATTTACATTTGATTTACTCTATCATAATTTGGGTCATTTGCAATCTTTCACTTGGCTCCTATGATCTTTGGACATACCCAACTCTTTGCACTTACTTTTTTATTATTACTTGTCTTCTATCTAGCATTGCACAGTGATCTGGACTTGTTAATTATTTTCTTAGGGAAGACCTAGATGGAGTCATTATCTCCCAGGAGTTCTAGTTATCAAATATGCTTACTGCTACTGATGTGGCATTGTTTCCTTTGTCTCTTAGACACAGTAAAAAGGTATGCGTGCATACAAATGTGTATATACATATGTGTATTTAACTTTCCATATATAACTATATGCATCTGTATTATCTGAAGATGAGTTTATACTACTGTTAGCCATTTCTAATCTGAAATTGAAATTGAAATTTATACCCTGGCAGTCCATATATGGTGGTTCTGTTGGACTTGTCCATATTGGGTTTCATGGTCTAAGTTGATGAGAACTAGTGACCAGGTCTCTTTCTCAAGAAGGCACCAGATATCTTTACAGATGGTTGTAAGCTACCATGTGGATGCTGGGAATTGAACTCAGGGCCTTTGGAAGAGCATGCAGTACTCTTAACTGCTGAGCCCCCTCTCCAGCTAATCTAGTGATGAGAAAATCTTGTAGCACTTTCCCCTTAACCTATATGAAAATTCCTACACACAAATTAAAACTGTCACTATATAGATGATGTATTTAATCTTCAATAATCATTGTACATGTACACTGATATTGGAAGTTAATTTTACTACTTCTTTGAAAATTTTAAACATGGATACAATATATTTTGATCATATTCACCCTATACATTGTCAAAAAGTTCCTTCCAGATCCTCTCATACTCCCCCATGCTGTAAGTTAGTTATTCATCAACTTGACACAATCTAGAGTCACTTGACGACTGGCTTCCACCCAATGACCTGTGGGCAGGTCTGTGGGTGATTGATTGTCTTGACTGATGAGTAATGTGAGGGGAATAATCCCACTGCAGAATTTTCAATCCCTGGAAAGTAATATTGGGTTCTATAAAATACACACTGAGTATGTACAGTTAGAACAATTCGGTAAGCATCATTCTGCCTTGGTCTCTACTTCAGTTTCTGCCTCCAGGTTCTATCCTTGGCTTCCCTTCTTGATGGACCAGCAATATAAAATAATCTTTCTCTTCCCTAAGAAATATTTTGGTCAGTGTTTTGTTAGAGAAACAGAAAAGGAACAAAAGCACTGCTTGCCTTCGTGTGTTATTTGAATATCACAGATAGGGAATTAAAATTAACTTATTCTTATCATTCTGAATAGTATACTCAAAAGGGCACACTAGTTTTCATTGTTATGATTTTTTCTTTCTTTTTTTGCTTGAGAATTTCCTACTTCTATGTACTAAACCTCCTAAGTTCACATTCCAATGGCAATAATAATATAATATATAATAATTTGTATTTATATATTCTCCATGTTCCTTCTCTAATCTTCTCCATATCCCTGCAACACTTCCCACGACCTAACTTTGTGTCTTTTTTTAATAAGTCAGTAAGTCCAAACACTTCTTCCCATATATGGATTGATTGGGCTGTTTAGTGTGGCATTAGAGACATATGAGTAAGTATATCGTCAAATAAAAAAAAATTACCTTTCAAATCAGCTATCAGCTGCCAATGCCTCCTCAGTTAAGTATAGAGCCTGGAAACCATCTCTTCTACCAATGTTGTTTTTTTTTTCACTGTATTGATGTAGTGTAGACCATCTCCTCTATCTATGTTGGAATTGTCACTATATTGATGAAGTATAGCTCTTCTGTCAATAACCACAGCTGGAGAGAGTTCATGAGTGTCATAGGCATGCCATATCCATACGACAGCATTTTACAATGTAGTACTCCTCCTCAGCCTCCAACTCACATGCTTTCTGCATCCTCTTCAATGATGTCTCCTAAGTCTTGGTGGGGAGGGTTTAGAGGGAATAAATTTAATCTAAACACTTTGACTAATTTTGTATCTCTGCACTGACTACTGCCCACTGGAAAAAACTAAGCTTCTCTGACCACGGTTGATAGCATTCCAGATATATAGGTATTAACAGAAATATTTAGAAGGCCAATTTGACAACATGATCAAATAATAAAATAACAATACCAGGTTATATTATAGGGTCTGCATAGCCTCTCCCAGCCATGAGCTTTTAACTAGGAATATAGTTAGCGTGAGATATGAAATTCCACTTTGTAGAGTAGTGTTAGGGTTTTATTGCAGTGATGAGATACTACAATCACAGCAACTCTTATAAAGGAAAACATTTAATTGGGGCTGGCTTGCAATTTCAGAGGTTCAGTCCATTATTATCATGGCAGGAAACACATGGCATTCAGGAAGGCATAGTGCTGTTGAAGGAGTTGAGAGCTCTACATATTAATCTTCAGGCAACAGGAAGTGGACTGTCAAACTAAGTGTAGCTTGAACATACATAAGACCCAAAACCCTGCCTCCACAGTGATGAAATTCTTCCAACAAGGCCACACGTACTCCAACAAGGCCACACCTGCTCCAACAAGGCCAAACCTCCTAATCGTGCAACTTACTTTGGGCCAAGCATTCAAACACAGAAATCTATGGCAGTCACACCTACTCAAACCACCACTTGGAGCAATCCTCATATCTATTTTTAAAGTAGTTACCTATGGCAGCTGTGCCACTATTTCACTAGTGAGCATATCTTGCCTGGCAGGTTGGCATTGTAGCATGCAGGGTCTCACACTGGGTAAGATAATTGTAGTCTGTTCTCCATCAGCATCCTGAAGAATACTTCCTGTCACTCTGAAAGTTAGTCATAAGGGAGAAAGTTTTCTGATCAATTTGAGATTTGCTTCTTTCTATACTGCAGCTAAAGTTTGTGCTATCTTAGCAATAGGGTGGCAACCAAGAGCAATGACAATAGTTTCTCTAATTTTGGATACTTCTTTGGGATTCCTGACCAATATTTTTTCATATGTAGGTAGTATATGCCTTGTTCCAAAATTTTTGTTTAATAATCCATGTATTCTTAGAAGTAATATTATCCATCCACGCAAGGTACCACAATTTGTACTCCTTTTTTTTTGTTGTTGTTGTTAAAGTTAGATTTTTAAATTAGCCTACTAACGAATGAGTTTCCACAGGTTCTTTCTTACATCCTTCATTAACTTACTCACTATTGCCTTCTCTCACCTTTCTCCCAATACCAATAACCCACTGACTCCAAAATTAGTGCTACTCAAGATACACATAGGTGTGATGCCATCCACCAGAGAATGATCAACCACCTTTTCTTCCATGAAAAAATATCAACTAGAATTAAAAGTGAGATTTTATTTTCTTATGAATTTTTTATTTTTATTTCATCTATTTTTGTCTAAGAATTTTTTGCATGAGTATTGCATTTACAGTTTTTTGAACTCTCCTCCCTCTGACTCCTCCTATGTTACCCAACTCCCTCTAAAATTCATGAACTTTTCTTCCTTGTCTTTCATGATCATTCACACACACAAACACCCTGATGAGTCCATTTAATGTTTCTCATATGTTTATGTGCTTAAGGTTGACGGCTCAGGATTGGATAACCTATCAGTTGTCTCATTCCTGAAATAGACTCATTCTCTCAGCTGTCATTAATTGCCCACAGCTCTTCATCTAAAGGTAGGGCTTTCTGAGATTTCTATCATATGTGTTGGCAGGTAACTGTGTTGTCATAATGCAGGTCTTCTTTAGGTAACTATATATTTTTTGAGATTTTACGGGTGCCAGCTTCTCTGTCATATCTAGAGGACACTATCTCATAGACTTGCTGGTTTGCTGGCTCTTACAGTCTTTTGGTTTCTCTTTTATGATTTTTCCCCTGAGCCTTAGACATATGACTTGCACTGAAGACAAATCAATTGGGATTAGGTATTCCATATGTATTATTCTTTGAATTTTATAGTACCGGGTGTGAATTGCCTCCTATTGAACATGCTTTCAATTACATAGCTATTAGTTATCCCGCAAATATAAGTGCCATTATTGCATACTTGGCGATACTTTCCTGTGCTGCTCATCATTATGGTTCATACATGTTACAGCTGAGGTGACTAGATTCATAAAGAGAAATGCCACATATTTTCTGTTCTTCTGGGAGCCTAGCTTCAAATCCTTATATGAATGTTTATTACCAAGAGTAAGTATAGAAACCAAGAAATAGAAAGACACCATGGAGAAGAGAGTAAGAAGTTGCTCTAGAGAGAAAAATAGTATGATAGAGGTGTTTTGAAAGGGGAAATAGAGAAAAGTAGGAAAGTTTAGCAGGGGCAAAGATAGTGAAGATGATAGAGAGAGAGAGGAATGGATAATGGACAAAATTGCACTAAGGATAGTTGAAAACATAGAGAAATGTTTTATGTTGAATTAAAATTATTTAAGATAAATAGATGTTTGTGTACACACATACATAGCTTGCTTTTGGTGTTGATAATGTGCATATTGCCACTTCTTCATTTTTTTGCTCTATAAGAGAAGGATTGCATCAAAATACTTTATTAAATAAAAATGTTCAAAGTCATCTCTTTTTATACATACATTTCTCTTTCCCATAAATAAAATTCTTCTTTTTCTAACCAGCAATTTACACACACACACACACACACACACACACACACACACACACACACACCCTTTTTTCTCCTTCATTACCATTTTTATTTGTGTCAGAGTTTATCCTAATCTCTCATTGACCAATATAAAATGCTGAGGTGTTTTTATTCATCAACAACAAGTTTTTTTTCAGCACTGATTACATAAAATTTATTCTACCAGGGCTTTAAATGTGCTGTTTAAAATGTGATGTCAGTCTTTGTTGATAATAGAGTGGCAGAAGAAACAGACATGTGCAAATGGGAAATTGTATGGAAGTTACAAGGTTTTTGTCTTGGTTTGTCTACCTGTTGTGATAAGATACCCTGACACAGAGAAAATTAAGGAAGTTCATTTTGGCTCACCGTTCAAGGTATAATCTATCACAGCAGGGAAGTCAAGGCAACAGGAGCTTGAAGCACTTTATTTCATTACATCCACAGTTAGAAAAGACCAATGCTAGTACTCAGTAGTTCTTCTTATTCAGCTCTGGACCCCCAACCCAGAAAATGGTACCACTCAGAGTGGGAAAGTCTTCCCACATCAGTTAGTATAAAATAATCCTTCACATGTGATTTCAATGGGATTTTCCCAGGCCATCCTAGATGGATTCAAATTGGCAATTAAAACTAACTATCATAGTCTTGTAAAAGGAATATCCTTAACCTTCATCATGCATTTCAAAATTTATTGCTACTGTTTTTTCACTTTATATACATATGTACATTACTACTTTTTTATTATAATCCAAAATATTGCCATATAGGACATGGAAGATGCACCCATGATATCTCAGCAATATAGAGACCTAAATAAGACTTGCATGATGACAACACCAGATGACATGCCTACATGGGTGGAGGAATTGTCACAAGGTGACACCCCTAGATGAAGAGCTACCAACAATTGCTGATGGGAGAAAGAAATTCTGATTTTTTTCCGTGCACAAGCCCTGCCCCGTAGATTATTCAACCCCAAGCCTTACATGCATACACATATCAGCAAAACTAGGTGGATTCAGCATGTTGCATTTATGTAACAAGAAAAAAGAAAGAGGTCAGGAATTCGAGGGGACATAGGGGGGCTTTGGAGGATAGAGCTAAGAGTGGAAATGATGCAAATACAATAGTCATTATGAAATTTTCAAAATTCTTAAATAAGCAGATAAACACAGAACAGAAGAAGTAAAGGTTAATAGATGTAGAACAATTTAGAGGACATGGAATATTGTAAAAATAAAGCAATACTCTTGAAGGACAATAAAGAGGATGTGTTGGTCAGAATTCTAAGTGATTTTGTGAAGTTATATGGAACAAGATTGATATCTAAATTGGCTACAGATAATGACAAATGACAGGCCTAAATGTCAGGTCATAGAGACAAAGGGACACTGCAGAATAGAACTGAAGAGAAGCGAAGAACTTCAGCTATCTAGGCAAAGGAAAATAATGTTTCCCACCATTGTATAATTTAAGTTGAATAGCTGCAATGAAATAAAAAGATGCAACCTGTAAATGAGGCTCAATGAGATTCCTAAAAAGTTTGTTTTGATTTTCATTCTTTGTTATTTGAGGTGGAGGAAGAAACAACATACAGTTGAGTGGGTAGGGAGAATGGAAAGGAGTTGAGGGAGGAGAAAGAATATTATTGAAATATATTGTATGAAAAAATTAATAAAAAAAAAGGCTTTCAGGGCTGAAGAGATGGCTCAGCAATTAAAAGCACTGGAAGTTCTTCCAGAAGACCCAGGATCAATTTCCCACCATCTGTAACTCCAGTTCAAAATGATCTGACAACCTCTTCTAGCCTGTTTAGGTACCAGATGTCCATATGGTGTAAAGATATATACGCAGGCAACACACCACACAATAAAAAATAAAATAACATTTTTTAATTTTAAAAGGAAAATATTGAGCTGTAAAACTCTAAAATAAAAATATTCTTATTGTAAAGTGATTTTCCTCACAAACATACCACATTTTTGTTATCCATTTGCCAGTTGAAGGGTATATAGATGGTTTCCATTTACTAGCTACTATGAATAAAGAGGACAATGACTATGGCTAAACAAATATCTCTGAAGTAGAAGATTTAGTTTTATGGGAATTAAGAGATGGCCCACATGGTGAAAGGGGATCTTTGCCAGCTATGTATCTGTTAGAGGATTTAATATCCAGAATATACAAAGAACTCAACAACAACAACCCACCCAAAAGAAAACAAATGGTACAGTTAAAACGTGAGCTACAGATCCTGTGAATGAAAATGGAAAAGAAGCTGTGTCTCAGAGAATGATTGACTGATTAAAATTTCAGTGCTGTGTAGAGATTAGAACGTTGCAGGTCCAAAGGTTAGTGATCTTTTTGGACTGGTTCTTGCCCTCTGTAACAGCCAGTCCTTGCCCAACTCTGTGTTAGAACTAACACCCTGTGACTAATAATAAAAAAACCTTTTGGAATTTATTAACTCAAAACTTCACACAGTATCTGGGGCCTGTAGAAAAGCTTTTTCCATCTTGCTGTATCTGCATCTCTCACGTACCCACCAATGTAATTTAATTTTGCTTTGACTTATGATTATTTTTGTTCTGTAAAACAATTAAAACTTCATGAAACTGCTTCCATATTGGAAAACAGAATTTTAGGTAATCTAAAGATGTTTTCACAGGGCATGATTACTAAAATGGCTCCAGAACAAATTGTCTTTTATTTCTGTTAAGATGAAAGCTATTGTGTTGCATCATCAATTATGGGGTCACAATATCAGACTTCCAGAAGAATCAGACGCACCAGAAGAATCAGCTGTGTGGAAGGCAAGTACCTGCATGGACCCATTGAATCCAGTCCATGGGGTGTTATTTCCTCAGATAGATTCTTACCTCTTTCAGGGCCTTCAAACGTCTGTTGGTTTGGCTGATGGTCAGCTTAGTTTATTCTGAGCTGGTTAGCAAGGATCCTACTCTGATAGATATCTTTTTGGTTTGCTTGCAAAGTATTTTGGTTTTACGGTATTGCTATAGAAATAATATGCCTTCTCGGTGAGAAATCAGTCTAGCCACTTAGAAATGAAATAAGGCTCTTTCCCTGAGCACCTGGCCTACTGGGGCTAACAGTCAAATAAGAGTAGACCCCAAACAGAAGAATTTATTAGCTTGCATACAACTCAGGCTCATGTATTTTACATATGCTGTCATCCTTAAATCTCTTTGGGGTCCAGACTCCAGATTATACTTTGACCAATTTAAACAGGAATAGGAGGAGACTACAAGTCTGACCACTTAGGCAGATAGGAAATTTATACAGCAAAGGTATTACATATAATCAGAATTATCTGAAGTATGCCAGTGTTGTTCTCTTTTCAAAGGGTTGTTACCCAGGGTCATCTTACCCACCTAGCAGAGTTATATCTTTCTTGACAAGAGCTCAGGGGATTTAATGGCAGACCTGGACTTAATAATGATTGTGACCCTACAAGGCTCCCCTTACCTGCCAGCTGCCCATTTGAGGTGTCTTTGGTATGGAAATCAGGGCCAAATGAACGGTCTTGAGTCTGTCCACTCTTCTTCATCATGGTAATCAGAGACTACTGGTTGGTCAATCCAGGTGAGGGAACATTTACATCCCAGAACCCTAAAATTCCCTTAGCTCTAACAGGCCTGGTTAGTACACTACTTATCTGTGGGTTGTTTTGGAGGCAGAGCTTCTTAGGTAAATTCCCCTTCGGTAACTTAATGTCTCTTAAGCAAATCTATCAATAAATCCTCTATAATATCAATTCTATCCTTTTGAGTTTCTACTACATCTTTTCTCCCCCTGTAGGAGCTATTCAAAATCTCTTATAAAGCTTCAGTTGAGAATTCTGTCATAAGAAACAGAATACTCAGGGTCCTCTTGTTTTACCACCAGATCGACTAGCTCAGAAGTCAGAATGACATGTAACTTCATGGCATTTATCCAAGAGGTAATAAACTGGGTCAAAGAGTTCAGGACTCATAATCCAAATAATAACCCTAATAATATCAGAGAGAAGGGCTCCATTAGACATACTAAGCAAGCTTTCCAATACCAGTAATCACTCCAAGAATACCAGGTTACTCTCTAGGGTTTTCCTTGTATTGGCTATGCTTTCTTTTAGCAGTTTATTATTTTTTTACCAGGCTACTAACTATTCTTGATGTCTTAGTATACTAACAGCACTCTTTATTCAAATAGGCACATAACACGCCTGTCTCTTTCTAAGCAGTAGGTAAGTACATTTAGGTTCTTTTATATAATTGTAAAGACATATTATTTTCAGGAAAATATTTATATCATCTACAAGAACCAACTGTTCTTTGCATGCATAGAAAGGCATAAATAATTAAATAAAATTTTACAAACCTCTATTTCCAAATATAACAGAGTTGGTAAAATTCTTTGTGTTAGAACCCAGTTCTTGGGAGTCATTGTGGCTAGCCCTATAGGAAGCCTTATGGCCAAAATTACCATGACTTCAAAAACAGGAAGAGGTGTCTTGATCCTTACCTCATAATGTTGAATTTCTCAAGCTTCTGCTGTGTGATTATGTGTTGGCCTCGAGGCTGGACTAGGTGGATGTTCACAGTCCAGGTCTTGTCCTTCTCAGGCGATCTCGCCTTCTTTACTCGGGCAGGATGGAGCCATAGGATAGCACCTACAGCTTACTACTTAAATGAATACCCATGGTTCTGCCTGCTGTGGTGACTAGCCCTGTGGCAGATTTTCTGTCATCTATTACCTAAAACTTTCTTGAGGACATATTACAGAATCAGGTAATTACCTCTCAACAAGTAAATTATCTTTTGCTAAGAGGAGGAGAATTCAAGCCAGTATAGAAGGTGTGGCAAATTGAACTAGCATGCAGCTCCCATGCCACTGGACAGCAGGTTTAGGCACAAGGTTCCCTTGTTCATAAAATTCTCATGTGTCAATTCAGGAGACTTTGGGTGCAGCTTAATTGCTATCTGCCTCTCTCTTCTTTGATATATCTAGAAAGAGTTTGCCTCCAATGGAGGACAAACCTTATTTATTTTTTTTTTCTTTAAGCTTAAAAATAATTGTAACGTAATGAACAACCCCCCTGAAAAAAACCCAGGGGACTTGGAAAACATTGACATCAGGTTGTTTTTATAACTGAAAGAGGGAACAAAAAAGCAAGACTATCCAGGCTTGGTTGAGCAGAAACACAGACCACAGGCATAAGGCAAAGGAGTTTAAAGAATGGAAAAGTTATTCTAGCTCAGTTAGAGAAAACAGGCTTGAAGACTCAGTAGAAGAATCAAGCAAGCTTGGACCCAGTATAGCTACTATCTCCAGTCTCCTTGAAGTTGCACAGAAAAACTGGCATTTACCTCCTGGCCACTCTGAGGTGTGGGCTCTGGCCTCCTTGGTTGGCAAGGGCTGTGGTCTCAGTAGTGTTAAAGAAGTGAGGAGGGGCCGGATGGTGGTGGCGCATGTCTTTCATCCTAGCACTCAAAAGACAGAGGCAGGTGGATCTCTGTGAGTTCGAGGCCAGCCTGGTCTACAGAGTAAGTTCCAGGACAGGCTCCAAAGCTACACAAAGAAACTCTGTCTCAAAAAAAAACAAAAAACAAAAAAACAAAAACAAAAAAAAACCCAAAGCATGTGAGGAGGGTTGGATTTTCCATTCCTGATGCCAATGTAGCTGCTACTTCAGAGGGTCCACCAGCTACCATAGCCATACTGCCCACGCAAGGCTTGGTAGAGGAGATGGGAGATTCAAACAGCAAAGATATACATGCTGCCAGAATTACTTTAAGTCACCAGTATTGCTCTTTTTTCAAATGGCTCACTCATGATGAGCAGGAGGGGCACTTCCTGTTCCTATTAGAGATCTCAGACCCATTGTCTTATTCTGAGGAAGATTAACACTTTTTTCTCTTTATAGAGGGGACTTAACTGGATAATATTTTTGCCTATTAAATTTTTTAATTGATTTTATTGAGTTCTACGTTTTTCTCTGCTCCCCTCTGTTAAAATTATGGAGCGACGGGCTGAGTCCCTGGCACTCGGCCGCCCCCACGGCTAGCTTTACCCGAAATAATTACATGGAAACTGTATTCTTTTAAACACCGCTTGGCCCATTTCTATCTAGCCTCTTCTAGGCTAGCTCTCGCACCTGGACTAGCCCATTTCTAATAATCTGCTGTAGCCCAAGAGCTGGATTACCAGGAATGATCTTAACCTGCGTCTGTCTGGAGTGGGAGAATCATGGCGACTCCTTGACTCAGCTTCTTTCTCCCAGCCTTCTGTTCTGTTTACTCCACCCACCTAAGGGTGGGCCTATCAAATGAGGCTAGCAGTTTCTTTATTGTTTAACCAATGAAATCAACAGATTGATATATGACACTCCCACATCACCCCTCCCTGCCTCTCCCCTCCCCTTCAACTCTCTCCCATGGTCCCTATGCTCCCAATTTACTCAGGAGATCTTGTCTTTTTCAACTTCCTGTGTAGAATAGATTTATGCATGTTTCTGTTAGGGTCCTCATTGCTGTCTAGGTTCTCTGAGATTGTGAATTGTAGGCTGTTTTTATTTTTTTGTTTTGCTTTATGTGTAAAAGCCACTTATGAGTGAGTACATATGACAATTGTTTCTCTGAGTCTGGGTTACCTCACTCAATATGATGTTTTCTAGATCCATCCATTTGCCTGCAAATTTCAAGATGTCATTATTTTCTTTCTTTCTTTCTTTCTTTCTTTCTTTTTTTTTTGCTGTGTAGTACTCCATTTTCCAAATGTACCACATTTTCCCTAATTCATTCTTTGGTCGAAGGGTATTTATGTTGTTTCCAGGTTCTGGCTATGACAAACAATGCTGCTATGAACATAGTTGAGCACATGTTCTTTTGGCACGATTGAACATCCTTTGGATACATACCCAAAAGTGGTATTGCTGGCTCTTGAGAAAGGTTGTTTCCTAATTTTCTGAGAAATCACCATACTGATATCCAAAGGGGATATTGCACTCCCACCAATAATGTAGAAGTGTTCCCTTTACCTCACAACATCTCCAGCATAAGTTGTCATCAGTGTTTTTGATCTTGGACATTCTTACAGGTGTAAGATGAAATTTCAGAGTTGTTTTGATTTGCATTTCACTGATGACTAAGGATATTTAACATTTCCTTAAGTGTCTTTCAACCATTTTATATTTCTCTGTTGAGAGTTCTGTGTTTAGGTCTGTACTGCATTTTTTTTATTGGATTATTTGTTCTTTTGTTGACCAATTTCTTGAGTTCTTTGTATATTTTGGAGATCAAACCTCTGACTGCTGTGGGGTTAGCGAAGATCTTTTCCCATTCTCTAGGCTGTCGTTTTGTCTTGTTGACCATGTCATTTGCTTTACAGAAGCTTCTCAGTTTCAGGAGATTTCATTTACTATTTGTTTCTCTCAGTATCTGTGCTACTGTGGTTATATTTAGGAAGTGGTCTCCTGGGCCAATGCATTCAAGAGTACTTCCCACTTTCTCTTCTATAAAGTTCAGTGTGGCTGGCTTTATGTTGAGGTCTTTGATCCATTTGGATTTGAGTTTTGTGCATGGCGATAGATTTGGGTCTATTTTCATTTTTCTACATGTTGATATCCATTTTAACTGGATCTTTTGTGACAAAAAAGAAGAGCTCTATGGGTCTGCAGCTACACCCTAGGGAACAGATTAAATAGGATTTAGGGTAAAATTGAATTTACAGTCTAGTTTATCCAGCTCAATCTAGCTCAACAGCTGGCTAATTTCTTCAAAGAAAAAGTTTTTCTAATAGCCCTGAACAAAGAAGGGATCTCCCTAACATACCAAGAACTCCCTGGTAGAGAAATAGGTGAATCATTTTTTTCAGCTTTCCACTTTTAATTTGGCTCTTTTAATTGGCTTGTTGTGGAGCATTGGCCAAATCTGACTTGAAGCACTGGCTGTGGCCCCAGTTACCTGCCTGGTGCACACCACTCCCCCATCAGCTATTTGAGGAAATGTCTTAGGGTTTCTATTGCTGTGAAGAGATACTATGGCCATGGTAACTCTTATAAAGGAAAACATTTAATTGCGGTTGACTTACAGTTTCAGAGGTTTAGTTTGTCATTTTTATTGTCATAGCAGGAAATGTAGGGTGGAGGTAGATATGGTTCTGGAGAAAGAGCTGAGAGATCTGCATCCATATTGGCAGGCAGCAGGAAGAGAATACCACACTGCAAGCTGGCTTGAACATCTGAGACCTCAGAGACAGCCTCCAACAACACACTCCCTCAAACAAGGCCATATCTACTCCAACAGGGCCACATCTTTTAATAGTGACAATCCCTATGAGCCTATGGGAGCCATTTTCTTTCAAACCACTACAGGGCAAGAGAAGTTAAAGGGAAGCTGGAGAGAAAGAGGGGAGGGTGAGAAAGGGAGGATTAGAGGGAGACTCAAAGAAAGGGAGAAGGAGAAGAGGGAGGAAAATAGGGAGAGGAAGAGGAAGCGGGGAAGTGAGTGAGGATTAAAGTATGTTAAGTCTATATGAAAATCTTCATCTTTTGATTTTTTTTTTGTTATTAAGCCACCCTGGCATTTAAAGAAATAAATTTTCTACTTTTTGTTATAATCTGGGTACACCTAATTTCATGTAATAATGTCATGTGTCTATAATTGTTTATTTGTATATTTTTAACTACTTTTATACATTGTGTTGAAATATTTTTAACAAATAATGGCCACTTCAGTTTTTGTTTTAAATTGACTTTTGCTATATGTTGAAATTATTTTTGGCATTCCCAATTAAAATACACATGGAAGATTCAAGTTTTATATTGTTATCTTATATTAAGGCCTGATGAATAAATACTATTTTATCAATTTGAATATTCTAAACATCATAAAACCTATTAAATTATTTTTGGAAACATCAAATATTTCATAATCTTATGATGTTAAATATATAAATTTTGTTAAGAATTTCCTTTCAAAACAAATTCTAAATATACTGCTGAATACTTCTTTATGTTATGGGTAACAAAATTCATATACTTTCTTCAAAATATTTTACTACAACACTGTTAAATATAAGTTATTTTTTTAAGATTGTGTTGCATATAAATGAATATACATATGTTTATTCAAGATCTGTATGCTAAGCTTCCTTTTTACAATGAGGATGATAGAAAATATAATACAAACAAGATATTGGTTTGCTAGAATTTATTTATGTATGATGATGTATATAAACTATCCTTCTATATGTGGCTATGGTTTGTTTGTTTTTACATAATGTGCCTATTGCCCAATTGGCTTATAAGTAAGTGCTTATGTAAACTCAAGGTTACTTGGCTCAGCTTCATTTTAGCTCATAGTAAACTCAAATTTTAAGGAACAAAAAGGAAAAGACAAAATAATATATTTAATCAATGTCACCACATTGGCAAAAAAAAAAAAGAAATGGGTAATGATCTTAGATCTTCCTTGGTACAATTAATATGAGCTTTTTAAATTAAAATATATAACAATCAGCTTTCAAGGACAAGACATACATAATTATACAATTCTAGTCACAATGCTATGTCCTTCATCTTCATCCCTATTCTGGTTCAACAACATGGTCCATTAGGTAATGTTTAATGACCACTACATCTTTGAAACAAAACAAATAACCCGATGTGGGATTTTTTTCCAAATAATGTGTAATATTGTAAAAGATTTTTGAGTTAAAAATTAAATTCAAAATTAGTTACAGATTTCTTCAAAGGATAAAAAGAATGATTCTTCAACTAAAAGATAAAAAAGACATCACATCAAAGAGTCCATTCCTATTTAAAGATCAGGACTGTATCTAGGTATGTCTCATTCACTCCTAGCAGGAGATGAACCGTCTCACATCAACTGAGAGCACATTCATGATTTCTATGGACTTTGAAAATATTAAATGATATACATCATCAATGCCATTGAAAATTGAATACCCAGAGTAACTAAACATTTCTCATTTCTCTCACTGTTTATGTTTCTTAAATATTTTGGCTTTTAGATTTTTTTTAAATGTTTAGGAAAGCTAATGCTCTATCTGGTATATTTGTAAATGATAGTAATCTTGGATTTAATGAACTTACAAATAAACATACTATGTCTCTCATTTCATGATACCTTTTCATTGTGAAAATTCACTTACCTCAAATCCATGCCTTATTCAAAACTAAGATTTTAAAGATTAACTTTTTTCATTATCTTTATAAATATACAATAATTTATTTTCATTGTTCAGAATAATTTGAATTAAACAAAATGTAGCTTTTAAATTAAATTTTAATACAATTTCCTCCAGCTAGAGATACACAATGATTTGAGTTAATTATCACCCAAATTATATAAAAGCTATCTAATAATAACAACAACCATGATAATTTATACCTTAAGTACTGAATTTTTTTATTTAATTAGTACCTAAAATGTCATAAAATGCAACTATTGAGGATTAAAAATTTAATTAAACAATATGTGTATTTTACTAATAAAAAAGGGAGACAATGCTACAGGGACTCCTTCCAAAGTCTCATTTCTAACCATTTAAATACGATAGCACATAGATTACAAGTATGTATAAACATACAGGGAACTACATAGTCAATCTGGTTTAAATTAGGTAGGTTTTGGTTATATGAGAGACATTTTTCATTACGTACCTTCACTCCATTAAGTGAAACTGTATTCTTGATTACTTAATTTTAGATATAGTAATCTATGTTACATGTAAATGATATCTCAGCTACAGAGGGGTCTACAAGAGCTGTAGCCACCTCTTTGATGTGCCCTCAAATGTACTTTAAACTTGTCTTGACTTATGAATTTATTTGTTACATAAACTTCATGAAGCTGATCCCACATTGGAACATGGAATTTGGGGCAATGTCAAGATGGTTTCCCAGACCACAGTCCCTCAAAATGGCTCCCAAATAAACTATTTAATTTCTTTAAAAATAAGATCAGTGGTGTTTGCACTGACAATCTGAATACAAAATTCTCAAAAGAAGAAATAAAAGAACAACAAAGAAGTGCTTGTAGAAAAGACACGCTGGTTACGATCATTGCCTGGTCTTGCAGAGGACCTGGGACCTCTTCCTAGCACCCACATAGCAGCTCACAGCTCCAATGCCCTCTTCTGGCTTCCATGAGCATTGCACACACACACACACACACACACACACACATTGCCCACAGCTATGCATACAGGCAAAATATCCAAACACATAAAAAAGACGAAGAAATAGTTTTAAAACATCCTCAGCAATTAGAGAAAGGGAAGTTAAATCTACTTTGAGATCTTGTCTTACCCGAGTCAGAATGACTAAGACCCAGAAAACAACTGACAACACATCTGACAAGGAGCTGAGGGAAGTTTCATCCATTATACCGGAAAAATATGGCTGCCTAGATAAGACCGGAACAAGTGCAACCACTGCCATATTTTTAAAACATTAGGGTCCCCATTAACTCACAGTTCTCTGTCCCATAAACAAAACCCTTCTGCAAACTAGCCATATAGACAACCTCACCTTTTTTTCCTCATTATAATTGCTATTTGTATCAGTGTTTATACTATTCTCTCATTGACCAATGTAAAATGCTGACTTATTTTTATTCACTGATAATTTTTTTTTGTTTTGTTTTTTTAGCACAGGCTACTCTACCAGAACCTACTCTCTACATATAGAGATTGTGACTCTAACTAGATTTGGGGTAGTAATTGGCCTTTTCATCTCAGTTCTTTGTTAAGTCATGAAAGTGTTGGTAACTTTCATCTGTTCAGAATAGGAGTTGTGGCTCTCAGTTTTTCACTATGTTAGCAAATACATGAGAGAAACCATGTAAAAACAGGAAAGCTTCCAAAGTTTCAAACCAATGGGAGCTGGACTGCTTTCTTTAGGCCCAAAGCAAGACAAAATATGGTAGCAAATATCATGGCGGCATATGTGGTAAAGTGTGTTCATCTTATAGATGACCGTTAGTAAAGACAAAAAGAAACATAAGAAGAGCCCAGGGACAACATATAGTTTTCTAGGTATACTTCCTCCAACTGGGCCCAATTTCCACTTAAAGCCATTATATGATGAATCTACCAAGAGATTAATCCATTGATTATATCAGAAAGTTAAGGATCCAGACACTTTCCCAAACATGTTAGCTTCCAATTAATCTTCCAACACATGAGTCTTTCTGTGCAGGCAGAGACACTTTGTATCCACACTATAATAAAAGATAATCTCCAAGATCTTTGTATTTTAGAGTTAAAACTATAATTATTCACCAAGTTTCCTTGTAAGGGCTTGTACAATATATATTTTCAGCTTTGTGAGGCATATGATATCTATTTCCACTGCTCAACTCAATTTTCATGCCAAAACAAACAACCAGAGACATTATATAAATGAATTAGTGTGGTGATTTTTCAATAAAACATTATTTAGAAAGACAAAAAATGGATATGGCCTGCAGGCCATGTTTTACTGGCATCTGTTATAAAGCATAGAGAGAAAATCTTAAAAGCCAGAAATCAATTCCCGATCTAATTTATGAAATGGAAAAATAACCAAATGAACCAGTCCGCAGTTAAATGTTTGCAAGAGACTTGATGATGCTACCGATAAGCTTCTCTGCTAAACGTATCAAGCAGTTTCCTATATGTCTATGGTTTTAAAAACTTCATGTATTTCTGCTATTATTGCCTTAACCATGGAAGTTAGTATATATAGAGCCACATTTGAAAAACTGGGTAAAAGTCACTTAATCCCTTGAAATAATTTCATTCTCTATTTTTCGAAGGAATCATAATTGGTTCTAAATAATGCAAAGCAAGCAATGAGCTATTTTCCTTAATTACATTTCAAAAATGATCATTTCTAATGCTTTTGGTAAGAATTATAAAAAAAAATCACAAGCACTTGGGATTCAAAAATTGTACTCTTAAAGAAATTAGAAGATCTTCCACCACCTCCAAGTCCCCTCTGAGCTGTATCCAACCTCCCCATGCAGTCAGATTTTCTCCACCCTTTTCCATGTTCTAACCTGGACTGAAAATGCGCCCTTGAAGAGCCAAAGACATACAACAAATCCTTCAACACCATACTTATCAAACCTTCTCTTAGTTTTGGCTGTTGGTGTGTTAGAGCTGGCAAAGAGAATCCCAGTACTTGCTACTTACTTGGTTGTCTCCCAGAGGTAGAAAGTGAGTTGCTACAGCTGTAGAGACAATGCATTTCAGACACAGAACCTAGAGGTCCATGAGCTGGAACTGAACTGAAAGCCTTCTCCCTGAAGACTATATTTCATGGTATCAGAAGATTACATGCAGGCTTTGAAAGGAGGGAAGCAACTGACATTCTTACTCAACTATGATGAGTATGAACCACAACAACCAACATGTCATGATAATCCTGAGAATGTACCAGTGCTGTTAACCAACAGCTCATAATTGGGCTTAAGACCTGCTAAACAAGAGGAAAATCACTCCTGGTTCTGAAAACCTAGTGGACTGCTCAGTACTTGTAAAATGATGGATTTTCAAAGAAAACCTACAACTACCAATTTATTAATTCAGCATAACACCTAACTAAATATTTATTTTTATATTCACAAATAAGTGTAGTCTACACCCTTCATCAAGGAGGTTTTTCTTTGCAAAAGGGAATATCATAGAAACCACACCCAAACAAAAAGCAGACCTACAGAGCCATTCCTAGTGAGTCCATCCACAAAACCCTCCCATAGCCACAGTTTGGTAACATTTCAGAAGATAGGATAGAAAGATTATTAAGAACCAGAGGATCAGGGTGTTTGCTGTGAAACTGTGTCACCTTGAGATCCCAGAAGCCATACCCATAAAGTCTCAACACCATGACTTCCTAAATAAACAGGAGCTGAACAAGAGCAACAACAATAGATATGCAAAAGTGGACAGGGGTGGGGAGGAAGCCATGAGGTCTCAATCCTGTGCAATTAACTGCAAGAAACTAAGAAATTCTAAGAATTGGAGAAATTGTCTTCTCCTGGGAATAACAAATCAACGTAATGTTCAATACAAAGTGGTTAGTCTTGAAAATACACATACAATTAACCTTACTTAGACTCGTCAGGCTGTATTTAGGGATGAATGCATACATTAACAATGACTACTAATAACAAAGATACTATGAATCTGAAAGACAGCAAGTAGGGGTATATGGAAGAGTTCAAAGGGAAGAAAGGGAAGGGGGAAAGGATGTAATTTTTATTATAATCTTAAAATAAAGGAAATAATAAAAATAAGTCAGCATCTTTACAAAATAAGAGGTCTTCACTGATTTGAAGTTAAAACTATGTATTTATTTCCATAAATTAAACTAAAGAACACAAGTAAATGTATAATTTTTAGCTGACTACAATAGTATATATGTTTTAACAATGAGGTAATCAATTTAAAATTTTCTTTACATATATTACCATTATTCAGTGCCTAGAGTAAAAACATAATATTTTATGAAATCATCCATAGAACAACTTTTCTAAATACTCATAGATGTTTCACTGTGAAACACATAAAACATTCACAAACAGTTCTCTCTGTATCTAAAATCCTTACCATACCTAATATTGCAAATTGCAAACACACAAAAAAAATGATTTCCACTGTTGAATAGTATTGAATTAAAATATTTTATGTATGCAATGAATTTGCTCTCTTCCAACTCCACAGACCTGGATTCCACTTTGATTTATTGCTCTTTAACTTCTGGGAGCTAATCTATCTTTCCTGACATTACCTAAATCTTGTATTACTTATTCATTACCTCAACAATTAGTTCTAGTCGATAAAAAATATAAAGGTAGATGACAAGTGCTATATTTGCAAATGAATCTCTACTATCTGTCTAGTTGAGGCAGAGTGACTTCAATGACTACTGTCACATTTTATCCATGTTAAAGTAAAGAAGAGAGATGCACATACAATAGCCATAACAGTTTCAGAATTCGATATCTAAAAGATCTAGATTACTGGAAGGGAGATGGCAGTCACAAAAGTGTCTGCTGTACAAGTGTGAATACCTTAGTTCAGAACCACCATATCCAAATAAGAAAAACAGAAACAGACATGCAAATTATTACACATCTGTAATCTCAGTCCTGGTAAATATGTTGAAGGTGTGAAAGATGTGGCAGATTTTTGGAGGTCATTGACCAGCCAGTCTTTCCAAATCAATGAGCTCGAAGTTCAGAAAAGACTCTGCCACGAAGAAAAATAACACAGAGAATGAATGAGAAAGTTACCCAATATAGACCTCTGTCCTTCACTTGCAAATACACACATCTGCACATTCACTCATATGAACATGTGCACATAGCGCACACATAACAAATAAATTAAATGGATTTCCTTTCATCCAATGTCATTAAAAGTTTGACTTATTAGGATTGGATATTATTGTTAAGCACAATATTGATTTAAATTATGTCATCTTATTAATTAGCCTGGATGTGTTGAACTTTTCCTCTACATGCTATAATTCTTTATGTCTTCTAATGAAGGTAAGGTTTCAAATGCTTATTCAGATGTTTCTTACCAAGAACAACAGCTTCTACCTTTTTCCCTATATCTTCAGTAGACAATCATTATTTAGTATCAGAAGGATATGGAAAGTATGCAGAAAATAATGAGGGATAAGATTGGAGAATATAGACACATTTGAATATGTGAGTTTATCTCCTTGGTCATAGTTAACTCTATGTACTAGACACATGCTTCGTCAGCCACTCTTTCCCTGGGAATTTAGAATTAGAACTGGAAAAGATAAATTATCATTTTAAAGTTCATAAAATTGTAATATGTAAACCAAAGAGTTTTATTGTAGTTATTTTGAGTTATTGTTGTGAATAGGAGATTTAGATAGTTGACCCTGAGAGGGAAAAAGAGGACAAATAGGTGTGACTGCTTTTTTCAATTGAACTCTTCTCTTATACAATACATTCTAACCACAGTTTCTCCTCCTTCCATTTCTCACAGCTCCCTCCACTTCTCTCCCCACCCCCACCCCCCAGATCTACTGCCCCTGTATTTCTCTTCAGAAAAGAGCAGGCCTCCAAGACACAACATGCAAACTCGAAAAAACAAGATGCAATAAAACAAGACAAAAACCTTCTTATACAGGCTGAGCAGGGCAACCCAGTAGGATGAAAAGAGTCCTAAGAGCAGACCAAAGAGTCAGAGATATACCCACTCCACTATTAGGAGACTAATAATAACACCAAGCTAACAGTCATGAAAGATATACAGAGTACCTGGTACAGACCCATGCAGGACCCATGCTTCCTGTTTCAGTCTCTGTGAATCCATGTTAGCCCTGCTTAGTTGGTTTAGTTGGCCATGTTCTTCTTGTGCCTTCCATCCCCTCTGACTCCAGCCTGATTTCCGGAATCTTTTCTCCCCCTCTTCTACAGAGTATCCCAAGCTCTGAAAAGAGGGACCTGATTGAGACCTAAATATAACCCCAGTAGCACTGATACTGAGAGAAAAAACCAACAAATGGGACTTCCTGAAACTGAAAAGCTTCTGTAAAGCAAAGGACACAATCAAAAGACAAAATGGCAGCCTACACAATGGGAAAAGATCTTCAATAACCCCAAATCAGACAGAGGAGTGATCTCCAAAATATACAAAGAACTCAAGAAATTGGTCATCAAAAGAACAAATAATCCAATAAAAAAAATGGAGTACAGACCTAAACACAGAACTCTCAACAGAGGAATTTAAAATGCCTGAAAGACACTTAAGGAAATGGTCAACATCCTTAGTTATCTGAGAAATGCAAATCAAACATCTCTGAAATTTCATCTTACACCTGTAAGAATGTCCAAGATCAAAAACACTGATGACAACTTATGCTGGAGAGGTTGTGAGGTAAAGGGAACACTCCTGCACTGCTGGTAGGAGTGCAAGCTGATACAGCCTTTTTGGATATCAGTATGGCAATTTCTCAGAAAATTAGGAAACAACCTTCCTCAAGACCCAGTAATACCACTTTTGGGTATATATATCCAAAGGATGTTCAATCGTGCCACAAGGACATGTGTTCAACTCTGTTCATAGCAGCTTTGTTTGTCATAGCCAGAACCTGGGAAACAACCTAAAAGCCCTTCGACCAAATAATGAATAGGGAAAATGTGGTGCATTTATGAAATGGAGTACTACACAGCAAAAAATAAATAAATAACAACATCTTGAAATTTGCAGGAAAATGGATGAATCTAGAAAACATCATATTGAGTGAGGTAACCCAGACCTAGAAAAACAATTATCATATATATTCACTCATCAGTGGCTTTTTGATATAAAACAAAAGAAAAAAATAAAAAAACAGCCTACAATTCACAATCCCAGAAAACCTAGACAACAATGAGGACCCTAAGACAGACATACATAAATCGATTCTACATGAGAAGTAGAAAAAGACAAGATCTCCTGAGTAAATTGGGAGCATGGGAACCATGGGAGATGGTCAAAGGGGAGGGGAGAAGAAGGGAGGAGCAGAAAAAAATGTATAGCTCAATAAAATTAATAAAAAAATAAAAAGAGACCTCCAATTTAGACACTTTCTCTGCATAATGTCTGGCTGTGGTTCTCTGCACCTGTCCCATCTGCTTCTGAAGGACTGCTTCTGATGACTGGACAAGGCACTGATCTATGAATATAGCAGAACATCAGTAGGAATCATTTCATTGAATTTTTTTTGGACAGTCATATTTGGGTCTACCATCCACTAGAATGGTACCTATTTAAAAAAGTAACCAATATTGGTGAAAATATGGAAAAATTAGAATTCTCAGGTATTATCAATCTGATTGGAAAATAGCACAGCCGTTGTAGAACAGAAATATGGTGATTGTCCATAAAATATCAAATTGTCATATGAGAATTTTTAAATAAGAGATTCCATTTGGAGATATATGCCCAAGATAATCTATAGCAAATCCTTGACAAAATGTGCACTCTGGTTTTCATAACATTCATAACAGCTTTGGTCATAAAGGATAAAACCAACTCAGCGTTTTATCTACGGATAAAAACTAGTATATTTAATATGTGTGTATGTGTACACAATGGAAAATTCTTCATTCTTAAACAAGGAGGAAAGTCTGACACAGTTTATAAGATTTAAGAACATTATACTAAGTGAAAAGATCCAGACACAAAATGAGTAATATTATTATGGTCCAATCTGAATGAGGTATCTAGAATAGTCATATTCACAAAAAGAATATGAACTAAAGGCAGTAAACAGCTGAGGGAAAGGGGACTTGGAGAGTTGTTTAATAGATACAAAATTTCATATTTTTAAGGTTAAAATTCTTCTGGAGATAACAGTAACATAAATGTACTCAATATTGAGCTGTACACTTAAACTCAGCATGCTAGGTAAGAGAGAAACAAGAAATTCCTCTTTTTCTTTACACTAAATAATGCTCACAAGCCTTGTGCTAGTTCTTCATTTACATAAACTTAGTTAGCAGTTTAAAAACATTACATTGGAGCAACTCATTATATTTTCTATAAATTATATACAGTAGCTATCATTTGGGGACCATGAGAGTGATTTCCCCCTGCACTCATGGGTAATTTATTTTTAAAATTAAGTTTTAGTTTAGAATATAAGGAAATGGGTTTCATTGAGACATTTTCATGTATTCTTTTTACTTTTTGAAATTATAATTAAACTATTTCCTCTTCCTTTCTCATCCAAAGCCTCCAATATACTTCTCCTCTCCTCTTCAAATTTATGGCCTCTTTTTTCTCTAAGCATATATATATATTTACATTAATTTAATTAATTAATTTACATTAATTTTCCTAAAGATAACCTGCTCAGTCAATGTCTTTTGCATGTATGGCAGGTATGAGTTCAGGACAGTTTAGTTGCCATTCCTCACTGCTCTCCCCCAAATCCCTGCCTTCCCTTGCTGGTCCCACATTCATCCAAATAACTACCTTCTGCTTGCATTGCAGGTACATCCCATCACTCTCTCTTTTCTTCCTCCCTCTCCCTTTCCTTAACATGTATTTCTTTCCCTTTGCAGTCTACATTTCTGCTTCATGACCTGCCTACACACACACACACACACACACACACACACACACACACACACACGGCAGGAGGGATTTAGCAGACTGAAAGCAGACTTTCTCTATACTTTAACAGAATCTTCAGAAAAAGAACATATAGAAACAGAATCATGCTATTTCCATGCTGCCATGTTTCTTAGAAGACCCGACCTAGGAACAGAGCCACAAATTATTAAAGAAAGAATAATTGTTAGATTTTATTTTCTGTACAGTTTTCAGCATAGCAAGTCATAAAGATAAACATAATAATATAATATAGTCTCTACTTGTCATACCTTACTCAAGAGTTGGTGAAACCATTCATTAAATTTTGGTTTTCTGGATGCCATTTACCACAGCATTATTCTATTCTCGGCTTTCTACATAAATGGGAATAGAGAACGTTGTCATGGAAAAACAACTCAAGACTGTTCAAGAGGAGTCTTGCTCTGCCTATTATCCTAATTAAGTTGTCTCAGTACAAAAAAACACAGGCCCGTGGAGAACACTGTAGACAAGTATAGACTTCTAAGAATCTGCAATGGTAAGTGAAGCTTCGTGTAGCTTATCTAACCTGAAGAAACAAACAACAAAAAACTTCTCAATTTCCAAACAGTCACTTTGATCACATAGTCAAAAAGAAAACAAAAACTCACTTAGAACCTTGCTGTTCCCACTTGCTAGCTTCTAGCTATTCACATCATTTTTCAGTGCCTTTGCCCTCTCTGTAACCAGGGGCCACTCTCATAACAACGTTCTTGTAGCCACCCTGAAGAGTAATGAATAGAAATGAGTTATAAATATAAAATGGTGTATAAATCTTTTAGCACCAGAGACTTGGGATGTTTTAAATACACAAAGGGCAGGTTAATAAGACTATCAATCCTGTCTCCAATGTATAGACATTTACAAAGTATGATCCTATCCATCTCTGACTCTTAAAGCTGCGGTTTAAAAAACAAAATCTCTATGATTTCCATCAATGCAGAGAAGTGTGATCCTTTGCCTTTCTTTGTAGGGCCAATTAATAAATTTTCCTGTATGTGCCAAGACCATGTCAGATAGGTTTACATTTTCTCTCCAGTGGAGTTGTGAACTCATTAAGGACTTCTTTCTTAGTTCAGGGGATTTGGTTTTCCACTTCTCTAATAGCATCTAGATACATTACATTGGGGTGAGGGAATTTTAATGGCACAGTTGTCTGAATATTATATTAGCTAAAATACTAAAATAAACACAGTTCAAATATAAAAGAATCAAGACTGACAGTTTTAAAACCTTCTGAGACACTATTTACAATTGTGTTAATGTTAAAACTGAATAACTTGATTTTCCCTCAGTCCCCAATATTTTTTGCTGAAAACTTTTTTCATATAATATATTCTAATTGGTTTCCCCTTCCCTACCTCTCCTCCATGATCCTCCCCACTTCCCTATCCATTCAACTCTTCTCTTTTTCTCTCTCACTTTAGAAAAAAGAAAGAATGGAAGGGTAAAAAAGAAACATACACATGATCCCCACAAAAACACAAAATCAAAACCATAACATGCAAGCAAAAGACCAGTAAAACAAAAGCAAACCAATATGAAACAAAAACTCTACAAAAAAATACCACTGAGGTTGTGTTGTGTTGGCCATCTATTGCCAGACATGGGACCTTCCCTTATGTGTGGTTAATGTGCCCAATGGGACTCCATTGCAGAAAATTGATTTTTTCTTTGCAATTGATTGTCATTTTCAAATAGTTTCTTGGTTAGGAATGGGAACCCATTTCCACTTCCAACTTTTTCAGTGCTGTAAGACCACCTTGCTTGGACATACAGCAAGCCCTGTGCTTGCTGCCACAGTCTGAGTGAGTTCATATGTCCCACAGTCCTATTGTGTCTGGTAGACACTGTTTCCTGGAAGTCATCTATCACCACTGCCTCTTCAGAATCTTTCTCCATCCTCTTCAGCATAGCTTGTTGATCCCTTAGAGGAGCAGGTAGATGAACACCTCCTATTTAAGACTGATTTCAGAAATCTCTCACTCTGTGCCATTGTCAAATTGTGGGTCTTTGTGTTATATCCCTTCTACAACAAGAAGTTTCTATGATGATGACTGAGCGGCAATGATTTACCGTATAAGAGAATGTTAGGAATTATTTAATAGTAGTATTTGGTTTTCCCCTGGTCCCATGGCCTATCCAATGTTATAATCCTGGCCACCAAGCACTGTCAAGTATGAGTACCATCTTCCTAAATGGGCCTTAAATCTAATCAAAGTGGTTTTTCACTCCCATAATGTTTGTGCCACGATTGGACCAGCATACCTTGTAGGGAAGTTATAGCTATAGCTTGCAGCCTTTGTAGCTGGGTTGATAATTACCTATTTCCTCTGGTAGCATGCAGAGTACCTTCAAGTACCATGAACATTAGTCAATAGGAGTGAAGCCTCTAGGTAGATACCAGCTCAACTTAATGGTGTTCAACGAGATAACTAATTGGTATCTTTAGCAATAGGGTTTTACCACTAGACTGTGAAGAGCAACCAAAAGCCTTGGCAATAGGTTGAGATATTGAGAATTTCCAGAGTACCATTGGCCAACAACACAACTAGATGTAAACTGTTCCTGGCACTGGAGGCTTCATTTAGCAGTGTAAGATGTCTAGTTGAGGCATCATCTCCCTATTAATTGGTGACTCCATTTAGATGTCTTTTACTTACATATGAATTTTAGGAAGCTTCAACAGTAGAAAGTTTAGATATGGCCTCTCAAATGGTCCTTAATGTTGTTTTTTCTTCCCCATATCCACAGCCTTAGCCCTGTCCTGTCACCGCTCCCCATTTAATCCCCCTTCTCCAATTTTTCTCTCTGTCTCTCTAGACTATATATTTCCCCTTCATTGAGAATCCTCCCCTCCCGAGTAGTCCCTTACTGGATACTTAACCTGAGAAGATACATGGATTATAACACACATATGGAAGGCTTAAAAGTTAGCATCCACATAAAAGAAAAAACACAATATGTTTCTCTTGGAATCTGAGTTACCTTACTCGGGATGACTTTTTTCCATCTCCATCCATTTACCTGCAAATTTCATAATTTCATTTTTAAAAGCTGAATAATATTTCATTATATAAATGTGTCATATTTTCACTATCCATTCATCAACTGATGGACAAGTAGATTGTTTCCAGTTTCTGGGTATTATGAAGAAAACAGCAATGTACATGGTAAAGCATGTGTTTCTGTGGTCAAATATATGGAGTCCTTTGGGTATATGCCTCAGGGTGGTATATCTGGATCTTGAGGCACATAAATTTTCAGTTTTCTGAAACTCCTACATTGATTCCCACAGAAGTTATACAAATTTACACTCCCACCAGCAATGGATAAATGTTTCCCCTTTTCCACATCCTTATCAACATGTTTTGTAATTTATTTTATTGAACTTTGTCATTCTGGCTGTTGTAAGATGAAATCTAAAAGCAATGATGATTTGAATTACCCTGATGATTATGGATGTTGAACATTTAAGCATTTCTCAGCCATTTGTGTATTATCTTATGAAAACTCTGTTCAGTTCTACAATAATTTTAATTATGCTGTTTGTTTTTCCCACTTCAGGATTTTGTTTTTAGGTTTTTTAGTATATTTTAGATACTAGGCTTCTATTGGATGCACAACTGGTAAAGATCTTTTCCCATTCTGTAGTCTGCCACTTTTTCCTAAGTGGTATAGCTGCATTGAGGTACATGACGGTAGGACCCAATATTTTGATTTACATTTGTCAGAGTGTTCTTAAAATAGGACAGTTTGTGCTATTTTGAAATAATGAGATACCTTCAATTTTGTCCAACTCTGCATATGTAATTAAAAGACAACAATCTATAGGCTATTAACTTTTAATACTTTATGCATAAGAAATTAAGATTAAAAGGGCATTTGCCACCTGGCAGTGGTAGCACATGCCTTTAATCCCAGCACTAGGGAGGTAGAGGCAGGAAGATCCCTGTGAGTTCAAGGTCTGCCTAATCTACAAAGTGATTTCCAGGAAAACCTGAACTACACAGAGAAACCATATCTTAAAAACAAAAAACAAAAACAAAAAACCTAGGGAGAGGGACCTTTGTGTAGATCCTTCAGGCACAGAATTATGTATTTTAAAAAAGCATTTAACAAGAAGTTGTGAAAGGAAAAGTGCTGATCTTATCAACTGGAAAATTACCATGCTGATGCAATCAATGCATTAATGATGTGGTCTCAAATATTCAGCATGAGATTTTGGAGAAATAATAGTCAGGAAACACATCCCTGTAGTAAAGTTGGTGTCATTACACTCTAAATGCATCTCCTTCTCAATCTCTCTGTCCCCCCTCTCACTCCTTTTCTGTTTCTTTATTTCTTCCTTTCTTTCTTCCTTTTCCTTTCTTTTCTACAATCCAATATCACAGAAAATGTCCAAATCCTCTGGCTCTTGCAACCTCTACACCCTTTCTGCAATGTTCCCTGATCCTTAGGTACCTGAGTGCTTTGTAAATACATGTGCTTGAACTGTTCTCCACAACTCTGTTGTAAAGAGCAGTTTCATCAATTAGGGGTGAAAGAGGTGGGAAGTCTGAATATAGCACTCAATCTTCTTTCTTATTCCAGTCCTGGTTTCATAAAGAAGAGTGTCTTAGTTGTTTATTAAGAAGATTCTACAGAAGCACTTTTCTCTTCATTTTCCTTTATGGGTCTGAGAAACAATGTCCCCAATACACTCTTGTTAGGTGCAGAAGGAATATGATAAATTCTCTCTCGTTCTCTCTCTCTCTCTCCCTCTGAAAATAAAAATTTGAAGTAATGAATGTGATTTCCAAAAGGAGTAAGCTATTATTGAATTCTACTCTTTCTGTCCAATGTTCTTACTTCTTCCTGACCTAAGTAACTGGTATATTTGAAAGAAAATGTGTATAAAGCACATATTATATATTTACTGTAATTAAGGTTCATCATTTTAAAGGCTAGTCTTCTTTCTGCTATCAAGTTGAGTCACCTTTTCAATTGGGTCAAGTCTAATCATAATCAGATCTAATACAATCACAAAGGAATTAACTATAAACATTGCACTTCCTTAGATTTTCTACCAGAATGACAGAAAATCAACTTTCATGAAAAGTATCAGAGGCCATTCTTAGGGAAATATACCTTGCTGTTATTTCCCCAATTCTGTCCACATCACCACCCATATAAAGTGGTCTAATTCCCACTGATTCATCAGGATTGTTTCTGGCTTAAGAGGTTCCATGATTCCTATAAAAATATTTTCTACTTCTTAATGATTAAAAATAAACTTGGCATTTGAAAAACACCACTACCATTTCTTGTTAAGATATTTTGTCTCTAGTAATTCTCAACAGTAAAGGCATCAATGAAAATGCTCAGACACACATTAAACAGAAACCTTACTTGAGAAATAATATGTGTTCCAAAGACACTTCTGGATAAACCTGAAGAAATTTTTCTTTTAAAAAGGCAGAAACCAACCTGAAAACCTCAATTTCAGCTCCCATGGGTTGTTTCCTTCTTTTCTAGACAAATTAAATGTGCCAGTACAATCTACAAAGGCTCATCACATTCATTTTTACCAAGAACATGCCTCCTGTTTTCATAGCTTTGAAATGTTTTCAAGACATCATACAGTGGTCCTGAAGAAGATTCCTTTGAGGAGCAATAAGGTAAGATTCTAAGCCAAAAACTATTTCACCTTCTGAAACTCAAGTCTTTGTGACATGCCACAGAAATCTGGCTATTTCCCACAGCAGTTTATGGTCAGTGAAAACTGAATTATTCAATGACCTGGGTTTAGAAATCTTTCCCTGTCATTTCAGGGAGGGAAGAATGCCAGGATCACAAGTTGTATCATTTGAAATGCTGAATATGACACTGGTTTCATAGGATTTGGATGATGCTGTAGGGCATAGATGCCAGGAGCTTTTGTTCTCTTTCATTTGTGCTTTCACCGTACCTTAAAACCATTTTTCCTTCCCATTTAATACTTTTAAAAAGAGCCGTTCCCCAAAGTCACTCAAGAGAAGGAAGAAGTGTGTGAGTTCTAGGATAGATTCTGCCCAATCTGAATGGAAGGATGTTCTCTGAAAGTCTCATATGTCCAACCTTCGATTACCCCCACCCACATCGTACCCCACTTGTTATATAGACAATTGGCACTGGCTCTTTGGGTGTAGAATCAGTATTTACTTCTGGTAATGGCCAAAGATATAAAAAATTTATTTCAGAAAGTATAAAAATAATTTTGAAGGATGTTTTATGCCTTACATCTTTTTATTCTACTACAGGGAATATTTAGGGAATATTACATAATTAATAGTATATAATAATTAGGGAAGAGGGAACAAAATGAAAGCATGCAGAAGGTCTGGATTCCTTCTTCATTTGATTTCATACAATTTGTCATGTTGTTAACAATGAACTTTTTTTTATCAAATATAGTGAATAGCCCTCATCTCTACTCATATCCCAATTAGGGCCTTTCCATCTTGGTAACCTGCCAACTGCCAACCCTTTTGATTTGGATCTTCTCTAGTCTTAGGCTCTTTGGAAGTTCAAATTTAACTTCCATATATATATATGAATGCATAGAAATGTTCTCCTCAATTTGTGTCAGATATATCCTGGACAGATATAAGACTTATTCTTTCCTTGTTTACTGTGATTTCAATCTTTTTCAATATTTTCTTCAGTTTGCCTCATCACACTTCTAGGTTCACTGCCTAAGGCCCTCCCTCTTATGAACACAGTATCTTTAATGATGTCTATAATAGTTTTCTTACACTGATATTTATTGATTGTAGTGTTGAACATTATAAAGACAATGCCTCGCAAGTTTATCACTTACTTTGATCACATTCCCATTCATATTCTCCCCTTTTCACCATCTTTCTTCCTCTAGCACCTCCTTTTCCTAATAATCTTTTTGTTTCAAACCATATGTGAATAGGTATGTATATGTATATTATCCATATATCCATATACTTATATAGATCAATAGGTTCAACAAATAAAGAAATGGTGACCTTTGTCTTTCTGATCTATCTTACTTTGTTAATATTATATCTCCAGATACATCCATCTTACAGAAAATAATGCAATTCCCTACTTTTTAATAGTTTAATAAAACTCACTCATACCTATACATCACATTTTCTTTATCCCTTAATCTGTTGAGGGATACTTAAGTTGATTCCACATATATACCTTGAATTGTTATAGTTGGGCCATAGTAGTTTAAATTTTCATTTCTTAAAGGCTTTCATTTCTGGTAACTCAGGGAATGACATCAAGAAATAACAAAATTCCCAACCAACCAACCAATCAATACTTGGGTCAATGAAATGAAAAGATGGCTCTCAAATGAAGAAGTCTAAGTGGCCAATAAATATATGTTGGAAACTGTCCAAAATCATTAGTCATCGGGAAATGCAAAATAAAAATACACTGAGATTTAGGCGATTGCAAAAAAAATTAACAAAGACTATATTATATAAATCTATTGTTTTTACTCAAGCCTTAGGAGTGGCTTGTAATCAGTGGTTGTAATCAGTAATCCATATCCAAGGAATGATGAGGAACAATGAATAAGAAAAATCACACTGGAGATGGTGTCTACATATATATCTACTATCTTTCCCTTTCATCAACACTAAAACTTAACTAATTAGTATAATTAATAGTAATGAATTTATATTGGTGAAATTGTAGCTTGATAATTAGGGTAAGAAAAGTTATAAGTGGCTGCTATAGATGAAGTTAGTGGTGTTCCAAATGTATTTATTGGCTAAGGTACTAGTAAGTCACAAGCAATCTTTAAATAATTAGGAAAATGTAAAAAGCTTTTTGTATTTTTTCCATTAGGTTTTTCACATTCTATTTAACTGCTAATTCAGAACAGAGCTGTTCAGAATATTTTTGATCATATTTCTATAGTTGGTGGTTTGTCAAAGTCTACCACTATAATAATATTATTTTTGCTTTAAGTAAACACTTTATGCAAGTACTAGCAAAGAAATATTTCTGTTCTTTGGAATCATATGGCTCTTTTTGAAATCCTGCTAATAAATGCCTGCATATTTAACGATATTTGACAAAATTCTATAAAGTTATGGAGTATATGTGCCAACTTGGCCTATCTCTGTACATTTATCTTCAATATGAGCATATGAACTGTGACAATCAGATAGTTTTTCACCCCCTCACCCTATGCCTTAATCACAGATCCTTAGTTACAGTATAGTATAGACTTCTAATTAGGTACAAGACCATCGTGCTGATACCATAGTGTTGCCATCCTCTGTTGTGATAACTCAATTGTTCTCTCCATTTGACTCCTCTGGTCCCCATCTCTGGTCTATGGTGAGTCTGTCCTATCCCTCATTTTGTCTCCAATGATAAGCTTTGTCCTTGTGATGGTTGGTCCTTGTTATTACTGGTATTATATTCATTCATCCATGCATTCAACAATAAAGAATTAAATACCATTTATGTATTAAGTGGTATTCTCAACACAGGAATGTACAGCTTTTCAATATTTCTCTGTGATATCTGTCATACCATGAGTAATGATGATAAATAAAAGTGTGAAGTTTGTATAGGAAATTTCACACAATACTAAGTGTCATGAAATGTACGTTTTCTGTACAACAGAAAACCAGCTACTTTGGAAATGATGGTTAAGAAAACCTTCAGAGCGATAACAAACAAACTATGCAGAAATCTTATAGTGCTCTCCACTGAGCCTTCCACTATTTTAGTGGGATTAGTAATCAGTGTGATTTACAATAAAGCTGACTCCAAAGGCCTGACAAGTTCATTTTGACCTTTTATAACAGCCAGTTCCTCCTCTGTGCTATCTATACCTCATCTCTTTAATCAAAAGTGGCCTAATCAAACTGCAAAAAAATCCCTAAGAAACCAAGATCTGCTTAGCTTTCTTGAGGCAATATAACTCACAATTAGCACTTTGGCTTGTTTCATTGAATTGATCAATTGGATCAGCTCGTATAAACTGATTACTTTTGTTTAACATTTTGTAGTCATCACAAATAGACCAAAAATTCAGCAAAAACCCAGCTTAATTTAATTAGTATTGATGAAGCACTAAGAATCATAAAAGCTGAGATTCAGGAAGGCCTTTTGGAGATTCGTGTACCCAGAAAGAAAAGAAGTTCTACAAAATTAACCTCAAAATGCTCATGCACACTTTGAATATTCAAAGTCTTTCTGTTGATATTGCTACTTAACTATAAACATTTTAACTATAAGATGGTTTGTAATGAAATATTCTTAATTATAAATATATAAAACACTAAAAATAAAAAAAAGTATTAAAAATCACCCACCATTTTTTTTAATATCTCACTTCTGGTGTCTAAAATATTTACATTGTTTTAGAACTGGAAATTTATAAATTAATTTTTCTTTTTTGACATTCATATTCATTAGCATACAAATAAGTGTTTAATCATAACATTTTTTTCAAACATTTTTTTCTTATTTCTCTACCTGCTCTTCTCCCTTCTCTTGTGCCCTCCCACCACCACCTTTCTGCCTTCATGTCCCATATGCCCTATTGTTCAGCTCCTTTTAAAAACACCTATTGTTCTCCTCCCATGGCATCCTATATCGCTTCATAGCCTACATACTTTCTCTGTCTCTGTCTCTCTCTCTCTATATATATATTATATATGTGTGTGTGTATCTGCTTAAACATATATATGTACATGTGCGTATACACATATATGGCCTATATAGTGTATGCTTTTGTTGCAGTACCACAGTGTCTTTGTCACTCTAGCTCTGTAGCATAATTTGATGACTTTATAATTTAGTAACTGCACATGAAAGGATTTATGTCTTTCTGAATTTGAATCACCTAATTTAATACTTTATAAATCCATCCATTTCCTGAAATTTTCATAAATTCTTTTTTCTTCACAGCTAACAAAAATTTCATTGCTCATATATGCCACAATTTGAAATTTTCATTTCTTGTGAATAATGCAGCAACGAACATGGATATACAAGAATCTCTGTGGTAAGACTTAAGAGTCCTTTGGGTACATTTCCAGGAAACATATAGCTGGGTCATATAGCTACTTATATATTTTTTTATTTTTATTTTGGCTGTATTTAAACTTCTACCAGTACTTACTATGGGTTCTAATTGCCTACATGCTCACCAGAATTTGTTGTCATTTGTTTTCCTGATCATAGCCATTCTGACTGGGGTAAGAGAGAGGCTCAAAGCAGATTTATTTGCATTTCCATAATGACAAAGGATGTTGAAGATCAAGAAAATTATTGGTCATTTGTATTTCTTCTTTTTAGAACAGTCAGTTCATTAAAATTTTATTGCTTTGCATGGTTTTCGGGGAGGGTTGGTGTTTACATTTACTGTTCTTTATATATGCTAGACTTCAAAACCCTGATGGAGGTACAGCTGGCAAGAATTTTCTCACATTCTGTCTGTTTACTGTGCTGATGGTTTCCCTTACTGTGTGGAAATGTTTAAATTGCACGTAATCCCATTTGTTGACTCTGGAGATTATGTCCTGTGTACTTCTAATCCTGTTCAGAAAGTCCTTGCACATACCGATAGCTTGAACTGTAAATTCTATGTTCTAGAAGTTATAGGACTTCACATTTTTAATGAAGGTTTCTGACTAATTTTGGTTTTATTTTTATGAAGGATGAAGGATGTGGATCTAGGTTCTTCCTCCTGAAATTATGCCAGCACCATTTGTTGAGGAAGCTGAGTTTTTTCCAGTGGATTTCTTGATGCCTTTATCCAAAATTTAGTGACCAAATGTGTGTGGGTATATTTTTGGTTTCTCTCTATTTTTTTTCATTTTCACTCCACTGATTCTGCCAATCCAGGAGAATGAAAGGTTTGTCTATAATATGGTACATTTTTCAATTTCTTTTTTCCTTTTGGTGTCATAATGTTTTAGTTGTATTAAAATACATCTTTCATATTCCCTATGGTAACATAACCATATTTTTCTAATTCCCCCAAGGTTTTTATTATGCAGGCATGTTTAGCTTATCAAATGCCTTTCATGATATCTATGGGGATGATTTTGTGACTTCTGTCTTTAAGTAACTCTACATGGTGGATTACATTTATGATTTCCATGTGTTGAACCAAGCTTACATATCTACGAATAAGGCTACTTTATTATAGTGCATTGCTGTGAGACAATGGTTTTACCCTGTAAAGATTTGTTTCTTGTACTTGTTTAATAAAATGCTGATTGGCCAGTAGCCAGGCAGGAGACATAGGTGGAGCAACCAGGCAGGAAGTAGAGGTGGGGCAATGAGAATTCTGAGAAGATGTCAGACACAGTCTGCAGTCATCATCCAGACAAAGAGGGGAAGCAAGATGTGACTGCCTCACTGAAAAAGATACCAAGCCATGCGGCTCACACAGACAAGAATTATGGGATAATATAAGTTATAAGAATTAAGAAGAAGCCTGAGCTAATAGGCCAATCATTTTAAATTAAAGTAGACCTCTGTGTCTTTCTTTGGGACTAAACAGCTGCAGGACTGGGCAGAACAAAAACCTCTGTCAACAATGCATGATCTTTTTTTCCATTTTATTAGTTATTTGAAAATGTTATACAGTCTTTAATCTTACTCAGTGGCTTTCCACTCCTCTCAGATCTGTCTCCCTTCTCAACCTGTTCTACTATGTCCACTGTTATTTTTAAAAACACTATCACATCTTTTTTATCCTTCCCCTATGTTCTTGTGTATGTGACCTTCACTGGAGGGTGGTCAACTAACCAGGGACCATACCTTAAAGAAAACTGACTCTTCCACTCTCAGTATCTATGAATTGCCAATAGATTCTTAGATAGGGATGAAAGAAACTGAAGAAGACACCAGAAAGTGGAAATAGTAAAAATGATAATCTTACCAAAAGCAATCTACAGATTCAATGCAATGCCCATCAAAATCCCAGCAAAATTCTTCACAGACCTTGAAAGAATGGTACTCAAATTCATATGGAAAAGCAAAAAAAAAATGTAAAATAAAAGAAATACTTGCGTCATCACAACCACTGACTTCAAACTCTACTACAGAACTACAGTACTGAAAACAGCCTGGTATTGGCTTGAGAACAGACAGGAGGACCAATGGAACTGAATCAAAGACCCAGATATTAATCCACACACCTTTGAACACATGATTTCTGACCAAAAAAAAAAAAGCAAAAAATGTTGAGGTCTTTGATTTGTTCGGACTTGATTTTTGTGCATGGCAATAGATATTGATCTATTTTCATTCTTCTACATGCTGATATCCAGTTAAGCCAACACCATTTGTTGAATATGCTTTCTGTTTTCCATTTTATATTTTTTGCTTCTTTGTCAAAAATCATGTGTTCATAGTTGTGTGGATTGATATCTGAGTCTTTAAATAAGTTATATTAGTCCTCCTTTTGGTTTTTATGCCAATATCAGGATGTTTTCCGTACTGTAGCTCTGTAGAAGTGTTTTAAGTCAGGGATTGTGATGCCTGCAGAAGTTCCGTAATTGTAATGGACTGTTTTGGTTATCTTGGATTTTTTACTTTTCCACCTGTAGTTGAGCATTTTTCTTTTGAGGTCTGTGAAGAATTTTGCTGGGATTTTGATGGGCATTACATTGAAACCGTAGATTGCTTTTGTTAAGATTGCCATTTTTACTATGTGAATTCTTCCTACCCAAGAGCATGGGAGAACTTTCCATTTTCTGGTGACTTCTTTAATTTCTTTCTTTAAAGATTTAATGTTCTTGTCATACAAGTCTTCCACTTGTTTGGTTAGAGTTACTCCACGATGTTTTATGTTATTTGTGGCTATTGTGAAGGATGATGTTTTTCTGATCTCTTTCTCAGTCCATTTATCATCTGTATAAAGGAGGGCTACTGATCTTTTTTTTTAGTTAATTTCATATCCTGCTACAGTATTGGAGGTATTTATGAGTTTTAGGAGTTCTTTGGTAGAATTTTGGGGGTCACTTACGTAAAGTATCATATTATCAGCAATAGTGGGAGTTTTACTTCTTCTTTTCTGATTCGTACCCTCTAGCTCTCCTTTTGTTGTCATATTTTGCTGTATCTATGACCTCAAGAACTATTCTGAATAGATATGATGGGAGTGGACAACCTTGTTTTGTTCCAGATTTCAGTGTGATTGCTTTGAGTTTCTCTCCATTTAGTTTGGTGTTGGCTGTTGGTTTGCTGTTTGTTGCCTTTGTTATATTTAGGTGTGTTCCTTGTATCTGTATTTTCCTGGAAACCTTTATCATGAAGGGGTGTTGTATTTTGTAGAAAGCTTTTTCAGCATCTAATGAGATGATCATGTGGTTTTTTTTCTTCAGTTTGTTTATATGATAGATTTTCATATGTTGAACCATAAATCTCTGGGATGAAACATACTTGATCATGGTGGATGTTTTTTCTGATGTGTTTTTGGACTCGATTTGCCAGTATCTTATTGAGTAAATTTGCATCATAAGGGATATTGGTCTGAATTTCTCTTTCTTTTTTTTCCAACATATGACCACGCCTGACTGGATTGTTTTATTGAAGGACATGGAGTAACAACAAGTGAAGATAGCTGGGACCCCAAGTTGGGAAGAATAACCACCCCCCATATATACCCCCTGCCCCAAATAGATAATAACCAACTATAGGGGAACAGCTGAGACAGTAACAGATTTGGGTAGGGCAGAGAAGGATACTCGAAAGCAGCAGTGAAGAGACCATGCTGCATGTGCTGAGAGGGCCCAAGGTGGCACTGGATGAGTCTGTCTTCCTTGCAGGCATGTATAAATATAAAGATAAGCCTCCCCCCCCAACCCAGTGCCTAATGCTGCTCGGTACCATCCTAGCTCATCTTTCCACATTGGTGAAAGAAGAGGGGAAAAGCAAGTTATCACCGAATTGAGATCAGACCCACATCCATCAGCTTCTGGATCTTCTGTGCTATTACAGGCTTCTTTAAGTGTTCGCTCAGAGCCTGGGAGTCCTTTTGCATCTGCTTCAGGATGAGTCTCATGGCTGGGCCACTCATAATCTGCTGCACCTCATGGTCAGCCATGCCCGCTGCTTCACATCCTCAGGGCTGTCATGTCTGTTGTACTCTGCCATCATACAGTGCTGTTAACCATCTGCTGCCTCCTTACAGCTGGAGCGCACGTCTAGCGCCTTCTGGTACACATCCATGGCCTTTGTACAGTCCTTCATGGCTTCCAGAGTGGCTGCTTTCCATGTGTAACCCTTGATGAAGGTTGGCTCCATCTCGAAGCACTCCTCACAGTCTCGGAGAGCCAGCTGAAGCTCCAGGAGCTTGGTGTAGCAGGCAGCTCAGTTACTGTAGACTTTGGCATCCCTTGTATTTCATTTAGTGGCTTCTGTATAGGGCTTCATGGACAGGGGGTAGTCCCCTTTCTGGAAGCATTCATTGCCCTTGTTCTTCTCCTCCAAAGCCAAGTCAGGGTTAATGTAGGCCACTCACTATTGCTTCTTCAGGATTTTCTCTGCCTGCTGGCACTTTTTGAGCACATCTGTGTTCGCTGCTCTGCCAGAGATTTGTTGTAGAAATGGATAGCAACCTCATACCTTTCTTATTTGAAATCGGAATTGGCAATTCAGGCATAAGCTTTGGCAATCTGTGGTAGTCCTCTTGGTTCTCTCTGCCCACTTCAACTGCTTTCTCACATAGCTTCCAGCATTTGTTGTAGTCACCTTTTTCAAAGTACACAGCTGCTCGATTAGATATGTAAGTCATTGGTGGGGTCCAGTTCCTTGGCCTTGTCATAATGCTTCAAGGCCATGTCAAAATCTTTCTTTTTTTAAACATCATTTCCCATCTCTTTTTCTTTCAGTGCCTGTTTCTTATTCTCTGGAAGATCTTCTTCCATTGGTTCTGGCTTGGCCTCCTGTTTGGGAGTAGGTGGGGGTGGGGTGCTCCTGCCTCTTCCTCTTCATCCATACTGCTCAGATCACACCCAAGGAGGACACTGAATATAGTCATGTTCCGTGGATGTTGAATTTTCACGCCCAGGTCTAAAGTTTGTTCCCTAGCTGTTCTATGAGTTCCCGGTAGGTAGGGTCATTGAGCAGTGTCCTTGTCCTGGGATCATTCTCCAACTTTTGGTACAGATTAGACAAGTTGAAAGGATTCATGAAATTCCTCTCTGCCAACCTGGCCTCCATGTTCTGCAAACTCTCCTTGAGCTTGAGGTGATTTGCTTCCGATTTTAAACCCTTTTCATAGGTTGGTTTGACTTCATCAAACTGGTTTAGGGATGCAAGGGCTGCTGCATTTCTTGAATGACCCTTGCTCCAGTTAGACTTCAGGTCAACAGTCTTGCAGTCATCCTCATAGGCCTTTTGATAGTCTCCTTTCTTGGCATAGGCTGCAGAGCTATTGCTATAGAGCACATGGCTCTGGGTATCTAGATTAATTGCCTCAGCATAGCACTGTAAGGCATCATGGATGTTCCCAGCATCCAGGGCCTTATTGCCCTTCTTTAGCTCATTTACCTCTTCCATAGCCAGGCCTGGAACTCAGTTGAATAGAATTCGTCCACCCTGCATTCCCAACTGCTGTACTGTATTTCTCTTTCTTAATAATGTCCATGTGTGGTTTGGGCATCAGGGTAATTGGAGCCTCGTAAAAAGAGTTTGGTAATGTTCCTTATGTTTTTATTGTGTGGAACAATTTGAGGAGTATTGGTATTAATTCTTCAAAAATCTTGTATATTTTTGCACTGAAACCATCTGGTCATGGGCTTAGACTTTTGATGACAGTTTCTATTTCCTTAGCAGTTAGAGGTCTATTTAATTTGTTTATCTAGTCTTGATTTGCTTTTGTTAAGTTAAATTTATCCAGAAAATTGTCCATTTCCTTTAAGCTTTCAATTTTGTGGAATATGGGTTTTTGAAATATGATCTCACGATTCTTTGGTTTTCTTCTGTGTCTGTTGTTATGGTCCCCTCTTCATTTCTGATTTTGTTAATTTGGATATTCTCTCTCTGCCTTTTGGTTAGTTTGTATAAGGTTAGATTATTTTGTTGATTTTCTCAGAGAACCAACTCTTTGTCCTATTGATTCTTTGTCAGAGAATCAACTCTTTGTCTCATTGATTCTTTGTATTGTTTTCATTGTTTCTATTTTGTTGATTTTGGCTCTCAATTTGATTATTTCCTGCCATTTAGTTCTCCTGGGTGAAGTTTTTCTTTTTTCTAGAGTTTTTAGGTGTTCTGCTAACTCACTGCTGTGGAATTTTTCCAGCTTATTTAGCTAGGCATTTAGTGTTATGATCTTTCCTCTTAACACTTTTATTGTGTACCATAAATTTGGATATGTTGTGTGGTCATTTTGTTGGATTTTAGGAAGTCTTTAATTTCTTTATTTACTTCTTCTTTGACCCATTGGTGATTTGTATGAGTATTGTTTAATTTCCATGTGTTTGTGGGCTTTCTGAAATTAGTGTTGCTGTTGAATTCTAGCTTTAATCCACAGTGATCCTATAAGATACATGGGATTATTCCAAATATTTTGTATCTGTTGAGGTTTGTTTTGTTAACTAGTATGTGGTCAACTTTTGGAGAAGGTTCCATGAGGTACTGAAAAGAAGGTATTTTTTTATGTTTACATGGAATGTTCTATAGATGTCTGTTAAGTCCATTTGAGTCATAATATGTTAGTTCCCTTATTTCTCTGTTAAGTTTCTGTCTGGCAAACCTGTCCAGCGGTGTGAGTGGGTGTTGAAGTCTCCCACTATTAGTATGTGGGGTTTAATGTATGATTTAAGTTTTAGTAGTGTTTCTTTTACATATGAGGGTACACCTGTATTTGGGGTATAGATTCTCAGTATTGAGATTTCCTCTTGAAGGATTTTTCCTGTGACAAATATGAAAAGTCCTTCTTTGTCTCTTTTGATTGATTTTAGTTTGAAGTCTATTTTGTAGCTATTATGATAGCTACACCAGCTTGTTTCTTTGGTCCATTTGATTGGAAAAATTTTTTCCCAATTCTTTACTCTGATGTGATGTCTGTCTTTGAGGTAGAGGTGTGTTTCTTGTATGTAGCAAAAGGACGGATTCTGTTTTTGTATTCAATCTGTTAGCTAGCCTGTGCCTTTTTGTAGTTGAGTCCACTTATATTAAGGAATATTAATGACAAGTGATTGCTAGTTCCTGCTATTTTAGCTTTCATTGCTGTTGATGCTATTGTGTGTGTGTTTTCCCTTCTTTGGGATTGGGTGCTGTGACATCATCTATTGTCTGTGTTATTGTCAATGTAGCTAACTTCCTTGGATTGGAGTTTTCCTTCTAGTACTTTGCAGAGGGCTTAGTTTGTGGCTAGGTGTTGGTTAAATTTGGCTTTGTTGTGCAATATCTTGTTTTCACCATCTATGGAGATTAAAAGTTTTGCTGGATATAGTAGTATGGGTTGGTATCCGTGGCCTCTTAATGTATGTATAATGCTTAACCAGGACCTTCAGGCTTTCATTGTTTCCATTGAGAAGTCAGGTATAATTTCAATAGGTCTGCCTTTATAGGTTACTTGGCATTTTTCCTTTGCATTTCTTAATATTTTTCTTTATTCTGTATCTTTAATGTTTTGATTATTATGTAGTGAGGGGACTATTTTTTGGTTCAGTCTATTTGGTGTTCAGTAAGCTTCTTGTGTCTTCATATGCACATCTTTCTTAAGGTTGGGAAAGTTTTCTTCTATGATTTTGTTAAATAAGTTTTCTGGCTTTTGAGTTGGACTTCTCCTTCTTCTATCCCTACTATTATTAGCTTCAATCTTTTCATGGTGTCCCATATTTCCTTGATATTTTGGGTTAAGTTTTTGTTATATTTAATGTTTTCTTTCACCGATGAATCTATTTCCTCTATCACCATCTTCAGCGCTTGAGATTCTCACTTCCATCTCTTTTATTCTGCTGATTATGCTTGCATAAGAAATTTCTTCATTTACCCAGTTTTCCATATCCAGAATTTCCACAGTTTTTGTTCTCTTTATTGTCTCTATTTTGATTTCAAGTCTTGAATTGTTTCTTTCACCTGTTTGATTGCTTTTTCTTGATTTTCTTTAAGGGATATGTTTCTTTCTTTCAATTTTTTGTTTCTCTTTTCCTTCATTTCTTTGAAGAAATTTTTCCTTTCCTCTTTAAGGGCCTAAACATTCTCCTAAAGTTATTTTTAGGTCATTTTCTTCTGCTTTATCTGTATAGAGTGTTCAAGTCTTGTTGTACAGCCACTAGTTTTTGGTGGTGCCACGTTGCTCTTTGTGGTGCTGAGTGTGTTCTTACATTGTCTACCTATATTTTCCTTTGATTGGTAGAGTCGAGGCCATGGTTCCATTCACCCTGGAGGTTGCTTGACCTCAATTGGCACTCTAGCAGTTGTTCTGCAATCCAAGAGGTCATTCGGACCTATTCATACAGAGGTTGCTTGCTTAGGCCTGATCCCAAGGAGGTCACTGTCTCAGGCCCGCTCTCTTTTTCTTAATAATTCTTTGATCGGAGAATTGGTTCATATATTCTGACCCTTGTGTAAAATAGAAATACTCAGTCTGAGACATTTCTTCGGTAAATATTTTCCTAGAAGGCTTTTTATTTCCTTTTGAATAGATTATAAAAATTATTTGCATATCTTTTCCTTTGTAATCTTATATTTCCTGTGCTTTGGAAATCAGTGTCTACTGCAATAATTTAGATAAAAGATCAATATAGTTCATTGTAAATTTTTATGTGTAGAAATGTGTTCCATTTTACTAAAAGCTTATTTGTTAATTTATTTACTGTCATTGTTTTACTCAGATTCCTACTGTGTAGCTCTGTCTGGTCTCAACTTGTGTCAAAATAATTATACTATTTTTGTAGGCTCTTTCTTTTATCTATAATAATCATTATTTATTAAATGTGGCAATTAGAACATCTACATTCAATTTAATTATTGATATGGTTGGTTTCAAGTCTATTCTCTTCCCATTTCTTTGTTATATCTAATATTGTTCCTTCCCTTCTTCGAATTAGTTGAATGTTTTCATTACATGCTACCTCCTTTGTTGAATTATTATCCTACAGTCATTGCTTATTTTGGTAATTGCTTTGAGTTTATATTACAGGCCTTCCATCATATATCTTTGTCTATCTTCAGGTGAATACATGTCACATATAGTATAAAACCTTATTAAAATTATATATAAGTATATACACATATATATCCCCTCTTGGTGTGTGTGTGTGTGTGTGTGTGTGTGTGTGCTGTTATAATACATTGTCAAGAAATTTGATAACATACATTTTAATGTGTAAATTTTATATAATATACAACTTATCATCTTAATCCTGTTTCTTGCTACAGTGAAATTAAGTATATTCACAATTATGAGCTGTCACAACTATCATTCATCCCAAGTCTTTGTGCCCACTAAACAATAATTGACATTTCTTTCACCCCAGCTTCCACTTTCTGACTTTATGAATTTTTGTAACTCATGTACTTTATCAAATCAGAGCATACATTATGTTTTTCTTTTGGGACTGGCTTATTCCTCTTAACATACTGTTTGAGGTTCACTTATGTTTTTTTTTTTTTTTTTTAGTTTTTTTTCGAGACAGGGTTTCTCTGTAGCTTTGGAGCCTGTCCTGGCACTAGCTCTTGTAGACCAGGCTGGCCTCGAACTCACAGAGATCCGCCTGCCTCTGCCTCCCGAGTGCTGGGATTAAAGGCGTGCGCCACCACCGCCCGGCTCACTTATGTTTTAACGTATCAGATATCATTGCTTTTTAAAGCTCAGTCATATTCTATTATATGTAATATATCATGTATTTATGCATTCATCTCTCTGTAGACATTTGGGTTGTTTTTCATTTAGGCCCTTGTTAATCATGTTGTGATGAACATTATAGAAAAAAACATTTGTGAAAGTTTGTGCTCTCAACACACTCTAGTATATAGTTTATGTAGGTGCTAGATTATTTAGACCTTTTATGACAAACAGCCATGTACCTTTGAAAGAGTTTTAAATAAAAATTGAATTGTATGTGTTCTATTTCTACTTATAATATGTTCTGGATGTTGACATTCTTTTGTGAAGATCCATACTTCCAACGTGTATTTATAAAGGTTAACTATTTGTTCTTATAGCTGACCTTTAGAAGACAATCGTCAATTTCCAGAAAAGTCATTTAGAATTAAGAATTGAATTTCAGACCGTATAAAACATAAGTCAGAGAGTAAAAGCAGAAAACGTTCAGTTTTTTCTATCTTATAATAGATAACATTTTTCCACTTCAACGCAGCAAGAAACTGTGATTTATGTATTCTGTTTCTATATATTTATTTCTTTGATTACATTTATTTTTGAGTGTATGTATAAGTTTATATATGTTCCATGGTATATATGTAGAGGTCAGAATTAACTTCTAGTTGATTTTCTTCTTCTACCATGTGGGTCTCAGACCTTGAACTTGGGTCATCAAGCTCAGCAGTGAAAAACCCAGTGAGGAATCCCCTGGCCCTTTTTATTTTTAATGCATTTTTTAAAGGTAATTTTCTTTTGTTTTATTCCTTCCTTCTTGCTTTTAAGGGTATTTTATTTCTATTATGAGTTCATAATTTTCTTTTGACTTCTGGTGTTTATCATTTGCTATTGACATAAAGAAATTTTCACAAAGACTAACAATTGTTTTTAGCTGTGTGTCTCTGCTTTCTAGGTAGATAAGCATGCCATTTCATAATAATAATGCTGTGTATTATTTTTACTCATTTATTTTATATTAAGCATTTCATTAATAAAAGGGTTGACCTATGATCTTTCAATTAAAGTAAAAGGAATCTAGTAAGAACAGATGTTAGAATTTATGTGATATAAAAGAATAGGGGAAGAATACTGGATACTAAAAATTTAAGCAGGGATGGGGATGTGGTTAAGGAAAAGGAAGCCTGGGGTTGGTTAGACAAAACTAAGGATAAATGAAAATGCCTTATTAAACTCAATTGGTTTGTAAACAAAGAAAAAATTAAGAAAGGTATTTGGGATATTAATGAGATTACTCAATGGTTAAAAGCACTGATTGATCTTCAAGAGGACCTGGGTTGTATACTAAGCACCCACATGGCAGCTCACAACCATGTGTAACTCCAGTTCCAGGCAGTTCCAGATCTGATATCCTCTTCTGGCCTCTGTGGACATTGTACACATGTGATTTCTGGACATACATATAATCAAAATATACATTGTGATGGTTTGAAAAAAATGATCCCCCAAAGGGAGTGGCATTATTAGGACGTTGGCCTTGTGCGGTAAGTGTGGTCTTGTTGGAGGAAGTCACTGTCACTGTGGAGACAGGCTTTGAGGTCTCATATATGTTCAAGATGCCACCGAGTGTTTCAGACCATTTCTTGTTGACTGTAAGATGTAGAACTTTCAGCTAATTCTCCAGCACCAAGACTGCCTGCTCTCTGACATGTCCCATCATGATGATAATGGACTGAACCTCTGAACTATAAGCAAGCCACTCCAATTAAATGTTTTCCTTTATAAGATTTACCATGGTCATGGTGTCTCTTTGCAGCAATAGAGATCCTAACTAAGACACCTTCACCCATATTTTTTCCTTTTTTCCCAACATATTTTTATTAATTATTTGGGAATTTCATACAATACACCCCAATCATACTTACTTCCCATTGCTTTTAGGTCCATCCTCCCACCCATGTGCTCCTGCCAAAAAAAAAAAATGAAAAAAAAAAGAAAGAGAAAAGGGAAAGTAAAAGGAAAAAGAAAAGAAAAAATACACCAAGTCTTATTTGTTTTGCTCATATGCACGTGGTTATATGGTCAAATTCCCCGTGGCCATCCCCTTATAGAAAATCAAGTTCTTCCCTATACCCTTACCAGAAACCATTAACTATGATGCTGCACTTCAGCATCTTTATTACAATATTAAGGATTCTGTTCTATAGCTCCCTGTCTGGACTATTTCTTTTGGGTGTCACTGGGGGTGGGGAGGTTTTCTGTGGCCCATGCTATAGCCAGTTGCTATATACAAGAAGCTCTTTTATAGTGGTGTCAATAACTGTAGACTCATAACTGAGAATAAGAAACACTGAAGGCCTCTACCATATATTTGTTTAAAATTAAATTGATTTTAATTTAAATACAATGACATCTTTTCCTCCTTCCCTTTTCTCCCTCCTCCAGTTTCTCCTATTGTCCACCCCCATGTTCTCTTTGAAAAGGATGATCTCTTTTTATTTGATTATTTATATAATATAAAGGTACAGCCTGCTGAAATCATTTAGTGCTGCTTGTGTACATATGATTTCGGGGATATACACTCAATAATTGTTTTAGTTAGCGTGGTGTTTGAAATAAAATATTCCACAAATGGAATGGCACTCTTAGGAGGAATAGCCTTGTTAAAATAGATACAGCCATATTGGAGGAAGTATGCCATTTGGGAGAGCAGGTTTTGAGGTCTCTTTTGATACAGCTTCACTCAGTGTGACACTCAGGCTATTTTCTGTTGCCTTCTGATCAAGATGTAGACAGCACCATGTCTGCCTGGACACCACCATGCTCCCCACTCTAATAATAATGGGCTACACCTCTAAAATTGTTTCTATTCCTGTGAAGAGACACCATAAGTACAGTAACTCTTACAAACAAAAATATTTCAGTTGAGGTGACTTACAGTTCAGATGTTTAATCTATTATTACCACAGTGGGACATGGCAGTGTGCTGGTAAACAGCATGTTGGAGAACAAGCTGAGAGTTCTACATCTTGATCCACAGACAACAGGAAGTGAACTGTAACACTGGGTGTAGCTTGAACATAGAAGACCTCAGAGCCCACCCCCCACAGTGACATACTTCCTCCAACAAGCCACAGCTCCTAATAATGGAACTCTCTTTGGGAGCCATTTTCTTGCAAATCACCATAATATTGAATAAGCAATAGGGGCCACATCCCAGGGAATGGCCAATTTCCCTCTCTCTGCAGTCATTAGTTGTCTATAGTTGTTTGTTAAGGGGTGAGGCTCTCTTGACTGAATTTAAAGCTTGCTCCATAGGAAGGAACTGATATTTGTACTGTAAGCATTGTCAAATGCCATGGCTAAGTCCTATAGACCTTAGGAGAGAACCTACTAATGCTGATATTCTAAGTGACCATGTTTTCAAATTGCTCCCAATTCAATATTCAGAGAAGTTTCTTATTACAAAGGGTAGTGGTTAAGCAGAAATGTATTAGTGTCCAAAGTGCTTAAATATAGAGACTCTGAGTGTTCAGTCATAGATGAAACATATATGTCAACTATCATTCCCTTTGGGAATCAGAAGAAAGGCTGAAAAGATTATAAAAGTTGGAGGATGGGAAGGAATATCACGAAATGTTGTGTTCTAAACATGACATGGCTGTTGTACACATGACTCACAAAAACAATGGTTACCTACACATATCTATACCAAAAAATAGTTAAAAATTGCAACATGACCCCATCTTTAGGTGAAATGTTATTGGCATCTGATGGATGCTGAAGAATGGAGAGTTAATTTTCTTTGGGGTTGTGGACACTGGAATGTTCCTGATGCCCAGTAGATAACCCCATATACATGCAAAATATGGGCAGCACTCACTGGACTTGGTGTATTAAAAGTAATGAACTAATTCAGTAAAACAAATGAATAAATGAATGAATGAATTAATTAATTAATTAATAGCAATGTGAACATAAATTTGGGGGGTATTTTAAATGGGGTATCCTGAAGGCAGCTGAAGGAGAGAATTGAGAGGTGGATATTATCTATCTTTCTATCTATCTATCTATCTATCTATCTATCTATCTACACACACACACACACACACACACACACACACACATATATGTAAACTTTCAAAGAATAGCCAAATATTTTTTTTCAAAAATTTCACAGTGCTACTATATGAAAATAGTAAATGTGAATATTTTCTATTGTTCCCAAATGTAGCAGGAGACCATTTGTTCATTTGCCAGCTGCCCAGACCCAAATAACCACACAGAAACTATAATACTTACAATGCTGCTTAACCAATAGTTTAGGCATATTCCTGGCTAACTCTTATTTTTTTTTTTTTTTTTTGGTTTTTCGAGACAGGGTTTTTCTGTGGTTTTGGAGCCTGTCCTGGAACTAGCTCTTGTAGACCAGGCTGGTCTCGAACTCACAGAGATCCACCTGCCTCTGCCTCCCGAGTGCTGGGATTAAAGGCGTGCGCCACCACCGCCCGGCTCCTGGCTAACACTTATATCTTAAATTAACCCATTTCTATTAATCTGTATATTGCCATGAGGCTTTGGCCTACAGGGAAAGGTTCTGGAAATCTTTCTTGTTAACTTTGGCAGCTACATGGCATCTCTCTGACTCTACCTTCTCTCTCTCTCTCTCTCTCTCTCTCTCTCTCTCTCTCTCTCTCTCTCTTCTAGCCTGGCTATATTCTGCCCTGCCATAGGTCAAAGTACCTTCTTTACCTACCAATGGTAATAAAAAATATTCATAGCATGCAAAGGGGAATCCCACATCACCTAAATTTATAAAATTAAATAAAAAAAACTTAAAGAGATTAAATAATACTAACAGTGACCGGATTATAATAAGAACATCTATATGTGTGCTTGTGTGTGTGTGATATATGTATGAAAACTATTTTTAAATTTCCATCAAATGCTCCAAGCTTTAGAAAATATGTTTCTGTTTCTGCAACTACTGTATTATCCACATAATTACATTAGTGTGTTTCTTTGTACTTTATTGTTCCTGTATTTTTAAGATAAGCCCAGCTTTACCATAGTAGGTTATTCTTGAATTATATTGTTATACTCAGTTAGGGCCTTATTTAAGGTGTTACTGTATCTGTGGTAGAAAGCAAAGAAGCAGGGAAATTTGTGATGCTCCACAAATATTGATAAGGAACAAAATTATAATAAAAGAGTGGTAGCCTTATTAAACAGTGGAGAAAAAAGATATTCTTTATAGGATTTTATTTCTGTAAGTCATTAAGGCTGAATTCCTTAAATTTGTGATAATTAACACAGCTATGGGAAATAGATGATCCAGAGTGAAAATTGGGAAATTGGGTAGAATTTTAAAATATATCATTAAATTAACATTTAGGATAGTAACAGGATCATTTTTGGTAGCCCCATTGACCTGTCTACACACTTTGGGGAGCACTGTTAATAAACTGCTTTACATCTTCAGACTTTGTTCTCTCTCTAAACTGTGAATCATAAAATCAACTTTGTTGAGTTTTTCTACAATTGCAATGATCTAAACAATCAGACCTTTTAATGCACTACCATATGGTGCACATCTCCCATTTTTCTGGAAATCAGGGGCCTGGTGTGTGTGTGTGTGTGTGTGTGTGTGTGTGTGTGTGTGTGTTTGCGCGCGCGTGCGTGCGTGCGTGCGTGCGTGTGTGTGCTATCTTCATAGCCTTGGGCTAAGAACACATTAAGTATTCTAAAAATACCTGAATAAATTAAGAGAGCAATTGGGTACTAATAAGTGGTTACTAGAAATAGCAAAATAAGACTTGTGACAAGGCAGCAATAGAAACAACTAGAGGACAATTTGTCCTACAAAATGAAAAATGTTTCCGTTTTCTGTTCTGTAATTATAATTTATCCATATATATTTCATTTAGCCAGGGCTTGTGTCTATTTTTATACTGCTAATTTAGGAATACCATTTTGATAATCGAAATGCAGTCCCTTTGGCAATCAAAGTTTCAAGGATATTATATCTTTGTTGTCATAAACTATGGGAAGTTTGCTTGCATGATTTCATTATCTGATTACAGCTGTGACTAAAGTAATCTCTCAGAATGAACATATTTTTTTCTAACATGCTCTCATTTTTAGAACCATTTTTAGTTCACAGCAAATCTGAAAGTGCAGATGTTTTTCATATACTTCTTACATATACATGGCTAAATTTGCCCATATCATAGCCTACCTTAGTGGTACATTTGTTATAATTGGTAAACTGAATTGACACATCATTATCATCAGATTCCATAGTGTTCACTGTTGGTAGCATTTGCTCTTCATTTGCGTAAGTGTGTAATTACACGTATTCATCATTATAACGTCATATAGAATAGTTTCACTACCTTGACATGTTCTTATGGTCATATACTCATTCCTCTTTTTCCAACCACTGATCATTTTACTGTCTTGTTTATTTTGACTTTTGAAAAAAAATCTCATATAGTTGGAAGGATCCAGTATGCAGCCTTTTGAGACTTGTTTCTTTCACTCAATGTCAAATATTCAAGTTTCCTCCAAAGTCTTTTCATGACTTGAAAACGGAATGAGCACGTAAGAAAGAATGATAGCTCACAGGCCAAGTCCAGAGTAACAGAAAAGGATTTACAAAATGATTTGTTATCTTTTCCCCTTCCTTGTTGAATCTACTCTGCACTTTTCCATCAATGCTTCCCTTATTTTCTCATTAGGCAAGAGAATAGATTGGAATTGACATTAACTCCACATGTAAAGAGTACTTAGTTAATGCCACATGGCCAGGTGCCTTGTGAGTGAGATATAGTGAATTATTTTACCTTTTCTTCTACCAGGATTCATGACATCATAGAGAGTTCTATCTTATAAGATGATCTCAACGTAATTCTGAAAAGCTGTCTTGTGGAAATCATCTATTTCAGAATATCTTTGAAAGACTGACTGGCTCTTAATAGGTTGGAATGCTTATTTTTTGAAGTTTGTGGCAGTTGCCCATCAGTCTATATTTTCACTATGTTCTCAAAAACCAATTAAAAAATATGATCATCAGAGTGAGTTTGGACACTATTCCATACTGAACAAAAATATTTTTATTTTTCTTTTTTTGAGATAATCATATAACATAAAATTCATATTTTTCAGATACAGTCTTGATATGTAGACAAAAGATTATTATATCACATAAGATGGTCTTCCTTCATAATCTTGTTTCAATTTCTCGAACGCGAATATCACAGGTATGTACCACCAAACCTGTATTAACAATGTTAAATTTAATAACTGAATGTGTTTCCATTTTAATAGCCAAAATGTTGACAATCATAAGCACCATGTAATACCAGAATATTTCCATCATTTTTAAAATAATTTTTATACCTTCAAATTTCCTATTGCCTTCATTCTCTTGCAACTACGAAACCACTTTCTTTCTCAAGAGATTTGCCTATTTCTGACTTTAGTATAAATGGAACAACACAACTAGCCTTCTATATCTTATTTACTTTAATTACATGAAATGATTAAGGTTTATATAGACCATATATATCAGGTTGTCATTCTTTCATATGGTCAGATTTTGTTTATTTATCCATTAGTCATTTCCATTTGGATGGTATGTTATAAACTTTTCATAACATTAAAGACCTACTTGATATAAAGTACTCATGAAGACAAATAACTTTATTTCACTCACCATTGAGGTAACTGGAAGTCAAAATGACATACTGCAAGCTCTGTGGCAACAACTATGTCTTGAGTGTATCATCTCATGACATCATTAACAAAAGGAGGATAGTCTTCTAGCTTGGTGGGCCAATGTTATTTTAGCTAAGCAAAGATGGGGGAAAGGTATAAGAAAGTACTTTCATTTCCTCAGCAGGATAGACTGTTGGACACTAAGAACTGGGCAAACTGTCTAGAATGGCAGTATTCCCCCTGTGGGTCACAACCCCCTTGGCGTCACATAGCAGATAATCTGAATTTCAGATAGTTACATTACAATTTATAACAATAGTAAAATTACAGTCATGAAGTAGCAACAAAATAATTTTATGGTTGGGGGTCACTTCAACAAGAGGAATTGCATTAAAGGGTTGCGACATTAGGAAGGTTGAGAACTACTGCTCTAGAAGAAACCACAGGATATTAGTACAATGTTCAAGTAACAGTCAAAGGATGCCAAGATTCCCCTAAGCTCCAATAAACTCTTGACCTCAAAAGTCACCAATTCCCTGATAGAAGAATAGGCTAAGGCTAATAAAAGCCCCTAGGATTTAGTTCTAAGGCAAAGGATCCCAAAAAAAGGAACAGCAACAGAATGCATATAGTCCAAATTTTTTTCTTGTCTGTACTGCAAAGGTCATACAGTGGCCAACAAGGCCTTCCTTACTATAGCAAACAATCTAGATGGTTATGTTCAAGGGCACCAGAATTCTAAACAACAAGCAAATATGAGACTTTATGGGTTTCTAGAAAGCTCCAACTCTAAAGGAAGTAGGCTAAAAGTATACTCTGATCAGTCAGTAAGCAAGAAGGCTGAGCCTGACACAACCAGGATCATATCACATGAGCAGGATGGTGTTCAGAGGGTTCTTATATGAAACTATCATAAAGACTTTCTGCCAACAATGGTTTATGGCTCTAAGAATCCCAATAATCTGATAGAATGGACAGTTTAACTGGAGGAGTCACTTATGAATCAGCATTGTGCTGGTAAGGTGATCTTGGTTCAAAAGGAAAGGAGAAGATTAGAAGGTTTTAGTGCAAGGACATGACTATAGTCTAACTTGTGGCACAAATTATTCTATAAAAGCCAGAAGACAGCATTGATCAATTTAAAGAAGGCTGCCTCTTTTGCAAGTTCTAACTATATATTGTATTGTACCTCATAAATATGTGTCACTACTATGTATCTATTAAAATAAATATTAAAAAATTGAAAGGTAAACAAGCCTGCCAAGGAATTCTGACATAAAGCATGAATTTCAGGCCTCTTGAACTTAATGTAATCAAAAAGTGGAGTAACACATTTACTACAATTTCTCCTATTCTTCCACACAAATTAAACAGTAATGTTCAGGTCACCATAAGAGTGCAGATTGCAAAGAAGGAAATCAGACAATAAACTCCTCAAGGGTGCCTTTCATTAGCATTACTCTGGGGTTAGTGTGGCTAGTGTTGACACTCTTCATTAGACTGAAGTTCACATTGATGATTCATCCTTGAATACTAAAGGGTGGAATAGATTTTCACTGTACTGATCCATTGTCTTTAAGTTTCTGTCATCAAAAATCAAGACATCGTTATCCTTAAATTCGTGTCATTGTTTCTTTTATTTTTGAGATCACTATATAATTGCATAATTTACTCCTTCTCTTTCCTCCCTCTAGATCTTCCCATACAACATGTCTTGTTCTCTCTCAAATTTATGGCCTCTTTTTACATTAATTGTATATATATATATATTCTTAAATATCTAAATACAACCTGTTCTGTCTATATAATATTATTTGTATGTATGTTTTTGCTGTGGGACATTGGTCTTTTACCCTGTAAAGATTTGTCACTTGTGTTGCTTTAATAAAGTGCTGATAGGCCAGTAGCCAGGCAGGAAGTATAGATAGGGAAACCAGAACAGGAGAATTCTGGGAAGAGGAAAGGATGAGTCTGTAGTCATCACCCAGATGCAGAGGACACAAGATGAGAATGCCTCACTGATAAAAAAAAATACAAAGTCACATGGCTAACACAAACAAGAATTATGTGCTAATTTAAGATGCAAGAATTAGTTAAAAAGAAAGTATGAACTAATAGGCCAACCAGTTTATAACTAATGTAGGCCTCTGTGTGTTTCTTTGGGACTGAACGACTGCAGGACTGGGCGGGACAGAAACTTCTGTCAACATGGTTTTAGGACTGACCATTTGGTATTAGATAACTAATTGGTGGATTCTTCCCTGGGGAAGATTATTTATCGTGCTTAAACTGTATCTCATTAAATTTCTGAATTTTAAATCTATTCAAATGGAATGGAGTGGATTTCTCAATCAGTACCCTACCAACATGATGGGCTTGATATTACTTGTTGGAGTAAGTGTCCTGCATAGATGCTCATAGTAGGTTTCCCCAATATGAAAACCAGAAATGTCTCCAGATATTACTAAATATTTCTTTGGCACAAAAATCACTCCAAATGATAAAACTAGAATGAAAATATAGTTTTTTAATACATGTTTATCTCTTTCCTAGTGAAGAAACTCTTAGAAATGCCAAAAATTAAAGTAGTGCATTCCAGTACTAGCTAACTGCTTACATCAAAAAAATCTGAGATAACTGAAACAAATAACAACAGTTCACCTATGGCCTTGGGAAAACAAGAATAAACCAAGCCTGAAAGCAGTAGATGGGTAGAAATGATGAAAATCAAGACAGAAATTAATGAAATTGAAATGGAAAAAATATAAAGAATCAATGAAACTAATGATTGGTTTGTTGAAAAGATAAACAAATATTGACAAACTCTCAGTGGAATTAAAGAGGTGGGGAAGACTCCAATTAAAAAAAATAGAGATGAAAACGAAGACATTAAAACATAAACCAATGAAATTCAGAAAATCATAATGCTATACCTTAATATTCCAGAGATAGAGAGTTTAGTCAGTGATTAAGAGAATGTTCTTCTCTTGCAGACACGAGATCAGCTCTACATCTGATAGTTCAAAATCACCTGTAACTCCATGTACAGAAGATTGGATGCCTCTGACTTCCATGGGCATCTGTGCTCATGTTCACTCACACACACACACACACACACACACACACACACACACACACACAAATCCCCCCGCACACCGCTATTAAAAATAAATACTTAAAAAACTGTATTTCTCTAAATTGGAAAATATAAAAAACAAAGGATGAATTTTTAGATAAATATGACATATCAAAAGTAAATCAAGGAAAAAAAACAAATTAAATCATTCAAACAGACATGTAAGATGAAGCAGTGATAAAAGGTTTTCCAATGTAAAAGCATCCAGTATCAAATGGATTTACCATAGCATTCTACCAGAACTTCAAAGAAGAAATCCAACAAAAATGTCTCAAATCATTCCAAAATAAAAAAATTAGAAATGGGAAGAAGGCTCTAAACTCCTTTTATGATGCAAACAATACTTTGATACTAAAATAACACAAAAACACACACACAGGTCTCCTTGAACATAGATATATGTGGTTAAGTTATATATATAAATTTAAATAGAGTTAAAATTTAATTATTAAGTCAGACTACTTACTTAATACCCACATATGACACGTGATTCTAGTTCTACACAATTTGGATAATTTCTACTTTTGCAGATAGTTCTGTGAGGAATAAATGGCCACATAGTGTTTACTTCAAAAATTGTGTGAATATTGGCTGCACCAGGCAAGATGAGTTGAATGTGATTATGACATAAGTGATGTTCAGTGTGGAGATTCTGAAAGGAAACTTCTTTGTACATTGCAAACAGTTGAGATTGCTTTTGAAATTTATTTTTGATCTTTACAAATTCTGTAATTCTCAGGGAGTTTCTTGAATTTCCAAGGCCTTGTTTACTAAATGAGAAAATGTTTGTCACAAATTAGGTATGAGTTATATGTGTAAAAATTATTGTGTCAGTGAATTTCCCAGGCCTCAACACTCATTGTCCTTCATACTGATGGGATCACTAGGCCTACACTTGTAGCCTAATTCATTTTGAAATGAATTTGGAAGTTCAGAAGCATGAGTCACCTAATCAATTTTTTCCCTGTTTATCCTCAATTTGAACCTTTTACTACATTTCCCATCATAGTAGTAATATTACAGAATTGACATGGAGGACTTTGAATGACCTGATTAAGAGGTCATTTTCCACTGGATAGGCAGTACAAAGATTTAAAATATTTGAATGTATTAATATAAACGAAGAGACATTCTTGGAAAGTTCAGTGAAAGCTTTTAGTGCAAGGTTGTTGTGAGTAAAACAGCTCAGTATGGAGCTAGAGATCAAAATAAAGGTAGGTAAGCATATTAATGGAAAGCCTTGCCTGATATGCTAAGCTTGTACTTTATCCTATTAAATGTGAGAAAAGAACAAGGTGCTGTGCTCTAAAGAATGACATAACCACAACCTGGTCATCTGATTGAAGTGGGAAAGATTTGAAAGACTTAAAACGAAAGCTACTTGAAAACTTACTATAGTTTGAGTCTGAAATATTACCCACACATTCAAGGGTTGAAATACTTGGTCCCCGGATGATGTCACTGTTTGAGGATGTTATGGAATGTTTGAGATTGTGGACTGGTAAAAGGAGATCACTAGCAGGAGAAAAGGTGGGCCTTAATGGTGATATCTGCCTTTGGTACTGTTCCAAGCTCTCTCTGCACAGATGATACACCTCAAACTTAAACACTCTATTTTACTTGATGTAGGCAAAATGAATATCCTATTCCTGTGTTTTCTGCCTTGTGAACCCTCAAATGTCTCTGAAAGAGGATGGTGGGTTAGCTCAAAACTCAGAAAAAAAATGTTTCAAACATCTTTTATGATGTTCAACATCTTTATTCCCAACAATCTATAAGAGACTATCATGTACCATTCACACGGGAGTTGGATTCGGTTAACATTTTTTTGTAGAAATATTCAGCTGCCTCATATTTGAAGGATGAATGTTATATTAGTTATTTATTATTGTTGTATAACAATTACAATATTGCATCTCAAAAATACACATATGTAATATTTCATTGTTTGGTGATCAAGATTCCAGTCATGGAAACACTGAAGTTCGTTATTTTTTGTTTCTCTGGGCTATTATTAAAATCTGTAGACTCTATCTCTAAACTGAGTGCTCATTTTAGTAGAAATATGACTCTAAGCCTATCTAGATTATTGGAAAAATCCAGTTTCTTATGCCTGTGAGGCATAGACCTCAGATCCTACACATGATTCACAATTATGTTCCCTGTGGAAAATAATACATTTCACATAGCAGGTTCAAATATACTCATTTGCTTCTTTAGAGTGAAAGAAAGAGAGGGAGAAGGAAAAGAAAAATTAAATTGGGGGGAGGGGAAGAGGCAGAGGTAGTGCTAGCAAGATGGGGTCTTGTATAAAATGATAGAATCACTAGGTTCAGATTTCTATCATCTATATAATATTTTCTTAGATAGAAGCAAGCAACGAGTTCCACCCACACTGAAAGGGAACGGATCATTTAAGGACATGAACACCAGAGGGCAAGGATTAGCAAAGGTTACCTTAGGATCTCTCTACCATGGGAATTAACAGTGTTAGAATGGTAGAAATCAAAGGTGCAAGGAAATAATGCCATGCAGAATTTTTATCGGACAGACACAGTGCTGGCAGGAAAAGGCTGACACTCTGAACCCTAGCGATTTAAGGGGAGTTAAGCAAAAAGATGTACTTGTGCTTGTAAGACTTTATGCAGGGTTTTTTCGGGGGAGGGGGCTTGGTGAAGAGTGAGCAACACTGAGAACAGCTGGTCCTCCTGTTGTAGGCAGGTCAGAAAAGAGGATTACAAGAATCTGCAGAGGATATGTATGGGTGCATTTTAGGAAATCCGGGAACACAAATAACCCCTGGTAACCAAACAGAAATGAAGCAGAGGGAATTTGGATAAGCTTCTCATAGCAATGGGAACAAAATAGAAAAGGATGAGAAATGGGTTTGTTGAGGAGAACAGCAGCTCTAAGGCACTCTCAAGTAGTATCTGATCAGATGTTATCAGATTAAAACTGAATTCAGAATGACAGAAGTGGGAGAAAGACAGAGAATGGGAATCAAGATGAAAACAGGAAGAGATTCAGAATAAATGAAAGCAAGGGAGCCTCTAGGTTATTTGGTGTTGGTTTCTGAGTGATGGCCGTGACTCTGTAACTGTACAAAAACTAAAGAGAAATTAAATCAACTTAAATATAAATGCAGACACTGAGTATCTGAGAAGATATGTGACATGGACTTTGTTAATGTTTAAAAAACAATTATCAAGGAAATAATTTCGCCAAAAAATACCTTATGTTAGGCTTTCTACAGGTGAGTGTCAAGGACTATATAAATTGAGCTATTAGATAGTTTTCTAAGGTGTTAAACCAGCATTAGTGCTGTCTGTGTTTCTCAGCTATTATTAGGGGAATTTTCCCCTAGAATTACTTTCCTCAGTCACAGGAAGCCAAATGCTTTCACATTGAGTGAGGAAAGATCGTCATTAATGAATGCTACTGGGGTGTGTATTAGCAAGTTGACATCTAAATATTTGTCCATGGATTATCTGACAGTAGGAGTAATGACAGCAGGTACTTAATTCCTTGAAGCCATTTCCCTCCTCCCTGAGTTGTTTCATTCCTTCGGTATCATTATTAAGTTTGTTCCCTCCTCATAATTGAGCAATGTCCTAAATTTGTATTGACTTGAAAAGAGTACTACTGAGAAGCAAATACAAAACTATAAATAGTTTTAAATGAACCAAACACAAAATTAAGGGATCAAACTCCAGTCAGAATCATTTATCTCACCTCTCTTCTGCTATTCAAAGGTGCCAGAACAATTATTTGTGCCTATTTTAGTCTCTTTTTTTATCTTCCTTTCATTCTGAATTTCAGGCAGAACCATGTGATGCTGTAATACACTGTACCATTTAAAGTGCAAGGAATTACAGCAACTTCAACTTTCAAGGTGGGGGCAGTAATGTGAAAAGATATCATTATTATTTTGGGGATTACTTTATTGACTCAGTTTTAAATTAAATGAGTACCTTGGATTTAGGACAACATAGGTGCTAGAATCTGAACACAAATATGTTTATGCCAACCTTCTAGCTTGCAGTTTTATAAACAGCAAAGGAAATTTCCAACATTTTAGCTTTCAACTTGATCTTTTCGAAGTTGATTTCAGCCTCTCCCAAGCACTGGGCTGTTCAAGGCATTCCCTGAATTATTAATGTCAAATACAGTTTTATGAATTCTAGTTGCACTTCTTGCACAGAGCAGAGGGACTCCTGGGCTTCCTTGTATTCACCAGCAAAGCTGGGGGAGGGTGTTGAAAGCTTTACTTCCTTCTTGCTTCCTACACAAAAATAAATACTCAACAGAGATTACCATCTCTAAACTAATTCTCAGGTTGTTTGTTAATGGCAAGATTCAGAGCAATTGATATGTGTTGTAAAATAGACAGGTTAAGACCCTCCTATTCATTTAGAGGTACTCTATGACACTGGTGTGCTCTCAAAAGCAGATTTCTGCCAAGTCCTTACTTCTGTTGCTTTTACTTACTAATGGAGACTTTTGAGAGGGAGCAAGATTAACTTCCAAATACCAAGATCTGTGCAGTATGATTTGTTGGAAAAACATGTCATGCCTTCCTCTTCCAGCATTCTTTATACTTCCCCTCCTTGAGTAGGAAAGAAGCTGGTGCTTTTTCTTTCCTGACACATTCTAATGCCATGTGCTAATGGCTAGAACAACAAGGAAAGAGTTCCATGTTTCTAAACTAAAAGGATTCTAGAGGCGGAAGGATTTCAAACAATCTTGTGCAAACTTTGCAACAATTTGTTAGCTGCCGAATATTGCCTATGCTGGACAAAAATTGGGAACTGAGGAGTGGGGTGGGATGGGGGAAAGGGGAGATGGGGAGAGACAAGTGAGAAGGGGAGGATAGGGAGAGCTTGGGGGAATGGGATGGTTGGGATAATGGAAGGATCGATATGGGAGAGGGAAGTATATATCTTAATTAAGGGAGCCATCTTAGGGTTGGCAAGACTCTAGAGGGGTACCCAGGGGTCCAGAGAGATGTACCCAACTAGGTCCTTGGGCAGATGAGGAGAGAGAGCCTGAAATGGCCCGATCCTATAACCATACTAATGAATATCTTGCATATCACCATAGAACCTTCATCTGGCGATGGATGGAGATAGAGACAGAGACCCACATTGGAGCAATGGACTGAGCTCCCAAGTCCAAATGAGGAACAGAAGGAAGGAGAACATGAGTAAGGAAGTCAAGACCGCGAGGGGGGCACCCACCCACTGAGACGGTGGGGCTGATCTATTGGGAGATCACCAAGGCCAGCTGGACTGGGACTGAAAAAGCATGGGATAAAACCAGACTCTCTGAACATGGTGGATAATGAGGGCTGCTGAGAAGCCAAGTACAATGGCTCTGAGTTTTGACCCTATTGCATGTACTGGCTTTGTGGGAGCCTAGCCTATTTGGATGCTCACCTCCCTAGTCCTGGATGGAGGGGGGAGGACTTTGGACTTCCCACAGGGCAGGGAACCCTGACTGCTCTTTGGACTGGAGAGGGATGGGGAGGAAAGTGGGGTGTGGGGAGGGGGGGAGGGGGAGGGAAAAGGGAGGCGGGAAGGAGGCAAAAATTTTTAATGAAAAAAAAATTTAATAAAAAAATTAAACTTTAAAAAAATGTCCTGAACCATTTCTACTCTTATTAATGCCTCAAAGGCACAACTAACTAAAGTGGAATGGGAAAATAAAATAGACTAGAACATGGAAGGTTTTAGTTTCTTATTACTGTGCATTTACATAATATAAATGTTATGTCTATATTAGTAAGACATCATGCAGTGATTTGATGTACTTACATAATACATGATGTTTAAATAAGCTGAAACACAGTTGTCTTGTCAAGCACCTACCATTTATGCTGAAAACTTCCACCTGCAACATGTTTTTTCAACTTCTTGAAACATACAATGTATATTGAGCTACATCACACTAGGACTTACTGACAACTTTTCTATTCTCAATTTTCATAAGAGCAGCCATTTTAGATTCCCCATTTGTGATCAAGTTATATGTGTCTTACTGTGCATGACTTAATTTACCTATCATGGACACTGTAACAAAAATAGTATTTTCTTCTAATTTTTGGTTAAATAGCATTACACAGACACACACACACACACACACACACACACACCTTTGATTTTTTTTATCAGTAGGCCAACAGAGTTTTTCCATTTCTTGGAGGTTAGGAATAGTGTTGTATTGGACATAAGGTTGCAGAAATCTCTTCAGAATACTGATTTTATTTCCTAAGCCATCTTCTAATTTCACTTGAAATTTCTCAGGAACTTCTACAGAGTTTCCAATCCTGGCTGGACTAATTTACGTCCCTACTAACAAAGTGTAAGGGATCTTTCTCTACATTCTTACCAGGACTTGGTGTTTGGAATATCTTTCATATTAATAGCCTTTCTAACTAGAGTGAGATACACATCTTTGTGTATTTGATTAATGCTGTTGAGCGTATTTCATATATGCCTTGCCTACTTGTATGTCTTCTTTTTATAGATGTCTGTTTTCATCTATTTCCCATTTTAAAATCAGGTTATCCAATTTTAAAATCTGTGTTTCTGTAATTGATCTTTTGGAATACCTTATATATTCTAAACAGTACCTAACCCCTTATCAAATGTATACATTGTGAATAATTTATCCCATACTTTGGTGGTCTATGCACTCTTGATTTTTTTTCCTTTTTCCTATATAGCTGCATTCTAGTTTAGAATAATATCATTAATATTTTGCTTTTATTTGAATTTGGAAATTTTCTAAAAGATATCATTTTCATAAGTCCTACAATGTTTCCTGTAACTTTTCTTTTAACAATTTTGGGGCTTGTATTCAACTCCTTAGCTGATTTTGCATCCGTTTTATAACTTGTAAGAGATAATGTCTAGCTTCATTCTACATCATGTGAATATACAACTTTCCCCAAACCATTTATCAAATATATTCCTTTCTGCAATGTGAATTCTTTTTTCTTTTTCTTTCTTTCTTTTTTTTTTTTTTTTAGTTTTTCGAGACAGGGTTTCTCTGTCACTTTCGAGCCTGTCCTGGCACTGGCACTAGCTCTTGTAGACCAGGCTGACCTTGAACTCACAGAGATCTGCCTGCCTCTGCCTCCCGAATGCTGGGATTAAAGGCGTGCACCACCACTGCCCGGCTGCAAGGTGAATTCTTGATAAATTTGTAAAAAAAGATGGCTACAGATGATGCTTAGTTTTCCTTTTAGTCTCTCTATTGTGCTCCATCATTCTGTGTAAGAGTTTCTATGCCAAGGTCATGAATATTATACAAAATTTAAGTGTATTATGAAGAAAGATAATGAAATAACTATGACCTTGTTGTTTTTTTGATCCAGAAAGCTTTGAATATTGAGGGTTTTGTGGTTTCTTGTAATCTTTAGTTATTTTTCTAATTCTGTGAAGAATATAATTTTTTTGTTTACTTTTTTTTATTGAGAAATAGAGAAAAAAAAACAAGTTTCCACCTCCTCCCAGCCTCCCATTTCCCTCCCCCTCCTCCGCCTCTACGCCCCCTCCTCCCACCCTTCTCCCCCTCCCCCCACTCCTTTCCCCCTCCCTCTCCAGTCCAAAGAGCAGTCAGGGTTTTCTGCCCTGTGGTAAGACCTAGGACCTCCCACCTCCGTCCATATCTAGGAAGGTGAACATCCAAACTGGCTGGGCTTCCACAAAGCCATCACATTACGTAGGATCAAACCCCCGTGCCATTGTCCTTTGCGTCTCATCAGCCCTCATAGTTCGCCATGTTCAGAGAGTCCAGTTTTATCCCATGCTTTTTCAGTCACAGTCCAGCTGGTCTTGGTGAGCTCTCAATAGATCAGCTCCACTGTCTCAGTAGGTGGGTGCATCCCTCGTGGTCCCGACTTATTTGCTCATGTTCTCCCTCCTTCTGCTCCTCATTGGGACTTTGGGAGCTCAGTCCAGTGCTCCAGTGTGGGTCTATGTCTCTATCTCCATCCATCACCAGATGAAGGTTTTAGCTTCTTTAGGTTCACCAATTGTAGACTCCGTGACCCTTATTTATGGCTAGGAACCAATTCTGAGTGAGTACATCCCATGTTCATCTTTTTGGGTCTGGGATACCTCACTCAGGATAGTGTTTTCTATTTCCATCCATTTGCATGCAAAATTCGAGAAGTCATTGTTTTTTATCGCAGCGTAGCACTCTAATGTGTAGATATTCCATACTTTCTTCATCCATTCTTCCATTGAAGGGCATCTAGGTTGTTTCCAGGTTCTGGCTATTACAAATAATACTGCTATGAACATAGTTGAACAAATGCTTTTGTCATATGATAGGGCATTTCTTGGGTATATTCCCAAGAGTGGTATTGCTGGGTACAGGGGTAGGTTGATCCCGAATTTCCTAAGAAACCGAAACACTGACTTCCATAGTGGTTGCACAAGATTGCATTCCCACCAGCAATGGATGAGGGTACCCCTTCCTCCACAACCTCTCCAGCAAAGGTTATCGTTGGTGTTTTTGACTTTAGCCATTCTCACAGGTGTAAGATGATATCTCAAAGTTGTTTTGATTTGCATTTCCCTGATTGCTAAGGAAGTTGAGCATGACCTTAAGTGTCTTTTGGCCATTTGAACTTCTTCTGTTGAGAATTCTCTGTTCAGATCAGTGCCCCATTTTTTAATTGGGTTAATTAGCATTTTAAAGTCTAGTTTCTTGAGTTCTCTATATATTTTGGAGATCAGACCTTTGTCTGTTGAGGGGTTGGTGAAGATCTTCTCCCAGTCAGTAGGTTGCCTTTGTGTCTTAGTGACAGTGTCCTTTGCTTTGCCGAAGCTTCTCAGTTTTAGTAGGTCCCATTTATTCAATGTTGCTCTTAATGTCTGTGCTTCTGGGGTTATACATAGGAAGCGATCTCCTGTGCCCATCTGTTGTAGGGTATTTCCCACTTTCTCTTCTATCCTTTTCAGTGTGTTCGGGCTGATATTGAGGTCTTTAATCCATTTGGACTTGAGTTTTGTGCACGGTGAAAGATGTGGGTCTATTTTCATTCTTCTACAGGTTGACATCCAGTTGTGCCAGCACCATTTGTTGAAGATGCTTTCTTTCTTCCATTGTATACTTTTAGCTCCTTTATCAAAAATGAGGTGTTCATAGGTTTGTGGGTTAAAATCTGGGTCTTCTATACGATTCCATTGGTCGACTTCTCTGTTTTTATGCCAGTACCACACTGTTTTCATTACTGTAGCTCTGTAATAGAGTTTGAAGTCAGGGATGGTAATGCCTCCAGAAGATCCTTTATTGTATAGGATTGTTTTGGCTATCCTGGGTTTTTTGTTTTTCCATATAAAGTTGATTATTGTCCTCTCCAGATCTGTGAAGAATTTTGATGGGATCTTGATGGGGATTGCATTGAATCTATAAATTGCCTTAGGTAGAATTGCCATTTTTACTATGTTGATCCTCCCAATCCAAGAGTAAGGTAGATCCATCCATTTTTTGGTATCCTCTTCAATTTCTTTCTTCAATGCCTTAAAGTTCTTGTAAAATAGATCTTTCACTTCCTTCGTTAGATTTACCCCAAGATATTTAATGCTGTTTGTGGCTATCGTGAATGGTGAAGCTTCTCTGATTTCCCTCTCTGCTTCCCTATCCTTTGTGTATAAGAGGGCGACTGATTTTTGGAGTTGATCTTGTATCCTGCCACATAACTAAAGCTGTTTATCAGCTGTAAAAGTTCTTTGGTGGAGTTTTGGGGGTCGCTTAAGTACACTATCATATCATCTGCGAATAACGAAAGTTTAACTTCTTCCTTTCCAATTCGAATCCCCTTGATCCCATTATGTTGTCTTATTGCTATTGCTAGAACTTCAAGTACTATATTGAAGAGGTATGGAGAGAGTGGACATCCTTGTCGTGTTCCTGAGTTAAGCGGGATGGCTTTGAGTTTCTCTCCGTTTAATTTGATGTTAGCTGTCGGCTTGCTGTATATAGCTTTTATTATATTTAGGTATGACCCTTGTATCCCTAATCTCTCCAAGACTTTTAACATAAATGGATGTTGAATTTTGTCGAATGCTTTTTCAGCATCTAATGAGATGATCATATGGTTATTTTCTTTCAGTTTATTTATATGCTGGATTACATTGATAGATTTTCGTATGTTGAACCAGCCCTGCATCTCAGGAATGAAGCCTACTTGATCATAATGGATAATTTTCCTAATATGTTCGTGGATTCGGTTTGCCAATATTTTGTTGAGGATTTTTGCGTCGATGTTCATGAGTGAGATTGGCCTGTAATTCTCTTTCCTGGTTGAGTCTTTGTGTGGTTTTGGTATCAGAGTAACTGTAGCTTCATAAAAGGAATTACGTAATGACCCTTCTGTTTCTATATTGTGGAATACATTAAGGAGTATGGGTATTAGCTCTTCTTGGAAGTTCTGGAAGAATTCCGCATTGAAACCATCTGGTCCTGGGCTTTTTTTTGGTAGGGAGGTTTTTGATAACAGCTTCTAATTCTTCACGACCAACAGGTCTGTTTAGATTGTTCTCCTGGTCCTGGTGTAACTTTGGTATATGGTATTTATCTAAAAAAGTGTCCATTTCTTTTACATTTTCCAGTTTTGTGTTATACAGGCTTTTGTAATATGATCTGATGATTCTCTGAATTTCCTCTGTGTCTGTGGTTATGTCCCCCTTTTCATTTCTGATCTTATTAATTTGCGTATTCTCTCTCTGCCGTTTGATTAGTTTGGATAGGGGTTTATCAATCTTGTTGATTTTCTCCAGGAACCAGCTTTTTGTTTCATTGATTCTTTGGATTGTTTTCTGTGTTTCTATTTTGTTGATTTCAGCCCTCAGTTTGATTATTTCCAATCTTCTACTCCTCCTTGGTGAGTCTGCCTCTGTTTTTTCTAGATCTTTCAGGTGGGCTGTTAAGTCTTCAATATGTGCTTTCTCTGTTTTCTTTAAGTGGGCACTTAGTGCGATGAACTTTCCTCTTAGGACTGCTTTCATAGTGTCCCATAAGTTCGAGTATGTTGTTTCTTTATTTTCATTGAATTCAAGGAAGACTTTAATTTCTTTCTTTATTTCTTCCTTGATCTAGGTGTGGTTCAGAAGTTGACTGTTCAGTTTCCATGAGTTTGTAGGCTTTCTGGGGGTAGCATTGTTGTTGAATTCTAACTTTAATCCATGGTGATCTGATAAGACACAGGTGGTTACTAATATTTTTTTGTAACTGTGTAAGTTAGCTTTGTTACCGAGTATGTGGTCAATTTTCGAGAAGGTTCCATGAGCTGCAGAGAAGAAGGTATATTCTTTCCTCTTCGGGTGGAATAATCTATAGATGTCTGTTAAGTCCATTTGCTTCATTACCTCCATTAATTCTCTAATTTGTCTGTTAGGTTTCTGTTTGATTGACCTGTCCATTGGTGAGAGAGGAGTGTTGAAGTCTCCTACTATTAGTGTGTGTGGTTTGATGGCTGCCTTGAGTTTTAGTAATGTTTCTTTTACATACGTGGGCGCTTGTATATTCGGGGCATAGATATTCAGGATTGAGACTTCATCCTGATGAATTGTTCCTGTTATGAGTATAAAATGTCCCTCTCCATCTCTTCTGATTGATTTAAGTTTGAAGTAAACTTTGTTAGAAATTAGTATGGCCACACCTGCTTGTTTCTTAGGTCCATTTGCTTGATAAGCCTTTTCCCAGCCCTTTACTCTGAGTAGGTGCCTGTCTTTGTGGTTGAGGTGTGTTTTTTGTAGACAGCAGAACGTTGGATCCTGTTTTCGTAACCAATCCCTTAGCCTGTGCCTTTTTATAGGTGAGTTGAGCCCATTGACATTAAGTGATATTAATGACCAGTGGTTGTTAACTCCGGTCACTTTTTTAGTAGTAGGGTTTGTGTGTTTCCCTTCTTTGAGTTGTGCTGGTGAAAGGTCTCTAGATGACTGAGTTATTGTGGGCATTGTTGGACTCCTTGGTTAGTGACTTTCCTTCTATAATTTTCTGTAAGGCTGGATTTGTGGCTACGTATTGTTTGAATTTGTTTTTATCCTTGAAAGTTTTGTTTTCTCCATTTATAGTGAACGAAAGCTTGGCTGGATATAGTAGTCTGGGTTTGCATCCATGGTCTCTTAGTTTTTGCAGTACATCTATCCAGGACCTTCTGGCTTTCATGGTTTCCATAGAGAAGTCAGGTGTAAGTCTGATAGGTTTACCTTTATAAGTAACTTGGCCTTTTTCCTTTGCGGCTCTTAATATTCTTTCTTTATTCTGTGTATTTTGTGTTTTGAATATTATATGGCGAGGGGATGTATTTTTTTTTGATCCAGCCTATTTGGTGTTCTGTATGCTTCTTGAACCTTCATAGGTACCTCTTTCTTCAGGTTGGGAAAGTTTTCTTCTATAATTTTATTAAGTATATTTTCTGTACCGTTGAGCTGCACTTCTTCTCCTTCTTCTACTCCAATTATTCTTAGGTTTGGTCTTTTTATTGTGTCCCAAATTTCCTGAATGTTTTGTGATGAGAATTTGTTGGTTTTGCTGTTTTCTTTGATCAGTGTGTTTATTTTTTCTATGGTATCTTCAGTGTCTGATATTCTCTCTTCTATCTCTTGTAATCTGTTGTTAGTACTTGTTTCTGTCATTCCTGTTGGTTTACCCAGATTTTCCATCTCCATTCTTCCCTCGGTTTGTGCTTTCTTCATTGCTTCCATTTCATTCTTCATGTCTTGAACCGCTTCCCTAACCTGTTTGATTGCTTTTTCTTGTTTCTCTTGGTTTTCTTGCGTGTCTTTGAGCGATTTATTTATTTCCTCTACCTTTTTGTTTGTAATCTCTAATTGTTTATGGCAGTTTTTCACCTCCTGTTTAAGGTCCTCTATTATTTTCATATAGTTCACTTTTGAGTCGATTTCTTCTATTTCTTCAGGAGTAGGGTGTACAATTCTTCTTATTTCGGGATCCCTGGTTTCTGGTGGTGTCATGTTGCCTTTCAGATTGTTGGAGGAATTCTTGTATTGGCGCCTTCCCATCTCTTCCTTCAAATGGAGCCAGGAGAGACCTGGTCTCTTGGTCCAGACTTTGCTGTGATTGACTCTCAGGGTATATCTCTTCAGTGTAGAAGCAGGAACCGTTCTCGTCCAGATGGGATTCCTCCGCAACCGTCCTGATGAGATTCCTCAGCAACCGTCCTGATGGGATTCCTCAGCAACTAAACAGGGCCGCCGGTAGCCCAATGATCCAGGGCCAACAGGATGAATGGAGCAGGGGGGGGAGGGTGGTATCCAGGAGCGCGCAGGAAGCCTGGCGCTGGAGCTGAAGGTGCCCGGCTCCCTTACAGGGGACCCTGAGGCCTGCCCGGCTGGCAGGCACTCACCGCTCTGGGTGGGTCGCCTTAGTTTAGGAGCTTAAGACTGTAGTTGAGCACTGGTCCTAGCATACAGCGGGGCAGGGTTGGGGAGGGGTGCTAAAGAATATAATTTTTAAGACACTTGCATTGACTTGTTAAATCACTTTGCACATGATTATTTTAGCAATATTTATGCTTTCTGCCAATGAACATAGGATATGTTTCTGCATCTTTTTTGTTTTCAATTCATCATTATATATTTATATTTCTGATTAACTATTTAGTTTCATTTATTTCTAGGTATGTTTGTGGTAGCTCTGGTAAATGGAATTTTCTTTTCTTGAAAACAGATTATTCTCTCATACAATACACCCCAAACACAGATTCACCTCCCTCCACTCCTCACAGCTATCCCCCACCTCTGCTCCTGTTCCATTTCCTCTTCAAAAATGAACTTGCCTCCAAGAGAAGACAGTCAAACAAAACAAAAAAGATACAATAAGACAAGGCAATAGTCCTCATCTCTAGGCTGAACAATGCAACTCAGAAGGAGGAAAAGAGTCCCAAGAGCAGTCAAGAGTCAGATATTGCCCCAATCCCAATGTTAGGACTCATACAAAACACCAAACTAACAGCTATAACGTATAGCCATGGTTGTATGGTACAGACCCCTGCAGGAGCCATGTTTGTGGCTTTAGTCTATGTGAGCCCATGTGAACCCTGCTTAGTTTCTTAAAGTCCTCCATGCCCTCTGACTCCTAGAATCTTTTCTCCCCCTTTTCTGTGGAACTCACCAATCTCCTAGGTGAGGGACCTAATGGAAACCTAAAACATTTTCTTGATTTCTTAGATTATTTGATATTAACATATAACAACACAAGAGATAACAGATAATTATGTATTTGTTTGGCATACTTATTGACTTTTTGTTTTTTATACATTTTACATATCAACCACAGTTCCTCCTCTATTCCCTCCTCCCCATCCTCCCTGCTTCTCCATCACTCTCCATCCACACCTCAGAGAGGGTAAGGCCTCCCATGGGGAGTCAACGAAGCCTGGCATATAAAGTTGAGGTAAGACCAAGTCCTTCCCACCTGCATCAAGGCTGAGAAAAGTATTCCACCTTTGGGAATGGGTTTCAAAAGGTCAGTTCATGAACAAGGGGTCCCACAGACAGACCAAGCCACACAACTGTCACACACATTCAGAAGGCCTAGTTAAATCCCATGCATGATGACAGAAGTTACAAAATAATCCCACACTAGTTCAGAACTACATATAATAAAGGGTTTTTTATTTAGAAGTAGACTCACAGATCACAGTCTTCTGCACAAATGGGAAACAGGAACTGAATCTAGCAGCTGGAAGCAATAGCCAGAAGCAAGAGAGTTAGTGCGTGCTTTACAGCTGCATTTATAGTATAAGAGACCACACCCAAGTGGGCTGGTATCTTAAAGGCTATTGGCTGAAGGATCTCCCACAGCACATGCTTGTTTGCCAGCTGTCAGTCCAGAGTCCATGAGCTCCCACTAGCTCACATCAGCTGTCTCTCTGGGTGCACCCAGTGTGATCTTGACCTCCCCTACTTGCTCATATAATCCCAGCTCCCTCTCTTCGACTGGAATCCAGGAGCTCTTAGCCCAGGACTTGGCTGTGGATATCTGCAACTGCTTCCATCAGTTACTGGATATAGGTTCTATGATGGCAATTAGGGTGGCCACCAATCTGATTACAGAAGAAGACCAGTTCAGGTACCCTTTCCATTATTGCTAAGAGTCTTAGCTGTAGTCATCCTTGTGGATTCCTGGAAATTTCCCTTTACATCTAATATCCTCTTATAAGTGAATATAAACATGGTATTATTCACTCTTAAGAAGATATTAGATGCAAAACAATGGATAATCAGGTTAAATCCACAAGCCCAGAGAAGCTAGGTAACAAGGAAGATCCTAAGATGGAGACATATGGATCGTCCTATGAAAGGAAAATAGATAAAGATCTCCTAGGTCAACAGGTGGGTGGTGAGTAGAGGGGAGGGGATAGGGGATGAGAACATGAGGGAACAGAATGGTCAAGTTGGGGGAGGGATGGAGAAGAAGAGCAGTGAAAGAGATATCTTTATAGAGGGAGTCATTATAGGATTAGGGAGAAACTTGGTGCTTTTTATTGGTTAAAATATATTTGAGTACAGTACTTACAGTTGTCTGTGTATGTGTGTGTACATGTATATATATATATATATATATATATATATATATATATATATGAAATTAGTAACAAAGTGGCAATTTCTTCTCCAATTTAGGTCCCCTTTATTTTTCTTTATTTTTCTTTTTGGTTTTTCAAGATAGGGTTTCTCAATGTAACAACCCTGGCTGTCCTAGACCTAGCTCTTGTAGACCAGGCTGGCCTCAAACTCGCCAAGATCTTCCTGTTTTTGCCTTCTGAGTGCTGGGATTAAAAGCATGTGCCACCACTGCCAGGCTCCCCTTATTTCTCTTAATGACTCTGGCTAACTTCCACAACTATGTTGAATAAAAGTGATAAAAATGGGCATTCTTGTTTTGTTACAGTGCTTACTTTTTTTTCCATTTTCCGTATAAACTTTACTATTGACTTATTACAAATTATCTTTATTATCATGAGAAGCATTTTTAAAAACTTAATTTGCTCAGTTTTTATCATGAAAATATTCTGCATTTATCAAATTTATTTTCTTTATTTGTGAGCTGACCATATATATGACCAATAGCCTTCTTTCTGATTAGTAGGGTTTCACTTCTTTTGATTTCTATGTACTGACCCACCTTAGTATTCCTAGAATGAATCAGCCTTAGTTACAATGAATAATCTTTAAATGTGCTATTATACTTAGTTGGTTTCTCTTGTTGAGGATTTTTACATCTATGTTGATCTGTAATGCTGGACTGCATTCTTCTTTTAAAAAAATAAGTTTTGGTATGAAAATAATTCTGGTATAATAGAATGATTGTGAAAAATTTATACATCTCCTCTAATGTGGAATAAATTGAAGAGAATTTATAGCAGTTCTTTAAATATTTTGTAGAATTCATCGGTGATACCATCTTTTCCTCTGCTTTTCTTTGGTGGGGTGTTTTCTGTTTGTTGGATCTCAATCCTTGTGATAGGTCTGTTCAGGGGTTCTGATTCTTCTTGCCTCAGTCTCTGTAGGTACATGTGTCTAAAAATTTGTCATGTTTTTCTAGGCTGTCAAATTTGTTGTCATGTGTCTATTCATGATGATTTCTAATGATTTTTTTGTATATCTGTATTCTTTTTTAATATCTCCCTTTTTGTCTGTGACTTCATCTGAGATTTTCTTTTCTTTTCTTGGTTTAGATAAGGTCTTATGTATTTTGTTTTCATGGTACAAGTTCTTGGATGCATTTATTATTCATTGTGTTATTTAGTCAGCATTTATTTCAACTCTGAGATTTATTATTTCCATCCTTGTAGTAACAATGAATTTGGTTTGTTCTTGTTTTTCTAGTTCTTCAAGATATAATAATATGTTGTACATGTGTACTTTATTGATGTGGATGATGACTGCTATGAATTACCTTTTTTAAAATTAAATTATTTGTTGAGAATTTTATACGCAAGTGCTGTATTTCTATCAGTCCCATCCATTTCTCTCACTATTCCAACTTCTTCCATGCCCCCTAACTACCTCTTACATTTATGGCCTCTCCTGTACTTCTATAATTATTGTTCTACACACAAACACATACACACAAACACACACAGATCCCACACCTATACACATGTATGTAACACACTGATCACAGTGTTGTTCTAATGTATCTTTGTTTATAGCTGACCATATAGGATTAGATAACCTAACACGGAGCTTGTGCCTGGAAAAGACTGATCTTCTCTCACTAGCCTGTAACTATCTAGTTTAGGACCTTATGAAATTTTCCCTATCTATCTCAGCATGTCAATTTATGTGATCATTACATTGGTCTTGTTCAGACGAACATATTATTGAGCTTCTACAGGTACACCATCCCTGTGAGGACTAGAAGACACCATCCAGCAGCAGACATCCTGGTTCTCTTCTTGCTCACTTTTCCAGCCCTAGTCTACAATGCACCCCAGATCTTAGAGGTATAACTTGTTTTGTAGATGTACCAACTGAGACTGGAACTACCTTGTTCACTTACTCTCTGCATTTTGGTTCATTGTAGATCTCTGTAGAAGCTTCAGTCTATTGCAAAAAAAAACCCAGCTTCTTTGAAAGACAATTATTTAGAATACAGTGAGAAATGTCATTGGCTTAGAAAAATGATATAGTAGGCACTAATCTAGGGTTTTGCTTTGCTGTATTTGTTTGGTTTTGGTATATTGCTGTCCATATAAATTAGTTCCTCAATTTTTTAAAAAAAATCCTTTCTAATTTCTTCCTGTATCAATTGTTTTGAAGTAAATTGTTTAATTTTCATGTACTTACACAATTTCCAATTTTTTCTTGCTTTTAATTTCCAGCTTTAGCACATTATGATCAGGAAAGAGTGTGGCTTTAAGTTTTAAATTTTTATTTTATTTTATATACTTCATATCATCTATCCTAGGAAATTTTCTATGTGCTCATGAGAAAAAAATATACTTAGCAGGACCAGATGGAATAGTCCATAGGTTTCTTTTAGGCCCATTTGGTTTAGGGTCCCATTTAACTGCTGTTTCCTTGTTGTTTTTCTGTTTGAACAAACTGTCCATTCCTTAGTGTGGGCTACTAAAAATAAATGAGAAATAGAGTGCTAAACTATTACATTGAAATTTTTTTTTCAAATTAATCTTATTGAGCTATACATTTTTCTCTGTTCCACTCCCTTCCTGACTCCTCCCCTTCAGCCATCTCCCATGGTCCCTAGGCTCCAAATTTACTCAGGAGATCTTGTCTTTTTCTACTTCTCATGTATACTAGATGTTTGTATGTCTCTCTTAGGGTACTCATTGTTGTCTAGTGTCTCTGGGATTGTGATTTGTTGGCTAGTTTGCTTTATGTTTCAACATCCTTAGTCATCAGAGATATACAAATCAAAACAACTCTGAGATTCCATATTACACCTGTAAGAATGGCCAAAACCAAAACACTGATGACAACCTATGCTGGAGATGTTGTGGGGTAAATGGAATACTCCAGCACTGATGGTGGTAGTGCAAGCTGGTACAGACACTTTGGATATCAGTATGGCAATTTCTCAGAAAATTAGCAAACAATATTCATCAAGACCTAGTAATACCACTTTTGAGTATATGCCCAAAGAATGCTCAATCATACCACAAGGACATGTGCTCAACTATGTTTATAGCAGCATTGTTTGTCATAGCCAGAACCTGGAAACAACCTAAATGCCCCTCAACCAAAGAATGGATAAGGAAAATGTGGTACATTTACACAATGGAGTACTATAGAGCAGAAAAAATAATGACATCTTGAAAGTTGCAGGCAAAGGGATGAATCTAGAAAATATCATATTGAGTGTGGTAACCCAGATCCAGAAAGACAATTATCATATGTACTCATTCATAAGTGGTTTCTAAATATTGGAATTTCTATTCCCTTTAGATTTATTAATACTCATTCTATATATGTGGGTGTTTATATAAGGGGCACATACACTTAAAACTGTTATTTTATTTTTCTAAGTTGACCCCATCATCATCCACAACTATAAGGTGGCTGTCATACAAAAGGTGTACCTTGTAATTATTTGTATATTTTCTTTTGAAGTATTGAGAATCTTGTTTATTTTTTTAACTGTTAGAATCTAATTGTAAGCTGTCTTAAGATAGACTTGGTTATTCTTCATTTGACTGATGACCCTTGATCATCCCATACCTGGATATTCATATCCTTTCTCTTGGTTTGGGAAGTTTTGTTACTTCTTTTAATAAGTTTTCTACCTCTCTGCTGTTCTGATGCCCTCCTAGGATCACAATAACCTAATATTTTCTTTTTAATAGTAGCCCACAATTCTGCAAGTTTTATTCATTCCTCTTTGGTTTTGTATTTTTATTCTTCTCCAACAGTGTATTTTCAAAGAAATGGCCTGTCTGTGAGCACATCGATTTTTCTATTTGATCTGTTCTGATTTTAGTTTAACTGAGTATCTTTCAATTCAGCAATTTCCCCTTGTTTTCTCTTCTTTGTTATGTTTCTCTGTGAAATTAATGAAATATGCTTTTCTCTTTGATTCAAGCTTATTGTTTCTCTTCAAAAGAGGTCTTTAAATTTCTTTGAGAGTTTTTTTTGTGGTAATTATTATCACATCAATTCCTGTCCCCTTACTTTGAGGACCAGACAAAGTGATAGTTTCCTAAAAGTTCTTGACGCTTTTTGATATATGACATCACCTGACTATTGAATAAATTGTTATTTATTCTAATCACTTAATCTAACTTATTAATACATGCCTTTTTCATAAATCATAGGCAGTTGATTTTTCCAAGCCTGTGGTCAGTTCCGTTATTTCAGCAATGGATAATATTCAGATGCAGATTTCCCAGAAGTCTACTGTTTGTGCACTGTTACTGTTTCAGGACCACAGGGCAGTCATAGCCCATACATCATTGGTATATTGTTCAGAAAGAAACAAGGAAGTACATAGAGATTGTAGTCTATCCCTACAAGCCTCCGTCTGGGATTCCAGTGCCAGAGTAGACCCAAACGCCACATTTATATCACAGCTAAGGTAAAGCACTGCAGTTTTTTGCCTGAATCCAAGCAGGATCACTGTACACTAATATTTCACACTTGAGACCACTAATATCACCAAACCGTGTCATAATTAGAGCCGATAGCCTGCAAACACAAGCACAACTCTGAGGTATTAATGAGGCCCACATTCCTATAGGCTGCCTATTGTTGAAACGGACTCATTGCCCAAATATTCTACAAACAAAGACAGGAAATGTTAGCTACAATTTTACCCTGGCAGTGGAGTTGTTACTGAAACAGGAAGATTGGGCATTAGAACCTGATCAGTGTTTGGCTATACAAACACAAACCTGAGTTCTCTGGAAGAATATGGTGCTCATTACCCTTTCTTAAAGATAGTAAATAGTATTTTGTACCATCCTTTGTAGCCCATGTTGAAGTAGTCCTGGTAGAGAAATTACCTTCACCACAGAAGCTGCTGCTATACTGGCCCAGACAGTGTCAGATTTGCACCGGGTTGGACACACTAAGGCCTGTATTGCAGTAGTGCTCATGGAGGCCAAAGTACAACTTTGTGTCACTACTGCAGGGGTCTCTGTGTAGTGCAAGCACAGTTCTAGAGCTCCATCAAAGCACTGGACTGATTGATAACCATAGCTGCGCTGATGGGCTTTAGGGCTCTGAGTGGCAGTTGCTATCTGGTTATAAAGGCTGCTAGTGAACTCGGCCACACTTGAATCTCACAGGCACCGAAGTCTACAAACTCGCAGTGAGAAGACATATGTCAGCTGGACTCACTACAACTCTAGAGACCAAAAGTATCCTGCTTGTTTAAAGGTCCTCATGTGCTGCCAGGAGAAATCTAAAGGTTCTGTCTGTGAGCTATGACTGGCGCCGGGGGAACTTCATCGGGCTAATTCTTACCGCAATCAGCCTGGAACTGGGTTGCAAGACAAAACCCTGAGCTAATTTTTTTGAACATACTCTCCAGGGAGTGGATTCCTTCTTGTGAGAGGACAACATGTCCTGGAAGGAGAAGCTGTGGTAGTCGTCTGTTTGATACATGGCCTAACATTCCAAGAGCTCAATTCAAAATTACTGGCCTTGTGTGATTTCTCTCAACACTGAGTTTCACCAAGGTAGGACAAGTAAAGAATTTAAAGTCTAACACCTGAAGTTAATTTTCTTTTCCTTGGCTAAGTGGGAGAAATCAAGCTTCATGCTGGGCTGCTTCCAGTTAAGGGAAAGGAAATGGGGGCAACTCTTTCCTTTCTGCCTATATTTGATATGCCCTTTTATTTTGTTATAATAACTATAGGTAATTATAGTTACTCGCCTAATTCCATTAATTAATCTTGATGTACTATGGTACATCAAGGAGGCTTATATTCCTTATATTATACCATATAAGGAGGTTGTTGGGCATCACATTGCTCTACCCCCATTGATTTATTAGTTAACTAAAATTGCCTCTCTGTAACCTAAATTCCTCTGGATTTGTTCTAGTTTTTTTCCCCTTTAAGCCCTGAAGAATCTGTACTAGATTGTTGAGTTATTCTACAAAGGAACATTTTTATTTTCTTCATCTTTCTCTTTAATGAGTTCAGAGAAATCTTAACTATGAGTGGTTCCATAATAATAAACATGCCCAGATTTTAGACATCAAGCTTTCAAAGAAAGCAAAACATTAGAGGCTGGAAGTGTCACATAAAAACTATATAAAATGTTCCAACAGAGTTTGCCACTGTTGAGGCCAGGATTTGAAAATAATTAATTACTGTTAAGAATTCTCCGTTCACCTGCTGCAGGCTGGACCTTGTTCTTTAGACAACCATTGCTTTAAATGTCCTGTCAAATTGATTCAGATATTCAAGGCAAGAAAGAGATTTAATTAAACCTTTTCAATAGACTGGCTAAGCACTCATCTGCCACTACTGATTGACAGATACAATTTGGTAGTAGTTACTAAGATTCCGTTCCCCTTTCCTTTAAAACAGTTTTATGTTTCATGCTCCAAATGCTTACCAACTCACAGAGGAAATTCTGGCTTTGGTACCTGGTATTGTTAAAATGTTACTCCATTAAATGAGTAAGCTATATTCACCTCAAACAAGCAACCTAGACCCTTTTTCTGACACTCAAAGTGTATAATGTATATTACTCCTTCATGTCTTGGGTACCAATGACAAAGATTAGATTAGCCATCAAAGTAAGTCATTATAGTTTATCACCCTTTCCCCCCCAAAATAATGCAAATGTTAGTTTGTATTTCTTGGAGGGAAGTGAGGGATATGAGTAGAAATCTATGTCTCAGGAAGGGAACTCACTCAGGTAATATTTGATTAATTTGGGGCTCTGTATTTCTAGCCTTGTTTTTAGATCCCCTACCTGCCTACTTTACCCTGAAGAACTCATCTAGGCAATAATGTTTCTCTTTACTTTTCTCCCTGTTTACCTTTTGCTTGCCATAGCCTTTGTTTCCTATAGTTCTGCCCTATTTCTTTGACCTTTTACTCCAGCAAAAGCAGAATAAACTCCAGGATTGTGTGTTTCCATGAAGTATATGCGAAAGAATGAACTGATGACAGATTAATGTCATGTGCCTACCTAACCTCTATCATTTATACCCCTTTTAAAAACATACAAGTCAATGTATCAACTTTAGACTTGAAACAGTTCTAAATACCAGATTCACAGAGAAATGAAACAGGGGGTGGGGGAAGCACTGTTTTATAAAAAGTTTTTCAGACCTTATGCTCCTGAAATCAGCAATTTTACTATGAGGGAGAAAATGGCCTGTTTGGTTATGTGAAAAAGCTTTTCTATCATGAATGGGAAAAGTGCCATAAAATGCCACCATTTTCATCAAATGATGAATTTTCCACTTGTTCAATTTCTCTCGTTATTCTGAAGAGTTGTTTAGACTCTATGCCTTTAAAATATATTCTGAGATTGCCACTGAAATGTTACATTTATCACCAAGAGCTACCAATGGCACAGTAAAAACCTACTCTAATATGTGGCAGAAGGGAAACATCAGTTTCTGTAAATAGAATATACTGATTAGTTCCAGTGGTGTGGACTGGGGTAGTACCAAAAAAATATAAAAGGCCAAGATCTTCTAATCTAGCTAAAAAAGCAAAGTATATTATAAACTCCCATTGCTGGCCTTGCCTTTTTCTTTCCTTGCTGATATCAAGTCCATAAATATGGTGAACATTTCTAAGACCTACTGAACATTCTACAAAAAAATGTGGCGAGCACTAGCTTCAAAGAGTGTCACAGTACAAGAAGGGCATGGATTCTCCGTATACCCAGGGAAAGTGGCATTATGACTGGAAACAGAGTAGCTACGGTTGGCAGACTAAGTCTATTTTCCCACAAAAGGGCTAAAACTACCAAGAATATTGTGCTGAGACTGGAGTGTGTTGAGCTTAACTGCAGATCTAAGAGAATGCTGGCTAGTAAGAGATGCAAGCATTTTGAACTGGGAGGCACTAAAAAGAGAAAGGGCCAAGTAATCCTGTTCAAAGCTGATTTTGATATGCAGACAAATTGTGAACTTTTACTCTCCTTTTAAAAAAATGAAGTATGTACGATAGAAAGCGAATAAAACTCTACAAAAGCAACAAATAAAGTAATGTATGTAGTAAATATTAAATTAAATACCTATTGCTACCAACAATCACAAAGGCTCAATGACTTAAAGTAATAAGAATTTATTCCCTTGATTCAGCTGGAGTTCAGCTGACACAGACTAATCTTAACAAGGATTATCTAGGCATTAATTTTTAATCATACTCAGTCTACTTTGTCTGTTATAGTTGAACAAATAGAACCAAAAGTTACTTGGACATGTTTTCCTCAAATTGGAAGAGATCAAAATTTCACATAATACAGAGAATAATATGCAACTCTAAAGCCCACTCTTGACCTTGAAATGACACAGATACACCAGCATGTTATTGGCTATCATCACATGGCCAAGTCCTATGTCACTGGGATTGGCAGACATACTCCATCTATAAAGAGAGCAAAACCATATTTCTTGAAATATAACTCAATCTGCTACAACAGCATTTTTTTTCAGTGCAGATATAACATAATACTGGAGTCTTCAACATGAATATAAATGACCTGCATTTGAGGTCCCTTATATTCAAAATAACAGAAAGTTCAGAAATTTGTATACAACTATTTCCCTACAGGTAATCCAGGAGATATATCATATACAGTGCTGCAGATTTCTCAAAATTCATGATGAATCACTATTATTTTTACAAAACATTGCTCAAGGGTTGTTATCTACAAATTTGATGACACAATGATTGGACTTTTTATGTATTCTGCATACAATTATAGGAGAAAAGCAATGACCAAAGTCTTATGAAACACAGATAGGTAGATTTTTTCAAGCAGAATTATATTTGTTTATCCATTGAAAACATGTCTTTAAGACATGCCAGATGTTAGGGTCCACAGCAATTCATTTATAAACTATGAATGTCAATTGAAAACAGCTTAAAAAATCCACGCACTTGATTTATGCTGGATAATTAAAAGAGCAAAATTCATTCCATTGTATAAGTGAGCATTCCTTCTTCCCACTTAGATGTCTAAATATCAGAAATGTGTGAAAAGAGAAGTCAGTGAGCAAGAAAATATAAAGTAAGATGACACCAATTTTACAACATGAAAGCACTTCCAATATTAGCTTTTATTGAATTGTACCAGTGTATCCTTCATCTCACACAAAATAAAGATCATAAATTATAAAGAGGGATCAAACCACACACTGTGGCTTTGTATTTGAAGTGAATACAATTCTAGTGAAAACAGAGTTCTAGGATTCCCTCTTATCACTTTTATTCTAACTAATCAATGGACAAACCACAACTGGTCACCCCTTGAAATCATTACTGTAATGAAGCCACATTGTTGTACCTTCTGATGGTTTGACTAGATCTATAATGAAAGAACTATTCTGCTGCCCTTTCAAACAGAATAAAATAGAAAGCATTTATAACTACCTTACATTTGTTTTGTTTTGTTTTGGTTTGTTTTGTTTTGTTTTGTTTTGTTTGGGATTGGGACTCATTATGGAGCGTTGACCTGCCTGGAACTCACAGAGATCTGCCAGCCTCTATCTCACAACTACTAAGATTAAAAGCATTCACTGCCATGCCCAGCCAAACACTTAGATTTTGAACAATAAAGTCTTAAGATTTTCTTCAAATATTTTTCATAAGGTACTCACACACAAAATGACTATAGGAAAATTAAATAAATCGTAGGACTTTCCAGCACGTTGAATTATTTCAGTGTATACATTCAAAATGAGATATAGTCACAGAGATGTGCTGAGCACTTGGGTGAAAATACTGGATAGTCCCTTGGGAACTGCCCAAGGCATCACAATAATTCAGTGTTCTAACTCTCCACTGTCATTCCAAAGAATCAAATCCTGTTAGAATTAACATTAAGAGCAACAGGGACAGAAAGAAAACAGGGAGAGATCTTACCTGAAGTGAAAGCGTAATGGAGCCCAAAGTGTGGTTGTAAAATGGTGAATTGTACGATAGCAATGCTTCCTTCTTTTCTGCATACTTCCATCCAGACAAATAAGGACCCTAAACACCCAATTTCCAACAGATGGGCACTGTCAATATCTTCTAGTGTCAACCCAACACATGCTGACAAACAACCAATTTCAGTTCTATTGTTTATTTTAATTTGCAATTAAATAATCATAAAAGTTATAAGGCCTAACAATTTTTTGTTTTGGATGTATTTCTTTCTAAGTTTAACATTTAGTCTAAATTTGATGAAATTTGAATGATACTCTGAAACGTTTACAATAAATTGTTATTTTTGAGATTTTATTTATCCATGTCTGTGTAAGCGTATGTGCATGTAAGCTCAGATACATGTTTGTGCATATACAGAGAAGAAAGTGTTAAATGTCTCAGAATTGGAGTTACAGAAGTTATCAGCACTTCAAGCTTTTTATATGGGTGCTTGTATACAAATTCTTGTCTTCATGATCATGCAGCAACTGTTGTGGACATCTAAACCATCTCTCCAGTCCCTAACTTGATGTTTGATAAAAAATTTTTAAATTTATGTTTCATTTGTACACAAGAGTCTTTCAAAGTCAATAAAATATTACTTGTGGCCAGGGAAGAAGGCTCCATCTATGAACACAATGTATGAGAATCTGCATTCAGTTCATAGCAGCCACATAAAAGTCTGCAGCTATATATTATATATCAATATAGATCAATATATTAACTTAATAATGTATATATATATATTATACAGAAGGACTTATATATCATTTACTTATACACACACATATACACACTCACACTTTGTTCTAATTCACCTACCTTGTCAATAATCAAGTGGTATAAAATTGGGGGTTTATTTCTGTATTCCCAATTCACTGTTTTGTGTACCTGATAGTGCTATGGTTTCATCATTACTCTGGATACTTGGAGGTTTTTGCATACATCTGTGAATTTTAAAGTTGGTTGTTCTATTTATTTGAAGAATTTCACTGATATTTTGAGAAGTATTATGTTGAGTCTGTATAGGTTTTTCAGGAACATGACCATTTTATTATTTATTACTGGTTTGTAAATCTCTGGAATGAAACCAACATGATTGTAGAATATTATTTTAATGTGTTATCAAATTCAAATTGTAAAGAATATATTGAAGATAGTGTATATTTTTAATCCATGTTCACCATGGTTATGTTTTGTCTTTATCATGTTTATCTGGATAGTGACATCATAGAATGAACTTGGAAGTGAACCTTGCTTCGTTTTATGAAATAGTTTGTAAAGCAACACTATTTCCTCTTTAAAAAAAGAATATTAATATTTTACTTTTCATCACTGCTTCAGTATCACTGCTGGCATATTCACATTTATTCAGATTTTGTATATGTTATTTTGATCTTGATAAGTACATGTACATAGATAATTATCCATTTCTCCTAAGTTTTTAATTAATTAAATACCATCCTTAAACTTATCTTCTAATAACTCTTCATTATGTCTTTGTAATCTTATTACATTAATTTGGGTAGCTTGTTTTATTTAGAGACAGGGTCTCACTACACATCATAAGCAAGTCATGAATTTGTAACAATTCTTCTAACTTCGTTTCTTGAATGATGACTGTTAAATTTATAGGAGTCACTCTACAACTCATGCCTGATTAATCTAATCTTAATAAAGGGCTCTCACTTTCTCTTGCTTAGTCATTCAGAGTTTATCAATCCTGTTTAGCTTTACAAAATATAAACTATTTATTTCATTGACATTTGTTGTGGGAGCTTCGGGCTATGTTCCTGCCGCCCCAGCTCCTGGTCGCCTGGCTAGCTTTGGCCCCAAAACAACAACACACAAATTGTATTCTTTTAAACACTGCTTGGCCCATTATATCTAGCCTCTTCTCGGCTAACTCTCGCACCTGGACTAGCCCATTTCTAATAATGTGTAGCAACCCAAGGTGCACTTACTGGGAAAGATTCAGCATGTCTGAGCTGGTGGCTTGCTTCATTGCGTCTGCCCGGGAGAGGGGAGCATGGCCTCTGAGCTCACTTCTTCTTCCTCCCAGCATTCTGTTCTGTTTACTCCTCCCACCTATGTTCTAACCTATGAGGGTCAAGCAGTTTCTTTAGTATAATTAACCAATAACCTTCCTCCATCAGACATTTATACCAATCTTTAGGTCCCTTAATTCATTTGTTTTTGTTCTAATATCTGTGATAATTTTACTTCTGCTATTGAGACTGTTCTTTCTTTTAATACAATATATAATAACAAAATATAATATGTTTCTTTTAATGCTCATACAAATAAAGGTGACTCTTTTGCACAGACTCTATTACCCTTATGATTTCTTCAATGAAAAACCCTTCCTCCAAATGTATAATATTCAATTTTTATGTATATTCATAGTTTGATAGTTTCTCTTTGGATTAATTTCTAGTTTAATTATATTATGATATATGTTGGAGAAAGGCTGCTTGTTGGTTCCTGGCCAGCAGGATAGCTTAGACCGAAAGAATCACATAGAAAATGTATTGATTAAATCAGCCGCTCATATTACTACAAATTGGTGCCCAGACGTGTGGACAACTGAATCCACTGAAAGCCTGAGAAAGCTTGAGAAAGAGAAGAGCAGGTTTTCTTGGTAGCTGCAATTTAATAGAGGCTTCCTGACTCAGCTTTAGCTGTAAAACCCTGCACTGGCTTTGGGGGAGCCTAGGCAGTTTGGATGCTCACCTTACTAGACCTGGATAGAGGTGGGCAGTCCTTGGGCTTTCCACAGGTCAGGGAACCCTGATTGCTCTTCGAGCAGATGAGGGAGGGGGACTTGATCGGGGGAGGGGGAGGGAAATGGGAAGCGGTTGCAAGGAGGAGGCAGAAATCCTTAATAAAAAAATAAATTTAAAAAAAAATGCCAGCTTTCTGGGCTGTCCTGCCAGGGCAAACTCTGACTCTTTTACGCAGGCGGTTCGTGCGGTTTGCAAGCACAGGCTGCTGAAGCTCGCTTGCTGGCAGGGACCTTGAAATGCCATAGAGTTGTGGCAGTAAACATGCCTACAGCCAGTACCTCAGCCATGAGGCTGGAAAGCTAAGGAATGGGCTACATCTAGCCGGCAAAGCCATGCCTTTAATCCTACTTATATTGCTTGGTAAATTAAAGACTCATGTGGTCAGAAAAAGAGAGATATATAGTAAAGAGAGATTCAAAGACAAAGAAAATTTTTAAATGGTTTACAGTGTGTTAAAAATTTATGCAGACTAAAAGTTGAAGTTCTTAAAGTAAAAAACAAAAAATAAGGAAGAGAGTTGCTGTGTGTGGTAGTACACACCTTTAATCCCAACACTTGGAAGGCAGAGGGAGATTGACCTCTGTGACTTCAAGGTGTGGTAGCACACGCCTTTAATCCCAGTGCCTAGAAGGCAGAGACAAACAGATCTCTGTGATTTCAAGGTGTAGTAGTGTACACCTTTAATCCCGAATGCCTGGGAGGCAGAGACAGGCAGATCTCTGAGAGTTCAAAGACAACCTGGTCTACAGAGTTACTTCAGGTCAAAGATACAGAGAACCTGTCTCAAAAAGCAAAGAGTTAAAAGTAAAAATAAACAAAATAGAGGTTAAAACAAAGCTGCACAAAGATGGAAAATACACAGAGAATTTTGAAACTGTATGCTATTATGCTCTCTTTAAATTATTTAAATGCTGAGGAAGGAGCAACAGATGCTAAAAGATAGTTATTTATAAATGCTGCTGAACTAATCCAACATAGATATTTTGATGCCTTGACTTTGAAATTTGGATCTAAGGACATGATGCTTTGGAAAGGAGTTTCTTATTTTGTTTTCACAGAGGATGAGACGCTGTTCATTTCTTCTATTCCGATTTGGTATGATGGACCACGCCCTCCTGAAGGGTTGGTGTGAACACCTTCAGAAAATTGCTTCGCTCAACTGCCAACTGAGATGAAACTAGCACACAGGTTATACCATGAAAGACCTAATTAGTGACGCCCCCATTCAGCAGGAAGCAGTTTGGAGAGAAAAACTGTGCCCATGTTCCCAAATATGGTTTATAAACGTTCTTTAACATTTAAAGGGAGATATGATATAGATATGAATAATTTGCATTAGTATAGATTTTGCTTTATTGATAGAGATTTAAGGTCAATTTTGTTATATGTATATGTATTTCTGATCTTTATTAAGGTATTGTGATTGTGTAGTTCATTTAAAAATGTAATGTATATAGGTAGTTAATAGATAATCATAATAGTCAAGTTTGTAGTCATGTTAGTTAATATTTTCTAGATATATAGATATATGTTTTAGATAGACATTCTTCATGTCTTTCAAAGATTACAGAATAGGACCTTTAATGTTTTAATAACTGAGGACTTTTCATGACAATGAGACACTCTGCTCCTGGCAGCACCAATCTACTTCAAGAGGAAGAAGGGTATCGAAGAGGCACCTTATGGAGTTTGATAGCCATTTGGGCAAGAAACTGCTCTTGCCTTGACTATTGCATAAACTGGACACAGAGAACCAGCAGAGAGAGGACTACTGAACTTGCCTAAGGTGAGATGATCTTTCGGGGTTCCTGATTCATGAAAGAGTCTGTGAGACATTCTGCAGGACACAACAGATAGTGACTGAACTGACTTTGAATTTTCCTGCTTTATGGAAATGTCTGCTGGATACCATGGGCCTGAAGGCTGAAGATGGATGCCCCAATGGTACAGAGGAATTTTGGGTGACTGTCCAGGCAGCGAGATGTCTCTGTCATTTCTAGAGTTTTAAAAGTTGCTTTTTTCTTGTTTTCTTAGGTAGTATTGTATCTTTCTGGAGTCTTTGATGGAGTTAAGAATAGTTAGTTATAGTTATAGTTTTCCTTAGTTATGATAAAGATTATTGTAATTTTTACTTTATAACTGTTTTGTTATATGTAATTATGCTATGTTAAAGTTAAAGCCTTCCTTTGTTTTTTGTTTAAACAGAAAAAGGGGAAATGATGGAGGAAGGTCATTGGTTAAATAAAAAGAAACTGCTTGGCCCTCATTGGTTAGAAGATAGGTGGGAGGAGTAAACAGAACAGAACGCTGGGAGGAAGAGGAAGTGAGCTCAGACTCCACAGCTCTCCTCTCGGGAGCAGATGCCTCAGAGAGATGCCATGCTCTGCTCTCCCGGGCAGACGCACGCGATGAAGCAAGCCACCAGGTTAGACATGCTGAACATTTCCTGGTAAGACCGGTGCTCACAGATTATTAGAGATGGGTTGATCAGGATGTGAGAATTAGCCTGTAAGGGCTAGAGCTAAAGGGCCAAGCAGTGTTTAAATGAATACAGTTTGTGTGCTGTTATTTCAGAGCATAAGCTAGCCAGGCTGCCGGGGTGCTGGGGATGCAGCCCCGCCGCTCATATTACTACATACCTATATTGATAGCATGTCCATCACATTTTCTGTGTCCTGCAGAATGTTTGGCAGACTCTCTCATGTATCAGGAACCCTGAAGGAATGTGTCATCTTTAGGCAAGTTCAGCAGTCATTTCTCTGTGGGTCCTGCATGTGCAATTTATCAAGCAGTCCAGGCAAGAACAGTTTCTTGTCCAAATGGCTCACAAATTCCATACGGAGCCTCTTCGATGCCCATCTTCCTCTTGAAGTAGATTGGTGTTGCCAGTAGCAGATGTGTCTCATTGTCATGAAAAGTCCTAAGTTTTTTAAAAAAATTTAAATGCCATATTCTATAGAGTTTGAAAGGTTTGAAGAATACCTATTCATCTGAAATACATCTCTATACATCTAGAAAATCTAACTTACATGACTATAAACTTGACAATTAAAGATGATTATCTATTAACTTATATTTCTTAATTATACATTACATTTTTAAACGAGCTACACAATCACAATAGCTTAATCAAGAGCAGAAATATATGTGTGTGTGTGTGTGTGTGTGTGTGTGTGTGTGTGTGTGTATATATACAAAATTGAGCTTAAATTTATATTAGTAAACCAAGATATCTATACCAATGTAAATATCTATATCATATCCCCCTTTAAATAAAAATAAATATTTATAAACAATATTTGGTAATATGGGCATCATTTCTCCAAACTGCTTCCTACTTCTGTTTATTGGGTGAAGTATTTTCTCTTGGGGTGGGGTTCACAGCAATCTTTCAAGGTCTTGGTCAATCAAACAATATTAGTCTGGAAGCAATACACAGGGTCTCATCCCTGTGGAAACAAAAGAATAACCTCTTTTCCAAAGCAACACATCCTTAGGTCCATATTTTGAAATCAAGATATGTTTATAATATATATGCTGATTTAGCTTACAATGAAATATCTCTCTGTACTTAGTTCCTTCACTGTCAAAAAACTCAAGGAAAACACAATAATATACGTAATCCAGACTCTCTGTGAATTTTCCATATTTTTGTGGCTTATTTATATTTACTCTGTATGTTTAAAGACTTTTGTTTTGTTTTGTTTTTAAAAAACACTTCTTTTTATAACTCTCTATACTCTTTTCTTCTCTCCCCCAAGCCTACGTACATTTATCCAATATTGTGACTCATTTAGAGTTCTTTTATGTCTGAAATCTGTCCTATTGTATATCTGTAATTCTTTACTGTCTAGGAGTGTTTCTTAAAATGTTAAGTGCTTCTTAAAAACTTAAGCTGCAACTTTACTAGGGTATATATGGTTTTCCTGCTAGTTCCACCCAGTCTAACATGGCTGAAGAGGTCCATTCACTGCCTCTGAGCAGTGCACATCACCCCAGCTCCAAGTGTGCAGCTGGTCTATGTCGAGCCATTAAGCAGTTTGTAACACACTGCTTACAAAACCTATTTAAATGCTTGATAGCTGGACCTCTTCAGAGTTCACGCTGGCAGCATGTCTCAGAAAGCTGGCATTTAAAAACTCTGTCTTTTTTTCTGCTTTGGCTGAATCAGGAAAACTTCTCTTAAGGGAGCCATGCCTCTACTTGCTTGTAGCAAACAGAGCCCATCCAAGAAAATGCCGCTACCAAACCATGCTTAACTCTGCTCTTTTCTCTCTAGGATTCCTTTTTAAGCTTTCTCAGGTTTTTATGTGGATGTAGTTACCCACATTGGCATGCCAATCCATTGGAGAAAGGTTGCTTCATGGTTTCCAGCTGCCCAGCTAGCTTAGACCAAAATAATCACACAGAAAATGTATTAATTAAATGACTGCTTGGTCCATTAGTTTTATCTTCTTATTGGTTAACTCTTATATTAATTTAACCCATTTCTATTAATCTATTTATTGCCATGTGGTGTGGCTTACCAGGCAAAGTTCCCAACATCTGTCTCTAGTGGCTCTATGGACTCTGATACTGCCCTTCTTTCTCCCAGTATTCAGTTTAGTTTTCCCCACCATGATAAGTTCTGCCCTTCTATAGGTCCAAAGTAGTTTCTTTATTCATTAATGGTAATCACAGCATGCAGAGGGAAATCCCACATCAGATAAGACTGAATTTGAGAAATTATTTTAACATTTTATGAACTTTTAAATAGTTTTATAAACTGTTAAGATATGTGTATATCTCTAGGAAAAAATATTATATATATATATATATATATATATATATATATATATATATATGTTAAGATCATTTCATCTCTGGTGTAGATCAACTCTAAAGTTTCTCTGTTGACTTTTTTTTCTTTTCTTAGCCTGAATGATCTACCTTTTTGATGTAAGAGAGGTATGAAAATTTCCCACTGTAACAACATGGAGACTTACTTTTCACATTATATCTAGTACTTTTATAAAGTTGGGTGCTGCATATTTTATAATCATCATATATTTCTAATGCATTATTTCATTTAACAAATTTGGTGTAATTTCTAATTTTTACTCATTTTGGAGTCTGTTTTGTCCAATATATATAAAGACTTCTGTTTGCTTTTAAATTTCCTTTTCCTGGAATAGCATTTACTTCCTTTCACTTTCAGTCTGTTCGTGTTTGTCTACATAATGTTAATTTTATATGCACACGATTATTGGATCTTGTTTACAATCTACTAACCCAATCTGCAGATCTTTACATTCATTTACATTGAATGTAAATGAAGACCATTTACATTCAAGATTATTATTGACTATAATTACTGATCCCTGCCACTTCATTGTTATTCTTATTGTATTGAATCTGTATTCCTTTCTTGCTCTTTCACTCATCCTAGAAAATTGATTACATACAGAATTAGTATTTCTGTATTCTATGTTAGTCTTGTTTGCTTATTTCTGGACATCTCACTTATCTGGTGTGATTTTTCCTCACGCTCTTCTGATGGTGTTTATCCTATCCCTTAGATGTAGTATTACTTTATCTTAATGTTGGTTTAGTAGTAATGAATTCCTATAGTTTGTACCTATTTTGAGAATTCTTTATTTCTATTTCAATTATGACAAAGAAATTTATGGGAAATAGCATTATAGGCTGCCAGTTATTTTATTCCAGCGCTTTCAATATATCACTCCATTCTTTTCTGGCATTTAGTATATACTGAAAAACCTATTGCTATTCTGATGGGTTTGAATTTATAACTGATTTGGCCCTTCACTCTCATGACTTTTAATATTATTCCTGTGTTCTTTGGCAATTTAATTACAATAATTATATTACAACAAGGAAATGATTGTTTTGGGGTCATATCTACTTGGATCTCTAAATGGCATTTGTTCTTATGTATCCCTGATTTGGGAAAATAAATTTGTAATGATTTTGCTTGCTTGATTGTCTATTTATTTAATTTGTACCACTACTATTTTATCTATACTGAAGTTATATATGTTTGTGTTTATGAATGTTTCAGTAGGATTAGGTAATGGCTGATTAAATTGTCAAGTGAACTAATGGTGCAACTCATTAGCAAAACCCACACAATGGAACTAGAGAGACTGATTTCAATACCAGAACAGTTCAAAAAGAAGAAAGCAGATGTATATAACAACAAACATAAATAAATAAATCAGATATAGAATACAGTAATCCAATAAAAACAAAAGAAAGGGATAAAATACTACAAAATGAATGAGAAATATTAATGCATAGAATTAAGAAAATCACTAAAAGAGGAAATAAAATGAGGAAATGAGAAGGAGGAAAATTAATAGCTCTTACCATCCCCAATTTCAAATTATATTGCAGAGCTATAATAATAACAATAGCAGAGCATTGGCATAAAAATAGACATGTTAAATAATGTAAGTGAATTGAAGCCCCAGACTTAAGTCCACACACCCAGGGACACATGATTTTTAATAAAGAAGTCAGAAATGCACACTGTAGTAAACACAGCATCTTCAACACATGGTGTTGGTCAAACTTGATGGATGCAAACAAGTCCATAGCTGTCACCCTGCACAAATCTCACATCCAAATGAATCAAAGACCTCACAGATACACTGAATCTGATAGAAGAGAAAGCAGGATATAGTCTTTAATTCATTGCACAGGAGATGACTTTCTGAACAGAACACAAATAGCAGCCTAGGTCAAAAAATTAATAAATGAGATCTCATGAAATTAAAAAGCTTCTGTATGGCAAAGGGCACCATCCTTCAGACAATGTAGCAGCCTACAAAATGGGAAAAGATTGTTATCAACTACCTCCAATAAAGTGCTAATATCCAAATTATATAAATAAATAAAAAACTGGACATCAAAGAATGAAATAATATAATTTAAAAAATACAGATATAAACAGAGAACTCTCAAAATAATAACACTCAAATGACTAATAAATACTTAAAGAAATGCTCAACAGTCTTTGTAATCAGTGAAATGCAAACAAAGTATTTTGAGATTTCATCTTATATGCCAGCATGATCAAGATCAATAAAACAAACAATAAGTCATGCTGATGAGGATGTGTAATAACGGGAATACTCATCCATTGCTGGTGCAAATGTAAACTTTTACAACTACTGTAGAAATCGGTGTGGTGGTATTCAGGAAGCTGAAAATAGGTTTGTCCACAAGATCCAGCTATACCACTCTTGGCCACATACCCAAAGATGATTTATTCTACAACAGACACACATGATCAACCATGTTCATTGTCACTCTCTATATAATATCTAGAAATTAGTAATAGCCTAGATGTCTGTCAATGCATGAATAGATAAGGAAGATATGGTACATTTAGACAATGGAGTATTACATAGCCATTAAAAAGAAATTCACAGGTAAATGGATGGATCTAGAAAAAATTATGAGTGAGGTAATCAGACCTGAAAATATGATATGCATTCACTTATATGTAGAAGTTACCATTTAAGTCTTTGATAATCAGGCTACAATCCATATAACAACAGAGGTTACATATATAGTAAGGGGGTAGGACGGAGTGATCACCCTAGGAGGAGGAAATAGAATAGATAATTATAGATGGGGGAACAGAAAAGGGAGAATCAAATGGGCAGGAAGAAGGGGGATGAAGGAAGGAATACAGAGGTAGAAAGTTAAAACTAAAAGCCATTTGTGGGGTCACATATAAACCCAACAAAAGAATCTTCATTAAAAATGTAGAGATTTGAAGGTGATCTTCTAAACTAAATACCAAATAATGGGGAGGTATGGAGCTGGACATTTTTAATTATCTAATGAAGCCTCTACTTCCAGAAGTTGGTTACATCTAGTGGCTTTGTTGACTAAGCGGGCCTAATGGAAATCCCCACACAATCCAGGTTATTTCCAAGGCTATTGGTTGTTCTCCATAAACTGATGGTAAGGCCCAGTTGCCGAATGTAACACCTATACAACTCATTGAACATGGAAAATTCAAACTGCAACCTACCTAGAGCCTTGACCCCATACTGTCTAGTATTCATAGTACTGGTACGTATTCTACATGTTACCAAAGAAGAATGGCAAACACCAACCCAGCTTTAAACCCTTCAATCTATAGAGGTGATCTGTCTTCCAGATATGATACTGTAATAGTGGCACAGAAAGATGGAATTCATCCCCAACACTGCCTGGGTGTCCAAGAACCAGAGACCAAAAAGCCTATGAACCTAGAGAAAACCAAACACTACTGTTCCGATAATTAAATGTAGCCATCAAATGACTTCTAATGGCATTCTTCTATACTCATAGACCAGCGTCTTGCTCAGTCATCATCAGAGAAGTTTCCTCCAGCATTAGATGAGAAGAAATACAGAGAACCACACCTAGACAATATGTAGAGAATGACAGCCTTTGGAACACTCAGTACTAAATGCTATGTTTTCATCAAATCCCTACCCTCTGGCCTCAGGGAACTTTCCAAAAGATGGTGTGGAAAAATTGTAAGAGCAAGAGGGGATGGAGGAACCAAAGAAACAACGCTTTCAAAATAGTAGGATCAACACCCATATGAACTCACAGAAACTCAGGCACCATGTACAGACACTGTGTGAGTCTGCACCAGACAGGCTCCCAGTGCTAAGACACAGCTCCCCATTCCTAACCAAGAAGCTATGTCCAATTGACAAACACTCATGAATGAATAAAAACAGTCTTCTCCAATAAAGTCTCACTGAGTATACAAACCACTCTTAAGTGCAAGCCCCATGCCTAGTAGAAAATGCCAACACAAACAAATTCAATGGTGTCTTTGGAGGTTCTTTGTCTCATAAGGTTTTGACAGGTGTCTTTTATAATTAATTTAATTTGCTTTTGCATTCTAGATCCTTTGCAAATATATTATGGTTTCTGGTTTTGTGCTTTGTTGTTTTAAGGGGATTCCTATACATACAAACATGTATGTCTCTGCATCTACTTTGTGTACCTGTGCTTTTACTTTGACTTTTTTTTTCTGTTTGTGTCATCCTTTTTTAGTTTGTTTGTTTTGCCTTATTTTATTTTATTAGATTATTATTCTTTAGATGCCTTTTGTTTTCTTATAAAAGGGTGTGGATTGTGAGTTGATGGAAGGTATGGGGAATCAGAGGAATTGAGAGAGGGGAGCCATAATCAGAACAATGTATTGTATGAAAAGCTTCTATTTTCAATAAAAGAAAGAAAAATAAGGAAACTACAAGAGAGAATAAAATAAGGAAATAGGAACCCTAAAAGGAGCAGGAATAAGAGGAGGAAATAGGCCAGGAGACCCAGCATTGGGGTGAGTTTCTGGCCCACGGCGCCAGCCTGGGACGGGGAGCTCGGGGGTTTCTTGGCCCCCTGTCCTGCTTGGGCTCTCTGCAGGGCCTCTACTCCCCGGGTGCTGCCTCTTTCTTCCTGGCCCACCCAGCTTCCGTCCAGATCCCTCCCCACTTCGCCCCCACTACCCTCTTTTGGCGCGTGGCATCGCCCAGCGCAGCCTATCTGGGCGCTGGGTCCGAGTACCCGGGGCTCCCGGGCGGGCAGCAGTTCCTTTGTTTCTGTGGCCTGCCTGCACCAAGCGGGGTAGGCGCTTTGTCTGCGAGCTGCCCAACCAGCACGGAGGCCTGATCTTTCGGCGCCAGGAGACCCAGCATTGGGGTGAGTTTCTGGCCCACGGCGCCAGCCTGGGACGGGGAGCTCGGGGGTTTCTTGGCCCCCTGTCCTGCTTGGGCTCTCTGCAGGGCCTCTACTCCCCGGGTGCTGCCTCTTTCTTCCTGGCCCACCCAGCTTCCGTCCAGAGCCTTCCCCACTTCACCCCCACTACCCTCTTTTGGCGCGTGGCATCGCCCAGCGCAGCCTATCTGGGCGCTGGGTCCGAGTTCCCGGGGCTCCCGGGCGGGCAGCAGTTCCTTTGTTTCTGTGGCCTGCCTGCACCAAGCGGGGTAGGCGCTTTGTCTGCGAGCTGCCCAACCAGCACGGAGGCCTGATCTTTCGGCGCCAGGAGACCCAGCATTGGGGTGAGTTTCTGGCCCACGGCGCCAGCCTGGGACGGGGAGCTCGGGGGTTTCTTGGCCCCCTGTCCTGCTTGGGCTCTCTGCAGGGCCTCTACTCCCCGGGTGCTGCCTCTTTCTTCCTGGCCCACCCAGCTTCCGTCCAGATCCCTCCCCACTTCGCCCCCACTACCCTCTTTTGGCGCGTGGCATCGCCCAGCGCAGCCTATCTGGGCGCTGGGTCCGAGTACCCGGGGCTCCCGGGCGGGCAGCAGTTCCTTTGTTTCTGTGGCCTGCCTGCACCAAGCGGGGTAGGCGCTTTGTCTGCGAGCTGCCCAACCAGCACGGAGGCCTGATCTTTCGGCGCCAGGAGACCCAGCATTGGGGTGAGTTTCTGGCCCACGGCGCCAGCCTGGGACGGGGAGCTCGGGGGTTTCTTGGCCCCCTGTCCTGCTTGGGCTCTCTGCAGGGCCTCTACTCCCCGGGTGCTGCCTCTTTCTTCCTGGCCCACCCAGCTTCCGTCCAGAGCCCTCCCCACTTCACCCCCACTACCCTCTTTTGGCGCGTGGCATCGCCCAGCGCAGCCTATCTGGGCGCTGGGTCCGAGTACCCGGGGCTCCCGGGCGGGCAGCAGTTCCTTTGTTTCTGTGGCCTGCCTGCACCAAGCGGGGTAGGCGCTTTGTCTGCGAGCTGCCCAACCAGCACGGAGGCCTGATCTTTCGGCGCCAGGAGACCCAGCATTGGGGTGAGTTTCTGGCCCACGGCGCCAGCCTGGGACGGGGAGCTCGGGGGTTTCTTGGCCCCCTGTCCTGCTTGGGCTCTCTGCAGGGCCTCTACTCCCCGGGTGCTGCCTCTTTCTTCCTGGCCCACCCAGCTTCCGTCCAGAGCCTTCCCCACTTCACCCCCACTACCCTCTTTTGGCGCGTGGCATCGCCCAGCGCAGCCTATCTGGGCGCTGGGTCCGAGTTCCCGGGGCTCCCGGGCGGGCAGCAGTTCCTTTGTTTCTGTGGCCTGCCTGCACCAAGCGGGGTAGGCGCTTTGTCTGCGAGCTGCCCAACCAGCACGGAGGCCTGATCTTTCGGCGCCAGGAGACCCAGCATTGGGGAGACCCAGCATTGGGAGAGCCAACATTGGGGAGAGACAGCGTTTGGTAGGCAAGGAGACCTAATCCGGTAAAAGAAGATCCATAGGGAGCATTTGGAAGAAGAGATGGGCCGACGTCAAGGCAAGAATTCGCCCAACAAGCTGAAAAGCAACATGAAGCTACCAGAAACAAGCGACCTCACAACGGGAGGACAAGAACCCCTTAATCAAGAGGAAGGAGAAAAGATTGACTTCATGAAAGTGATTGACACCCTTAAACAGCATGTAAAAAACGCCCTTACAGAAATGGATGAGAAATATAACAGAAAGTTTGAAGAATTGAATAAATCAGTGAATGATACCCTAGAAAACCAAGGAAAAACAATCAAACAGATAATGGAAACAGTTCAAGACCTGAAAACTGAAATGGAGGCAAAGAAGAAAACACAAACAGAGGGCCGTCTGGACATGGAAAATCTAGGTAAACGAATAGAGACTACAGAAACAAGCATAACCAGCAGAATACAAGAGATAGAAGAAAGACTCTCGGATTCTGAAGATACCATAGAGAAAATAAACACACTGATCAAAGAAAACAGCAAGTCCAACAAACTCTCATCACAAAACATTCAGGAAATATGGGACACAATAAAGAGACCAAACCTAAGAATAATAGGAGTAGAAGAAGGAGAAGAAGGGCAGCTCAATGGTCCAGAAAATCTATTTAATAAAATTATAGAAGAAAACTTTCCCAACCTAAGGAAAGATTTTCCTATGAAGGTGCAAGAAGCATACAGAACACCGAATAGGCTGGATCAAAAAAAAACATCCCCTCGCCATATAATTATCAAAACACAAAGCATACAGAATAAGGAAAGAATATTAAGAGCTGCAAAGGAAAAAGGCCAAATCACTTATAAAGGTAAACCTATCAGACTTACACCTGACTTCTCCATGGAAACCATGAAAGCCAGAAGGTCCTGGATAGATGTACTGCAGAAACTGAGAGACCATGGGTGCAAGCCCAGATTACTATACCCAGCCAAGCTTTCATTCACTATAAATGGAGAAAATAAAATTTTCCAGGATAAAAACAAATTTAAACAATACGCAGCCACAAATCCAGCCTTACAGAAAGTAATTGAAGGAAAATCACTAACCAAGGAGTCCAACAATGACCACAATAATTCAGACATCTAGAGACCCTTCACCAACACAAAACAAAGAAGGGAAACACACAAACTCTACGACTAAAAAAAAATGACCGGAGTTAACAACCACTGGTCATTAATATCACTTAATGTCAATGGACTCAACTCACCTATAAAAAGGCACAGGCTAAGAGATTGGATAAGAAAACAGGATCCAACATTCTGCTGTTTACAAGAAACACACCTCAACCACAAAGACAGGCACCTACTCAGAGTAAAGGGCTGGGAAAAGGCCTATCAAGCAAATGGACCTAAGAAACAGGCAGGTGTGGCCATACTAATCTCTAACAAAGTTGACTTTAAACTTAAATCAATCAGAAGAGATGGAGAGGGGCATTTTATACTCATAACAGGAACAGTTCATCAGGATGAAGTCTCAATCCTGAACATCTATGCCCCTAATATAAAAGCACCCACGTACATAAAAGAAACATTGCTAAAATTCAAGGCCGCCATCAAACCGCACACACTAATAGTAGGAGACTTCAACACTCCTCTCTCACCAATGGACAGGTCAATCAGACAGGAACCTAACAGAGAAATAAGAGAATTAGTGGAGGTAATGAATCAAATGGACTTAACAGACATCTATAGAACATTCCATCCAAATAGGAAAGAATATACCTTCTTCTCTGCAGCTCATGGAACCTTCTCGAAAATCGACCACATAGTCGGTAACAAAGCAAACATCCACAGTTACAAAAAAATATTAGTAACCACCTGTGTCTTATCAGATCACCATGGATTAAAGTTAGAATTCAACAATAATGCTACCCCCAGAAAGCATACAAAGTCATGGAAACTGAACAGTCAACTATTGAACCATAGCTGGATTAAGGAAGAAATAAAGAAAGAAATTAAAGTCTTCCTGGAATTCAATGAAAATAAAGAAACAACATACTCAAACTTATGGGACACTATGAAAGCAGTCCTAAGAGGAAAGTTCATAGCACTAAGTGCCCACTTAAAGAAAACAGAGAAAGCTCACATTGGAGACTTAACAGCCCACCTGAAAGCTCTAGAAAAAAAAGAAGCAGACTCACCTAGGAGGAGTAGAAGACTGGAAATAATCAAAATGAGGGCTGAAATCAACAAAATAGAAACACAGAAAACAATACAAAAAATCAATGAAACAAAAAGCTGGTTCCTGGAGAAAATCAACAAGATTGACAAACCACTATCCAAGCTAATCAAACGGCAGAGAGAGAATTTGCAAATTAATAAGATCAGAAATGAAAAGGGGGACATAACCACAGACACAGAGGAAATTCAGAGAATCATTAGATCTTACTACAAAAGCCTATATGCCACAAAATTGGAAAATGTAAAGGAAATGGATACTTTTTTAGATAAATATCATATACCAAAGTTAAATCAGGACCTGGTGAACAATCTAAATAGACCTGTTAGTCGCGAAGAATTAGAAGAGGTTATCAAAAACCTCCCTACCAAAAAAAGCCCAGGACCAGATGGTTTCAATGCGGAATTCTACCAGATCTTCCAAGAAGATCTAATACCTATACTCCTTAATGTATTCCACAAGATAGAAACAGAAGGGTCATTACCAAACTCCTTTTATGAAGCCACAATTACTCTGATACCAAAACCACTCAAAGACTCAACCAGGAAAGAGAACTACAGGCCAATCTCACTCATGAATATCGACGCAAAAATCCTCAACAAAATACTGGCAAATCGAATCCAAGAACACATCCGAAAAATTATCCATTATGATCAAGTAGGCTTCATTCCTGAGATGCAGGGCTGGTTCAACATACGAAAATCTATCAATGTAATCCAGCATATAAATAAACTGAAAGAAAAAAACCATATGATCATTTCATTAGATGCTGAAAAAGCATTTGACAAAATTCAACATCCATTTATGTTAAAAGTCTTGGAGAGATTAGGGATACAAGGGTCATACCTAAATATAATAAAAGCTATATACAGCAAGCCGACAGCTAACATCAAATTAAACGGAGAGAAACTCAAAGCCATCCCACTTAACTCAGGAACACGACAAGGCTGTCCACTCTCCCCATACCTCTTCAATATAGTGCTTGAAGTTCTAGCAATAGCAATAAGACAACATAATGGAATCAAGGGGATTCGAATTGGAAAGGAAGAAGTTAAACTTTCGTTATTTGCAGATGATATGATAGTGTACATAAGCGACCCCCAAAACTCCACCAAAGAACTCCTACAGCTGATAAACAGCTTTAGTAATGTGGCAGGATACAAGATCAACTCCAAAAAATCAGTCGCCCTCTTATACACAAAGGATATGGAAGCAGAGAGGGAAATCAGAGAAGCTTCACCATTCACAATAGCCAAAAACAGCATAAAATATCTTGGGGTACATCTAACCAAGGAAGTGAAAGATCTATTTGACAAGAACTTTAAGGCAGACAGAGGCGCAGCGGCGGCGGCGCCAGACGCACAGAGGCGCAGCGGCGGCGGCGCCAGACGCACAGAGGCGCAGCGGCGGCGGCGCCAGACGCACAGAGGCGCAGCGGCGGCGGCGCCAGACGCACAGAGGCGCAGCGGCGGCGGCGCCAGACGCACAGAGGCGCAGCGGCGGCGGCGCCAGACGCACAGAGGCGCAGCGGCGGCGGCGCCAGACGCACAGAGGCGCAGCGGCGGCGGCACCAGACGCACAGAGGCGCAGCGGCGGCGGCGCCAGACGCACAGAGGCGCAGCGGCGGCGGCGCCAGACGCGGCGCAGCGGCGGAGGCGCCAGACGCGGCGCAGCGGCGGCGGCAGCACGGCGGCGGCGCCAGACGCGGCTGAGCGGTGGCCAGACCCAAGCAGCTGGGACAGGCTGCAATAAGGAGAGCAGATCGCCCTACTACAATTGAATCAAAGAGGTAGGCCTTTGGTTGGCCAGGTCACTGGCACAAGGGGAGCCTGGTCCTGTCCTGAAGATCCTTCGGAGGGGTGAGAGGGTTCTTGGCCTGCAGCAGGAACCACAAAAGAGAGTGAGGGCATTTTGTAAGCGGAGCCCTTGGCCAGCAGGGAAACCTGATCCGGTTTCTAAAGGATCCATTGGATAGGATCAATAGGAGGAGATGGGCAGGCGCCAAGGCAAGAACTCACCCAATAATCCGAAAAACAACATGAAAACATCAGAACCCAATGATCCTACAACAGAAGTATTTGAACAACCTAACACAGAAGAAGTGGAAAAAATCGACTTTATGAAGATAATAGAGTCCCTTAAACAACATGTAAAAAATGCCCTTATAGAAATGGATGAGAAGTACAACAAAAAGTTTGAAGAAATGAGTAAATACGTACATGATACCCTGGGAAACCAAGAAAAAACCATCAAACAGGTAATGGAAACAGTTCAAGAATTGAAAACTGAAATGAAGGCAAAGAAGAAAATACAAACTGAGGACCAGCTGGATATGGAAAATCTAGGCCAACGAGCTGAGTCTACAGAAACAAGCATAATCAATAGAATCCAAGAGCTAGAAGAAAGACTCTCAGATGCTGAGGACACCATAGAGAAAATAAACGAACAGATCAAAGAAAACAGCAAAGCCAACAAATTCTCAACACAAAACATTCAGGAACTATGGGACACAATAAAAAAACCAAACCTAAGAATAATAGGAATAGAAGAAGGAGAAGAGTCACAGCTCAAAGGCTCAGAAAATATTTTCAACAAAATTATGGAAGAAAACTTTCCCAACTTAAAGAAAGATATTCATTTAAATATTCAAGAAGCATACAGAACACCAAACAGACTGGATCAAAGAAAAACATCTCCTCGCCATATAATAATCAAAACACAAAATATACAGGTTAAAGAAAGAATATTAAGAGCTGCAAAAGAAAAAGGGCAAGTAACTTATAAAGGTAAACCGATCAGACTTACACCTGACTTCTCGATGGAAACTATGAAAGCCAGAAGGTCCTGGATAGAGGTTCTGCAGAAGCTAAGAGACCATGGATGCAAACCCAAACTACTATACCCAGCCAAGCTATCGTTCACTATCAACGGAGAAAACAAGACATTCCAGGATAAGAACAAATTTAAACAATACGTAGCCACAAATCCAGCCCTACAGAAAGTAATAGAAGGAAAATCGCAACCCAAGGAATCCACCACTGCCAACACTGCCTACAATAACCCAGGCATCTAATGGCCCTTCACGAGCACATCTCAAAGAAAGGAGACACACAATCTCTACTACCAAAAGCAATAAGAATAACCGGAGTAAACAACCACTGGTCATTAATATCACTTAATATTAATGGGCTCAATTCACCTATAAAAAGGCACAGGCTAAAAGATTGGATACGAAAACAGGATCCAACATTCTGCTGTTTGCAAGAAACACATCTCAACCACAAAGACAGGCACCTACTCAGAGTAAAGGGTTGGGAAAAGGTGTTTCAAGCAAATGGTCCTAAGAAAAAAGCAGGTGTGGCCATACTAATTTCTAACAAAACTGACTTCAAACTAAAATCAATCAGAAGAGACCGAGACGGTCACTTTATACTCATAACAGGAACAATTCATCAGGAGGACGTCTCAATCCTGAATATATACGCCCCCAATATAAAAGCACCTACTTATGTAAAAGAAATATTACTAGAACTCAAGGCAGACATCAAACCACACACACTAGTAGTAGGAGACTTCAACACACCTCTCTCTCCAAGGGACAGGTCAATCAGACAGAAACCTAATAGAGAATTAAGAGAATTATTGGAGGTAATGAAGCAAATGGACTTAACAGACATCTATAGAACATTCCACCCAAATAGGAAAGAATATACCTTCTTCTCTGCAGCTCATGGAACCTTCTCAAAAATTGACCACATACTCGGAAACAAAGGAAACCTCCACAGATACAAAAAAATCTCAGTGTCCACCTGTGTCTTATCAGATCATCACGGATTAAAGTTAGAAGGCAACAACCACGCTGCCCCCAAAAAACCGACAAACTCATGGAAACTGAACAGTCAACTACTGAACCACGCCTGGGTAAAGGAAGAAATCAAGAAAGAAATTAAAGTCTTCCTTGAATTTAATGAAAATAAAGGGACAACATACTCAAACCTATGGGACACAATGAAAGCAGTGCTAAGAGGAAAGTTCATAGCACTAAGTGCCCACTTAAAGAAAACGGAGAATGCATACATTGGGGACTTAAAAACACACCTGAAAGCTCTAGAAAAAAAAGAAGCAGACGCGCCCAGGAGAAGTAGAAGGCTGGAAATAATAAAACTGAGGGCTGAAATCAACAAAATAGAAACACAGAAAACAGTCCAAAGAATCAATGAAACAAAAAGCTGGTTCTTGGAGAAAATCAACAAGATCGACAAACCCCTATCCAAACTAATTAAACGACAGAGAGAGAACACGCAAATAAATAAGATCAGAAATGAAAAGGGGGACATAACCACAGACACAGAGGAAATTCAGAGAATCATTAGATCTTACTACAAAAGCCTGTATGCCACAAAACTGGAAAATACAAAAGAAATGGACATTTTTTTAAATAAGTATCATATACCAAAGCTAAACCAAGACCAGGTGAATGATCTAAATAGACCGGTTTCTCGCGAAGAATTAGAAATGGTTATCAAAAATCTCCCTTCGAAAAAAAGCCCAGGACCAGATGGTTTCAATGCAGAATTCTACCAGAACTTCCAAGAAGAATTAATACCTATACTCCTTAAGGTATTTCACAATATAGAATCAGAAGAGTCATTGCCAAATTCCTTTTATGAAGCTACAGTTACCCTGATACCAAAACCACAAAAAGACCCAACCAAGAAAGAGAATTACAGACCGATCTCACTCATGAACATCGACGCAAAAATCTTCAATAAAATACTGGCAAACCGAATCCAAGAACACATAAGAAAAATTATCCATTATGATCAAGTAGGCTTCATCCCAGAGATGCAGGGCTGGTTCAACATACGCAAATCTATCAATGTAATCCACCATATAAATAAACTGAAAGAAAAAAACCATATGATCATTTCACTAGATGCGGAAAAAGCATTCGACAAAATTCAACACCCCTTTATGATAAAGGTCTTGGAGAGAATAGGGATACAAGGGTCCTACCTAAATATAATAAAAGCTATTTACAGCAAGCCAACAGCTAACATTAAATTGAACGGAGAAAAACTCAAAGCCATCCCACTAAAATCAGGAACACGACAAGGATGTCCACTCTCACCATACCTCTTCAATATAGTGCTTGAAATTCTAGCAATAGCAATAAGACAACATAAGGAGATCAAGGGGATTCGTATTGGAAAGGAAGAAGTTAAGCTTTCGTTATTTGCAGATGATATGATAGTGTACATAAGCGACCCCAAAAATTCTACCAAAGAACTCCTACAGCTGATAAACAGCTTTAGTAACGTGGCAGGATACAAGATCAACTCCAAAAAATCAGTTGCCTTTCTATACACCAAGGATAAGGAAGCAGAGAGGGAAATCAGAGAAGCATCACCTTTCACGATAGCCACAAATAGCATAAAATACCTTGGGGTAACCCTGACCAAGGAAGTGAAAGATCTACTTGACAAGAACTATAAGTCTTTGAAGAAAGAAATTGAAGAAGACACCAGAAAATGGAAAGACCTCCCTTGCTCTTGGATTGGGAGGACCAACATAGTAAAAATGGCAATTCTACCAAAAGCAATCTATAGATTCAATGCAATCCCCATCAAAATCCCATCAAAATACTTCACAGATCTGGAGAAGACAATAATCAACTTTATATGGAAAAACAAAAAACCCAGGATAGCCAAAACAATCTTATACAATAAAGGATTGTCTGGAGGCATTACCATCCCTGACTTCAAACTCTATTACAGAGCTACAGTATTGAAAACAGCTTGGTATTGGCATAAAAACAGAGAAGTCGACCAATGGAATCGAATAGAAGACCCTGACATTAACCCACAAACCTATGAACACCTGATCTTCGATAAAGGAGCTAAAAGTATACAATGGAAAAAAGAGAGCATCTTCAACAAATGGTGCTGGCAAAACTGGATGTCAATCTGTAGAAGAATGAAAATAGATCCATATCTATCACCATGCACAAAACTCAAGTCCAAATGGATTAAAGACCTCAATATCAGTCCGAACACACTGAACCTGATAGAAGAGAAAGTGGGAAGTACTCTACAGCACATGGGCACAGGAGACCACTTCCTATGTATAACCCCAGCAGCACAGACACTAAGGGCATCATTGAATAAATGGGACTTCCTGAGGCTGAGAAGCTTCTGTAAAGCAAAGGACACTGTCACTAAGACAAAAAGACAACCCACTGACTGGGAGAAGATCTTCACCAACCCTGCAACTGACAAAGGTTTGATCTCCAAAATATATAAAGAACTCAAGAAACTAGACCGTAAAAGGCTAATCAACCCAATTATAAAATGGGGCACGGATCTGAACAGAGAATTCTCAACAGAAGAACTTCAAATGGCCAAAAGACACTTAAGGTCATGCTCAACTTCCTTAGCGATCAGGGAAATGCAAATCAAGACAACTTTAAGATACCACCTTACACCTGTCAGAATGGCTAAAATCAAAAACACCAATGATAGCCTTTGCTGGAGAGGTTGTGGAGAAAGGGGTACACTCACCCATTGCTGGTGGGAATGCAAACTTGTGCAACCACTCTGGAAAGCAGTGTTTCGGTTTCTCAGGAAATTCGGGATCAACCTACCCCTGGATCCAGCAATACCACTCTTGGGAATATACCCAAGAGAGGCCCTATCATACAACAAAAGTATATGCTCAACTATGTTCATGGCAGCATTGTTTGTAATAGCCAGAACCTGGAAACAACCTAGATGCCCTTCAACGGAAGAATGGATGAAGAAAGTATGGAATATATACATATTAGAGTATTACTCAGCAGTAAAAAACAAGGACTTCTTGAATTTTGCATACAAATGGATGGAATTAGAAAACACTATCCTGAGTGAGGTAAGCCAGACCCAAAAAGAGGAACATGGGATGTACTCACTCATATTTGGTTTCTAGCCATAAATAAAGGACATTGAGCCTATAATTCATGTTCCTAGAGAAGCTAAATAAGGTGAATCCAAAGACAAACACATAGGCATCCTCAGGAATATTAACCTTCATCAGGCGATGAAAGGAGACAGAGACAGAGACCCACACGGGAGCACCGGACAGAAATCTCAAGGTCCAAATCAGGAGCAGAAGGAGACGGAGCACGAGCAAGGAACTCAGGACCACGAGGGGTGCACCCACACACTAAGACAATGGGGATGTTCTATTGGGATCTCACCAAGGCCAGCTGGCCTAGGTCTGAAAAAGCATGGGATAAATCCAGACTAGCTGAACATAGCGGACAATGAGGAATACTGAGAACTCAAGAACAATTGCAGTGGGTTTTTGATCCTACTGCACGTACTGGCTTTGTGGGAGCCTAGGCAGTTTGAATGCTCACCTTAGGAGACCTGGATAGAGGTGGGCAGTCCTTGGACTTCCCACAGGTCAGGGAACCCTGATTGCTCTTCGAGCAGATGAGGGGGGGGGGGGACTTGATCCGGGGAGGGGGAGGGAAATGGGAAGCGGTTGTGGGGACGAGGCAGAAATTCTTAATAAATAAATAAATTAAAATGAAAAAAAAAAAAAAAAAAAAAAAAAAAAAAAAGAAATAGTTAATGCTAGAAATCTGTTTCAAAAAAAAAAAAAAAAAAAAAAAAAAGAACTTTAAGGCATTGAAGAAAGAAATTGAAGAGGATACCAAAAAATGGATGGACCTCCCTTGCTCTTGGATTGGGAGGATCAACATAGTAAAAATGGCAATTCTACCAAAGGCTATTTATAGATTCAATGCAATCCCCATCAAGATCCCATCAAAATTCTTCACAGATCTGGAGAGGACAATAATCAACTTTATATGGAAAAACAAAAAACCCAGGATAGCCAAAACAATCCTATACAATAAAGAATCTTCTGGAGGCATTACCATCCCTGACTTCAAACTCTATTACAGAGCTACAGTAATGAAAACAGTGTGGTACTGGCATAAAAACAGAGAAGTCGACCAATGGAATCGTATAGAAGACCCGGATTTTATCCCACAAACCTATGAACACCTCATTTTCGATAAAGGAGCTAAAAGTATAAAATGGAAGAAAGAAAGCATCTTCAACAAATGGTGCTGGCACAACTGGATGTCATCTTGTAGAAGAATGAAAATAGACCCTTATCTATCACCGTGCACAAAACTCAAGTCCAAATGGATTAAAGACCTCAATATCAGCCCGAACACACTGAACCTGATAGAAGAGAAAGTGGGAAGTACCCTACAGGAGCTGGGCACAGGAGATCGCTTCCTATGTATAACCCCAGAAGCACAGACATTAAGGGCAACATTGAATAAATGGGACCTACTTAAACTGAGAAGCTTCTGTAAAGCAAAGGACATAGTCAATAAGACACAAAGGCAACCTACTGATTGGGAGAAGATCTTCACCAACCCCACAACAGACAAAGGTCTGATCTCCAAAATATATAAGGAACTCAAGAAACTAGACTTTAAAATGCTAATTAACCCAATTAAAAAATGGGGCACTGAACTGAACAGAGAATTCTCAGCAGAGGAAGTTCAAATGGCCAAAAGACACTTAAAGTCGTGCTCAACTTCCTTAGCAATCAGGGAAATGCAAATCAAAACAACTTTGAGATATCATCTTACACCTGTCAGAATGGCTAAAGTCAAAAACACCAAGGATAACCTTTGCTGGAGAGGCTGTGGAGGAACGGGTACCCTCATCCATTGCTGGTGGGAATGCCATCTTGTGCAACCACTGTGGAAGTCAGTGTTTCGGTTTCTCAGGAAATTCGGGATCAACTTACCCCTGGACCCAGCAATACCACTACTGGGAATATACCCAAGAGATGCTCTATCATATGACAAAAGCATTTGTTCAACTATGTTCATAGCAGTATTATTTGTAATAGCCAGAACCTGGAAACAACCTAGATGCCCTTCAATGGAAGAATGGATGAAGAAAGTATGGAATATATACACGCTAGAGTACTACGCTGCGGTAAAAAACAATGACTTCTCGAATTTTGCAGGCAAATGGATGGAAATAGAAAACACTATCCTGAGTGAGGTGTCCCAGACCCAAAAAGATGAACATGGGATGTACTCGCTCATAATTGGTTTCTAGCCATAAATTAGCGCCACGGAGTCTACAATAGGTGAACCTAAAGAAGCTAAGTAAGAAGGTGAACCCAAGGAAAAACATATAGTTATCCTCTTGGCTAAGGGAAGTAGACCCAATTGCCGGGGAGAAAATTAGGATCTTGGGGGTGGGGTGGGATGGGGGTAAGGGGAGATGGGGAGAGAAAAGGTAGAAGGGAAGGAGGGGGGATTTGGGGAATCAGGAGAATTGGGATAAAGGAAAGGTGGATAGGGGAGCACGGAACCACAATTCTTAGTTAAGGGAACCACTTTAGGGTGAGCAAGAGATTTGACCCTAGAGGGGCTCCCAAGTGCCCAACATGAGGTTCCCAGTTAGTTCCTTGGGTAGCTGAGGATTGGGAACCTGAAATGACCCTATCCGAGAGCAATACTGACGAATATCTTGCATGTCATCATGGAACCTTCGTCTGGTGATGGATGGAGACGGAGACGGGGACCCACACTGGAGCGCTGGACTGAGCTCCCAAGGTCCCAATGAGGAGCAGAAGGAGGGAGAACGTGAGCAAAGAAGTCGGGACCACGAGGCGTGCACCCACCCACTGAGACAGTGGAGCTGATCTACTGGGAGCTCACCAAGGCCAGCTGGACTGTGACTGAAAAAGCATGGGATAAAACCGGACTCTCTGAACATGGCGAACAATGAGGGCTGATGAGACGCCAAGGACAATGGCACGGGGTTTTGATCCTACTTAATGTGCTGGCTTTGTGGAAGCCTAGCCAGTTTGGATGTTCACCTTCCTAGATATGGACGGAGGGGGGAGGACCTAGGACTTACCACAGGGCAGGGAACCTGGACTGCTCTGTGGACTGGAGAGGGAGGGGGAGAGGAGTGGGGGGAGGGGTAGAAGGGTGGGAGGAGGGGGAGAAGGGTGGGAGGAGGGGGAGGGAAATGGGAGGCTGGGAGGAGGTGGAAACTTGTTTCTTGTTTATGTTTTTTTTCTTCTTTTCTTAATAAAAAAAATTATTTAATAAAAAAAAAAAAAAAAAAAAAAAAAAGAAAAATGCTTACTTTGCGATGCTACTTGGAGCACAACTGAGATACAACAGAGGGGCAATAGTGACGACTTCAAGTACCAATGCACACACTCCTATTTAGCTTATATAGCATAAAACAAACCAGGATCCGAAGGAAAGAGGATAGTTCAATTCAGTGGTTGCCTCCCGGAAGTAGCCTCTCAGACTGATTGTGAAACATGATCTTTTTTTTTGAATATTTATTTATTATGTATACAATATTCTGTCTGTGTGTATGCCTGCAGGCCAGAAGAGGGCACCAGACCCCATTACCCATGGTTTTGAGCCATCACGTGGTTGCTGGGAATTGGACTCAGGACCTTTGGAAGTCAGCAGGCAATGCTCTTAACCTCTGAGCCATCTCTCCAGCCCCTGGAACATGATCTTTATCATTAAATGACAGAGAAGGACCTAGTCTATGCTCGGCAATACTATACAAACACAGTGGAACTTGGAATATATAAGAATGTTGGCTGAGCAAATCTAAAGAGTGCCAGGAAGGAGAAATCCCCTGTGGTCTCTGATTTACCTCTTACCTCAATGTACTGCCTTGGTCTCCTGTTCTGGATTGCTTAAACAATGGTCTGTAAAGCATAACATGAAAGACACTTGATCCTGCACCAAGTTAGCTGAGATTTCTCTGTTTAGGTCTGTATCTCATTTTTTTAATTGGGTTACTTGAAATGTTGATGTCTAATTTCTTGAGTTCTTTACATATTTTGGAGATCAGTCCTTTGTCTGATGTGGGGTTGGTGAAGATCTTTTCCCATTCAGTAGGCTGCCTTTTTCTCTTATTGACTGTGTCCTTTGCTTTACAGAAGTTTCTCAGTTTCAGGAAGTTCCATGTATTAATTGTTGCTCTCAGGGTCTGTGCTACTGGGGTAATATTTAGGAAGTGGTCTCACGTGTCCATGCATTGAAGACTACTTCCCACTTTCTCTTCTATTAGGTTCTGTGTGGTCAGATTTATATTAAGATCCATTTAGACTTGAGTTTTGTGCATGGGGATAGATATGAATGTTCAACATCCTTAGCAGTCAGGGAAATGAAGATCAAAATAACTCTGAGATACCATCTTACACCTGTCAGAATGACTAAGATCAAAAACTCCAACGATGCTTATGCTGGAGAGGATGTGGAATAAGGAGAATACTCATCCATTGCTGGTGGGAAAGAAAACTTGTACAACCACTTTGGAAATCAGTATGGTGGTTTCTCAGAAAATTGGCCATCAACCTACCTCAGAATCCAGCAATGCCACTCCTAGGCATATTCCCAAAAGATGTTCAATCATACTCTAAAGACGTTTGTTTGACTATGTTCATAGCAGCATTATTTGTAACAGCCAGAACATGGAAACAACCTCAACCAATGAATGATATCTTGAAATTTGCGTGCAAAAGGGTGGAACTAGAAAACACCATCCTGAGTGAGGTAACCCAGACCCAAACAGATGAATATGGTATGTACTCACTATGTATGTATGTAAAAAAGTGGATACTAGCTATAAACAAAGGATATTGAGGCTATATTTCATAATCCTAGTGAAGTTAAGGAACAAGGTGAACCCTAAGAAAAACGTATATAGATCCACCTGGGAAGGGGAAATAGCCAAGATCACCTGACAAAATTGGGAATATCGGTGTAGAGGGGAGAATGGAGGATGGAAGGGGAAGAGGAAAGTAGAAGGGGAGGGGTGAGGAGAACTTGAGGGAATAGGATAGTCTAGATGGAGGAAGGTCAGAGATGAGAGCAAGGAAAGAGATATTTTGATTGAGGGAGCCATTATGGGACTAGTATGAAACCTTCGCTCTAGAGAAATTCCCAGGAATCCAAAAGGATGACCCCAGCTAAGACTCTAAGCAACAAAGGAGAGGGTGCCCGAACTGGCCTTGCCCTGTGAACAAACTGATGAATATTTTAAATATCACCATAGAACCTTCATCCAGCAATTGATGGAAACAGAGGCAAAGACCTGCATCAGAGCACGGAACTGAGCTTCCAAAGTCCAGTTAAAGAATGGGAGGAGTAAGAATATGAGCAAAGAGGTCAAGACCATGATGGGGACACCCACTGAAACAGTCTACCTGAGCTAATGGGAGCTCACCAAATCCAGCCATACTGGGAAGGAACAAGAAGCTAAATAAGAAGAACCTTCTTCTGGCGATGGATGGAGATAGACACAGAGACCCACATTGGAGCACCGGAATGAGCTCCCAAGGTCCCAATGAGGAGCAGAAGGAGGGAGAACATGAGCAAGGAAGTCAGGACCGCGAGAAGTGCACCCACCCACTGAGACAGTGGGGCTGATCTATTGGGAGCTCACCAAGGCCAGCTGGACTGGGACTGAAAAAGCATGGGATAAAACCGGACTCTCTGAACATGGTGGACAATGAGGGCTGATGAAAAGCCAAGGACGATGGCACTGGGTTTTGATCCTACTGCATGTACTGGCTTTGTGGGAGCCTAGCCAGTTTGGATGCTCACCTTCCTAGACCTGGATGGATGGGGGAGACCTTGGACTTCCCACAGGGCAGGGAACCCTGACTGCTCTTCAGACTGGAGAGGGAGGGGGAGAGAAGTGGGGGGACTGGGAGGGAAATGGAAGGCTGGGAGGAGGCAGAAATGTTTTTGTTTTTTTCCATAAAGAAATAAATAAATAAAAAGAAAATGTAACACCCGAAAAAAAAAAAAAAAAAAAAAAAAAAAAAAAAAAAAAAGAAAAAAAAAAAAAGAGGAGGAAATAGAAAATATTTGCTCGCATACACATTATACAACCAAATGAATCTTAGTAGTCCATAGTCTTTTACAAAATAGGTGAATACATGATCAGGTAAAAGTGAACTATGCTTAGTCATGCTTTCCTTGATTACTTTGCCTGTGTTCTTCCGGCCCATTTCCTTCCTTTGTGCGACTCAGCATCCAGAAGGACTAGTGGGGGAAAGGCAGCTGTAATGCTTTAGTCGTATTATTGAAATAATAATATACATGGATAATTTCTAGCATCATATGATATTTTAAAAAGAAGCAGAAACATATCAAGATATCATATTAGAATCACTTATTGACCTCTGGTTTCTTTACATGATCAAATCAAATCAACTAGAAACAGTTACTTTTTAGGTGGAAAGGGTAGCTGTTGAAAAACTTTTGTGTCTGTCACATGGACATGCCCTTTTTCTCACAGGATATTAAACTCTTTGTCTTATACTTTGACAGTTTAAGTGTAATATGAAACAGTAAATTTTCTACTCATGTCTCTTTGTTGCCCTAGAAGCCTCACGAGCACGGATGTCTGTATTTTCTGAGATCAAGGCCATTTTCTCTGCCCTTAAACTTTAGTTCCTCACTTTAGAGTATTTCAAAGACATAGATATTTATTTATTTAATAGTGACTATAAGATCTCACAAACTCTCTATATTGTTTATCAGGTTTTTTTCTTTTTCTTTCTTTATTTAAATAGAATATCTTGAAAGACATATCTTCAAGTCCATATATCCTTTCTTTTGCAAAAATAGTTTTATTAATTTTTTGAGATGAAAATATAATTACTATCATTTTCCCCTTTCTTCCTTCCAAACTCTCCCATATATCCTTCTTGCTTTCTTTCAAATTCATGGCCTCTGCTTTCATTAAATATTGTAGCATGTAAATCTCTTTATCTACTTTATTTACTGTGCAATTGAGGCTTTTAACTATGTTTATATGACTTATCGAGCTCTTCATTTCTGAGATTTGCTTGATTATCTTTCAGTATTCTTCTTTGAGGAATTTATCATTCATAGCCTTCACTTATCTTACTAAGTTTACCTCTTCATCTGTAATCGGTTTGATTTCATATAGCTTTTTTAATAACTGTTCTTAAATTTTCTTTCAAATTTCATCCATTTTGTTACTTCATATTATGTTGGTAGATTTGTGTTCCTTTGAAGATATTATATTACTCTGGTTATATCATTGAGGCTTGAATATTTTGTGAGTCAGCTACTACTATCATGTTTTAGTTTCTTTGTCCTAAGGATTTGTATTGTGGTGTCACTTTGCTATACATACAGTTTTATCCTTTAATAATCTTCCTGTTGTTAGTTACTAAATTTGGGCAGAGCACATGCAATGTCAGCATCAGTCAGAGATATATGTAGGCCATCCAAGAGTGGAGGCCCTCTGTTCCTATAAGCAAGTATTCTACAGAGAGCAGGAAGGAATATTTACTATGTGGTTGCCTCTATACTCCAAATGGTCATGGAAGTTTCCCTATGTACTGGAAATTGGAGCCCTGTTACAAGAATTGGAAGAAGCAACAGTTTTAAGGCACCAATGATATGTGTTAGATGCTACCTAGGGAGAAGTAGTAGCCAGTGCTGTGGTGCCATCCTCACACACAGTCCTAAAAATAGTGCAGAGATGGCCACTGACAAGAGAAAATGTAGTTCATCTGTACTATTACTATGGTCATACCATCCCAGGAGTAAGCTCTTGGTTGTTGTGCAAAAGTATCCTTGCCACCAGCTATAGATACTTGGGGGTCAAGAGTCAGCCACAGGGACCTAAAGTAATAGAAACTGCATGTGTATCTGTCTTCAATCCTGGGAATGATATGAGTCTATAAAAAAAACTAACTACATCCTTAGTACCACATGGCAAGTTCCCTGCTCCCTTGGTTTTCAATGACAGTGCCAGCCATATCTTTTTGTGTCATATACCACCCATCCCCTACACTGTAGAGTACCATTCTGAACTTGAATCAGAGTCCCTCTCCTACTTACCCAGTCAGCACTGTGCAATGTCTGTGGAATCCCAGAGATGGAAATACATAGCATTTTCTGACCCCAGGGTATCCAAAATTCATCCAATAGCTTCATCCTTCTTAAGACAGTTCTTGGCTACAGCCCTGAATGTTTACTGGAACATAATATAAACTCTTTTTTCAAAGACTTCTATTTTAGGTTAATTTACTTAAGTAAACCTAAAACTGGCGAATACTGTGAAATTTCACTTACCAGAATGGCCGGCATCTGTGCTGATAGCGTTTGCTGTCTCTTTCACCCTTAACCTGAAAGAAGATGCAGGTTCGGAACTGCCATGGCAGACACTAGTGGATTTGTTTTCTTACTATACTCTTGTCCCAGGTTTGTAGGTCTTATCTAGATTCCACTGTTTCTTCTGCTGATTACCAGTGTTCTCTTGTTTCTTTAAATCTTCTTTGTGAGTGCTGGGCATTTCTATTTAGCCATACTATGCTCTCCTGTCACTTATTTTTCATGACTCCTGTAGGTGAGAAATATGAGAGTCCATAACAAAAGAGAATTCCATTGTAAATAATTACAGTGAAGATATTTTTGTAAGGCAATACATCATAAAAAGCTTCCGGGAACATATGTGAATTCACAATACCTCTGAGTGGAGATATATCATCATTAAAAAAAGCATATTCAGTTTTTACTGGCTGCTTTTTGTGATTCATGAGTTATCAAAAATGGCTGTAAATTATTAATGTGATCAAATTACAGACAATTTAAGTAGAGGAAGAGACCATAGGAATTTGTCTTTTTACCTTCAAATAATGCAAAATGTAGAGCCTGACATTGACCTCAAAATAACATATCCCTGTTCATTATTGTTTATTTTTACATTGTGTATACTCAGTGGAATTCTTCCCACACAGTCTAAATTTTCTAATTCTTTTTTTCTTAGAATTATACACAAAAGTGGAAAACATCTGCAGTGTGCTTTATTCTAAGAGGAAAGTACAGTTAAACATTTCCTAAGAGTCTATATTATAAAAAAACAGAAAAATAAAAATGATGAGTTTATATAAAATATGTAATTAAGGCACATTGAAAGGTACATAAAGAGGTCAAAGTAGAATTTCATTATGTGATATCCAAAGAGTATAACCAGGACTATATGGTGGCATGTCCCAACATGAATAATTTCTTTATACAGTCTTGGCATTTAAAAAGGAACAAAGAACAAGGAAGTTTGAAAAATTAAAACTAGGAAATTCAATTACTGGTAATTAGAAATTGAGTTTATGGTCCTTTTTCTTGTTATTGTTAGCCAACAATTCATCTAATTCTTCCATCTCATGGGTGACTCACTGTATTTTTTTAATCTTTCAACTCACACTTTTACAAATTAATTTATTTTACATCCTGACCACAGTTTCCTCTCCTTTCTTTTCTCCCATTCCCTCCTCTCTCCTCCACTATGCCACAATCCACTCCTACATTTCTGTTAAGAAAGGGGCAGGCCTCCCATGAGTATCAACAAAGCACAGCATATCAAGTTGTGGTAAGACTAAACACCTCCCCTTGTATTTATTCTGGGCAAGGCAATCCAGTATGAGGAATAGGTTCTCAAGAGCCAGACAAAGCATTAGGGACAGCTCCTGCTCCCATTGTTAGGAGTGTGACACATAGACCGAGCTACACAACATTTATGTAGAGGGCTTAGGTCGGTCCCATGCAGGCTCCTTGGTTGTTGATTCAGACTCTGTGAGTTCCTATGCGCAAATTTAGTTGTTTCTGCATGTTGTATTGTGATATTCTTCACACCTCTGGCTTCTACAATCCTTCTCCAGCAGGATTCCTGAGCTCAGCCTAATGTTTGGCTGTGGGTCTCTACATATGTTTCCATCAGTCAATGGATGAAGGCTCTCTAATGACAACTGAGGTACTCACCAATCTGATCACAGGAGTTGGCAGGTTTAGACTATATATCCACTATTGCTAGGAATCTTAGCTGGAGTCATCCTTGTAGATTTGTGGGAGTTTCCCTTGTACAAAGTTTCTACCTGACCTACAAAAGCCCTCCCTTTCCAGTCATTTCTTTCAGTACTTTCCCCCTCTGCCTACCCCCCAACCTGATCCCTCAAATTCCTATCCTCACATGTTCCCTCCTGGGTGGACTTTTGTTTATTTTTTATCTTTAACTCCAAAATAATACAGTTGAGAGATCCACATTATCATGTTTTAGTTATGTAACATATTATCCTATTGATATTCAAAATTAGTTATTATGCATCTATCTTACATGGAAAACAGATCTTAGAAGCATCATTTTAAGACAAGGAATGACTTTGGTTCATAAAGTAACTTCTTTTTCCAGATATGACTCAATAAATTTTACTAACTATATTTGTGCTTTTAAACTTATCCTTGCTGTCTCAATACTGGTTCAAAAGATTGTATCATTCCAAGTAACCAGTAATCAATAAGCAATGGAGAAAGAACTGAGATCTGAGTGTTGTCAAATACAACAGAACTATGCAGAGAAGTAAAATTCAATATATAAAAACTCTACTTCACTGATATATAAGTAACATGCCAAATTCTAATTATGACTCCAACATTGAAAACTCAAAATATAGGTTCACTGGGGAATAACGCCAGTGTTAGAATATGTGCATATACAATAAAGGTTCAGAACTCTATTTAAGGGCTGAAAAAAATACTTCGGCATGCTCTTGGAGAAGACTAGAGTTTGGTCCCCAGTACTCATGTCAGGAGACTCACAATTGCCTATAACTCCAGCTCTGGGAGGATCTGACATCCCTAGCCTCCACAGATACCTGGAGTTGCTTGCACATACTCTGCACAGGATGTGGGGTTTGCCCTCTGTATGCTGTGAATACCATTGGTTAATTAAAAAAAACTGTCTTAGGCCTGTAATAGGGTAGAACAGAGCTATGTGGGGAAAACTAAATTGAATGCTGTAAGAAAGGAGGAGGAGTCAAGGAGAAGCCATAGAGCTGCCACTGGAGACAGACACACTGAAACTTTGCTGGTAGGCTACGACCTCGTGGTGATGCACAGATTGATGGAGATGAGTTAAATTAAGATGTAAGAGCTAGCAAATAAGAATCTAGAGCTAATGGATCAAGCAGTGATTTAAATAATATAGTTTCTGTGTGATTATTACAGGAGTCTAGGTGGCTGGGAAATGAACAGGCAGCCTCCTACTACATGTACATACATAAAATTTAAAAGATAAATCTTTAAAAATTCTCTGCTTATATCTCTTTGAAATTTAGTTTCTATGCTGACAATGAGCTGCAAAGATTTTTTTTTCTGCCTGTCAACATATGTTTGGCCAGAGCACAGACTGTCTAGTGTGTTAGCTAGTTTTATGTCAACTTGACATGAGCTAGAGTCATTTGGAAAAAGGGAAGTTCAGCTCAGAAAACTTCCCCAACACACACCAGACTGGACTGTGGGCAAGCCAGTGGTGCACTGCATTTTCTTGACTGTTTATTGGTGAGGGATGGCCTAAATCACTGTGGGTACCAGCCCTGGATTAATGTTTCCTTGAGGCTACAAGAAAGCAGGGTGAGTATGCCATAGTGAACAAGTCAGTAAGTGGTACTCTTCCGTAGTCTCTGCATCAGGTCCTGCCTCGAGTTCCTGCTCTGACATCCGTGGATGATCAACTACACGTTGTAAGATAAAATGAATATTTTCCTCCCAAGTTGATTTTGGTCACAATATTGTATCAAACCTGTACAAACCCTAGCTAAAACAGTTAGAAACATTAGGAAGGTAACAGTAGTCATCAGGTTAACCAATGCTGAATCAGAATTTGTGGATAAATGCTCAGCTCCCTTGCTCCTCAAGAAGTCTAATGCTATGGCACTACTATGCAGTTCCCCAAAGCCTTTAAGAACCTTAGACCCCATCTTTCCTCAATGGTAGCTACCTATTAACAACACACATTATATGAGATTATTTTACTGTTTATTCTTATTATGAAAATTACTACCATTTTGTAAGTTTCTGCTAAAAACCTCAATCTTAGAGTTTTAGTCCGAGAAAATTCAGTCGATAGTCTCCCTATCAGTGGTTCTCAACCTGTAGGTTGTAACCCCTTTGGCAAAGCTTTATCTCCAAAATATTTACATTACAATTCATAAGAGCAGCAAAATTCAGTTATAAATTAGCAATTAGAATAATTTTATGTTTGGGGGTCACCACAACATAAGAAATTGTATTAAAGTGTCACAACATTAAGAAGCACTGTTTGGGCAATGGTTTCTAAAGGAATAGATATTGAAAGTGGAGTAATGGTATATATACATACATACATACGTATGTATGTATGTATATATGTGTGTATGTATGTATGTATGTATGTGTATATGTATATATCCAGTGTGTGTGTACTTCCTTACCTTTAATAAAAGTCTTCTTCACCAGTCTACGAAAAGGCATAGAATACAGCACCCTTCATCTTCTGGTTCCTTACCACTTGTACAGTGACCACTTGTTCCTGACCACAGGAACAACCACTGTCCTCACTAATCACACACACTGCCATCCATCATCGGTGAGCAATTTTCAGTTCTGTAACACAAGAAAAGCATTTCAACGGGTCTTACAAGTACTCCTGAGTCAAAAGCCTGCCCTCTTTCACCTACACCATCATTCCCATGCACTATTTCATAAATGCAGCTTGAGTAAGAAAAGGAAGAAATGGGGTGTTATTTCAATCTTCTTAACAAATAATTGCACACATTTTACATGTGAATTTCTAAGTGCACACAGGAATCTGGATGGGTATGTAAAATAGCTACATAAATAAAATGCACAACTTTTAGGTCATACCAGGAAATTGCCTTGGGGTTTAAATAGCTGAGATCATTTCTATATTCCTAACAGATAGCAATCTATAATTAAACAGTGACACTAGTCAGCACACATTCATCATCTCTGAAGTAAAGGAAAGTCACTCCCATAAATCTCAAAATATGGGATATTAAAAGTGTGTTTCTATAATGGTTTCTAGAAAACAATTTGTACAAACACCTATTCCAAAGTAACTTATAGGGTTTTAGTGGGAAAGGGAGAAGGTGAAAGAGGGTAATAGGGGGCATAAAATGACCAAAATTCACCATGTACATGTATGAAATTACCTAATAATATTATAATCATTATTGTATTATAACTTCTGCTATAGTTAAATCCATGTCCCAAGACATGGATTATCCAGGTAATATAAACAACCTACTATTTTTTTTCTTATTAAAAGCAAAGGAACTAGGATCTAATAATTGTAATGCCATTGAAAGAAACATGTTCTTGCTTTAATTAACATCAGTGAGTTCATTACACAATATGAGTACCAATCAGCTCTTTATGAACACTTTTAGAATATTCTGCCCTAATGCACACATTTACCTCATGCTATTTTCCCTTGAGTTCCTTTGATTGGGTGTTGAAAAATATTCTCCTAAATGCAATTCCACTTCTAAGATGCTCTGTACAAATCTATAAAATTATCTTAGAATTGTCTCTCTTTGCCTTCTATTCCCTTATCCAAAGTACCAAAAGGTACCATCCAATTCTGCCACTTCTATATAGAAACAAACATTGACAATATAAGCATGGATGTGTGCCAGTAAAACTATTTGCAAAAGTAGCCAGCAAGTTAATGTGGCCACTGGACTACAGTCTACTAGGGTTTAAAATCCTTTCTGACATTTTCTTAGACTAGTAACAAATAGATCGTTCCATTAATTTTAACTACACTGCTGCACAGTGCACAAAAAAAATAGTACTCCTTTCCTGAAGACTCCAAATCTCCAAATCAAATAAGGTAGATGTACTAATATTGTACATGTTCACAGCATAGGGAGACTCTAGTATCAATTGTAGGTCAAATGGACATGTAATCAGAGATGGGGAAAATTAATTAATTCTGGTAATACTTGTTAGTTGTTGTCAATGCTGAGATACAGTATGCTAACTCAATCAACTTGATGTCTTTTAGTTCTAGAGAAAGTAGGGAAGACTTAGGGAGGGGGAAGGAGGGAGGAAGGGAGACAGAAAGATCTAATTCAATTTTTAAAGATTTGAATTGTATCTTTGTGCATGTTTTGTTTGCAAGGATGTAAATGCATTATATATATACATATACATGTACATGTACATGTGCATATATATATATATATATATATATATATATATATATATATATATATATATACCTCTTGCCCACAGAGGCCAGAATAGCTCATTGGGACTGAAAGGGAAGTGGAGCTATTGATGGTTGTAATGGAAACCACAACCAGGGTCTCTGCAAGGTCAGCAGGTGCTTTTAAACTCTGAGTCATTTCTTCAGACTTGAAAGATTTACTTTTAGTTGCCAGCTACAGAAAACCTTTCTCAAGGAAGAACGACAAAAAATTAACAGCAGAATTTACATAATTTCTGCAATTCAGAAGAGTAGGAAAGGTAGCAGGGTTCAAGCTCAGGAACCTGTCTATAATGAGTATGTAGTCTCACTGAGCTACACTCACCCTAGGGGATATAGATCCCCTTCTTTCTCCTCATTTGTAGGGTGCTAGGGAGGTAATGAACTTTTTACATGCTGCCACGTAGTCAACTTGTAGGCATTCTTGATGGCTAAGAGGTGAGGTTAGCTCAAATCTACTCCTTCAGAGCAGACAGTCAATTCTGAATGAGGGAGAAGGCAGGCGATGGACAAGAGTGGAATGAAATGCTCTTCTGTCTCCCTCTCTCATTCTTCCTCCACTATTACTTTGAATCTGAAGTAGTCAAATCGTATTAGCCAGACTTAACTTATTTCTGTGTAGACAGGTTAATTACTTGCATATGCTAGATCCTGGAAAGAAAGCTGCATAAAGGCCCGATCAAGAGAAGATAAACGGATGATAGTACACAAACCATCAGTGATAAAGTCAGGGGTTCAACCAAGCTAGGTTAATTGAAATCCTCATTAATTTATTCATTCCTCTGCTTCTCACATCTGTCTTGATAAGAGCTGAAGTAGATAGCTTGACAGATTTTTCAGCTATCTGCTTAAGTCCAGAGTGCCCCCTTGCTCTTTAACAGATCTTGGTGATTATCTTGGCAGGCCATTAAAGACATTACATTACAAGCTTCAAGAGGCTCCTAAGGGAAAAAATAGTTGTGAGGTTGTCTAATTTCTAGTTTTCTCACGTCTGTAACCGTTTTTAAGCTTCCATATTTCTCACTTGAAGAAACTTTTTAAACAACAACAATAAAAAGAATGTCAGTTGAATTTTTCTGTCACTAATAATCTTTTTCAATGGAGAAATTGTATTTAATATTGCCCATCCTGAAATAAGGCTGATGTTTCAACTTTACATCTATAAGCAGACAATCCCTTTGGAACAAAACACAAAATTAAAATATAAAGTGAAGGGAAAAGTCTGTCTTGCAGCTCCATCCTTGAAACAAAACAAACAAAAACAAATAACAATAACAACAAAACAAAAACAAAAACCCTTCAGTAGGACTTTGCAGCCATATGTGTCTAGATATGGCAGGAGTAGTGAACAGCAATGGAAGACTATGAACATGCCTTTAGCAAAACAGTTTATTTGGCTCCATAATTCATGTCCCTCCTGTTTTAGAATGCAAATGAATATTATATGTGAGAAAATGTTAGGCAGCCTCTATTTTAAATATGCTAAATAGATCTAAAATATCTCTATAAGGTACGCCAGCCTTCACACCTTGCATTAAGAGAAAGATTCATCTTAAATCATTTTCAATGGACTTACTAACTGAAGTACCAAAATGCTATGACTACTGTCAGATATAAAACTGCAGCTTGAGGTCTGCAAAAAGACAACCCAAGTTCCAGTATTGCACAGTCATTAGATATGCACTTGCTCCCATTGACATTTTACTAAACATCCATCCTTTTGTCAGGCTGAGGTAAATATGCTCCTTAGTGCTCTTACTGAAAATTTTGTCCCCACTTTCTTTCCTTTCTATTGAGAGTGCAAGGACCAGCAATCTAGAAAAGTATGTTCAGAACTGTTCATCACCTTGTGACAGATGCAGCATAAAACCTGACTGGCATATTCATATACATCATCTCTGCTGGTTGCAATGGGTTTCAGCAACTTAAAAGTACATTAAAATTATAATGATTTTTTTTATCAAGCCCAGAAATGATAATGCTTACCCAAAGCACAAAGTAGTTTACCAGGGACAAAGGATTCTTATTTTGCTTTTCCTTATGTGATATACTGGGGAGTTTTTCTTGTAAGCAGAGTGAAAGAGCTGCCAGACATCATTTTACGGAAATGCCTGGAAGAGACATGAGCTAAGAGAAAAACAGCCGACTTTGAAAGGGAGATCTGCCAGCCTGCATCAAATCAACCACCACCAACCAGGGTTCCTAACACTGACTCAGTAAGTTCACTCTACTGGCAGTTTACCCACCCTAATTAACTGTCCTTAATTCAGATGAACATTTTATGGCCCCACGGGGTCTGGAGAGAAAACCGTTAGCTTCACTGACTAATTTTCAGTTAATCAGCAAGAGTTCACTTGACAGAGCACTAATAGGGAAGTCTTGATTAGAAGTGTATGGGTATGATATTAATTGGCTTCTTCAACAGACATGAGGATGCTAAATGCAAAAACGTGTGTAACTATGGCAAAGAGACACTTGACAAGCACTTTCTGAAGATAAAGTATTAGACAAGAATAGGTTTTAATTTGTCTAGTCAATCTACAAAACACATTCTAATTTAACTGTTCATTTGAAAGGCAGAAACTTCCGAAACATATAGTTTAAATGATATTTTGAAGTTGGGTGCTACTGGATTTAGAGTTTAGGACACAGTTTAAATATAATAAATCACACATACACACACATACTCATCCCAGAAGAACAGTGAGTACGGAGACTTTCTTTGTCAATATTTCTTTATATTTTTATGGTGACTATTTATTTAGAGGTATCTTTGTTAGTTTTTAAAGTTAGAATTCAAAACCAAGGGGGTTCATTATAGCTTAATACTTTTACCTTATTTCTACTACACCATTCCACCATCCCCACCTCCTATTAGTTCCCCTGGGTAGCCATGTCAAATGTTGTTATCTTCTTCCTTCACCCTTGACTTTCTGAAGATCTCGTTTTTCCTTTTAATAGTTCCCTTTCTAGTTTCAAGATCTACCTTCACTGTGTGTGTATATGTATGCATGTGTGTATGTGCATATGTGTGTGTGCTTGAATATGTGTGTACGCATGTTTTCAAATCTTGCTATGCTTATGAGGGAAAAGATAGTATTTGCATTCTGAGTATGGCTTATTTCACTTAATGATTCCCATTTCCATCCATATTCCTGCAAGTAGCATGACTTTATTTTTTATGGTTGAATAAAATTCCATTGTGTATATGTACCATATTTTCATTTTTCATTCATCAGTTGATGGACACTTAGACTGATTCAAATTCTTATCTATTGTGAATAGAACAAAAATAAACAAATATGCCTAAGTATCTCTGTGCTAAGACTTAAAGGTTCCTTTGAGTATATAACCAAAAGGCACTGAGATGATCCATAGGATAGCTTTATTTTTCATTCTTTTGTGGAGCTTCCATGTTGAATTTCATAATGGGTGTCGTAGTTTACACCCTCCCTAGCAATCCATGGGGACTGCTTACTGTAGAGGTCTTTCTTTTTTTATGGTCTATATATTTTATTAATAGTAAGTGATGTTGGAATCAGAAGCATTGCTTTGAAAAAAAGCATTTTGCAGTAAGAAGGGAGTTTGAGTTTGTTGGATAGCAAGCCGGACTTCACAAAGATCTGGTATCTTCGGCTTCTCAAGAGCAGCGAACTAAAGGGCCATAAAAGCAGCTGTCTTCAGGAGCTGTCCCGTTTGTTTGTTTTTCAAGCTAGGGTTTTCCCATGTAGTCCTGTTTGTCATGAAGAGACAGTGAAGAGAATCCACTCCAGCAGGTGAAGGAATGTCTGCGAAGAAGCCAAGAATCATCGTCCACTCAGGACAAGGAACCAACTTCTTCTTATTCTGTCAGTTCCCCAGAGAGCAGCTTGAACTGTCCAGGAGGACCAATGCAGGCACAGTTCTCCTTCCAGTCAGGGGAACACAGAAAGGAGACTGGCAGCCTAGTAACGCCAGTGCTGCCTTGGTTCCTGAGATCCATGCTTGGGTCACCAAGGAGGTGGCAAGAAAGGTTTTGAGATGAATCCCAGAACTGGAAGAGAAGGCAGCTTTTGAGCTTGAGGGGTGAGATCCAGTGTCTGCACCCTTCTCCAAGTCCTTCTCTTCTTCCCTCCATAATGTGCAGCAAAAAGTACTCGCTATTCGCCCAGTCTCAATGGTAGGTTACTGGGTGTGTCGGGGCACCCTGGGAATCTCCTAGGGCGGCCCGATAAACGTCCGAGGTGCTGTTTGTTGGGATGCAATCGTCGTTCCTCTCCTAGGAGAGGTGCCTCTTGGCCCTGCACAGTGGCCGTGGAGGCTTCTGACAACTCTCAGAGATTTGTTCTTGATGACTTGGAGGAGGAGATGGAGGGAGAGGCTGCAGTTGTGAGCGGGGCAGAGGCCAGCACGTGCTGCTCAAAATGGAGCAAGGAGCATATCTCTCAGCACCATTGAATCCCTGGTGGAGGCCAAAGACGTGGTGGTCCTGGAGCATGTCCGGGACAGCGGGTTCCTGCGTGCCAGCGGGCCAGAACAGCCTGCCCAGGTTGGGAGGAGGCTTGGAGGCCCTCAGGGACTAGAATGATGGTGTGTCCAGGTAGCAACACTCGCTTGACCGAGGTTGGTTCGGGCTCCAGCAGCAGGTCGATGCCTTCCAAGTGTAGTTGCATGGCACAGCTGGTGGGAATGACCACCGTGGAGGTGAGCTCTTTGCTGGCAGGCCTGGCGGATGCTTCCAGGTCTGGCTGTGCCAACGACCCCAGGCAGGCAGGCTCCTGGAGGCGGCGGCGCTTGGCAGGTTGGCTTCTTCTGGCTGTGGGCCCCAACAGGGCACCGGGTAGGCCTCGGGGCTTCGCGGAGGCATTTTCAGCATGTTGGTGCCCTCCCTTGTACTTTAGTTTTTCTGAGGCCATGGTTAATGGACATTTTTCCCTGTTTCCTTCTCTACAAGCATATTACTGGTGTGTAGAAAAGTTACTGATTTGGGGGTTGTTGATTTAGTAGCATACGACTTTGCTGAGAGTATTCATCTGATCTAAGAATTTTTGGCAGCATCTCTAAAGATTTTTAAATATAGAATCGGGACAGCTATAAACAGAAAAATTTGACTTCTTATTTGTATCCCTTTTATTTTTTTCTTTTGTCATATTGTCATAGCTAAGACTTAAAGTATTATATTGAGTAAGAACATAGAAAGTTGGCAGGCACACTTGTCTCATTCCACATCTTACAGGAGAAGCTGTTTGTTCATCAAGAGTAATGTTGGTGACAGGTGTGTTGTATATATAGCTGTTATCATCCTGAGATCTATCCCTTCTACTACTTTCATGACCTTTATCATGAAAACATGCTAAACTTTCTCATGTATCTTTCTGAATCTATAGAGATGATCATGTGATTTATGTCCTTAAGTCTATTTATATGCTTTATTTGCTGACTATTGTATGTGGTCTTCTTAATGTATTCATGAATTCAGATTGCTAGTATTTTGTTGAAAGAGCTTATGTCTGTGTCCATTGGGAAAATTGTTCTATAATGGGTTTTTTGTTATTGTTGAGTCCTTAATTGCTTTTGGAATCACAGTAATACTGACTTTTCAGAAAATAATGTTTCAGTTCTGTGGAATTTTTTGAAATATGTTTTTGTTATCTCTTCTTTAAAAGTTTTAAAAGTTTTGAAAACCAAAGCAGTGGTGTCACTTGCCTTTAATCTCAGCACTTTAATTCCGGGCAGAGGCAGGCAGGTCTTTGTAAACTCAAGTCCAACCTCGTCTACAGAGCTAATTCCAAGACAGCTACAGCTATTGTACACAGAAACTCTGTCTCAAAAAAAAAACTGGTAGAATTACAGCAGGGGGTGGTGGCACAAGCCTTTAATCCCAGCATTCAAGAGGAAGAGGCAAGCAGATCTCTATAAATTCAAGGAAAGTCTGGTCTTCAAAGAGAGTTCCAAGACAGCCAGGGCTGTTACACTGAGAAACCCTATCTTGAAAACCAATATAATAATAATAATAATAATAATTTTTAAACATTTGGTAGAATTCAACCAAATCACAGGTTTTTCTTTTCAGGAGACTTAGTTGCTGCTTCAATCTCATTGATTTTCATAGGTGTTTTTAAGTTGTTGAGTTTGGTTTTGGTGGATTATTTATGTTTATGAACTTAACCATTTCTTCTAGACTCACCCCATCCACATAGCTTGTCTGCTTTAGCCACCTTTCCATGTAGGATGTACCCAATTCCCGGTCACATTTATACAACATAAGCAGTCTTTTTCCAGCTTATTTTTCCAAAGCATCTATGTCCCAGATAGAAAGAACATATGTATGGCAGCTACTACTAACCGAGACCAGAATAATCATGATGGCATGCCTGATTAATGGCCAGTCTTGGCTGGTTCTTCTCATGTAAGCTTATGTCTTATCTCTTTCTTTACTTCTCTCTCATATAGAAATAGACTCCATTGTTTTTTTATTCTGACTATCTTTCACCATTTGGCTTAGAAGTTGCTTCCAATCTATCATCTTACCCACAAGTGTGGAAGTGTCTTTAAAATATATTAAACAGCTCAACTTAGTGGTATAGACCTGGAATTTCATCATCTGAGCTACTGAGGCAAGAGGATAAGAAGATATTCATGAGCAACAGAGTGAGACCTTATCCAGAAAGAGAGAGAGAGAAGAAGAAGAAGAAGGAGAAGAAGAAGAAGAAGAAGAAGAAGAAGAAGAAGAAGAAGAAGGAAAGAAAGAAATCAAACAAGCAACAACAAAAAACTGACTATGAACAGCATATATTCACATGTTTAAATGAGTGTAAAAGAAGAATTTTCTACTTAGTGAAAATACAGTGTGATTTTATTTACCAAAGTTAAATCTCAACAAAGATTAGCATTGTAAAATATAGTTTAAGATGTGTTGCAATCATTTATGCCATTGAATATTTATTTAATGATGCAAACTTGTTGTATTACCTTATGTTGCATTTGTTTAATTCTGCAAAGCTGTGTCACTTTGCCTGGCACATTAAGTTGGGAAGAGAGTGAAGACCTTCCCACTTACATTAAGGCTGAGTGTGGCATCCCACCATAAGGAATGGGCTCCAACAAGCTAGCTCATGTACCAGGGATAGATCCTGCTCCTACTGCCAGGGGCCCCTCAGCTAGTTCAAGCTTTGCAATGGTCTCCCATATATGGAGGGCCTAGTTTGTTCCCATGGAGGTTCCATAGCTGTTCACCTAGAGTTCATGATTTTCCATGAGTTTGGTTCAGCTGCCTCTATAGATTTCTTCATCATAATCTTTTCCTCTCTTGTTCATATATGTCCTTCTCCCTCTCTTCAATTTTATTTCCAGAGCTCGGCCTGTTGCTTGGATGTGCATCTCTGCATCTGGTTCCATCAATTTTGAATGAAGGCTCTATGATAATAGTAGGGGTATTCATCAATCTGATTACAGGGGAAGGCTAGTTCAGGCACCTTCTCCACTGTTTCTAGGAGTCTTAGTTATCCTTGTAAATTCCTGGGAATTTCCCTAGCACCAGATTTCTCCCTAACCCTATAGTGGATATGTCTATAAAGATCGCTCTTTTATTATTATACCACTCCATCCCTCTCCCCACTCAACCATTCCATGCCCTCATTCCCCTCATCTTCCAGCCCCTCCCCCTTACAGACCCTCCCACTCCCAGTTTACCCAAAAGATCTCATCTAATTCCCCTTCCCAGGGGAATTGAGTTGTGGAATGTAGTCTGGTTATCCCTTGTTTTATGTCTAATATCCACTTAAGCGTGAGTACATACCATGTTTGTCGTTCTGAGTCTGTGTTACCTCACTAAGGATAACTTTTTCTCTAGTGCCATCCATTTGCCTGCAAATTTCATGATGTCATCATTTTTTACAGAAGAGTAATACTTCATTGTGTAATTGTAAAACATTTTCTTTATTCATTCTTCAGTTGAGGGTCATCTAGATTGTTTCCAGGTTCTTGCTATTATGAATATTGTTATGAATATGCTATGAACTTTGTTGAGCAAGTGTCCTTGTGATATGATTGAGTGTCCTTTAGGGATATTCCCCATAGTGGTAATGCTGCCTTTTAAGGTATATTCCTTCCAAATTTTCTACTAGTTAAAATTTAAACCTAATATTCATTTAGTATACTTCTTTTTATATTCTGTTTTCTTATACTAGTGAGTAGAGGAGTTATAACTGAATGTTAGGTCACGTAGGATTTTAACTAGAATGAATCACAAGATCAACTTTCTCACCAGAATAAAATAACAGTATAAAAGCAATGTTCTTAAAGTCACTTAAAGTGAGTTCCCATTTTCCTTCATCCTAGGACTGTACGCATTTCTTCTCTCCTCTTTTTGCCTTGAAAGACCCCAGCTTAGCTGCTGTAACGCCATTTTGCAAGGCTTTCATACAAACAAGTATAGGTGTAGGGAGCCAGGCACCTTCAGCTCCGGCGCCAGGCTTCCTGCGCGTACCTGGATACCATCCCCCCTTGCTCCACTCATCCTGTTGGCCCTGGATCATAGGGCTACCTGCGGCCCTGTTTAGTTGCTGAGGAATCCCATCAGGACAGGTGAGTGTGTGCTATCCAGGGGCGGACTGTCCCGGAAGAGGGCACAAACCCCCTCCCCCAGCTCCTTCTGCAGGGCTGTCTTTCTTTCGCACGACCCAGCCCCCCCCCAGCACCCCTCCCCAACCCTGCCCTGATGTATGCTAGGACCAGTGCTCAAGTACAGTTTCAAGCTCCTAATCTAAGGCGACCCACCCAGAGCGGAGAGTGCCTGCCTTCCTGGCAGGCCTCAGGGTCCCCTGTAAGGGAGCCGGGCACCTTCAGCTCCAGCGCCAGGCTTCCTGCGCGTTCCTGGATACCACCCCCCCCCTTGCTCTATTCATCCTGTTGGCCCTGGATCATTGGGCTACCTGCGGCCCTGTTTAGTTGCTGAGGAATCCCATCAGGACGGGTGAGTGTGTGCTATCCAGGGGCGGACTGTCCAGGAAGAGAGCACAAACCCCCTCCCCCAGCTCCTTCTGCAGGGCTGTCTTTCTTTTGCACGACCCAGCCCCCCCAGCACCCCTCCCCAACCCTGCCCTGCTGTATGCTAGGACCAGTGCTCAAGTACAGTTTCAAGCTCCTAATCTAAGGCGACCCACCCAGAGCGGAGAGTTCCTGCCTTCCTGGCAGGCCTCAGGGTCCCCTGTAAGGGAGCCGGGCACCTTCAGCTCCAGCGCCAGGCTTCCTGCGCATTCCTGGATACCATCACCCCCCCCCTGCTCCACTCATCCTGTTGGCCCTGGATCATTGGGCTACCAGCGGCCCTGTTTAGTTGCTGAGGATTCCCATTGGGACGGGAACGGTTCCTGCTTCTACACTGAAGAGATATACCCAGAGAGTCAATCACAGCAAAGACTGGACCAAGAGACCAGGCCTCTCCTGGCTCCATTTGAAGGAAGAGATGGGAAGGCGCCAATACAAGAATTCCTCCAACAATCTGAAAGGCAACATGACACCAGCAGAAACCAGGGATCCCGAAATAAGGAGAATTGTACACCCTACTCCTGAAGAAATAGAATAAATCGACTCAAAAGTGAACTATATGAAAATAATAGAGGACCTTAAACAGGAGGTGAAAAACTGCCATAAACAATTAGAGATTACAAACAAAAAGGTAGAGGAAATGAAAAAATCACACAAAGACATGTAAGAAAACCAAGAGAAACAAGAAAAAGCAATCAAACAGGTTAGGGAAGCGGTTCAAGACATGAAGAATGAAATGGAAGCAATGAAGAAAGCACAAACCGAGGGAAGAATGGAGATGGAAAATCTGGGTAAACCAACAGGAATGACAGAAACAAGTACTAACAACAGATTACAAGAGATAGAAGAGAGAATATCAGACACTGAAGATACCATAGAGAAAATAAACACACTGATCAAAGAAAACAGCAAAACCAACAAATTCTCATCACAAAACATTCAGGAAATTTGGGACACAATAAAAAGACCAAACCTAAGAATAATTGGAGTAGAAGAAGGAGAAGAAGTGCAGCTCAACGGTACAGAAAATATACTTAATAAAATTATAGAAGAAAACTTTCCCAACCTGAAGAAAGAGGTACCTATGAAGGTTCAAGAAGCATACAGAACACCAAATAGGCTGGATCAAAAAAAAAAAAAAATCCCCTCGCCATATAATAATCAAAACACAAAATATACAGAATAAAGAAAGAATATTAAGAGCCGCAAAGGAAAAAGGCCAAGTTACTTATAAAGGTAAACCTATCAAACTTACACCTGACTTCTCTATGGAAACCATGAAAGCCAGAAGGTCCTGGATAGATGTACTGCAAAAACTAAGAGATCATGGATGCAGGCCAGACTACAATATCCAGCCAAGCTTTCGTTCACTATAAATGGAGAAAACAAAATTTTCCAGGATAAAAACAAATTTAAACAATACGTAGCCACAAATCCAGCCTTACAGAAAATTATAGAAGGAAAGTCACTAACCAAGGAGTCCAACAATGCCCACAATAACTCAGTCATCTAGAGACCTTTCACCAGCGCAACTCAAAGAAGGGAAACACACAAACCCTACTACTAAAAATGTGACCGGAGTTAACAACCACTGGTCATTAATATCACTTAATGTCAATGGGCTCAACTCACCTTTAAAAAGGCACAGGCTAAGGGATTGGATACGAAAACAGGTTCCAACATTCTGCTGTCTACAAGAAACACACCTCAACCACAAAGACAGGCACCTACTCAGAGTAAAGGGCTGGGAAAAGGCTTATCAAGCAAATGGACCTAAGAAACAAGCAGGTGTGGCCATACTAATTTCTAACAAAGTTGACTTCAAACTTAAATCAATCAGAAGAGATGGAGAGGGACATTTTATACTCATAACAGGAACAATTCATCAGGATGAAGTCTCAATCCTGAATATCTACGCCCCTAATATAAAAGCGCCCACGTACGTAAAAGAAACATTACTAAAACTCAAGGCAGCCATCAAACCACACACACTAATAGTAGGAGACTTCAACACTCCTCTCTCACCAATGGACAGGTCAATCAGACAGAAACCTAACAGAGAAATTAGAGAATTAATGGAGGAAATGAAGCAAATGGACTTAATAGACATCTATAGATTATTCCACCCGAAGCAGAAAGAATATACCTTCTTCTCTGCAGCTCATGGAACCTTCTCGAAAATTGACCAGATACTCGGGAGCAAAGCTAACTTACACAGTTACAAAAAAATATTAGTAACCACCTGCGTCTTATCAGATCACCATGGATTAAAGTTAGAATTCAACAACAATCCTAACCCCAGAAAGCCTACAAACTCATGAAAACTGAACAGTCAACTACTGAACCATACCTGGATTAAGGAAGAAATAAAGAAAGAAATTAAAGTCTTCCTTGAATTCAATGAAAATAAAGAAACAACATACTCGAACTTATGGGACACTATGAAAGCAGTGCTAAGAGGAAAGTTCATCGCACTAAGTGCCCACTTAAAGAAAACAGAGAAAGCTCATATTGAAGACTTAACAGCCCACCTGAAAGCTCTAGAAAACAAAGAAGCAGACTCACCTAGGAGGAGTAGAAGATTGGAAATAATCAAATTGAGGGCTGAAATCAACAAAATAGAAACACAGAAAACAATCCAAAGAATCAATGAAACAAAAAGCTGGTTCCTGGAGAAAATCAACAAGATTGATAAACCCCTATCCAAAGTAATCAAATGGCAGAGAGAGAATACACAAATTAATAAGATCAGAAATGAAAAGGGGGACATAACCACAGACACGGTGGAAATTCAGAGAATCATCAGATCTTATTACAAAAGCCTCTATAACACGAAACTGGAAAATGTAAAAGAAATGGTCACTTTTTTAGATAAATACCATTTACCAAAACTAAACTAGGACGAGGTGAACAATATAAACAGACCTGTTGGTCGCGAAGAATTAGAAGCTATTATCAAAAACCTCCCTACCAAAAAAAGCCCAGGACCAGATGGTTTCAATGCGGAATTCTACCAGAACTTCCAAGAAGAGCTAATACCTATACTCCTTAATGTATTCCACAATATAGAAACAGAAGGGTCATTACCTAATTCCTTTTATGAAGCAACAGTTACTCTGATACCAAAACCACACAAAGACTCAACCAGGAAAGAGAATTACAGGCCAATCTCACTCATGAACATTGACGCAAAAATCCTCAACAAAATACTGGCAAACCGAATCCAAGAACACATCCGAAATATTATCCATTATGATCAAGTAGGCTTCATTACTGAGATGCAGGGCTGGTTCAACATACGAAAATCTATCAATGTAATCCAGCATATAAATAAACTGAAAGAAAATAACCATATGATCATCTCATTAGATGCTGAAAAAGCATTCGACAAAATTCAACATCCATTTATGTTAAAAGTCTTGGAGAGATTAGGGATAAAAGGGTCATACCTATATACAATAAAAGCTATATACAGCAAGCCGACAGCTAACATCAAATTAAATGGAGATAAACTCAAAGCCATCCCGCTTAACTCAGGAACACGACAAGGATGTCCACTCTCTCCATACCTCTTCAATATAGTACTTGAAGTTCTAGCAATAGCAATAAGACAACATAATGGGATCAAGGGGATTCGAATTGGAAAGGAAGAAGTTAAACTTTCGTTATTCGCAGATGATATGATAGTGTACTTAAGCGACCCCCAAAACTCCGCCAAAGAACTTCTACAGCTGATAAACAGCTTAGTAATGTGGCAGGATACAAGATCAACTCCAAAAAATCAGTCGCCCTCTTATACACAAAGGATATGGAAGCAGAGAGGGAAATCAGAGAAGCTTCACCATCCACGATAGCCACAAACAGCATAAAATATCTTGGAGTAAATCTAACCAAGGAAGTGAAAGATCTATTTGACAAGAACTTTAAGGCAATGAAGAACGAAACTGAAGAGGATACCAAAAATGGATGGTCCTCCCTTGCTCTTGGATTGGGAGGATCAACATAATAAAAATGGCAATTCTACCTAAGGCAATTTATAGATTCAATGCAATCCCCATCAAGATCCCATCAAAATTCTTCACAGATCTGGAGAGGACAATAATCAACTTTATATGGAAAAACAAAAAACCCAGGATAGCCAAAACAATCCTATACAATAAAGGATCTTCTGGAGGCATTACCATCCCTGACTTCAAACTCTATTACAGAGCAACAGTAATGAAAACAGTGTGGTACTGGCATAAAAACAGAGAAGTCGACCAATGGAATCGTATAGAAGACCCGGATTTTATCCCACAAACCTATGAACACCTGATTTTCGATAAAGGAGCTAAAAGTATACAATGGAAGAAAGAAAGCATCTTCAACAAATGGTGCTGGCACAACTGGATGTCAACCTGTAGAAGAATGAAAATAGACCCACATCTTTCACCGTGCACAAAACTCAAGTCCAAATGGATTAAAGACCTCAATATCAGCCCGAACACACTGAAAAGGATAGAAGAGAAAGTGGGAAATACCCTACAACAGATGGGCACAGGAGATCGCTTCCTATGTATAACCCCAGAAGCACAGACATTAAGGGCAACATTGAATAAATGGGACCTACTAAAACTGAGAAGCTTCTGTAAAGCAAAGGATACTGTCACTAAGACACAAAGGCAACCTACTGACTGGGAGAAGATTTTCACCAACCCCACAACAGACAAAGGTCTGATCTCCAAAATATATAGAGAACTCAAGAAACTAGACTTTAAAATGCTAATTAACCCAATTAAAAAATGGGGCACTGAACTGAACAGAGAATTCTCAACAGAAGAAGTTCAAATGGCCAACAGACACTTAAGGTTGTGTTCAACTTCCTTAGCAATCAGGAAAATGCAAATCAAAACAACTTTGAGATATCATCTTACACCTGTCAGAATGGCTAAAGTCAAAAACACCAAGGATAACCTTTGCTGGAGAGGCTGTGGAGGAACGGGTTCCCTCATCCATTGCTGGTGGGAATGCCATCTTGTGCAACCACTGTGGAAGTCAGTGTTTCGGTTTCTCAGGAAATTCGGGATCAACTTACCCCTGGACCCAGCAATACCACTCCTGGGAATATACCCAAGAGATGCTCTATCATATGACAAAAGCATTTGTTCAACTATGTTCATAGCAGTATTATTTGTAATAGCCAGAACCTGGAAACAACCTAGATGCCCTTCAATGGAAGAATGGATGAAGAAAGTATGGAAAATCTACACATTAGAGTACTACGCTGAGATAAAAAACAATGACTTCTCGAATTTTGCATGCAAATGGATGGAAGTAGAAAACACTATCCTGAGTGAGGTATCCCAGAACCAAAAAGATGAACATGGGATGTACTCACTCATAATTGGTTTCTAGCCATAAATAAGGGTCACGGAGTCAACAATAGGTGAATCTAAAGAAGCTAAGTAAGAAGGGGAACCCAAGGAAAAACATACAGTTATCCTCTTGTCTAAGGGAAGTAGACAAAATTGCCAGGGAGAAAATTGGGATCTTGGGGGTGGGGTGGGATGGGGGTAAGGGGAGATGGGGAGAGAAATGTTAGAAGGTAAGGAGGTCGGGCCTTGGGAAAACAGGAGGATTGGGATAAAGGAAGGTTGGACAGGGGAGCACGGAACCACAATTCTTAGTTAAGGGAACCACTTTAGGGTTGTCAAGAGACCTGACCCTATTGGGGCTCCCAGCTGCCCAAGCTGAGGTCCCCAGTTAGTTCCTTGGGCAGTTGAGGATAGGGAACCTGAAATGACCCTATCCTAGAGCAATACTGACGAATACCTTACATATCATCATAGAACCTTCATCTGGTGATGGATGGAGATAGAGACAGAGACCCACACAGGAGCACTGGAATGAGCTCCTAAGGTCCCAATGAGGAGCAGAAGGAGGGAGAACATGAGCAAAGAAGTCGGGACCACGAGGGATGCACCCACCCACTGTGACAGTGGAGCTGATCTATTGAGAGCTCACCAAGACCAGCTGGACTGTGACTGAAAAAGCATAGGATAAAACTGGACTCTCTGAACATGGCGTACAATGAGGGCTGATGAGAGGCAAAGGACAATGGCACGGGGGTTTGATCCGACGTAATGTGATGGCTTTGTGGGAGCCTAGCCAGTTTGGATGTTCACCTTCCTAGATATGGACGGAGGTGGGAGGTCCTAGGTCTTACCACAGGGCAGAAAACCCTGACTGCTCCTTGGACTTGAGAGGGAGGGGGAAAGGAGTGGGGGGAGGGGGAGAAGGGTGGGAGGGGGGAGGGATATGGGAGGCTGGGAGGAGGTGGAAACTTGTTTTTTTTCTCCTTTTCTCAATAAAAAAAGAAAAAAAAACAAGTATAAGTTCAAGGTAAAGCTGGTACTCCTAGGCTGCCAAACAGGATATCTATGGTCAGACATCAGGCCTAGGAGGGGAACGAAAAGTTCTGGGAAAAATCAAGTCAGCTATTATAAGATCTTCATGTCCCTGAGGAGCTTGTCCCCAAGTGAACCCATTGCCTCATCCGAACTGACCAATGGAATCCCTGTAACCATGCATGCTTCTGCCGCCCATTTCCATATAAAAGACCCCCTGCCCAGCCGCAAGTCTTCCAATAAAGAAACCGATTGCCCATTGCAGCCAGTGGTCTCAGACCGTTCCTTGGGTTCAAGGGTCTCCCCTGAGGGAAGGTCCTCTCTGAGGGTCTTTCAGTCTTACCTCTTCTCCTAAATAAATCTCATAAAAGACCTAAAAATTCCTGCTCTAATTCATTTAAATTTAAGTGAGCAATTAATGGGTAATCACAAAAGAGACTCACATGTCTGGAAACTACAATATGTACTTCTTAAAATTTCAGACTCAGATAATAACAGATATGCACCAATTTACCTAACCAACATTCTCTTCAGTGCAAGTGAATGTATCAGTTACAGTTTTAGAGGAAAAATAATTATTTTAGGAACACACGCAAAATAAAAAATAATTTGTTTTTATGAAACTAATATGAAACCAAACTAGATAATTTCAGTACAATTGAAGAAAATTATAAGCAAATCTAATTTCCTAATATAGAATTAAAAATAATAACAGAGTTAGTAAGATGGGCCCATGGATAAAGGAACTGACTACCAGGCCTGTGAACTTGAATTATATCCTTAGAACTCAGATGGTTGAAGGAGAAAACCAATTCTTGCAGTTATCCTATGATTATCGCACATTTACCATGACCACAGACATACATAAATAAAGTGCAATTTTTAAAAATTTAAAAATGGGTGTGGTAGTGCATGTACTCTCAGAATCCAAGGGTAGATCAAGATTAAAAGTCAGGAATATGCCTGGTGCCCTGTGACCCTATTGGGTGGGCTCCACTATGATGAACAGGTATGTGGTGAAGAAATGGGAGAGAAGAAAGGGAGTGATTCCTGCAGTTTGGAGATAAGTGAAACTGAAGCTGCAAAGCTGATGAGGAACCTAATACGGGTGTCCTATACTGCCACATGGGGCAATGTGATGGTCTGTCTGGGCCTGTGTCGGTGCCAAGGGCCATGTCTGGGTCCATGGTTCTACTGCAACTGGAATCTTTCTGTGTTCAATGCCTTGGCCCATGTTACCACTGGAAGCTGAATGCCCATGGTCTGTGCCCCCCACTTGAGGCCATGTTGATGTCCCAGGGACATGCTGCCACTGCGCCATACTAATCTAAGTCTCCTGTCCTGCTAATGAGGTTGTGGTTATGTTCTGGTCAGAGCTGTGGCTGAGGGTTGCGTTGGGGCCCATGGTCCTACCACAGCTGGAGTCTGTGATGATGTTTATGGTCCATTCTCCCACCAAAGGTTGTGTGGATGCCTGATGTCTGGCTGCCACCTGAGGAAATGCTTGTGTCCAAGGGCTATACCAGTCTGAGTGGCCTGCACTGCCATCCAGGGCCATGGTAATATCTGGGCCCAAGTAGCAGCAGAAGGTCATGTCTGGGTTTGTTGTCCTACTGAAACCAGGGACTGTGCTGATGTCCTTGGCCCATATTTACCATTGGGGACTATGGGAGAGCTGACCTCAGTGGCCGAAACACTGGAGAGAGTTAGTCCTACCCATCACAGGCCACCTCAGCTGCCTCCTTTGGGACAACTGGCCCCAGTAATGTGGGCACAGGAGATCTACCTCCTACCTTCGTTGACCCTGGGAGAACTGCCCCTGGCCTACTTTGCTGTCTGTTGCAACAGGAATGCTAGCCTCCAATAAAACTGGCTGTAGAGAGCTGGCTCTGACCCTCACCTGAGTGGGAGCTGTCCCATTGGAGGCCCGGACTATCAGCTATCACCCAAGCCAACATCCAAGACTTTGAGTTGGCCTATCCCATCATCCACACCATCTATGACCTATGGGAGCATGTGAAGGGACTGGTCCTACAGAACTATAGCCACAGGATTTACATGACTCTGTGTAGCAATAGCAGGATAACCAAGAGGAATTTCAGTGAGGATCCCATATTGGTAGTGTACCAGAAGTCAGAGGCCTTAACCAGGCCAACAACTCATTGAAAAGATCATTTGCAAGGAAAGCTGTTGAGGCAAAAGTGTATACTGCATGACACACTGCAGATCACAAGGCCACTATGACAAATGAAGATGGAGAGGTGTGAAAGAGAAGTGAAATGCTTTCCTTTTATTAAAATTTTCTTATGGGGGAAGGTTACAAGGGTAGAAGATGGACATAGAAGAACTGGGAAATGAATGGGGTTGGGATTCATGGTGTGAAATTCCCAAGGAATCAATAAAAGAATTATTTTAATTTTAAAAAGTCTGGAATATAATGGAACAGACTATAATGAAAGATAAGGCTAGTAAAAATTATTATCCTTGTAAATGAAGGAAAAACTTTCAATAATACTAAAACCCATTTGTGAAAATGCTATATATAAGCTATTGTAGTAAATATATTTAGTACTGAAATTGTAGAAGTGTCAAGTTGGTTTTATTTATGCTTATCTTTAATACTTACCTTTGTAATAGAGACCCTAGAGAATGCAGATGCTTTAAATATAAGTCTTCTAAATGTTGCTAATAAAGCAGTGTTTGTTTTTCACAGATATAATTTCCTATATAGAAAAATCAAGCACTTTATAAAATTTTTTACAGCATTCCTATTGTTCATCAATAATAAAATAGGGATGAGAGTCTTGTTTAATATTTACTAACAGTTAAAATTATAAGTTAAGAAACAACTCTAGCAAATTTAGTATAATAATCATTCTAGATTCTTTAAAATTTAATTCAAAGATATAAAAAATGAGATGACTAGAAACCCATACCATATTATGAGATGATAAAATTCAGTGGTGAAAGATATCCATTTATCTCAACTGAGTCTATACATTTAATAATTTGGATAAAAATTGGCAAGTTTGTTAAAGTTTATATAGGAGAGGAAAGAATCCAGAAATCAATTGAGAAAAATAAAAGAACAGAATAAGGTCAGAACCTTTCCTCCATTGCCATCTATCAAGGATGATTAAATACACATATATTAATAAAAATCCTCTAACAGTAGTAAAATGAAGAATCAAGGGCTAATGGACTAGAATAAAAAGGCCACATCTACATATCAACAAAACTGATGTTTCACAAAGATAAGTTTTAAAGAATTTCTTGCTTACAATATGCTCTCATGTATGCAGGAAGTGTATTCAGGTCACCTCAACTGACATTTTATTTATCTTATTTTATTTTATTACTTTAAAAAATACCAATCCAAATTCCCACTCCCTACTCTCCTCCCATTCCCCTCCCACTCCCTCTACACACACCACCACCCACCCCCTCCAATCCAAAGAGAGGGCAATGCACCCCACCCTGTGAAAAGTCCAAGGTCCTCCCTACTATTTCTAGGTTGGGCAAGGTATACATCCAAAGAGAATAGGATCCGAAGAAGCCAATACATGCAGTAGAGACAAATCCCAGTGCCATTATTAGTGGCCCCTCAGTCTGCTCCAACTGTCAACAACATTTAGAGGGACTAGTTTGTTCCCATGCTTGTTCACTCCCAGTCCAGTTGGAGTAGGTGAACTACCATTATCTCAGGCAAACTGTCTCAGTGGATGATCCCCTCATGATCTTGACTTCCTTGTTCATACTCTCACTCCTTACACTCTTCAACTGGATCTTGGGAGCTCAATCCAGTGCTCCGATGTGTGTCTTTTTCTCTGTTTCCATCTTCAACTGACATTTTATAATAAAACTCACTGTTATCCTAAAACCCTTAATTAAGAAAGGCAAAATAGCATGGCACAAAAATGAATAATAATTTAATAGAAGCTTAAATGCTATGTCCCTAAACAAAAATCTTGGCTAACCCACCATTTTCAACTTTAAAAATATTTTAAGTACTAAGGAAGCCACAAATAAAATTAAATGAATAATATTTGACACATATATAACTAATAAGAAATATTTTCAATATTATGTTATTAAAATGCCTAGATGTCAACAAGAAAAAGTTTTTTTTAAAAAAATGCAATAAAGAATTGAAAATTTCACAGTAGGAAAAATATCTAATTGATCAATTGATATATATAAAACATGGGGGAATTTTAAATGAAGAAAAAGAAAATATAATAGCCTAATGACCAGGCACATGGTTATGAAGAATCACATAATGCTAAGCATCTGAGAAGATGTAGAGATTACGAATACCCTTGAAGAGAAAGTTTAAATTGTTATACAACTTTGGAAATACTGGAATACCTACCAAATGGATATTTTCAAATTGTAGTTAATAAGAGAATTCCAAGTCTACAATAGCCCACTGAGTCTCCACAGAACATGTAAAGTGAAACATACATGTGCTTGTATTTCAGTGAAGACAGAAAACAGTAGAAAGTAGGTCTTGAAAGCAGCCAGATATATTTCCTTATGTGGCCAATATACCACTTCAGTAGCCACGGAATAAACTCAGAGATACTGGAGAAACATCATTAACATGCTAAGAACCAACAACTCTACCAAAGTTTCTATTTCAGAATCAATGTCAAATAAAACCCTTTCGAAACATAACTGAGAAAGCTCTTAAGAAATCCCATCAAAGCCAAATCCAAATGCTGCACTTCAGACAGATGGAAATCTTCCTAGATTTATGAAGATATCATACCGATTTGTATACATGTGTTGAAATGGGTAAAACTGGAACACTTGGCAAAAGTAACACAATTTGGCAAGAATGATGACTGTATAATTATATAAGGTAACCTCTTTTAATTTAGCAATGCTAATTGAAAACAAATTAATTAAATATTTGATCTGCAATTAGAAAAGTGATGAGCGAGTTAGCTACCACCTTTTTAACCTCCTGCTAGAGATGGCATTCCTAAGCTGTGGGTTGCAATCCCAGGTGGAGTTCTGGAACTGAATGTGGAGATCTTGAAAACACTGGAAAGGTGTCTGAATGCACACCAAATACTGAACACCAAGGCAGGCTGCCTGAAAAAAACTCAACTCATATTTGATACCATTTATGTTATGGACTGCAGTGTTTTTACTGTATCTATAATATTTTCTGCTTCTCTATAAACATAATGATTTGATAGTGTGAAACACATACTCTTTTTATTTTCTTATCACCAATACTTACTGTTTCAGTATCAAATTAGTGTTGGACTATGTTGAAATTTTTTTGATTCTAAAAATTGATGTTTGTGTTATTGAATTGAATTTTATAAATAAATGATCAATTAACTTTGGCTTGGGACCAGGAAGCAATTTCAAACAATATATGAAGTGTCCCTAAAGGTAATTCTGCTATTTTTTTAGTACATATTCATGTGAAACATTGTCTCAGCACTGATAAATATAAAATCAAACATTGATCGACTTTGACCAAATTTTGCAGATTCGGTTCTGAAGTATTAAATGTTACATATTTAGTCAAGATTGAATAATATTTTATGAAATACTTATTTTAAATTTTTGTACATAAGAGTTTTGCTCTCATGTATGTCTGTGTGCTCCACGAATTCCTGGTGCCTCTGCAGGCCATAAGCATGTGTTCGAATCCCTGGAACTGGAGTTGCAGACTGTTGGGAGTTGCCACATAGATACTGAATGGAACCCAAGTCTTCAACAAGCCATTATTTGGCCCCAAGATTGAATTCCTTATATAGAAATAAACAAGCACATACATCTTCTTAGTTTGCAAATTTGCTTACATCTTTAACAAATACCAAAATTGTATAGAGATACCAAAATGTTTTAAAATGAAATTCTTTATGACTTGTTGTCAGGAAATGGTTGCTTTCTATCTCATCTATTTTATATAACACTCTACCCAGAGTAATGTAAATGTTTCTTGGATGAAGATGGGCCACAAGTACAAGGTTGTTTTAAGACAAAAAGAATAAAAATCAAAAGTAGAAAAATTAACTGATTGAATAAATAATACCAAACTACCCACATATGCCATTAGAATTATATAAACATTAAGAAAAGTACATACAATTTAAAAAACATTCAGCTTTGTGAACTCAGCAGCTACCAAGTTCTTTGCCTCTTAAATATGCAAATATCCATTGTGGGGTTACTTAACTCCTACTGTGTAAGGTAATCTAGAGTAATGAATACCCCATTCATAATCTATCTCATATGTAGATTATACACATGTGTCTTATTGGTTATGTTTCTCTAGAAAACTGTGTGTAATACTACTACATTTTTCACTATTTGAAATGTATGCATTTTATTCAATTAAAGTAACTTCACTTCTAGAGCCCATATTATTAAAGACAAATTACCAATAATAGAGTTACTTGAATGAGTACTGAGCATAATAGGGTGCATGATTTTGATGTTACTTCATTAACCTACAGCTTGGAATGAATTGAAAAAGTAGTAATTGTACTAGAAAATCCAGCAAAATCACCATAACCTAGAATTGTTAAAGTTTTTTTAAGGTTTGATTGCAGTGGTGATTTTTTCATCCTTCACCTCTGTTCATTCACATGCACAGAAACGTTAAATTGTAGTATATATTTTAAAGTTGATTTTGGCCTTAAAAAATGGCTCACATAAGAATCTTATTTGTGGGGCTGGAGAATATAGCTCAATAGCTAAGATAGCATGCTGCTCTCGCAGAGGACCTGAATTCAGTTCCCAGCACCTACATAGAGCAATTTGTAACCTCCTTTAACTCCAGCTTCAAGGGATCCAATTACCTCTACTGCAACATGCACTCATTTGCACACCCCTCCCCTCTCTCTCTCTCTCTCTCTCTCTCTCTCTTCTCTCTCTCTCTCTCACACACACACTCACTCACAATATAAAGTAAAATTAAAAAAATACTTTTGTGATGCTAGTAGCCTCCATTGAAAAAACATTAGTAACGTAGCTGCAGCTTAACAAAATTGAACTTTGTTGGCTTGTTGTGCCTAGAAAGATAACAAATTATAGAAATTCAAGAGGTATCTCAGAAGTGCTACCTAAACATACTTGTTATAGAATATGTTGACTCAGGGCATAGGTTCAAAAAAAGATTAGTTTTCTATAGATTGGAAACTTTTAGAATAAGAATGAAATAATCCTAGTATTATTTTTCCCTAAATGATAAATTTGGGTTAATAGAAAATGCCAATTTATTTTTTAACTAGAACTTGATAGCAAAAATAAAGACCTCCTCATATAACTGACATGTCACTTAACTAAATGATGATTTGGGAGTGAAAAGCATGAGATCTCTATGGATAAGCAACTGAAAGGACTTAGCATGATTTTGCATGGTAGAACTGAAGTTATGCTCTTTCTGCATATCTTGAAATATTCATAGTCTCAAAGCCTTCATCCACTGGTATTTAATTGCTGCAGCCATGAATTAAATGACTTGTAACAAACCATTAATATTTGTAACAGTGTACAAATATCTCATGTATGAATACTTTTCAAATAGATAGTAATACCGATATAGTAGATACTGTAATGATCATACCTATTTATATACATTTTCTGTTGATTACAGATCATGTGTTCAGTAGCACTAAATTTTATTTTGTTCTCTCTTACTCTATTTCCATATGACCAATAAAACAACTTCAAGATAGCATATCTTACTGTGACTCCAGAAATATCAGAAAATAGTCTGACTTTATTACAAAAGAATTATTAAAATACAACTGTGCTTTTCTAGAAGTTTGCTAGAGTCTATTCAAGATTTTTTGTTTGCCCTTTAATAATAAATGTGATAGCTACACTATATATATTTATATTTATATAGTGTAGCAATCATATATATATATATGTATATATATATATACATATATATATATATGTATATATACTCTTTGAATGTCACCAAATTCCTAAAGGGGCAATTTGTAATCAGTGATTTTATCATCAGTAGTGTCTTCATTTGATTGTGGTTTTCGATTACTGCAATCTTTGAATTTTAATTATAAATACTGTCAATTTAGATTCATTATTATTAATTTATCTTGGGAATGGTTGTATGTTCACCTTACAGTGACTAGGGATACATATTTTCATCAACAATACTCTTGATGCATAATTTTCCAATAACCAGACGTGTACGCATTGACATTCGTATATGAATTAGTCATTCCCTGAGCAGCTAGATTCCTAAACTTCTAAAGGATAAAAAGGCTCTCAAAATGCATTAAAACCTTATTTTTTTCTGTAAAGTTAATAAGTGACTCACATATGTTCCCAATAATTTTACTGCAGATTGTTTTTTCATAATTGTTGGTTATCATTAAATTCTTTCATTTGGAAAACAGGAACAAACAATTTAACCAGGAGAAGTAGCACTATAGGTATTCACTATATCGCCTGCAGACTAAACCCTGCATGTCCTTTTACATGTCCACAAATTCAAGAGTACAGTGGTTATGGCTCTATCTTACTATTTAATCAAATTGGCACAATAAACAATCCCCAAAACTCCATTGTTTATACACAGTAAATATTTTATCAACTTCCACATCTACATCAGAGATTAAGCTGGGAGCTTACCAAGAGCAGCTGACCAATTTGAGATGTTTAAAAGGTCAGAAATTGACAATTTGTGGTCATGGCGGCTGTGGCAGCTTCGTTCCACACTACAAGTCTCTTTGCTGGCACTAAATGGTTTTCATCTTCCTATTTTGACTCTTGTGAATATGACCTTTTATGGCAGTGGTAATGACAAAAATGGGAGGGGGTATATTTTTAAAAGACGAAGACTGACATCTTTTAAATGACTTTTAAATGACTTGCTGAAACAAGTCAGATGCCCAAAACCAAAGTAAAATGATAAGAAAATATAATCCAATTCTTAAATAGTAGCAAACTCATTTAGCAAGGAGCGTGAATAGAAAGAAATAACTTCCTGAATGCCAAGCTCTATCTTCAACCCATTCACTTTACAGAAAGTGTACTCACAAGGTTTTATTTTTATCTAAAATAAACTTTCAGAAGAAGAAAAAGTAAACAATAATTCCCAGGGTTTGACCATGAGTCTGAACAATACTTCTAGAATAAAACTAAAAATAGAACAGGTTTCTCAAAGCTACTGAAGAAAATAGTCAGTGAATCTACAAGTTCAACATAACTCACACTTTGCTGTGAAGAAAATATTGATTTTCTGTATTTCCAACCATGACCTTGCATTTGCGGTAACCATGGAAACAGCCTAAGCCATGGTAAAGCTAACATGGTGAATTTATATTAAAGTAGCTAGAGGAAACAGACAAGGAAGTTGTAAAAGAATAACTATTTATGCCCCTTAACCATCTAGTATTTAATAATCTGAAGTCTTCCTAACATCTTTCTCTGATCCCAAAGTTCGCAAACTTTACTGCACATTAGAATTTTTTGAGAATGTTTTTGGCATAATAGTATCAAGAGTAATAAATCTAGTTCTGCTTTATTAGCATACAATTATAAAACATAATGGGGTTAATTATGACATTTTTATACATGTATATTATACTTGGTAAGATTTCTCCCTACTTCTCCCTTTCCATTTTTTGTATAGTTTCTATTCTATATTTGTGGGTTTTTTTTAAATCCAAATTTGGAATATAACAGAAAATGCATGATAATATTTATGTCTGGATTATTTCACATAATATGAAGACGTACAGTCCCATTTAACTGCAAACAATGTGATTTTGCTCCTATTTATTGTTGAATAAAATTGTATTGTAATTTTCATTATCCACTCAACTGTTGATAAATATCTGGGTTGACTCTATAGTTTGGCTACCATGATTATTGTTACACCGTAAACAATGTGCAGGTGTCTCAGCTGTATGCTTACTCCTATTCCTTATGATAGGTACTCAGGACTGGTGAAACTAGATGATATAGTAGTTCCAGCTTGAATTATTTTAAAGAACCTCCATGCTAAATTCCATATTAGTTGAACAAACTTACACGTCCTGTGGAACTTTTTAAATGCCAATGCCTAAATATATAAATACAATCTCCTCCACCCATTAGATAACCAACTAAGATATATATATATATGCAACAGCAATTAAAATAGTCAGGTGCCATAAATTTGAGAAAGAACAAGTGTGGCACATAGGAAGAGTGGAGGTAAGAAAGGGAAAGGAATGATGATGTAACTATATTTTAATTGCCTAAATTATTTTTCCATTATTGTTTTATTTTGGGGTATTTAGTACACACACACACACACACACACACACACACACACACACATCTTCCAGCCTGAATATATACCCTGCTAATAGGCCGAAGCAGCTTCTTTATTAACCAATGGTAATAAAACATAATGATAGCATACAGAGGGGAATCCCACATCAACTTTTTCTATGTGTAATAAACTGGTTCTATGAATTAAACTAAGAAAAAAAAATCTTTAAATGCCCAGGCGTCATCTAAAGAGACACCTGATTCAATTAGTGTGAGATAGATCCAGTATGATTTATTTTGAAGATTTATTTTTATTTTACAGGTAAGGATGTTTTGCATGAATGACTTTCTTTGCACCATTTCCATGCCTGGTATCTATGGATACCACTACAGATGAAGAACCACCATGTGGATCCTGGGAATGGAAAACAGGTCCTCTACAAGAGCAAGTGCTCTTTACTACTGAGCTATCTCTCAAGCCAAAAACATCAGCATTGTTTAAAGCTTTCTCCATGTTAATGTGCAGCCAAAGCTGACAATGTTGCTCTGACCAAATATTTATCTACTCATTTCTAGTATTTTCCATACTATCCAAAGGTAATTATAAAACTGTCTTAACTAACTGTATAAGTGGCATTATAAAGCTAAGTTATTTGAAATCAATAAGCCAATGGAAGCAGTATCCCTTTTTAAGATAATTTGAGTAACTATAGGATCTTTGGTTTTAGCTTTAACACAGACACAAATATCACTGTGTGAGATTGGAGGACTCGCTGCCCTACTGGGGATACATTTACCTCATCTGCAAAAGAGGATTTAATTCACTAAAATAGAATGCCTTTCACTGTTATTGAATCCCTTTCCTCTTCTATAATCCTGTAGTTTCTAAACTACAGGAATATTAAACATGCTATGATCTCTCTTTCTCTCTCTTCCCTCTCCCTTTTACCCTGTCCCTCCACCCACCCCCCCACACACACACATGTTAAATTAAAACCTCAGGAATGGATTGTGAATTAAAAATGCTCCCAAGTGATTCTATATTTAGCCCTGGATGATAACATTTAAAATAGAAATCAGTAACATTGTATAGGTTAATTAAATTTCCTTTACCTTTTTCATCTTTTGGAATTTTCCATTCTGATCACATTCTTGTGTCACAGTATAGCTTTGGATTTCCCTCTCCTCCCTTAAACCTACTTTATGTTTCATTACCAATGGAGATTTCATTTGAAAAAATGACAAAGTGATCAAAAGCAGTATTAATTGTGAAATGGAACTCAGAAAGCCTACTGCTAAGAGGGATGCCACCAAAACATCAATGCATATATTTTATTTTAATTTTGCAGCTGTGAGGATGTATGTTTGCAGTAAGTGAATATTCATCATAATTCTTCACAAATCTTCTAATAGCTATAAGGAGAGAAGAAGTATGAGGGAAGGAGTGGGAGGAGAGGGACATAAACAAAAATATACAGGAAAACAGGCTAAACTCACCTAGATGTAGAAGCATACTTTTCTTACATAAGGCTATTGAAAACTTGGTAGTCATCTAAACAAAGAAGTAGATAAATGACCCATGTCTGACAAGCAAAGAAAACAGACACTTTTGAAGGTACATTAATTTACCCACAACACTTCCTAATATCTTTTTCATTCTTTCATTGTCCACCTTGATTGATGTGATAGTTCTGAGAATTCATCCCCCAGATTATCTCAGAATTCCTCCACGCAGTTCTGATGCCCAAACAGTAGTCACTATCTGCATTTACCCATGTAAACTTAAACTTAAATTTAGACATGTAGGTATTCTGTTATATAATACTTTGTGTCCTTAACCACCGGGCCTATTGACTTCCATATTGGACATTTGCATCATCACAAAAAGTACTAGAGGATAGGATTTCCCTAGAATTTAGCAGTGTAAAAGCCAAATATCTTTGCCATCCAGAAGTAATTAAGTCTTCATTTGCAACCTTACGAAACATTGAGATTAGGTTTCTGTGATTTCTTTTTCTCATCCTAAAAAGTGGAGGCAAAACTAATCATCGGCTTTAAAGACTAAGTGACAGATTGATGTTTGTTCCTTAGGATGCATGATTCTGACTCTGAATCCCTGCACATGGGCAGAAACTGTCACAACTCACAATCTGGAGGAAGCATGGAAAACCAAGGGGCTGCAAGTGATTCTCCAATATAGCCCCTGCCTCACTTGCTTGAAATTGCCCTGTATTGCTTATCTAAAACACACATTTCTATGCCCAGGGTTCAGCACTACTGGATTAGAAAATTTGGAGTGGAACTCATAACAGGATGATTTGATAAGTTCAGTGATGATACTTATGGATACTATCTGGAAAAAAAATATTTTCTAACCCATGCCAGGATTTTGTACTTTCTGGTTACACTCGATTAGCCTAATTGAATTTATCACCCCTTGGAAAATTTGGTGTTTTACAAACCTGTTTTGGAAATAATCAGTTTCTCTAACAGTGGGACTGTAAACAGGATACTGCAGGGACAGTTACATTATAATGTATTCACACTCACTTTTCAACAACTGGGCAGTACCATTGAGTTTCACCAAAGTTATTTAGTATATCTTGCATAGCTCATTTGAGGCTAGCCAAATGATTACCTACGAAATATTTTTGCACAGTTTCAGAAAGAAGCTGTTGCAATTGAAAACAGCAGGGAAACACAGCCATTAAAAGAAAGAGAATGCCTATGTTTTTACAACAAAATAATTAGAAGCCATTACCGATACTGTTTAGATTTCAGTGCCTCATCTATCTTACTTTCAATTAGAAACATTGTGCCCAAATAGGAAAAGTCTGGTTAAAGAGGAGTGTATTTCTACTGCATGCCTTAATAACGTGTGGCTCCCGTCAGTAATATATAGTCTGTGAGGTATTTTCCAAAGTAACTCTTTTGTGAGATGATAATGCATTTTTAGGTAAAGAAATGGGCAGCAATTTTATCAATTATAACATTTATCCACTGTGATGAAGGATCTCAGAGATGAATTTTTTAAAGCTAAATCCAAATTTTACCCAATATCTGAATCTCTTGCACAACGTATACTGACTAATTGTCCACTCTCTGTTTAATCACTTCTAAAAATGAGATCATTTCTTCCAAAGAAACACTTTCTCACTTTGGAATAGTCCTAACTCATTCCAGCTCTGTCTGTTAATATTATTTCTGCCTTCTTGGATGACAAAAGAGTAAACGTAATGCCTCTTTTCGTGACAACTTTTCCTATCATGGAAAATTACTAGGTTGTTTCTCTTGTCATCTCCATAGTAGGTTTAGAGACATTTTCTTTTAATTAACATATTCTGGCTTTCATCTAATGGTGATGAAAGTAGAACAAATTATTATAGATTTCTTCTACTTCAAAAACACTTTCACATATTACACTTCTTAATTTAGACAGTTAAGATTTGACAATTCATAGTTGCTAATTTGAAGAGACTTAACCTAATCAACCACAGATTTTCTTGACTACTTCAGATTCTTAAGTAAATATGCATATCTATTTCACCTAAACTCCACCGGTCTATACTTAGTGTTCCTGGTGGAACTTTAAACTTTACTCAGAAATTCAGTATAACAGATACCCCTCAACTTACAATAATTGGGTCATAATCCCACAAACCCATTTTATGTTGAAAATACCACAAGTTGAAAAATATGAAAGTGCATATTCATTTTCAGAATGAAGAATTAAAACATCACATAGCCCTTCACCAAAAAGTGTAGGTGTGTGTGCGTGTGTGTGAATTTGTGTGACAAGTTTTCTTTAGTATTTTTAATTTAAGTGACCCACCTAACTTGCTGAACATCTCATCCCAGTGTAATTAGTCAAGTGTACATTAGCTTTAAAAACAGGTAGAATCCAAGTGAAATTTCTATGGTACGGGTATAATTTTCACATTATCATAAAGCTAAATATACTAAATTGAACCATTAACAGACATTCAGTCCTCTGTACTTATTAAATAACAATCTACTACATGGAGGGATTCAACTGCGTATTTTAAATCTAGTGAATAAAATGCACATATACCTATATAAATCAAACCTTAATAATTTTCTCTTTAATGTATTAGCTTCCTTAGGGGGATGGGTGATTTAATTACCAGACAGAGTGCTAGACGAGTTGTCAGACAGGCAAAATCCAGTTTTTTCAGACCAGCTTCACCTGGTAAACCTATCAGATGCCTCACTGACCTGAGTCAGATTTATATTCTCTTCTCTCCACTGTAAGGATTTGTTGTAGTTTAATGTACTGAGATGCTACTTGCCAGATGCTTTTTTATGAAGAGAGAATGCACAGAGTAAGTACTAAATACAGATGCCCCTCGTCTATTGCATTGCCTTGCTGTTATGCAGAGCTCCCGAAACATTATGTCCTTAAGTATTTCCTAACTGTTCTAAACTCTTATACTATCTGTGATGTAAGGAAATTGCAAAAGCAACAGGATAGGCACTCAATTATTTAGAATTTATTACAATGACTTGTATCATTATGTTTCATAGCACCATTTCTGGATGATTTGCTTGCTAATATCCAGAGAAAAAATTTATGTTCAGTGTAAAAGTTGCTTTCTACTTTTATACTAGCTAAAGCTAATGATTATATTGTCCTTTTTAGAGCCTTACCCTTTTATTGTTACAATAATAAGCTCTTGTGAGTTCTCATGGTCTTTGCCAAAATGATCAAGCAGCTGAATTTATGGGCTGAACTCACTGAAACCTGTTTCCTGCTTGACATTTTACCTCTTACTATTTTTAAAGTAGCTGATGAATATCAGAAGGAAAATGAAGACCATTTTAGTTATTAGTTTGATTCCCTTCTCTCTCAGTTCTCTTTGCCCAGCAATACACTTTGTACTGTTGAGTTAGTTGTTTTTCACATGTCTCAAGAGGTGGTAGATCTGGACCTTCCTTGCCATCATATTTCAGTCTAATAATATTAATAGCTTTAATATTCTGAAATGTGTTTAATTTAGTCCTATTTATTTGTACAGCTTCAATTTTTCCAAAGTTCTCCCTTTATTATTAGCCTTTAAAACAAAAAGAAGTTTTGAATTGCGTATTTTAGCTTGCCCTAAAGTTCCCTAATGGTTATACTTGGGATCATTTCCAGCACAATGGACTTTTGTTGTTGTTGTTTAAACATTCTTCTCATTTCTTACCAGAAAAAGAACTAGCCTTTTAATATTCTGATAGAAGTACCATAAAATATAACCTGCAGTGAGCTAGCTTTATGTTTATCACATTCCAAGTGATTGAGTATGTATTTCAACCGGGGTCTCACAGGCTTATTGTAGAGCTGCTCTGTATACTAAAAGATATTGATCAGTATCCTTGGCATTGATCAACTATTTTCCAGTAAGACTCACCCTTCTCCAAGTTGTGACCAAGAAAAATGTCTTCAGACGTTGCCAGGTGATCCCAGAATGGACAGAATTGCTATTTAAAACCCACAGCTTACAATAACACTTTTAACCCTTGCTGTATCCTGGGAAATAAATATTCTATTCCAGATTTACAGCTGAAAAAATGGCATGATATTTCCTTTGTGTTTTAATAAATAAGACTTGCCTAAAGATCAGAGAGTAAATCAGCCACACTGATCAGTCATACAGACCAGGCAGTGGAAGCATACACACACCTTTAATCCCAGGAGCCACACTAGTTTGCCACAGAAACTGGGTGGTAGTGGTGCACGTCTTTAATACCAGAACTATAGAGGAATATAAAACAAGAGGAGAAAGGTTTCTGTCTCAGTCTCATTCAGAGGATTCCTGGGCACAGGATTGCCTCCTTTTCAGACAGATGTAGAGGTAAAAGCCAGGGACTAGGCACTTTAGGGTTGGCGAGAAACTTGGTTCTAGAGGGGTTTCCAGGTGACCAAGGGGATTTCCCCAGCTAGGTCCTTGGGCAGCAGAGGAGAGGGCGCCTGAACTGGCCTTCTCCCATAGCCACACTGAATCTTGCATGTCACCATAGAACCTTCATCTGGCGATGGATGGAGATAAAGACAGAGATCCACATTGGAGCACTGGACTGAGCTCCCAAGGCCCAAATGAAGAGCAGAAGGAGGGAGAACATGAGCAATGAAGTCAGGACCGCAAGGGGTGCATCCACCCTCTGAGACGTTGGGACTGATCTAATGGGAGCTCACCAAGGCCAGCTGGACTGGAAAGAGCATGTGATCAAACCGGACTCTCTGAATGTGGCTGACAATGAGGGCTGACTGAGAAGCCAATGATAATGACACCGGGTTTTGATTCTACTGCATGTACTGGCTTTTTGGGAGCCTAGTCTGTTTGGATGCTCACCTTCCTAGACCTGGATGGAAGGGGGAGGGCCTTGGACGTCCCACAGGGCAGGGCACCCTGATTTCTCTTAGGACTGGAGAGGGAGGGGGAGGGAAATGGGGGGATGGGAGGAGGTGGAATTTTTTAATAAATACATTTTTAAAAAAAGATCCTAGGTACCTGTATGTCCTAGAGGTAGATATCTTAAGAAAAGCATCAAAACACCACCAAATCAAATCTGAATCCAACCCTAGCTCATATAAATGCAAAACGGGAAATAAATGACTTATACATACACAGAAAATGCACATATTGGCCGGGCGGTGGTGGCGCACGCCTTTAATCCCAGCACTCGGGAGGCAGAGGCAGGTGGATCTGTGTGAGTTCGAGACCAGCCTGGTCTACAAGAGCTAGTTCCAGGACAGGTTCCAAAACCACAGAGAAACCCTTTCTCGAAAAACCAAAAAAAAAAAAAAAAAAGAAAGAAAGAAAATGCACATATTATTAGCTACAGTACCAAATGCTTTCAGAATAAAAGGAAAGCAGAATTTATATATTTTTTTCTTTTCCTTTCTTAGTCCATCTTTTAACTCTGTCATTCCAACCCACATTGTAAAAACAACACTCAAACAACAAAAATTAGACACAGTCTCAGCTCTCTCTCTCTCTCTCTCTCTGGTTGCCACAGTCAACATTCTGAGGTCAACAAGACCAATCTCCAAAAGAATGAGGGGTTTTGAAAACTGTCAAAAGAACAAAAATATACCTATGGAGTACAAACTACTGAAGGACATCTACTGAGTGGCTTTAAAATTAAAAGGGCTTATTTAAAAAAAAAACTAATATTTTCCAATGTTTTTATTCTTTGCAAAATTCATAGTTAAATATGAGCACATGCTTTTGTAATAGGATTTTCCAAGTTAAGTGTAATATGTGCAATTGAATACAGAATAAAGTTCATTCAAATATTGGGGGTTGGATTCATTGCATGAGTTTTCATTATCACTTAGTGGCTAAATCAAAGTGTTATAAATGGCTTCTTAATTGATTAAATTTTGTCTGTTTTCCTTACCTGGTTGTATGTGTAGGAACATTCAATTCAGTAATTGAATGCTGTGTCTTAAATAGACACATTTCCCTATTGTGCCCAGAAAACCAGAACAAATGTATAGAGTGAAAGAGATAGCTTGATTTCAGCTTTTAAAGGCTTCTGTCAATTACATTATGTGCACTTAAAATATTTAGGTATTTTTAAGGAAAAAGCCTTGTAAGAATTTACTTAATAATAAATCTAAACTCAATATTGGAAAAAGCATGGTCAATGCATATTTGACATAGAAATAGTATAACTCCCCAATTAATGCATTTTCTTTTCTATTTTCAACTGTAAAGCGTCATGGAGATACTGGCTTGAGCTATGTTTAGAATACAGTGAATTAATCATGTTTCTGATCAATACACATCTCTTATGGTGTGTCAGGATGAAGTATCTTCCTAGAAGGCTCTTGTGTTCAAGGCTTGATCCCCAGCTGGTGTGACTATTGAGCATTGATTGGATCATGGTGGTAGTACCTTCATCAATGGTTTAGTTAATCCATAGACAAATTCCTACCAAATGGGTTATTGGGAGGTGGGGCCCGACTGAAGGAAGTATGATGTGGGATGCCCCTCTGTGTGCTATGAATGTTTTATTACCATTAATTAATAAAGAAGCTGCTTTGGACTATAGCAGGGTAGAATATCACAAGGCAGGAAATCCAATCAGAGATAGAGGAGGAAAGAAGGCAGAGTCGGGGAGATGTCATGTTATTGCCTAAGGAGAAAGATGCTGGAACCATACTGGTATGCCACAGCCTCATGGAAAAATATAGAATAATAGAAATGGGTTAAGATGCGAGATGTCCCTAGAAATATGCTTGAGCCATCAGACAAGCAGTATTGTAATTAATATAGTTTTTGTGTGATTATTTGGATCTGGGTGGCTAGGAAATGACTGTGCAGTCTCTGTTTACAGAAGTATGCCACTAGGGTATTCTTTTTAAGAATTTATATTGGTTCTAGACCCTTTTTATTTTTACTTTTCTGCTTCCTGGATGTTACAAAGCATGCATTTCTGCTCTACTGTATACTTTCTGCTATGATATGTTTCACGACAGGCTACTGCAATAGGTCCAGCTACCTATGAACTGAAATTTCTGAAATCATGAGCCAAAATTAGTCTTGGTTCCTTTGAGTTGATTTGTTCAAGCACTCTGTTGCAGCAATGCAAATTACACATGTTGTTCTGAAAAAAGTTCTGCAGTGGATCATATGTTAAAGGCTTCATCTTCACAGTGGTAATACTGGGGTTGACCACAGACTTATGATGTGTTTTCTTAAAGGATGTTAGCATTGTTACGATTATGGCATGAGGTTTGACCTTATGTTGGTTCCATGGCAGTTGAAAGACAAATATGCCATACAGACAGAGATTGAGTGTGGAGTTTATTGAGATAAAGAGAATGGGAGAGGAAAGAGGGAATGGGAGAGAGAGACACAGAGAGATAAAGAGAGAGGGGAAGAGAAAGAAGAAAAGAGAGACAGGTAGGGACAGAAAGCTGCCTCCTCAGAGAAATGGCAGAAATGAAGAGAGCGGGAGTGGGTAGAGCTTGCACACTGGCATGATACAGGGTGCAGTGCACTGTGCTAGGTTCCCAAGGGGCAGGGCAAAGGTGTGCCTCATTGCTAACAAGCACTCGAGCAAACCTTGCTTCTTTCAGCTCTATGACTCATGTTGTAAGATACTTTACTCTACCATGTATTCTGGCTGTCATTTTTTGTCTTGCCAGGGGCTCAAAGACCTAGACCAAAACCTCAAATATCAGGAACTAAACTATCATTTTTCACTATATGTTAACTGTCTCTAGTATTTATTGTAGTAACACAAAACTGGTTACCATACTTGCTACTTCTGAAATATTGCTCTGACTTTATTACAATACTACAAAGTGGTACAACATAGAAGAAAGTGAGTTATTTTAAGATTTAATTATTGTGCCAACTCTTATGAATATGCAAAACTATTTCAATGCCACTGATGTAACAATCCTGTTTATTGTTCAGCTATCGCCAAACTTTGCATATTTATTGGGGGCTCCTTCTTGAACTGTAAGGAAATTGGACAGATAATTCAATAAAATCAGACGTGGGCTGTTTCCAGGTGCACAAAGTGGTATATCTCTATATTTGAGCTAGATTCTTCACAACTGAGGTCATTGTGGCCAAACAGCTTTAATAGGAAATGGTTCCAGCAACTACTGAAAGTAAAATGATGAAACAAAACAGAAAAGGAAAGAAGACAGTGGAAGCTACTTAGTAAACGCATGACTACTTAAGGGTAATTTGCTTACAATCCACTGGAAAAAAAATCTGAGAGACAATAGTGGGGAAACCTCGGAACTATTCCACCTAAGGGCCTTGGAAGCATTTGGTGTCTGACTCCTGTCATTTATGGATGGTTTTTCTTCATAGTGGAAATTCCTAGCAGGTGCCTGCCCTATGTATAACTTTAGCAAACTCCTATGGTTGGAAACTGAGCTCTGGGAACAAAAGTGCTTGCAGGAAGATAACTTTGACACATGAGTGAAATACTGAAAGCTTCTGTGCTGACACTGTTATTCTCTCCGGTGTCATAACTACCTCAGTGAAAATTTCAGATGCTAGCACACAATTTTAGTCCATAAACATGAGATCCAACTTCCTGCCTTTCCCCCCCTAACCCACAAAAAGAGATGTCTATCAAAATACAGGAAGCATTCAAGATACCAAATGGGCATGATGAAACTAGCTGCTTCATGATCCTGTTGCCCTGATGATAGACAGTCTCTTTAACTGAGGAGCGACAATAAGTCCTCCCTCCATTTAAAACAAACAAACAAAAATAACCCAGGCTATTGCAAAGTCAATAGGTTGCTCTCCACAAACTGACAGCAAGGCCCCATTGCTGAAGCAGCACTTACACAACTCACTGAACATGGAGAAGTCCAGCTGGCACCTATCTAGTGCCTTTATCACGATGTACTAGTGTTAAGGGACTCCAGAAAGGGTGAACAAGTGAGTCTCTCATTCATGTGCCTTTGGCTCTTTTCCTTCCACTGTTTTTTCATGTCCAACTTTGATGTGATGGGTTTTGGTTTATCTTAAATTTTATTTTGTCAGGTTTGGCTCTTATCTCTGTGTGACAGCAAGGGAGTGGATCAGGATAGGAAGGGAGGTGGTGAGGAGCTGAGAGGAGAGAAAGGAGGGGAAACCATAACCAGGAGATACTAGGTGAGAGAATAGTCTATTTTCATTCAAAGAACAAGAAGAAAATGTTTTGATTTTTTTCCAGCCATGACCACAAGTAAGACTCTGTGAGCCGGGGCTCCCGGGGGGCAGCAGTTCCTTTGTTTCTGTGGCCTGCCTGCACCAAGCGGGGTAGGCGCTTTGTCTGCGAGCTGCCCAACCAGCACGGAGGCCTGATCTTTCGGCGCCAGGAGACCCAGCATTGGGGTGAGTTTCAGGCCCACGGCGCCAGCCTGGGACGGGGAGCTCGGGGGTTTCTTGGCCCCCTGTCCTGCTTGGGCTCTCTGCAGGGCCTCTACTCCCCAGGTGCTGCCTCTTTCTTCCTGGCCCACCCAGCTTCCGTCCAGAGCCCTCCCCACTTCGCCCCCACTGCCCTCTTTAGGCGCGTGGCATCGCCCAGCCCAGCCTATCTGGGCGCAGGGTCCGAGTATCCCGGGGCTCCCGGGCGGGCAGCAGTTCCTTTGTTTCTGTGGCCTGCCTGCACCAAGCGGGGTAGGCGCTTTGTCTGCGAGCTGCCCAACCAGCACGGAGGCCTGATCTTTCGGCGCCAGGAGACCCAGCATTGGGAGAGCCAACATTGGGGAGAGACAGCGTTTGGTAGGTAAGGAGACCTAATCCGGTAAAAAAAGATCCATAGGGAGCATTTGGAAGAAGAGATGGGCCAACGTCAAGGCAAGAATTCGCCCAACAAGCTGAAAAGCAACATGAAGCTACCAGAAACAAGCGACCTCTCAACGGGAGGACAAGAACCCCTTAATCAAGAGGAAGGAGAAAAGATTGACTTCATGAAAGTGATTGACACACTTAAACAGCATGTAAAAAACGCCCTTATAGAAATGGATGAGAAATATAACAGAAAGTTTGAAGAATTGAATAAATCAGTGAATGATACCCTAGAAAACCAAGGAAAAACAATCAAACAGATAATGGAAACAGTTCAAGACCTGAAAACTGAAATGGAGGCAAAGAAGAAAACACAAACAGAGGGCCGTCTGGACATGGAAAATCTAGGTAAACGAATAGAAACTACAGAAACAAGCATAACCAGCAGAATACAAGAGATAGAAGAAAGACTCTCGGATTCTGAAGATACCATAGAGAAAATAAACACACTGATCAAAGAAAACAGCAAGTCCAACAAACTCTCATCACAAAACATTCAGGAAATATGGGACACAATAAAAAGACCAAACCTAAGAATAATAGGAGTAGAAGAAGGAGAAGAAGGGCAGCTCAATGGTCCAGAAAATCTATTTAATAAAATTATAGAAGAAAACTTTCCCAACCTAAGGAAAGATTTTCCTATGAAGGTGCAAGAAGCATACAGAACACCGAATAGGCTGGATCAAAAAAAAACATCCCTTCTCCATATAATTATCAAAACACAAAGCATAAAGAATAAGGATAGAATATTAAGAGCCGCAAAGGAAAAAGGCCAAATTACTTATAAAGGTAAACCTATCAGACTTACACCTGACTTCTCCATGGAAACCATGAAAGCCAGAAGGTCCTGGATAGATATACTGCAGAAACTGAGAGACCATGGGTGCAAGCCCAGATTACTATACCCAGCCAAGCTTTCATTCACTATAAATGGAGAAAATAATATTTTCCAGGATAAAAACAAATTTAAACAATACGCAGCCACAAATCCAGCCTTACAGAAAGTAATTGAAGGAAAATCACTAACCAAGGAGTCCAACAATGACCACAATAACTCAGACATCTAGAGACCCTTCACCAACACAAAACAAAGAAGGGAAACACACAAACTCTACGACTAAAAAAAAAATGACCGGAGTTAACAACCACTGGTCATTAATATCACTTAATGTCAATGGACTCAACTCACCTATAAAAAGGCACAGGCTAAGAGATTGGATAAGAAAACAGGATCCAACATTCTGCTGTTTACAAGAAACACACCTCAACCACAAAGACAGGGTAAGACTCAGAGTAAAGGGCTGGGAAAAGGCCTATCAAGCAAATGGACCTAAGAAACAGGCAGGTGTGGCCATACTAATCTCTAACAAAGTTGACTTTAAACTTAAATCAATCAGAAGAGATGGAGAGGGGCATTTTATACTCATAACAGGAACAGTTCATCAGGATGAAGTCTCAATCCTGAACATCTATGCCCCTAATATAAAAGCACCCACGTACATAAAAGAAACATTGCTAAAATTCAAGGCAGCCATCAAACCGCACACACTAATAGTAGGAGACTTCAACACTCCTCTCTCACCAATGGACAGGTCAATCAGACAGGAACCTAACAGAGAAATAAGAGAATTAGTGGAGGTAATGAATCAAATGGACTTAACAGACATCTATAGAACATTCCATCCAAATAGGAAAGAATATACCTTCTTCTCTGCAGCTCATGGAACCTTCTCGAAAATCGACCACATAGTCGGTAACAAAGCAAACATCCACAGTTACAAAAAAATATTAGTAACCACCTGTGTCTTATCAGATCACCATGGATTAAAGTTAGAATTCAACAATAATGCTACCCCCAGAAAGCATACAAAGTCATGGAAACTGAACAGTCAACTATTGAACCATAGCTGGATTAAGGAAGAAATAAAGAAAGAAATTAAAGTCTTCCTGGAATTCAATGAAAATAAAGAAACAACATACTCAAACTTATGGGACACTATGAAAGCAGTCCTAAGAGGAAAGTTCATAGCACTAAGTGCCCACTTAAAGAAAACAGAGAAAGCTCACATTGGAGACTTAACAGCCCACCTGAAAGCTCTAGAAAAAAAGAAGCAGACTCACCTAGGAGGAGTAGAAGACTGGAAATAATCAAAATGAGGGCTGAAATCAACAAAATAGAAACACAGAAAACAATACAAAAATCAATGAAACAAAAAGCTGGTTCCTGGAGAAAATCAACAAGATTGACAAACCACTATCCAAGCTAATCAAACGGCAGAGAGAGAATTTGCAAATTAATAAGATCAGAAATGAAAAGGAGGACATAACCACAGATACAGAGGAAATTCAGAGAATCATTAGATCTTACTACAAAAGCCTATATGCCACAAAATTGGAAAATGTAAAGGAAATGGATACTTTTTTAGATAAATATCATATACCAAAGTTAAATCAGGACCTGGTGAACAATCTAAATAGACCTGTTAGTCGCGAAGAATTAGAAGAGGTTATCAAAAACCTCCCTACCAAAAAAAGTCCAGGACCAGATGGTTTCAATGCGGAATTCTACCAGATCTTCCAAGAAGATCTAATACCTATACTCCTTAATGTATTCCACAAGATAGAAACAGAAGGGTCATTACCAAACTCCTTTTATGAAGCCACAATTACTCTGATACCAAAACCACTCAAAGACTCAACCAGGAAAGAGAACTACAGGCCAATCTCACTCATGAATATCGACGCAAAAATCCTCAACAAAATACTGGCAAATCGAATCCAAGAACACATCCGAAAAATTATCCATTATGATCAACTAGGCTTCATTCCTGAGATGCAGGGCTGGTTCAACATACGAAAATCTATCAATGTAATCCAGCATATAAATAAACTGAAAGAAAAAAACCATATGATCATTTCATTAGATGCTGAAAAAGCATTTGACAAAATTCAACATCCATTTATGTTAAAAGTCTTGGAGAGATTAGGGATACAAGGGTCATACCTAAATATAATAAAAGCTATATACAGCAAGCCGACAGCTAACATCAAATTAAACGGAGAGAAACTCAAAGCCATCCCACTTAACTCAGGAACACGACAAGGCTGTCCACTCTCCCCATACCTCTTCAATATAGTGCTTGAAGTTCTAGCAATAGCAATAAGACAACATAATGGAATCAAGGGGATTCGAATTGGAAAGGAAGAAGTTAAACTTTCGTTATTTGCAGATGATATGATAGTGTACATAAGCGACCCCAAAAACTCCACCAAAGAACTCCTACAGCTGATAAACAGCTTTAGTAATGTGGCAGGATACAAGATCAACTCCAAAAAATCAGTCGCCCTCTTATACACAAAGGATATGGAAGCAGAGAGGGAAATCAGAGAAGCTTCACCATTCACAATAGCCAAAAACAGCCTAAAATATCTTGGGGTACATCTAACCAAGGAAGTGAAAGATCTATTTTACAAGAACTTTAAGGCATTGAAGAAAGAAATTGAAGAGGATACCAAAAAATGGATGGTCCTCCCTTGCTCTTGGATTGGGAGGATCAACATAGTAAAAATGGCAATTCTACCAAAGGCTATTTATAGATTCAATGCAATCCCCATCAAGATCCCATCAAAATTCTTCACAGATCTGGAGAGGACAATAATCAACTTTATATGGAAAAACAAAAAACCCAGGATAGCCAAAACAATCCTATACAATAAAGGATCTTCTGGAGGCATTACCATCCCTGACTTCAAACTCTATTACAGAGCAACAGTAATGAAAACAGTGTGGTACTGGCATAAAAACAGAGAAGTCGACCAATGGAATCGTATAGAAGACCCGGATTTTATCCCACAAACCTATGAACACCTGATTTTCCATAAAGGAGCTAAAAGTATAAAATGGAAGAAAGAAAGCATCTTCAACAAATGGTGCTGGCACAACTGGATGTCATCTTGTAGAAGAATGAAAATAGACCCTTATCTATCACTGTGCACAAAACTCAAGTCCAAATGGATTAAAGACCTCAATATCAGCCCGAACACACTGAACCTGATAGAAGAGAAAGTGGGAAGTACCCTACAGGAGCTGGGCACAGGAGATCGCTTCCTATGTATAACCCCAGAAGCACAGACATTAAGGGCAACATTGAATAAATGGGACCTACTTAAACTGAGAAGCTTCTGTAAAGCAAAGGACATAGTCAATAAGACACAAAGGCAACCTACTGATTGGGAGAAGATCTTCACCAACCCCACAACAGACAAAGGTCTGATCTCCAAAATACATAAAGAACTCAAGAAACTAGACTTTAAAATGCTAATTAACCCAATTAAAAAATGGGGCACTGAACTGAACAGAGAATTCTCAGCAGAGGAAGTTCAAATGGCCAAAAGACACTTAAAGTCGTGCAATCAGGGAAATGCAAATCAAAACAACTTTGAGATATCATCTTACACCTGTCAGAATGGCTAAAGTCAAAAACACCAAGGATAACCTTTGCTGGAGAGGCTGTGGAGGAACGGGTACCCTCATCCATTGCTGGTGGGAATGCCATCTTGTGCAACCACTGTGGAAGTCAGTGTTTCGGTTTCTCAGGAAATTCGGGATCAACTTACCCCTGGACCCAGCAATACCACTCCTGGGAATATACCCAAGAGATGCTCTATCATATGACAAAAGCATTTGTTCAACTATGTTCATAGCAGTATTATTTGTAATAGCCAGAACCTGGAAACAACCTAGATGCCCTTCAATGGAAGAATGGATGAAGAAAGTATGGAATATATACACGCTAGAGTACTACGCTGCGGTAAAAAACAATGACTTCTCGAACTTTGCAGGCAAATGGATGGAAATAGAAAACACTATCCTGAGTGAGGTGTCCCAGACCCAAAATGATGAACATGGGATGTACTCGCTCATAATTGGTTCCTAGCCATAAATTAGGGCCACGGAGTCTACAAAAGGTGAACCTAAAGAAGCTAAGTAAGAAGGTGAACCCAAGGAAAAACATATAGTTATCCTCTTGGCTAAGGGAAGTAGACCCAATTGCCGGGGAGAAAATTAGGATCTTGGGGGTGGGGTGGGATGGGGGTAAGGGGAGATGGGGAGAGAAAAGGTAGAAGGGAAGGGGGGTGGACTTGGTGAATCAGGAGAATTGGGATAAAGGAAAGGTGGATAGGGGAGCACGGAACCACAATTCTTAGTTAAGGGAACCACTTTAGGGTGAGCAAGAGATTTGACCCTAGAGGGGCTCCCAAGTGCCCAACATGAGGTTCCCAGTTAGTTCCTTGGGTAGCTGAGGATTGGGAACCTGAAATGACCCTATCCGAGAACAATACTGACGAATATCTTGCATATCATCATAGAACCTTCTTCATCTGGTGATGGATGGAGACAGAGACAGAGACCCACACTGGAGCACTGGACTGAGCTCCCAAGGTCCCAATGAGGAGCAGAAGGAGGGAGAACATGAGCAAAGAAGTCGGGACCACGAGGCGTGCACCCACCCACTGAGACAGTGGAGCTGATCTACTGGGAGCTCACCAAGGCCAGCTGGACTGTGACCGAAAAAGCATGGGATAAAACTGGACTCTCTGAACATGGCGAACAATGAGGGCTGATGAGAGGCCAAGGACAATGGCACGGGGTTTTGATCCTACTTAATGTGCTGGCTTTGTGGAAGCCTAGCCAGTTTGGATGTTCACCTTCCTAGATATGGACGGAGGGGGGAGGACCTAGGACTTACCACAGGGCAGGGAACCTGGACTGCTCTGTGGACTGGAGAGGGAGGGGGAGAGGAGTGGGGGGAGGGGTAGAAGGATGGGAGGAGGTGGAGAAGGGTGGGAGGAGGGGGAGGGAAATGGGAGGCTGGGAGGAGGTGGAAACTTGTTTTTTGTTTATGTTTTTTTTCTTCTTTTCTTAATAAAAAAAATTATTAAAAAAAAAAAGATTTCTGTCTCTTCCCCGCCACTGCCTCCCATTTCCCTCCCCCTCCCCCAATTAAGTCCCCCCCCCCTCAGCCCGAAAAGCAATCAGGGTTCCCTGTCCTGTGGGAAGTCCAAGGAACCCCCCACCTCCATCCAGGTCTAGTAAGGTGAGCATCCAAACTGCCTAGGCTCCCACAAAGCCAGTACGTGCAGTAGGGTCAAAAACCCACTGCAATTGTTCTTGAATTCTCAGTATTCCTCATTGTCTGCTATGTTCAGCTAGTCCGGATTTATCCCATGCTTTTTCAGACCTAGGCCAGCTGGCCTTGGTGAGATCCCTATAGAACATCCCCATTGTCTTAGTGTGTGGGTGCACCCCTCGTGGTCCTGAGTTCCTTGCTCGTGCTCGGTCTCCTTCTGCTCCTGATTTGGACCTACACGGGAGCACCAGACAGAAATCCCAAACTTTGATTTTTGTAAAAAAAAAAAAAAAAAAAAAAAAAAAAAAAAAAAAAAAAAAAGCTTTGACTCAGGGTCCCCTGGAAGCCAGACTGGCTTCAGACAATGATGGGGGTGAGACAACCTAGACTCTCCTAGGAGAGAAAGTCACTTGCCACACCTGTGGTGCCTCAATGATTTGCCTTTGAAACAAAACAAAGCGCAGATATTCTGCCTGTGTTCCTCATAGCAGCTGCTCACCTAAGAAAATGCGAGGAACTCTTGCACAGAGTCTCCAGCTGTGCCTGTTGTCTGCCAGCTCTGCCTAAAGATAAGCACTCACTGGTTCCCACTTGCTTTCAGAGAACTGCCTGATGCCTGGGGTGCTTCATTTGCACATGCACTTTGTAACTGAGAGTGGTCCTTGGAGAGGAGTCAGAGCAATCATTTTAATTAGCAGTAACTTGAAGTCTGTTCTTCCCCAATCCCTAGTAACCCACATGAACCAAGAGCGAAGTGTGTAAAATTTTGCCCCAAAGGCTCCTCAACTGGCAGCTGATCAAAAAGCGCATAGGCAATAATATCGGACAACTGTCTCATTCGCAAGCAGAGTTTTCAGCTGTTAATTACTCCCTACTACGAGGCGAAGAGGTCCAATGGTCAATAGAATTATTTCAAGTTCTTATCAACAGTGCTGTGTGGTCTACCCTGAAACCGCAGTCTTCAGAAAAAGAAAACAAAAATCCATACAATTTAAGAAAAAAACTTTTTAAAAAAGTAATTTACAGTGAAGAACTCAACTCTCGAAACTAGCCATAATCCTCATTACTTCAGAATTGAAGCAATCCTTAAATATGTAGCTTTTTAAAACTTGAACAGAAGCAGCACAAGCCTTGGATAGCATGATGCTCAAGCAAGCAAGATAAAATGGTAAAAGCACATTCATTCCCATCTGTATACCTTTGGATCAGATTTTCATTTTAGATGAAGCTATCTCCATTTTGATCTGATTATTGTGCCCCCTCGAGGTGGTGGCTTTCTAGTTTGCTTTCCTTTCATTTTCTTTGGACCGGTCTTAAACTAATCCACTGGAAGAAAATGCCCTGTGGAGAGCAGGTACTTTCTTGTTCTCCTTCTAAAAGACTGAAATGCCTGGACCCTGACTGATGCAGGACCAACAGAAGTTGCTAGGGCTTAGAACTGATGGCAAAAGCAAAACAGCACTAATTGAGCCCTTCCCTGCAGAATACAGGTTTCAAATGAGCTTTTCATCATCATTCTTTTGTTTCCCAGAAACACATTGTCGGCTGCTATTTTCTCAGTAACTAGTATCATTTTTGAGATGCTCTTTATACTTGCAAGTCAGATGGCACATTTTAATTCTTCTCTTGTAAAATGCCACGATCTAGAACACTATATAAATTCGAGGCATGTACAGTACTATGCACAATTGGATTGAATAAAAATAGATCTGAGAGTTAGATAGTTAATGTCTATACAATTCCAAAACAACCCATGAAATGTGAAACACTCAGAGAGTTAAACAAGTTGTCCCAGCTCTATTAAACCAAGAATGTAGCCTACAGATAAATCGTTTAAATACTTTATCACACTGTTTTTTCATTTGCTCCAGTAGCATTGCTCCTTGGTAGTAATGCCCTGAAACCCCTCTGATTCTTGCAAAACGTTGCATGTATTTCTGAGTTACTATCGTCTCTTCAAATTGTTTTTTCCTACAGCTACAGGTCTATTGGCATAGACCTTAGCTATTTAGCAGCTACAGAGAAATTGGTACAATGTTTGCAGCAAAACTTGGTAACTATTACAAAATGATATTAGCCAAGCAAAACCCTGTTGACCTTGAGCTTTCTGGAAGTACAAAATCTGTCTTGCTTTCAGAAAATAATTTAGCAATGTCTTTTGGACCATTTAATGAGATAGAACTGCACAGACACTACATTCTGTACTCTTGAAGAGCTTGGGTGATTTTTCTTTTTCTTGTCCACTCCAGTTCTCTTTAAGTGTCTCAAGCCTGCGTGGATTTTTTGGCATCTCAGTGCATAGCTTTTCCAAGACAGCAGTCTGATAGCACTGCTGTGAAATGTGATTAGGGAATTTGCGAGGGAAAGAAGTTGGCTGAAGGTCATGACCAATTAGATGAAAATGCAGATGAAAACTAAAGGCTACTGAGCCACTCAAATAAAGAACAAATGCCCAAACTTTTAAAAGACATTTAGAACGTAATTTCATTGTGAATTTTCAGTAAATTACAAATGGCAGAAGTAGCAAGTCTATGCAGATACCCTGCTGATAAAAGATTAGAGAATAGGCTAAGGTTAGAGTAGGATTATGGGGAAAAGTATGCCAACTTCAGTGTTTAAGAGATGCTTATACCAAAGGATGTTCTATCACCCGCTGGTTCTAGCGGCACTGCATGCCTAAAAGAAATGGAGGGGATTTTTTCATGTTTTCATACTTAAGTGCAAATAACAACAGAATATTCACTCCTAGGACCAGCATGTTCCTCAACCTAATGAGGGAAGATTAGATCCTTTGCTTGTTTTTCTAATGTGCTGTTATAAAACACTAATTTCTCTAAATTAAAGTTATATTGTAAATCTGTCCTGTGCATGTATAAATGTATAACAACAATTTAATTGTATTGAAGGGCAAAATTCAGAATAAACAGCTATCCACAGAACGGAATCCTATTCTTGTGTGTTACTTTAATTACAGTCATTTTAATAGTGTCACCGCTTGCCAGGCCCATTATTCTGAGAGCCATTATAATTACATATAACTAATCGAAACAAAGATGTGACCATGCTGGTCTAGAAATATTTAACTGATTCCACTGAGCCCAGAATGAAAGACACTATTTATTATTGCACTCCATAACTAAAGGTTAAACTATAAGGGTACATTTCAGTATTGAAAAGGAAATTCCTTCACTCCCAAAAGACCATGAGCAATGAAATAACAGTCAAAAATTTTAATAAAATCTCCCATTACAAATTGGAAATGTGACAATATTCAGTAATTGGGCACAAGTCACACACAGGAACTTATGGCAAATTCATTCTTACATCTGGGTTTTTAATCCCTGTAAATGGCTATATCCCTGTATATTTACCAAATGTTTTATAAAGTTGGAATATGTTGTGTCTCAGTCAGAAATGCATGAAGAACACAAACACATGTAGGCTGTAATGTCTAAAGACATTACAGCAGTCAGATGTGCCTATAGAAAATAGGGAAACCACATTCCAAGCTCATTCTGTAAAAGATACTCTTCAGCAGCTGCGAATCAATAACTACCAATTAGTTCTGTGTTTAATTCCAGAAAGACTAAAGCCAACATTCTCTAGAATTTTATCATGAAAGCATGATGGATTTTGTCAAAGATCTTTTCTGCATCTATTGAAATGATTGGGATATTTTTGTCTTTAGGTCTATGGTTTATTACATTTATTGACTTGTGTATGTTGAACCATCTCTGTATTTCTGGGATAAAGCCAACTTTGTCATAGTGGAAAATCTTTTTGATGTGTGCGTTTGTTCTGTTTGCTACTATTTTATTGAGCATTTTGAATCAATGCTAATCAGGGATATTGGCATGCAGTTTTCTTTTTTGTTGGTGAGTACCTGCTTTGGGTATTAAGGTGATACTGGCTTCATAGAAGGGGGTTAGTAATGTTCTTTCTGTTTCTACTTCTTTTAAAAAACAGAGTAAGAAGGAATGGCTGTAGATAATCTTTGAAAATCTAAAGGAATTCTCCTGTGAATCCATCTAGTCCTGAACTTTTATTTTTTTTAACTGGAAGGCTTTTTATTATCATTTCAATATTCTCCTTTGTTATGGGTATGTTTCAGTAGTTGATTTCTTCTTGGTTTAATTTTGAAGGTTTGGCTATATCTGAAAACTCATACATTCCTTTCAGATTTTCCAACTTAATGGATTGCAGGTGTTTGGAAATTCTTTGGTGTCTGTTGTAATGTAATATTAACTTCTGATTCTCTTATTTGGATCCTCTCTTTTTTTCTTTTGCTCAGTTGTGCCAAGGATCTGTCAATCTTGTTTATCTTCTCAAAGAAACAGTTCTTAGATCCTTTGTAATGCTTTCTTTGTTGCTATTTCTTTTTTAGTCTTCTCTCATACAACACATCCCAAATCAGTTTCACCTCCCTCCACTCTATCCAGCCCCCATTCCCTTCTCCCCCAGACCCAGTCTTCCCCTTACTTTCAGAAAAGAGTAGGCCTCCCAGGGTTATCATCCCAACATGGTATAACAAGATTCAATAATACTAGGCAACTTCCTTCAGTATTAAGGCTGAACAAGGCAACCCAGTAGAAAAAAAAAATGGGCCCAAGAGCAGGCAAAAAAACCTTCCATGGTTAAGAGTCACACACAAACACCAAGCTAACAAGCTCAGAATGTATGCAGAAGATCTAGAACAAACGCATGTCACTTCATTCTCTGTGAGCCTCTACAAGTGAACCCTGCTTAGTTGATTCTGTGGACCCTATTCTTCTGGTGTCTTCAACCCCTCTGGCTTCTACATCTCCCCCTTCCCTGGGTTTCTCTAAGTTCCAAGGGGAAAGACCTTATGTAGGTCTCCAAGTTGGGCTCTCTCTCTTCCTAATATTTGACTGTGGAAATGCTAAAGCGACTCAGTGTTTTAATGGGATAGGAATAAAAGAAAAAAGTTTTTCCCAGGATGTGGTCTGTTTTAGAAAAGCTTCCATGTGTTGCTGAGTAGAATGTGTGCTCTTTGATGTTTGGGTGGAATATTCTGTAGATATCTGTTAAGTTCATTTGATGTATGATGATATCTGTTAAGTTCATTTAATGTATGATGCTTCTCTGATATTTCTTCTGATATTTCTCTGTTTTTGTCCAGATGACCTGCCTATTGAAGAAGTGGGGTATTGAAAACACTGACATCTTTCTAAGCAGTCAAGAAAAAAAAAACCCAAGAATATCAAACATGAAACAGAAGATATTATTGGTAGCAAAACCTTAATAGAAGACAAACAGCTAGAAAAAAAGTAATAAAATATATACCTTTTCCCCTAACAATTTATACATTTTCTTGTTAAAATACAAACCTATTAACACTGAATTGATTTTTATTTTTATAAAGAAATCATTTGTTCCTGTATGTGCAAGTCTCTTTCTGGACTAGTTTATTAAATTTCTTTTTTGACTATATTTGTATTCATTCTAGACCATCAACCAAGTTATATTGTTTTATTTTATCTTGAAATTGAGTTTTTGCTCTTCAACTTTTTTCCTTTCTGAAAATCTTCTTGTCAATTTGGGATTGTTTTGCTTTTTCAAAGACAGTTATGACCATCTTACCAATTTGTTCAAAAGCACACATTGGGGTTGGGATTGTGTTAAATTTATAAATCAATCATGGAGTATGTCATAATAAGTTTTATTGCTCATAAAGGCATAGCATCTATCAATTTTCTTATATCTCTAGTTTTTCTCTAGAATATTTTCTAGTTTTCAGTATATAGTTCTTTCACATATTGAATTAAATTAATATTAAAGTAATTTATATTTTATGGTATTTTATTATCTGGTGTCCCTTATAGAGATATACATAGTTAATCTTTTATATTAATTATATACCCTAGAATCTTTGAGTCTCCCAGAGGGTTGTAAGTGATTCTAAATATTCAGTGGTCCTCCAATAGATTTTAATGGAATTGTTTGTTTGGTCTGATGGCATCCTCTCTATTGGTATAAATAAACTTTCCCTTATATCTTCCCAGTAAAAGTCATGTAACATTATTTCTATGAGTAAGATTTTTCATTATGTTCCACAAATCAATAATGATATCTTCTGTATATTTCTATCTTTTGATTGCCCATGATTCATTTTGAATATTATATTCTGATTCATGCTACAGTTAAGCAATTATCTATTTACATTCAGTTTTGTATTGTAGATATTCATCGACTTCTTTTTTTGCCACACCAGAGGTTGAATCTAAGGCCTTCCACATGTTAGTCAACTGTTCAAACATTGAGCTACATCCCCAGCCAATAATTTTATTGGAAAAAATTCCAGATATGCTAAAAATAATAAAGTACAATGAAATTAATCTTAGAGAAATTATATTTTCAGTCATTCTATTGTATCATTTCAAATAGCATATACCATTTTATTTTCCTTTCTGCTATAACCATTTTCAGTGACACTCTGAAATTCATCCTGTAAGTGATTACTTCACTATGCATCTCTGAAAATAGAATTATTTCTTTATATTTTTAAAAAGCCCATTTGAATCTTTCTTATTCATGAAAATATGAGAAAGTTCTATTTTAAAAAAGAATAAGCATCCTAGGACTTTTGTTACAGGAATATGTTAAGGAAACTTGTGAAACATTTATCTAATTGTTCTTTATCAATAAATCTCAGGAGTCAGGTACTGGTGGAAAGAACGTGAATGATCAGTGGTGGTTAAGCAACCAGTGACTGCCTTTCTCTCTCAATAAAGCAAGCTTTATTGCCCAATTCAGGAGTGTCAGAATGTGATAAAATATCACTCAACTGAACCACATGTTCTTTTCTGTGTGTGTGTGTGTGTATGTGGTCCTCTTGAGTGAGATATATATGTGTCTGTATATTCGCATATATGAATATATATATATGTACACATGTGTGTATATGTATATATGCATCCTTACCTGTATATGTATGTTTATACATGTACAAAATGTTCATAAAGCTATGAAGTGAATAGTGCTCAGTATCCAATCAGAAAACAACACATATACTCATGAATAGAGCTACTGCCAAAAGCAACAACACAGGCTCAACAAACTTAATAATAGAGTCCATATTTTGTCACAGACAAAATTGGCCTAAAGAATAAAAGATAATTCTGCGGGAGTGTACCAAGAAGGGATCTACCAGGATGTTGAAAACCTTCCTTACAATTATGTGAATGTGTGTGGCTCACACAGGTACATTCAAGGGTATAAAAGCCTATAGGCAATGTATATGTGAATATAAGTATTTATAGATAGCTGCAAATTTATACATATACATACAAATTTATAGATATCTATAAATCAAAAGAAAACTGACATTCACAAGTTTCGATTCAGACTTTCTATGGTTGTAAGGATGTGTGTATATGTGTGTGTACATATATATGTTTATACATGTGTGTGTCTCTATATGTTTATATATGTGTATATGTGCCTAAATATAGACATACATTACATGGTCATTGTGATGCTAGTCAATAACAGGAATGTATATTGTTATGTTTATACTATAATTTGCTATCAAAGGAAGTTATGCTCTGGGACTGTTACTATTAGACCACCATAAAAGCATTTAACATTTTATCCCTGTTGTGTTCTGTAGTGATATTTCATTTGTATTTTAGTAAATAAAGCTTGCCTGAAGACCAGAATGCAAAACAGCCACACTAGTCAGCCATAGAGGCCAAGCAGTGGTGACACACCTTTCATCCCAGCAGCCACACTAGTTAACCATAAAGGTCAGGCAGCGGTGGTGCTCGCCTTTAATCCCAGCATGAAAGGAATATAAGAAAGGATGAGACGGGAAATTACTCTCTTTTCAGTCTGAAGATTTCACAGAGGTTTGAGTTCTCTAGTAGCTTGACTGTTTTGCTTTTCTGATCTTCATGTTGAACACCAATATCTGTCTCTGGGTTTTTATTAGTCATGCTACAGTGTTCTTCCTTTACCTAAAAATTTTACTACAGACCAGTGGTTCTCAATTTTCCTAGTGCTGTGACCCTTTAAGACAGTTCCTCATGCTGTGCTGACCCCCAGCCATACAATTATTCTTCTTGCTACTTCATAACTGTAATTTTGTTACTGTTATGAATTGTAATGTAAATATGATATGCAGGATATCTTATATGGGACCCCTGTGAAAGGGTCATTTGACCTTCAAAGGAGTCATGGCCCACAGGTTGAGAAACAGTGTTATAGATGCAAGTTGGCACTTCAGAGAGCTTACTCTTCCTTTAGGCAGCCTATATGTGGATTATCTCAAATGAACTCCCTCACCAGCCCCATCTGCACAGTAGGCTCCTTGTTGTTTTTTTCTGAGCATGTTTTTCTGTGGCTTGGAGGGGCTTACTGAATTGGTGAGAAGAAGAGTTGGCACTTGTAGTGTTTTTCTCCTTTCAAAGTGCTTCTCTTGACAAAGGACCCGAAAAGGCTATATTGTAAGTCTATCCTCCTTTCATAGCTGTAGAAGCTACAATCTTTACGCTCCATAGAATTGCTGTGCAGTTTGCAAAAACATGTACTCAGTTTGCTGCCAGACAACTCTACATATGAGCAGTATTTTTCCATAAAAAAAACATAATTACCCATTTTATTATTTAATATCTGTTCTTCCATTAAACAAAATGGAATTAAGCACTTCTCTAGCTGTATAAATCAGCAAACTCCTAATTACTTTCTATAACTTGAATAATTCTATTATTATACTGTGGATGTGCTTACTCTGGATAATTTTTCCATGCTGCTAAAATATAATTCATTTCTGTGTGAAAAACACTACAATAGTGAAACATTAGGTAAGAGTTTCTTCTGTCAACGAACCTGGGCTCATAAGGGCTCACAGAGATGATGGGGGAGAGTCTTCTGTTTTGTGTTAATTTCATTGGTTAAATAAAGAGACTGCCTTGGCCCTTTAATAGGACATAAAATTAGGTAGGAGGAGTAAACAGAACAGAATGCTGGGAGAAAGAAGCTGAGTCAGGGAGTCGCCATGATTTTCCTTCCGGACACAGACGCAGGTTAAGATCTTCCTTGGTGAGACACCTCGTGGTGTTACAGGGATATTAGAAATGGGTTAGATCGATATGTAAGAGCTAGCCAATAGGAAGCTGGAACTAATGGGCCAGGCAGTGTTTAAAAGAATACAGTTTCTGTGTAATTATTTCGGGGCATAAGCTAGCCATGTGGGTGGCCGGGTGCCGGGGACGCAGCCCCGCTGCTCCTATTTCAACACAGAGACTGACTCAACAACCAGGGAGCTTGCATGGAACTGACACCCTCTGCACATAGTCACAATTCTTGTGGGACTCCTAACAGGGAGAGCAAGGGCTATCTCTGGCTCTGTTTCCTATTTGGGGGACACTTTGTTCCTACTGGTTGCCTCATTCAGTCTTAATAAGAGGTGCCTAATGTTACTGAAACTTGTTATGCCTTGACTGGCTAATATACATGGGAGCCCTGCATTTTTCTAAAAAGAAAGAGGGAGGAGTCGGTGGAGGGAGGGGAAGTTGTGGGCAATGGCAGGAGAGGAGGGAGGGGAAAATGTGATCTGGCTGGGGAAAAAAGTAACTAATTAATAAAAAATCAAAATAAGGATTTTCTTTAGCGAGTTCACAGCCTTGAGGGAGAGGTGGCCTTTGAGGAAAGACCTTTGTGCTTCTCTCTACACAGGTACAGAGATGCCAGCCTCTACAAGCAGTGCCTAATTCAGAAATTGCCTGTAATAACACATTGCTTTCTTGAAGAGGGTTTCTTTTTAACTGCCACCCAACTCCTGTCACTATCTACACAGACTTTTGCGTGTTATCTATCAGATTTGAGCTGGTGTCTTTGGCCTAACAAACTCAACTACCTTTTCGACTTAACTGTGTCTTCCTTGATGTCAACACTGCTTATATTTAGTGGTGGTTTGAATGAGAATGGCCAACATAGGTTTATAGAGTGGGATACTTGGTCCCCAGTTTGTGGAACTGTTTGGGAAGGAAGAGGTAATCACTGGGGGTGGGGGAGTCTGTGAGATTTCAAAATCTCATGCCATTCCCAGTTAGCTCTCTTTCTGCTCCATGTTTGTGGATAGGATATAAGCTCTCAGTTTCTGCTCCAGAGCAATGCTTGCCTGTATTTTGCCATGTTCTCACCATTATGGTCATAGGTTCACCCTTTGGAACTGTGGGACCCAATAAACTCTTCTATAAACTGCCTTGGTCATGGTGTTTTTTCACAACAATAGAAAAATAACTAAGACAGGGTTTAAGAAAAAAGTATTATTTCGTCAGTCCTAAGCCCAAAGGACCACAATCATGTGACTTTACAATTGGCATAAAAGAAAGTGTACTCTTCAGATACTGATTATCCAATAGAGTCGATTAACTGCAACAGGGGTATAGAAAAGGGACCAGATTTCCATGTGTGGATATTGGTAACTGACGGAATTTAATTCTGTGTTCATATAATAAATATGCTCTAGTTAAATAGAGCCTAGTGTTGATGTTTTCTAGACAGTGTTAGCAAATTCAAACATAGAGGGAGTATATTTTCTTTATTATAATATATAAGAAGAGTCTGAAATCTCATAGTATAGGTGTTTTTCATTTGATAGTCCACTGATAACTTCATAAGTTCATATTTTAAATGTTTGAAATCATACTACTATATGATATAAGATAGTATATGCCCATTCTCATGCTTCAACCTGAGTAAATTTTGACATCTAAAAAGTTATTTCCTGTTGTGTGTGAGAGGGCCTGGTTTTGGTCCCAGCCGCCCCACTACATTACACCCGAAATAATCACACAGAAATTGTATTAATTAAACACTGCCTGGTTCATTAGTTCTACTCTCTTATTGGCAAACTCTCACATCTTGATTCAACCCGTGTCTAATAATCTGTATGTCACCACAAGGTTGTGGCTTACTGTGAAAGATTTAGCATGTCTGACCTGGCAGCTCCATGGTGGCTCTCTGTCTCTGCCCTTCTTCCCAGCATTCAGTTCTGTCTACTCCACCTACCTCAGTGCTGCCCCATCAAAAGGCCAAGGCAGTTTCTTTATTCAACCAATGAAAGCAACACATAGACAGAAGAATCTCCTACACCAATTTCCTTTTTCTCTCATAAAGATAAACTATTTTTTCATTAGGCTGAGTGGAGCAATGGAGCCAGCAAACAGAACAAGCAAAAGGATAAGAACAGTGAGGTATTCTCTTTATAGGGACTGCATGAATTTAAGCTAGAAAACAAATCAATGATCCTGGAGGAACATACAATATTATTTCAACATCATTCATGTTCAGAAGCCAACAAAAATCATGAGGATGAAAACTCACTCAACTTTGCCCATGCAGAAAAACCACAGGTGAAGAGGTTATACTCTCTCCCGTTTGCCAGAAGGGAGTACCGATTTTTTTTTTTTTTTTGGTTTTTCGAGACAGGGTTTCTCTGTGGCTTTGGAGCCTGTCCTGGAACTAGCTCTGTAGACCAGGCTGGTCTCGAACTCACAGAGATCCGCCTGCCTCTGCCTCCCAAGTGCTGGGATTAAAGGTGTGTGCCACCATCGCCCGGCGGGAGTACCGATTTGATAGCCATTCCTACATTTACCTTTAAAAACTGCAGCCACTAGAGTTAAATGTACATAATTCATGTACTTATTACTTAGGACAGTGGTTCTCAACCTTCCTAATGCTGTAACCCTTTAATACAGTTCTTCATGTTGCAGTAACCCCAACCATTAAATTATTCTTATTGCTGCTCCATAACTATAAATTTGCTGCTGTTATGCATAATTATATGTATACATATGTGTGTGTGTGTGTGTGTGTGTGTGTGTGTGTGTGTGTAGTATTTTCAAATGGACTTAGGCAACTCCAATGAAAGGCTTGCTCAATCCCCAAAGGAGTAGTGAACCACAGGTTGAGAACAGAGGGCCTAGAAAAAGGTTGGCTACATTTGCTTTTTTATCACATTCACCTTGAAAGGAAAGTTAGACAGTGATGTTTCACTTGTTTCTTGATAGAAAATCTTGAGTGATATGGAGTTGAGGAAAGGGAATTTCATCATTGAAGCTAAAAATAGACTTTGCTAAAAATGAAGGGTTCTATTCCACTGCCCTGTTCAGTGAGTTATGAGATTCCTGTTGGACAAATCCTAAATCTCTGAAGGTCTCCTTACTATAACTATTACTGAAAAAACATAACTTGGAGGCAAATAGCCTTTATCTTGTTTCCCTGATATTAAGTGTAAAAAGAAGATGAAGGTCCAACAAATTACAGAGCTTCTCTCAGAAACATGAGAAGTCCTCTAAGAAGGGATCCTACTTCTGGTGTTGCCCTTGTGCTAGTTAGCTATGCTATAGTAATGGTGAGTATCAGCTGGGCTACAAAACAAACAAAATAACGTGGCATAAAACAGGACTATACTTCAGTTTGGATAGGATGAACTCCAGACACTATGCTTGGGTTTTCATATTGTTTTGGGCAAATTGAAATATATTTGCATTTTTCTTGGGGCAAAAAGCCCTGGACTAGATGCCAATCATAAGAGCATGAATGTCAAATCCAGGCATGAAAGCAAGTTTAAAACCCATGCTTCTTTCGAAGGTATACACACTTAATTGGGTAAAAACAAGCCTTATTCAAATCCAAGGTCAAGAGCTGAGGAAATATGAAAGCAAGCAACTAAGTGAATACATAATTAAGTAAATTAAGTGCCATAAGCAGTGTCTCAATCTACTTTACCCTCAAAATGAGAGGGATATTCTCTTGCTGTAATTATAAAATTAATGTATTAATAGGGAGTATTTCTCCTTGGTCCCTTCAGAAAAATGTCTCCAGTTGCCCACCTGATTAGTCTTATTCAGTTTACTAAACGGATGAAGACATTGTTTTCATTGGCAGTGATACAATTCAGGTAAGGTAAAGAGAGAAAGAATTGCTTTTGTGGCTTTTATGAAGCCCACAGTTATGCTCTTCAATGTGGTAGCTCTTTGGGCCTGGCTAACTGAATTTAAATTTAAATTAATTAGGAGATAAAATTTTGTTCTTTCATCACACTATGTCCACTTAAAAGACTCAATAGCCTATCTTGTCGGAACAGTTAAATGCATTAAAATTGCAAAAGAAGAAGCTAACTTGTCCCTGTTTGCATATGACATAATCATGGAATATATAAATATAATTAAAGAGTCTACCAAACAAGCATTAGAACTAAAGAGTGAGTGTCTGTACTGTTACAACATATAAAAATCAATAACATTCCCATATACTAATAGTAAACAATCTTTAAAAAAGAAAATAATCCCATATCCAATAACTACAACAAATAAAATACTTAAGAATAAATTTAACTTGAAGCACAATTCTTAGTTAAGGGAGCCACCTTAGGATTGGCAAGAGGCTTGAACCTAGAGTGGCTCCCAGATGCCCAAGCCGAGGTCCCCAGTTAGTTCCTTGGGCAGCTGAGGATAGGGAACCTGAAATGACCCTATCCTATAGCAATACTGACGAATATCTTGCATATCATCATAGAACCTTCATCTGGTGATGGATGGAGATAGAGACAGAGACCCACACTGGAGCACTGGGCTGAGCTCCCAAGGTCCCAATGAGGAGCAGAAGGAGGGAGAACATGAGCAAAGAAGTCGGGACCACGAGGGGAGCACCCACCCACTGAGACAGTGGAGCTGATCTATTGGGAGTTCACCAAGGCCAGCTGGACTGTGACTGAAAAAGCATGGGATAAAACTGGACTCTCTGAGCATGGAGAACAATGAGGGCTGATGAGAAGCCAAGGACAATGGCACGGGGTTTTGAACCTACGTAATGTGCTGGCTTTGTGGAAGCCTAGCCAGTTTGGATGTTCACCTTCCTAGAAATGGACAGAGGGGGGAGGACCTAGGACTCACCACAGGACAGGGAACCCTGACTGCTCTTTGGACTGGAGAGGGAGGGGGAGAGGAGTGGGGGGAGGGGGAGAAGGGTGGGAGGAGGGGGAGGGAAATGGGAGTCTGGGAGGAGGAGGAAACTTGGTTTTGTTTTCTCCTTTTCTCAATAAAAAAAAGTTTAAAAAAAGTTAAAAAAAATTAAGTAGGCAAAATTTCTCTCTACTGAAAACCATAGGTCATTGGTAAAAAGAAATTAAATATACAAAAAAGCAGAACTATTTCCATGTTCATAGTCTGGCATATTAATATTGTTAAAATTTCCATACAATTCAAAGTGATTTGAAAATTCCATACAATGTTTATCAAAATACCAATAGCCACTTTATAGAAATTAAAGAATCCCCAAATTTGTTTGGAATCAGAAAAGATCATGAATATATTAAATAATCTTAAGCAAAAGAAGTGGAGCTATCACAACTCCTGACTTCAAAAATGTTCTACAGAGCAGGAGTAACCAGAAAAGCCTGGTACTGGAATATATACATTACAAAGCAATAGCATAAATTTTCCACCAGGCCCATCTCTTAAAATTCCTGCTACCTTTCAGCACTATCACACTGAAATATAAGTTTCCAATTCAAGCACCCTTGGGAGACATGTAACATCCAACAAAGAAACAGCCCACTTAGTTTCCACCTAAGGACCCAAACCTCATAATGAAAGAAGTTCAACCTGTTTAAGAAAGGGAATTTTGAAAAGTGGATATTCACATATAAACGACTGAAAATTGTTTGTATGGATAGTGCCAGATATGGAACTATTTTTAAGATGAAACTAATATAAAAATATCTGGGAAAACAAAAACTCCATGAAAGTGGTCTGGCTAATGACTATTTTTAATAGGACCCCAGAAGCATAGGAAATAGAAGCAAAAAGAAATGAATGAAACTATAAAGTTTCTGTATAGCAAACAATCAACAAAGAAGGTGATACGAAACTGAGAGAAGGTATCTACAGATGCTGCATCTATTAAAGGATTAACATTCAAAATATATAAGGGAAGAACACATACAAGTCAACAGCCAGACAACACTAGTTATAAAGCTGGGCAAAAGACCTGAATAGCCAAGAAACACTCACGAATAAGGACTCACCATCACTAATCGCCAATGTAAAGCAAATGAAAGCGACGGTGAAATATTACAAGACACACCTGCTCAATTGGCAATTATCAAAATGTCATAAAATAATTAACTGTTGCTGAGAACATAGAGGAAAATGAGTTCTGGCACACTGTTGTGTGAATATAAATTAGTACAGCCATTACGGAAAAGAACACACAGGTTCCTCAAAAACATTAAAAATCATTACTACCACACAATTCAGGCTTCTGAATCCTTGGTTACACAGTCAAAATAAAGAATCAGTACGTAAAAGAGACATCTGAACCCTTGTGTTCTCTGTACCACCAGAACAAAGGCATGGAAGCAACAAAAGTACTTGTCAAGCTGGGAGAGAAAAGAACGTTTTGTACATATCCAAAACAGTGGTTACCAGAAGCTGGAGTGAGTTACGGGAAAGAGAAATTAGAATGGTTGGCCACTGAGTACAAATGCTGTTGGTAGCTTTTTACTCTTTTGCTCTTCGGGGGCCCACCATGCAACTCCCAAATTAGTCACACAGAATTAGAAATTCCTGGCCTTAGCTTTGCTTGTTTCTAGCTAGCTTTTCTTAACTTAAATTATTCTACCTACCTTTTGTGTCTAGCCTTTCACCATTCACTATTTTTGTGTAACTTTTCTTTCACTCTTTCCCCACGGCTTGCTGTGTAGCTGAGTGGCAGGCCCCTGATGTCCTCCTCGCCTTGATCTCTTGTGCCCCTCCCTCCTTGCTTCCAGATTTCTTCTATTTATCCTCTCTGTCATTCCCATCTGTCCTTTCTCCTACCTGGCTATAGATTGTTCACCACATTATTAGACCATTAGGTGTTTTAGACAGTGAACGGATCACAGCTTCACAGAGTTAAACAATGCAGCATAAACAAATGCAACACATCTTTACATTGTTAAGCAAATGTTCCAAGGCATAAACAAATGTAACACACCTTAAAATAGTATTCTACAACATACGGAGTTACAAGTAGACTAGGGTATGAAGTCCTCATGTAAAATTGAACAATAACACCTACAGATAGTAGTACAGTGACATTTTTGAAAGCAAGGAGGAAGATTTAGGTAATTTTAACCATATTGGAATAACTTTTACAAAGGAACATTTAATAAGTGACAAACCAAACTTAATTCAAGCCCTTTAGGATGTATACTATATTGAAGATTACTTAACACCATCACTATGTATAATTTTTATGCTCTATGTAGCAAAAGTTGATTCAATCTTAAAATATTTCCAGTCATAAATATCATTCCTAAGGAAAATATACATGTCTCTCATTTGATTAGACAAAGGATATTTCAATAATAGAACAAAATAGCATGTTCACAGTATTCAAAAATGATTTCATAGCCGTATCAATTACGCATGAGTTCAACTTTAAATGCATCAGATCGTCCATTACAATTTGAATTCAGTTAGCAACACCTAAGTGCATGGAAAGTTCTTATAAAAGGACTGGAGAGATGGTTCAATGAGTAAAGAAAGTACTTGCTGCATAAGTTAGAGGAAGTGGAGAAGATCTGTAACTCAGTGCTGGGGAGAGAGGAAGACCCCAGAGACTCTGTAGCCAGCCAGTTTAACTGAACTGGCTCCAGGTTCAGTGAGCGACACTGGCTCAAAAAGTGTTGAGAGCAATTGAGGAAGCTACTACTAGATTCTACACAAGCATATGCATACACATAAATATATGTACCATAATACACATAATATACATACATGTTTACATCTAGACTCATTCAGGAACATTCCTAGCAATATTTTCAAGGAAGCTCAAGTTAAGAAGAATCTAAGTACTAATTTATAGTAGAGTAAATAAACCAATTTGAGTGTACTTTTACTGTATACTAGCTGACTAATGTAAAAAGGATCGATTTACTGCAATGCATGACACTGATATAAAAAGCATGAAAAAAGTGACTGTAATTAATAGATATTGAAGCACAGGCATTCATAGTTTTAAACACATTGAATATTTATGATGATAGCAATTGTTAAGCTCAGAAATTGTTAAACTCAGAAAGAATCATTAAGTTGAGTGAAAGAAACAAAAAACAAGAGCATACCTTCTAGTAAAGTTCAAGAATAGGCAGCAGGTGAGACAGACACATCAGGAGATAAGAGCATGTCCTACTCTTGTAGAGAACTAGAGCTCAAATTTGAGCACCCACGCTGGTGGCTACTGTCACTCCAACTCCAGGTAGGAAGATGCCTCTGGCCTCACAGGCACCCACATAAACATACACAATTAAAAATAATAGAAATCTTTAAGGTTCAAGAATAGGGATAACCTGGCTAAATACATTGCCAATTGGAAGACTATTAAATTGACCAATGTGAAACCTTAATACAGATTATTAGGGCTGATAGAAACAATTTGAATATGTGGAGCTCATAGAAAGAAATTTTACTTTCTGTCCAACCCTTATGAGATGACACAAACTCCTGATAAATATCTAAGAATAGCATTTATATAATACACTAAATTGTGTGGGGAGGCAGTGTCCATGGCTAGTGTAAGAACAATTTGTAGAAGGTACTTTGTTTGTGAATAGCTTTCAATTTATGCATTTAATAAAATCAACTTGAGTTCAACCTCATTAAAAATATACCTGAGATCAATGTTGTAGCCCTTTGCAAGTGGCTTTGCCACATTTACTAAGTCTGCTTAGTGTCATTCAAACTCAGCTTTGTGCGAAAAAAACTTCATAAGGATATTGGTATTGCAAATAGGAAAATCTCTAGAAATCCAGAATAAATAAATAGTCACACAAAGGATAATCTTCATTTCAGAAAGAATCCAAACACCATAAATTTTCGCATTGAAGGTACAAGATCCATTGATTTTTAGTATGTTCACTAGGTTATTCAACTACCACTATCACACTGTGTCAGTACATTTTATCATCTCAACACAAAGAATTCCTATGCTTGTTAGTGCTCTCTTTCCAGTTCCTTCCAAGAACACAGCACATTCACCTGCTCCGCTTCTGGTGATACTCTTGTGCTGTTTCAGTTAGTGGTTGAAGGTTCAAGGGCAAGAAGGCACATACTAAAGAGAGATTTGCTGCTTGGGTTTAAATATAATCTGTCTTCTCTAAAACTCATATTGAGGTTCAGTTCCTCTGTGTGGAGTATTGGAGGGTGGAGCCTAGTGGGAGGTGTTTGGGTCATGGGGGCAGAACCCTTGTTAATGGACTAATGTGTTTCTTTGGAAATAGGTTAGCTACTGTGGAGGTTCTGTATTGGTGAACCAGAATGAAGTTTCTGGTTATTGTATCAGTTAGTGAGAGGAGTACTGAACTCTTGGTTTTTATCCTTTTCTCTTTTCTCTTCCATCAGTTGCTACTGCCTCATTCATTTTGCAGTTCTTTTATTCAATGCAACATCTAGAATTGTTGTACCTTCTTAGTGACATTTTTATCATGTAATGTTCCTGCTATGGTTTGTTCATATAGTTTGAATCCATATTCCGAAAGGATCATGTATTGAAGCTTTAGCACTCAGGGTGGTAGTTTTTGAGCAGTCAGGTGAACCTTAGAGAGATAAGATCTAGCAGGAGCTCCTTGGGAAATGAGGACTCTGCCTTCAAGGAGGGATTAAGGTCATTTTTTTAAAAGTTACGTTAAATTTGTTCTGTGACAGTTTCATGTATGTATAGAATCCCTTAATTCTGAGGACCCTCAGCCAAATATTCATCTCCTTTTCACCTCTGTCAACCCTTTTGCACACTCATGTTTTGTTTTGTTTTGTAGCCCACTGAGTTTCACCAGGGTCATCTGTGTTTCCACAAGTTTGAAACTATCCAATAGAGCCTAGCAAGCCTAGAAGTCTGTACTCAGCTGATTGTAAGGACTCCCTCTACCTCAGAAACCCATCAGCAGCTAATAGTTCAGCAGGGAGAGATAGCGACCTAAGAATCACTAGCATTTTGAAGCTTTTTTCCCTATCTTTTGTATCATACATCCTTTTGGCCCCTCTTCCATAATGTTTCCTAAGCTTCCGAAGGGAGGATGTATTATTTAGGTCTGCACACTCAACCATCACTAATTAATTCTCAGTACCCACAACACCCACAAGTCTCAGTTTTTATCTCATTTGCTGGTCGTTTTCACAAGAGGGTTGCTATAAAGGATGGATCCTGGTCTCAGCTCATTAGCCCACTTCCATTCCTGGAAGTGCTTTCTCACTTTTTCTGTGTCTATTTCTATTCCATACTTAACTTGAAAAGCACAGGACTTTTTTTGTCTTCATCTCTCGTCCTGATGACTGTTGGTATTTTCACTTAACCTGTATTATGCTTTTCTCTTAATAAAATGTCCCTGGAGCAAAAAAATTAAAGGGAGTGAGTGAGGGAGCAAAAGAGGTAAGGAAGAGAGAAATGGAGAGAGGGAGGGAAGAAGGAAGGAAAAGGAAAGGAAAAGAGAAGAGAAAGGAACAAAGAAATTCTGCTTTTTAAAGTTCCTATCTCAGTTCTTTTTTGTTGTTGTTTGTTTGTTTTGTTGGTTGTTTGGTTGGTTGGTTGGTTGTTTTTTTCAAGGGAGGGTTTCTCTGTGTAGCCCTGGGTGTCCTGGAACTCACTCTGTAGACCAGGCTGGCCTCAAACTCAGGGATCTGCCTGACTCTGCCTCCCAAGTGCTGGGATTAAAGACACCATGCCAAGTTGGCCTCAGTTAGTTTTCAGGTAAAGGTATATAACCTCAGAAGCTAAGGGCACTCTCTGGTTAAAGAACGAAGTCTCCAAAATAAGTCTCCATGCTTATATAAAATTGACCAGTCCAAAAAAGGAGTTAGAGCTTTACAAATACTCATTCCATAGATCCTTAGGAACTTGGCATTAACTCTGTACTGAGCATCTCAGCTTTTGATTTTACTCAAAAAAACTCATAGGAAAAGCCGGACGGTGGTGGCGCACACCTTTAATCTCAGCACTTGGGAGACAGAGGCAGGCAGATCTCTGTGAGTTCGAGACCAGCCTGGTCTACAAGAGCTAGTTCCAGGACAGGCTCCAAAACCACAGAGAAACCCTGTCTCGAAAAAGCAAAAAAAAAAAAAAAATCTCATAGGAAGGCAAAATAATTCATGTCTAAAATACTATAAATTTCAGATCCCTGCAGAAGTTTCTAATCTGTATCAAAATGGACATAAAAATTATTAGAATTATTTTATTGCCACCTATAAGAGGAATAACCTTAACCATGAAAATAAAGCAGAGGATGTCAGTCAAGAAGAGACATGATAAAGACATTACTACTCATATTACCACAGTTGGCATTTCTCGGTATTTGAACCAAAGTTTAAAAATAAGATAATCCACTTAAGGATTTGATTTAATATTTCAGTTTTACTTTAAATAATAGCTTAAGTAGAAGCATTTAACATGCCAATCCAGTATGCTAGCATTATCAGCTGGATAAAGAAAGTGCTGGAAATTGTAGCATAATAATCAAGCCTAGACATTTACATTTTATATGGATAATATAGGTTAGGTAATTTATCCATATGTTACATATCCTCCATAATGTGTTTAAAGATTCATAATGCAGAGGCAGATTAAGAAGAAATGATGCATAATTATATGGTGTACAAGATTGGAAAAGAATAACTGCTTTCGTTTTCAACTCCTAGATATTTTCTGGCTGCAAAATAAATCAATATACAACGTAGAAATTGAAACCATGTATGCAAAAAAGATGTCTTTAATTTTTATCATTCAAAGGCAAGCATGAATGTCTTATTAAATTTTCTTTTACATTTTAAAGACTACCTAATTGATCTCATAAATCTAATTTTGTTTATGTTGTTGCAAAAATTATAAATTTCCTCATTATTTGTATATATAATGTTAATGGAAGGATTATTTTTATAGGTAAATTTAAATTTATAGTAATATATTTTATAAATGAAAAAATTTGTATGGGATTTTTGTTGCTTTAAAAATTGAGAATATAGTCATTCTTTCTTTTTTCTTTCAATACAACAGAATTTTCTAACTTAAATGTTTCAAAACTGAAGCTTCTATACATTTTCAATAATCTTATATAAGTTTATCAGGATGCTTCTTGGGTGAATGTGCAAATTATAGCTTTACTTTAGATATTCAGACCTAACAGTGGGCATCTGCCTTCATGCTACTTGGGTGTAAATGGCCTTGCATTGTTTTGATCAGGAGCAGCCAATAACGTAGGAGTCAGGTGGATGATCATGAGTAGGAAAGTTTCATTATGATTTCAGATTCTTAAACAAATCTATTTGGGACACATCTCTAGGGAAATCCTACAGCAAAGGAATTCATTTCTCCTTTAAGACTCAAGGACAAAAATTAATAAAATTCCAAGCTGACTTATTCCTTTAGCTCTTTAAGCAACCTCAGTAAAAAATGTGAAAGGGAACATCAGGCCTTCGCCATCATACACAAAATGTAATATTTGTTTTCTCTTCGGGCAGTTTGAAGTGTAGAAAGTATACACTGCAGAAGATTGAATCTCTATGCATTGTTGTTCCAAAATATGGTTTCTATTGAATTTGCATGAATGCAAATAACTTTTAGGGAAAGATTTCTCCTCTTCAATAAACTCACATGGTCATACTATGTTTGCTTGCTTAACATTATATCACTTATGGCTAGTACAATACTGACATAAGGTCAATCAATACTTGTGAAATAAATTTCTAGTTGCCTTGGATTAAAAGTTAAAAGAAAGACCAAAGACATTAAGATGAAGGCAATCAGGATATCACTGTAACAAAGCTTGAAGAAAAAATATGAAAGAATGCACTGAAATTGGAGAAGGGCATTGGAAGGGCCTCCCAGTGGTCTCCAGGAGCTTAAGACACACACACACACACACACACACACACACACACACACACTAAAATAATTTAAAAAAAAATCTTCGGTTTCACCTAGCAAGAAACTTAACCCTTTTTAACTTCCCCACTTGAAAAGTAACAATATTCAAGGTCAGAAACTCTGATTCTTTTTTATTTTCCTTCTCTAATTCCTGCAGCCATGTCTGTAAACTAAAGCTTATTTAAGTCAACTATATAGTTTCTGTGAGTTTTCTCTCCCAGGCTCAAGCTTTTACACTGGATTTATTAAAGGCCATTTGCATGGTCTGTTTTTTACTATCCCTTCATATAAAGAAAATCAAAGGCTCCTCTGAGTTATTCTAACCAGGTTACATCATAGTGTTTAACTGGCATCACACTCTATTTTTCCTCTCTGCCCTGTCTTAGCCTGTGTCCCATATGAATGAAGCATCCTTTCAAGAGACTTCCTGGGACTGAGTCTGTAGCAAGGTTTAAATAAAATCTCAAAGAATTTGAATTCACATCACTGATCACACTAACATGGCTAAGAAATAAATAAATAAAACTTCAATCTTAATCAGTAGCTTAAACAAATCAATTCTAAAGTAGTCGTTAAGGTGATTGCATCATCTCAATCCCCAAGATTCAAATAGAATAAATTTTCTAAATCTCATAGGACAGAGTGTTGGCTTCTTAAGCTAAACCTAGGGTATATGCTGCCTTATTTGTGAATACCATTGTGCCTATAATCTATCGGTGTTAAATGCATTCATTAACTTCCAGGGAAGAATTACATTCTCCATCTGCTATTTCTGCTTTCTTATCTATAAGCTTTCTTCTCTTCAATTTGCTTTTATAACTCTTTTCCTCTCACACATACAAATTCTGATATTGTATTAAAGAAATGACTCTGACAGCAACTATAAGAAAAATAGAAGCAGAGAATGTATCATAAAGAAATGAAAATTTTATATGGATAAAATACTATGTATGATTCTAAGGCTAGTGGAAAAATGTAATCATTCAAGGAGATCTAGACAAAGATTGAGGCAATGAGATGAGTGTAATAAATTACCAATCACCATAATTCTTCTGGAATTGAATCTATCAAACAATTTATGTTTCTGATTATCAATTAGAATTATGGCATTTCTTTAATGTTAAATGGTAACCATCCAAGAATATAAACCAGAGGTTAGGATTATACCAATTTCACAGATCACAAAATGAAAGCCGACATGATCCTTGTGTAAGTGATTGTACACTGAATAAAAGCAAACTGGTTTAAAATTTAGATCTTTTAACTGAAAATTCTCTATTTCCTGTACCATATATAGTATCTGATGGGCCAAGAACCTTGTTAACGAGGTGGAGGTGGAGCTCAGTTGATACAGTGTTTGGCTAACATATTTGAAGTCCTAGATTCGAATCTCACCATTTTTAAAGATGGGCATGTAGACTCCAATACTGAGGGGACATAAGAGGTGAGTGAACAGCCACATGGCAGGATGTCCCACTCTCTAGGACCTTTTTAGCAGGACAAAACCCCGGGCCCCTTCCCCAACAGCTTTTCTAGCCAGCCAGCAGGGAGTTACTGCAGCTAGGATCCCCACCAACCCATCCAGACTACTAGCTATACCCTGCCCCCAAACTCGCCTATTCTGCAATCTCGGTAGAACTCTGAAACACAGATTACTCCAATACTGGGGGGACTTGGGACGTGAGTGAACAGCCACACGGTCAGATGCCCCACTCTCTAGAACCTCCCCGGTGGAACAAAACCCAGGGGCCCTTCCCAAACTCCCTCAGCTTTTCTAGCCAGCAAGCAGGAAGTTTCCTGTGGCTAGGCTCCCCCAAAACCCAAACCCATCCACTGGACCCTCCAAGCTACTAGCCGCACCCTGCCAAAGAGCTGAGAGCTTGCTATAACACTGAGAGGACCAAGAGCTTGCTACAATGCTGAGGGGATTAAGAGAGAGCACCAGGAGAGCAAACCAGAAGAAAAGACCAAGAGGCTTTCTGAGACAGACATTGACAGCACAGAGCAGACCAAGAAAAACTCCCAAATACTCAGACAGCCACAGCAAGGATTGGACCAAGACGCAAAGATGCTGCTGGCCTCATTTGAATTAAGAGATGGATAGGCGCCAATGCAAGAATTCCTCCAACAACCTAAAAAGCAACATGGTAACAGCAGAACCCAGTGGTCACACAACAGGAAGACTTGACCATCCTAACCCAAAAGAAGTCAAAGAAAACGACTTTAAACATAACTTTATGAAAATGATCGAGAGTTTTAAAGAGAATGTGGAAATGGACTTAACAGACATCTATAGAACATTCCACCTAAACACAAAAGAATATACCTTCTTTTCAGTACCTCATGGAACCTTCTTTAAAACTGATCACATACTCGATAACAAAGCAAACCTCCACAGATACAAAAAAAAATTGGAGTAACCTTGTGTCTTATCAAATCACCAGGGACTAAAGTTAGAATTTAACAACAATACTACTCTCAGGAAGCCTACAAACTCATGGAAATTGAACAGTCAACTACTGAACCACCCGTGGGTCAAGGAAAAGAAATAAAGAAAGAAATTAAAGTCTTCTTTGAATTCAATGAAAGTGAACGCACAGCATATCCAAACCCATGGGACACTATGAAAGCAGTGCTAAGAGTATGTTCATAGCACTAAGTGCCATAATAAAGAAAACGAGAAAGCTCACATTAGTGACTTAACAGCACATCTGAAAGCTCTAGAATGAAAAGAAGCAGACTCACCCAGGAGGAGTAGAAGACAGGAAATTATCAAATTGAGGGCTGAAATCAACAAAATAGATACAAAGAAAACAATACAAAGAATCAATGAAACAAAGAGCTAGTTCTTTGAGAAAATCAAGATTGACAAGCATTTATCCAAACTAATCAAAAGGCAGAGACAGAGCATCCAAATTTAAAAAAAAATCAGACATGAAAAAGGGGACATGACAACAGGCACTGAGAAAATTCAGAGAATCATTAGGTCTTACTACGAAAACCTATACTCCACAAAATTGGAAAATATAAAAGAGATAACAGTTTTTTAGATAGATATCATATACCAAAATTAAATCAAGACCAGGTGAGCAATTTAAATAGACCTATAAGTGCGAGGAAATATAAGCTGTCATCAAAAACCTCCCAACCAATAAAAGTCCAGAGCCGGATGGTTTTAGTGAAGAATTCTACCTGAACTTCTAAGAATAGCTAAAACCTATACTCCTTAAAATGTTCCACATAATAAAAACAGAAGGGACATTGCCAAACTCTTTTTTATGAGGCTATTGTTGCCCTGATAACAAAACCACACAAAGACTCAACAAAAAAAGAGAATTACAGACCAATCTCACTCATGAACATGGATGCAAAAATTCTCAATAAAATACTGGCAAACCGAATGAATCCAAGAAGACATCAAAAAAAATAATCCATCATGATCGAATAGGCTTCATCCCAGATATGCAAGGCTGGTTCAACATATGAAAATTTATCAATGTAATCCATAATATAAATAAATTGAAAGAAAAAAGCCATATGATCATTAGATGCTGAAAAAGCATTTGACAAAATCCAACACCCCTTCAAGATAAAAGTTTTGGAGAGATTAGGGATACATGGATCATATCTAAATGTAATAAAAGCAATATACAGCAAGCGGACAGCTAACATCAAATTAAATGGAGAGAATCTCAAAGCGATTCTGCTAGTATCAGAAATAAGACAAGGCTGTCTGTCCACTCTCTCCATATCTACTCAACATAGTTCTTAAAGTTTTAGCAAGAGCAATAAAACAACAAAATGGGATAGATCAAGGGAATTCAAATTGGAAAGAAAGAAGTCAAACTTTCGTCATTTGCAGATGATATGATAGTGTACATAAGTGACCCCCAAAACCTTACCAGAGAACCCCTACAGCTTCACTAATAAATACCTTCAGTGATATGGTAGGATACAAGATCAACTAAAAAAAAAAATCAGTAGACCTCCTATACACAAATGATAAAGAAGCTGAGAGAAAATTCAGAGAAGCATCACCTTTCACAGTAGCCACAAAATAAAAAATATCTTGGTGTAACACTAACCAAGGAAGTGAAAGACCTATTTTATAAGAACTTTAAGTCTTTGGGAAAAAAAAAAAAAACTGAAGAAGATACCAGAAAATAGAAAGATCTCTCATGCTCTTGGCGAGGAAGTATCAACATATTAAAAATGGCAATCCTACCAAAAACAATCTATAGATTCAATATAATCCCCATCAAAATCCCAAAAACAAATCTTCACAGACCTTTAAAGAATAATAATCAACTTCATATGGATAAATAAAAAAAAACAGGATAGCCAATACAATCCAATACAATAAAGGAACTTCCAGAGGTAATATCATCCTTAATATCAAGCTCTATTTCAGAGCTACAGTAATGAAAACAGCTTGGTATTGGCATAAAAACAGAGACATTAATCAATGAAATCGAACTGAAGACCCAAATATTAATTCACACACCTATGAATATCTGATTTTTGACAAAGAACCTAAAATTATACAATGGAAAAAAACAAAGCATCTTCAACAAATGGTGCTGGCATAACTTGATGTCAACATGTAGAAGAATGAAAATAGATCCATATCTATTGCCATGAAACTCAAGTCCAAGTGGAGTAAGGACTGCAATATAAATCTGACCACACTAAACCTGAGAGAAGAGAAAGTGGGAAGTAGCCTTCAATGCATGGGCACAGGAAACCACTTCCTAAATATAACTCTAAGACACGAAGAGCAACAATAAATAAATGGGACCTCCTAAAACTGAGAAGCTTCTCTAAAGCAACAGACACAGTCAATAAGAAAAAGAGGCAGCCTAGTAAATGGGAAAAGATCTTCATGAACCCCACATCATACAGAGGACTGATCTTCAAAATATATAAAGAACTCAAGAAATTAGACATTAAAATTCCAAAAAACACAATTAAAATTGGAGTACTGAACTAAACAGATAATTCTCAAAAGAAGAATTTCAAATGGCCCAAAGATACTTATGGAAATGCTCAACTTCCTTAGCTATCAGGGAAATACAAATCTAAACAACTCTGAAATACCATCTCACACTTGTCAGAATGGCAAAGATCAAAAACACTAATGATAGCTCATGCTGGGTGGTGGTGGCACATGTCTTTAATACCAGCACCTGGAAGACAGAGGCAGGTGGATCTCTGTGTTCGAGGCCAACTTGGTCTATAGAGAAAGTTCCAGTATTGGTATTCTGTAAAAAAATCTAATAAATTAAAAAAAGATAGGCATGTAATGCAAATCTATAAGCAATCTTGAGATAGTGACAGGAGAATCACAAGATCAAGAGTATTGTTGGCAGCATATTGAGTTTGAAGCCAGCTTGAGCTACATGTATTTGCAAATTTCATCCCTCAAAGGCCAAGGGAACTCCAAAGAAGATGAGATAAAAAGAATGCAAGACCTAGAGAATGGGAAGGAGCATTGTAAAATGCTGTCTTCTGGACAGGAACTCACAGCAGTAATGGCTACCTGCATAATATTAAGTGCATGAATAATTCATCATGGATGGAGGAGGGGGTTCATAAGACTCCACTTGCCCAAAAGTGCTGTAGACAGCTGAAGTGTAGTGAAGAGGCAAGCAGGACTGCTTTTCATCCCGCTCAGCTCCCACACGGCTAGCTTTACACCCGAAATAACAATATACAAATTGTATTCTTTTAAACACTGCTTGGCCCATTAGTTCTAGCCTCTTATCGGCTAATTCTCACATCTTGATTAACCCATTTCTAATAATCTGAGTAGCACCACAAGGTGGTGGCTTACTGGGAAAGATTCAGCATGTCTGACCTGGTGCTGGCTCCGTGGCATCTCACCTACTATGCTTTCTTTCTCCCAGCATTCTGTTCTGTCTACTCCACCTATCTAAATCCTGCTCTATCAAAAAGCCAAGGCAGTTTCTTTATTAACCAATGAGAGCAACATATAGATGACCCTCCTCCATCACTGAAGGATGCTGTACAAGTGGGAGCTATAGTCTTCAGTGTGTCTACTCAAATGAATAACTCTCCCAACACATGTTCACACAGAAAGCCATAATTAAATGCACTGGTTCACAAAAAGAGATACACATATGCACATGAAAAATAGGAGTTGGATTTAGGAATTGGTTGAGAAAGGAAAGTGGAAAAGAGAACATAATGAAGGAACATTAATGAAAGAATACTGTGTGTAATTGTAAAAGCAAATAAAATTGAAAATCTACTAAAAGCATATTTGTAAAACTATCTTCTGAAAATAGTAGGATTGTTACTCTCATGAAATCTCAGTATCTTTAGTTGCCTATACAATAGCAACCCAGTCAATTGTTCGCTAATATCGCCAAGCCTCACTTCTTCTACTATAAATTGGATATAATATTATGAATTCCATCAGGATATTCATCAGCCAGGCAGTGGTGATAGTGCACGCCTTTAGTCTCAGCACTCAGGAGGCAGAAGCAGGTGGATCTCTGTGAGTTAGAGGCCAGTCTGGTCTACAAGAACTAGGTCCAGGACAGGCTCCAAAGTTACAGAGAAACCCTGTTTCAAAAAAAATTCATATATATATGAATATGAATATATATATATATATATATATATATACAAATTGGCCCATAATAAAGGTAACCTTTCTATCATTTCAAAATTCAAACATGAAATGAGTGATAAAGTAATAGGAAGAAAGTATAAAGGGTTATATGTGAATATTTCTAAGAAACACAAGTGCAGAATTTATATATATGGTAGGTCCCAAATTTAAATTTCAAAATCCTAGTTTACATGCCTATGCCCATTTTCTTCTTTATAGATAATTTATTTTTTTAATATCCTACTTCACAGAGCCCAAGAAGTGTCCTACTACAGAATATCCAATGTTAGGGTTATATTTAAACATGCATTTGCTTTATTTGTGAGGAGAACCAGCCATTCTCTGAAACACTTCAAGGGTGTCTGCCAATCCCTTTTGAGCTGCAAACTGTCCAGCATTTTCACTGTTTTCAGAGCTGTAGGTTGGGAGACTTAGAAAACCTCATCTCATCCTAAGGTTCTAATTTGTAGAATATAAACTCGTTGCTCATGGAGTTACAACATTTATTTGGGTTAGGAACACAGATGCTCAGAGTTTCTTTTCTTATTCAGTAGATTTGGTGTTTTCCATTGAAGTGCACTAAAGGAAATGCCTCTTTTCTGACATTCTTTTACTAGTTTAAGGAAATCACTTGCAAAGATTAACTACTTTAAAGCAATAAGAACAAATTGCATTTCTTCACAATAACCTACACAAATCTCAAATCTCAATAAATAATCTAGGTATGGAGTCTCATACTCAGCCCTCTTGAGGTTGAATCAGAATCGCCTCAAATTTAAGGTCACCCTTCTATACAAAGTGAACTAGAGCACAGAAAAGGGCTATGTAGTAAGACCTTGTGTCACAAACCCACTGAAAATTAATAAAGGAAACTGATCTCAAACAGTAAATATGATGTGCTTGTGCATATTTCAATTTTAAATCCAGGGGAAACAAATTCAGCATGAAGTGCTACGAGTGTGCATACATACCAGTCATGATTATAGAATAGAACATAGAGGGGCCTTCTGGGAATCTTATTGTTTCTTGACCTGGATGTTGAGTACCTGTAATTTGTCTGATGACAATTCATGGAGCTCAATGCTTATTTATGTACTTTCTTGAAAGCATCCTTGTTATATGGCAGTCTCCCCCAAAGTTAAAGCCTTCCATCTCAGAAGGAAACTTCCTAAGGCACAGGATAGAAAAAAGGAGGGAGTTGAAAGTACAGAACACTGTAAGATATGATGTTTGCAGGTATGTGAAACACTCTATCCTGCATGAAAACTCAAGACAGGAGGTCAACACCTAAAAATACCTTCCGAAAGTCTCTGAAACTGATCTGAGTTGTTGGGGCCCCTCCCCAAACATGTGTTAACAGTAAGAACTTCTCAAAATCAGTCTCAGCCAAGTCTAGCTATCTGAAAGCAGCAGAGACAAGCAAGTTGAGCTGCCTGGAAGAGGTGTAGACCAGCTGAGGCACCTGGAAAGGCCACCCTCCAGCCTCCTGCACTGCCTTCAGGTTGTGCCAAGCATTTCAGGTTTCCAAGATAGTGAGCTGTCACCCAAGCTGGGATAGGCTTTGGTGGTGCAGTTGTCCTTGAGTCTTTTCTGTTATTGTAATTAATCCCCAACCCACATTCCTATTAGTATCCTCAACAAAACTCATTTTTTTCACAGAAGTGGGCTTAAGTAATGTCCACCCTTTGGTCTGTTGTTGGGTCCCTATCTGGAGTGAATGGGCACTCCTTCACATATCCCCACGGAGAGCCACACCATGGTACTCCACTGCAGTAAGAATGTACTGACACAATATACCTAAAGGAAGGGAAAGTGAAAATTTTCTACCCGATCGAAAAGAATATTAGATAACATATAATGTTAAATATTAATATACTAACAAACCATAGATAACAAACATTTTCCAAAATTAAAATGGAAGATGACATTGTACCCAAAAGGAAAACAGTAGGACAAAAAGAGTGGTAAATTATAAAGAGAATAAGTTTTTAAAGATGCCACTTAGTAAAGAGAATAATTTCAAAACAGAATTGTCTCCCCTGTAACTGTGAGTATTGCATTTGTTATTCAAAATTCAGTTTGCGTTCACAGACATAGGCAGGTTTCTCTGAAACTCTCCAGATATGTTCACTCCACACATTGCCAGCAGGCAGTTTGAGTCCTTCATTTACACTTTCAGCCCACGTTTCTTTGTTTCTGTATTAAAATGGGAAACTTCATGTCATATGGCAGATAGTTTTGAATTCCCACTTCGTAGTGCAGTTGCTGACACCTTCTGCATAATTAATACATATTTACCAAAGGCTGAATGCAGAATGTTGTCTCTATTTTCTTCCTCTTTTAAACCTCTAGAAGACTTCTGCTATGATTCATTTTCACCTAGGACGAGAAGCTCTTCCACCAGACTCCAGGGGATATTCTCAAACCAGTGGTCACACAGATGGTCCTGGTTAAACCAAATGAGTCACAGAACAAAACCAAAAGTCATGAATCTCAGAAAAGGATAGGTTGGCAAGGGTGATAGGGTAATAAGAGTAGGTTGGGAGAGAGAAACCAGAATGGATCATATACACATATGAAATTGTCAAAATAACTTAAAAATAGAGAATTTTATCTCCCATCCAACCATTTGACTGAAAAAGAAACTTACAACAAGAAAAATTGCTTGTTCAAGCTGACATAAATTCTCAGAGACACTGAGGAAAGCAGAACCCAAAGCCTCCTTGTGGCTCCTTTGGAGAAGATGAAGTGTTTTCACCACAATAAGGCTGGCTTATACAAAGGGATGCCTGCCCTTTTCTGAAGAGAAAGGAGGAGGAGTTCATGGGGGTGGGGATAGCAGAGGTTGGGGAGAAAGGGGAGAGAGACTGGGAGGAAAAGAGGGAGAGAGGGAAAACAAGAATAGGGTTGAAAATTAATTTAATAAAAGTTTATTTTATGCTCTTTATTTTTTAAAAAGAAAACAATTTTTTTTTCATTATACATAACCAACCCAAGTTTCCACTCCCTCCCCGCCACTAACAGTGGCAACAGGATTTATCTCTACTGCTTGTACTGGGTTTTTGGAAAACAGTTCTCTTTGAATGAATACCTTGCTCTGCCTAGATATAGTAGGGAGGGCCGTGAACCTTCCCCAAAGCAATTTGCCTTACTCTCTCAGAAGAGTGGGCGAGGTGTGGTGAGGGGTATGTAAAGGGACCTTGGGAGAGGGTTGACATGGAGGGGAAAAGCAGGGAAGAGAGCAAAGAAAAATGCAGAACTCAACAAAAATTAATAAAAATGGGAAAATGAATAACACCTTGGCATCTGGAAACAGCTAATTACAAAGACATGCTGGCTTCATCTTAAGTGGCCTGAGACCTGTCTAGATCACTAGTTAGTGTTGAATGCAAAGAAAAATTTCAAATTTATTTTCAGATTTCATACCTTTTTGCCTATAAGCAAAGTGTACTTTTTCTGTGGGCCAAATGTCTATCTCCAAAGGGCTTTTTAAGAGAATAATCCTGCAAGAACAGAAAATGTAGTAGATATAAGAAGTTATTTTCATTCCCTCTGTTTCTTAAGCCATGACAGGCACTAGGGAACTGAAACATATGAGGTTCTGATTGGAAAAGAGTTCTTTAGGAAAGCAAGCCACACAGGTAGAATGACTAATTTAGAATGCAGAGCCAATAGAGGTGAGGTGATAAATGGTAGCAAAGAAAACTTAAAAAAACAATGGAAGAATGGATGAAGAAAGTATGAAAAATATACATATTAGAGTACTACTCAGCAGTAAAAAACAATGACTTCTTGAATTTTGCACGCAAATGGATGGAAATAGAAAACACTATCCTGAGTGAGGTAAGCCAGACCCAAAAAGAGGAACATGGGATGTACTCACTCATATTTGGTTTCTAGCCATAAATAAAGGACATTGAGCCTATAATTCATGATCCTAGAGAAGCTAAATAAGAAGGTGAACCCAAAGAAAAACATATAGGCATCCTCCTGAATATTAACCTTCATCAGGTGATGAAAGGAGAGAGAGACAGAGACCCACATTGGAGCACTGGACAGAAATCTCAAGGTCCAAATCAGGAGCAGAAGGAGAGAGAGCACTAGCAAGGAAATCAGGACCACGAGGGGTGCACCCACACACTGAGACAATGGGGATGTTCTATTGGGAACTCACCAAGGCCAGCTGGCCTAGGTCTGAAAAAGCCTGGGATAAAACCGGACTCGCTGAACATAGCGGACAATGAGGACTATTGAGAACTCAAGAACAATGGCAATGGGTTTTTGATCCTACTGCACGTACTGGCTTTGTGGGAGCCTAGGCAGTTTGGATGCTCACCTTCCTAGACCTGGATGGAGGTGGGTGGTCCTTGGACTCCCCACAGCGCAGGGAACCCTGACTGCTCTTTGAGCTGACGAGGGAGGGGGACTTGATTGGGGGAGGAGGAGGGAAATGGGAGGCTGTGGCGGGGAGGAGGCAGAAATCTTTAATAAACAAACAAACAAATAAATAAACAACAAAGTAATGGGAAAGATCTCCCAGTCACCAAGTGGGAAAATTCACTCATTTTAGTTTTCTTCAACTATCGTGAAACATTAGGTCATGTCACTAAAGGTTTTGAACATCTGTACACTAGTGAAAAGAAGAAATCTTAGCAGTGATTGGTAGGAGAAAACTATGAATAAATAAAACCACCATAAACATCTCTGTCTCTTAAAATTCAATCCCATTCACTCATCACCTACTTCATAGGCTTACTGAGTTCCGCCATGGTGCAAACCCAGGTCCTGCCATGAACATTGTCTCCCAAGCCCCTTACCTTGAAAAAACTATATTGGATGCTTATATGGGGCTGTATGTGATGGCTATCTGCCACTTCCCTACTTAGGGACTAATGACTATAGCTGAGTACTGTTGTAAAATGTCAGTGTGCCCAAGCCATTACTTTGGAGAATCTCTTCCTTCAGAGTCTTGTCACAGTTAGAGTCCTGTGCTAAGAGCTCACTAAAGGTAACAGGCATCACAGTTGGAAAGCAAACCTTTCTTAGGGTATCATGTGCCTACCAAGGAATATATATAATGGTCGGGTGTGGTTTGAGGAAAAGAATCTTTCCAGGTTGGGAGGCCAATATCTAAGGATATATGGGTCTCTAAAAACTTGGCACCTTTAAAGAAGCAGACCAAATGCAGGAGTATGTCTTAGCTTAGAAGTACAAGTAATTAGTCTTTTTTTATACTGTGAACATTACCCGAAGTTTTGCCTGCAACTAGGCATGAGATTCTTTTCACAAATTCAATCTTGATAAACTGCAGGGTTGTGACACCTCTAAAAATGTCCCAGTCAGATGAATGTCTACGTGCCTGGCCCTTCTCCATGAGCATCCTATCCCAGTCCAGCCTAGGATGTTGGCATATGGAGAGTGAGTTGTTCTTATGTCATCAAATGTCTCAGAGAGTGGAAGAGAGCCAAAACTGCAATTATCATGACTCTAGAAGTACACTAACATAATAATTCCTTACAAACTGCATCTTGTAATGATCTGCTAAAATGCCATAGCAGTGACATAGACATATGTGTATCTATGCATACTCAGGACTGATGGTAATTCGTTGATTGGATTATTTTGTCAACACTACAATTTGCTAGCTTCAATACATAATCTAGCTTTTTCTTTTCTTCAAACTCCCCTCTTTTGGACAGCTTTCCTCTCTAAAAAAATCAAAAGCAATAAACACACCACCTAGAAACCATGCTTCATTCCTCCCCTATCAGCATGGCCTTCCTCCAAGGCATTATATCATCTGGCCTCCTTCCAAAACTTCTGTCCACCCATTGTGTGGTTGCATCATTCTAGAAATGCTATTTGCTTTCACTGGAGATCCTGCCTCTAGGCTGCCAACTTGTCCTCTCTCCAAAGCTTTGTCAAATAATATGAATATTGAGATTAGATAGACAACTGGAGGGAAAATAAAAATGAAAGCCTGCTATAAAGAGATTTAATTGATGAAACTCATATCAATGGAGCCAAATGGAACCGAATCTCAGAATTCAATTTGTCTATATCTACACAGCTGGGATACCTGGAAAAATCCAAAATGTCAGTTTTGTCACTTACTCGTCAATAACATTGCTTTGGAGACATTTTATCAACTAATTCTTACAGTTCTGCCTTAATTTTTCCAATTTCAAAACAGAAGGGATGTATACTATCCAAGACACTAAAAGTGAGTTATTTCTCTTTCTTCCTCCTTTAGACCCACAGAAAATGCTATGCTTCTTGTAGAATAAATCCAAGAAGTATCTATGTATGCCTTTCTTTCTAATCCATTTTTCTCTTTGTCACTAGATAGTCTTGGTCTTTGGAAAAGATCTTCACTAATCCCACATCAGTCAGAGGTCTAATCTCCAAAATATACAAAGAACTGTTCATTAAACAAACAAACAAACAATCTTTTCTCATTATACATACCGTTCTAAGTTCCCACTCCCTCTCCCCCTCCCATTCTGTCCACGCACCCTCCCACCCCACCCCCATCCAATCCTCCACATTGCTTTGGGGAAGGTCCAAGGCCATCCCTACTATATCTAGGCTGAGGAAGGAATCATCCAAAGAGAATAGTTCCCAAAAAGCTAGTACATGCAGTAGGGACAAACCAGGGCCCCCCAGTCTGCCCCAGCCATGCAACTGTCAACTACCATAGAACCTTCATCCAGCAACTGATGGAAACAGAGACAGAGACTCGCATCGGAGCACAGGACTGAGCTCCCCAAGTCCAGTTGAAGAGTGGGAGAAATGAAAATATCAGGAAAGAGGTCAAGACCATGATGGGTACACTCACTAAAATAGTCTACCTGAGCTAATGGGAGCTCATCAACTGCAGCCAGACTGGGAAGGAACCAGCATAGGACCAAACTAGTCCTTCTGAATGTGGTTGATAGCCTTGGTCTTTCTTTTTATTTTATTTTATTTTTTTAATTTATTTATTTATTAAAGATTTCTGTTAACTAAGAATTGTGGTTCCGTGCTCCCCTATCCACCTTTCCTTTATCCCAATTCTCCTGATTCCCCAAATCCCCCCTCCTTCCCTTCTACCTTTTCTCTCCCCATCTCCCCTTACCCCCACTGGAGCACTGGACTGAGCTCCCAAGGTCCCAATGAGGAGCAGAAGGAGGGAGAACATGAGCAAAGAAGTCGGGACCACGAGGCGTGCACCCACCCACTGAGACAGTGGAGCTGATCTACTGGGAGCTCACCAAGGCCAGCTGGACTGTGACCGAAAAAGCATGGGATAAAACCGGACTCTCTGAACATGGCGAACAATGAGGGCTGATGAGACGCCAAGGACAATGGCACGGGGTTTTGATCCTACTTAATGTGCTGGCTTTGTGGAAGCCTAGCCAGTTTGGATGTTCACCTTCCTAGATATGGACGGAGGGGGGAGGACCTAGGACTTACCACAGGGCAGGGAACCTGGACTGCTCTGTGGACTGGAGAGGGAGGGGGAGAGGAGTGGGGGGAGGGGTAGAAGGGTGGGAGGAGGGGGAGAAGGGTGGGAGGAGGGGGAGGGAAATGGGAGGCTGGGAGGAGGTGGAAACTTGTTTTTTGTTTATGTTTTTTTTTCTTCTTTTCTTAATAAAAAAAATTATTAAAAAAAAAAAGATTTCTGTCTCTTCCCCGCCACTGCCTCCCATTTCCCTCCCCCTCCCCCAATTAAGTCCACCCCCTCAGCCCGAAAAGCAATCAGGGTTCCCTGTCCTGTGGGAAGTCCAAGGAACCCCCACCTCCATCCAGGTCTAGTAAGTTGAGCATCCAAACTGCCTAGGCTCCCACAAAGCCAGTGCGTGCAGTAGGATCAGAAACCCATTGCCATTGTTCTTGAGTTCTCAGTAATCCTCATTGTCCGCTATGTTCAGCGAGTCCGGTTTTATGCCAGGTTTTTTTAGACCCAGGCCAGCTGGCCTTGGTGAGTTCCCAGTAGAACATCCTCATTGTCTCAGTGTGTGGGTGCACCCCTTGCGGTCCTGAGTTCCCTGCTCGTGCTCTTTCTCCTTCTGCTCCTGATTTGGACCTTGAGGTTTATGTCCGGTGCTCCAATGTGGGTCTCTGTCTCTGTCTCCTTTCATCGCCTGATGAAGGTTAATATTCAGGAGGATGCCTATATGTTTTTCTTTGGGTTCTCCTTCTTTAGCTTCTCTAGGATCCCTAATTATAGGCTCAATGTCCTTGGTTTATGGCTAGAAACCAAATATGAGTGAGTACATCCCATCTTCCTCTTTTAGGGTCAGGCTTACCTCACTCAGGATAGTGTTTTCTATTTCCATCCATTTGCAATGCAATCCCCATCAAAATCCCATCAAAATTCTTCACAGATCTGGAGAAGACAATAATCAACTTTATATGGAAAAACAAAAAACCCAGGATAGCCAAAACAATCTTATACAACAAAGGAGCATCTGGAGGCATTACCATCCCTGACTTCAAACTCTACTACAGAGCTACAGTATTGAAAACAGCTTGGTATTGGCATAAAAACAGAGAAGTCGACCAATGGAATTGAATAGAAGACCCTGACATTAACCCACAAACCTATGAACACCTGATTTTCGATAAAGGAGCTAAAAGTATACAATGGAAAAAAGAGAGCATCTTCAACAAATTGTGCTGGCAAAACTGGATGTCAACCTGTAGAAGAATGAAAATAGATCCATATCTATCACCATGCACAAAACTCAAGTCCAAATGGATTAAAGACCTCAATATCAGTCCGAACACACTGAACTTGGTCTTTCTTTCATACACATCTCAAACTCTAGGCACAGGTCAAGTCCTCAGTTTATACCGAGTTTTTATCAATTCCTTTAGAAAAGGTTTGAGATCCAGTAGCTAGTTTTGTAATTGCGGGAGACACTTAAACTCTGAAACTCCCAGTTTCCCAATCTGCTCTGGAAAGACATTTGATAAGCTATCATCAAGATTCCTTCAAATTCTAAAAATAATCCAAACTTGCTTGAAAATAGGAGAAAGAAAAGAAAAGACATAGTCATATCAACTGTCTTTGGAACTGAAAACTCTTTCCTCCTTACTTTCTCCACCTTCCTAAGGCTTTCTCTGTAATCAAAATCTCAGATCCTACCAATTTCTTTGAAATAAAAAACAAACTATAAAGAAGGCATTCTCCATTATTGGCCTGCACAGTGAACTCCTTCAAATCATGGATAGTCTTTGTATTTTCCTTGTCTGGAATGTGTTACAAATCTTCTCACAGATTCTTAAATCACAGAACATAATACTCCCCCAAGTGCTCTTGCCATTATACTTATATCTCAAGATACATTGAAAGGTTTTATTTCCCCATCCAGAAAATGTGAGGGAAGTGGAACATAAGACTTTTCTTTGACAGCAATGCTTCCAGTATCCCTGGTGAATGATATTTTGCTTGCATTGTGTCTAATATGAGACTGTGATGATGGCTTGCTGTAGATCTAAGATGAGAAAACCTTGGGAAAATGTTAGATACAGGCAGGGAAGTCAAAGAGAACAAGTTTTACAAATGACTAAAGCATTTTTATTACAACAGATAACCCAGTGCTCTAGGAAGAGTACATAATGTAGTCATTATTGCTCTTAAAGTTGAAAGGACAAGAACATGGACCACCTGATGGGAACTTTGATCATCAGTAGATGTAACCAGCTCACAGCGGGATGTGAGGGAACTAGAGGAATACAAATCCTTAATCATGTTCCTCCTTCTCTCTAAGCTTTTCTTGGGTCTCCCACTGACCAAAATCAACGAGACATTAATTGGCACGAGAAGCAATAAAAGCATTCCATAAAACTCAGTGTGCTGGAGATGCCCTTCAATGGAAGAATGGATGAAGAAAGTATGGAATATATACATATTAGAGTATTACTCAGCAGTAAGAAACAAGGACTTCTTGAATTTTGCATACAAATGGATGGAAATAGAAAACACTATCCTGAGTGAGGTAAGCCAGACACAAAAAGAGGAACATGGGATGTACTCACTCATATTTGGTTTCTAGCCATAAATAAAGGACATTGAGCCTATAATTAGGGATCCTAGAGAAGCTAAAGAAGGAGAACCCAAAGAAAAACATATAGGCATCCTCCTGAATATTAACCTTCAGCAAGTGATGTAAGGAGACAGAGACCCACATTGGAGCACATGACTGAATTCTCAAGGTCCAAATCAGGAACAGGAGAGAGAGCACGAGCAAGGAACTCAGGACCGTGAGGGGTGCACCCACATACTTAGACAATGGGGATGTTCTACTGGGAACTCACCAAGACCAGCTGGCCTGGATCTGGAAAAGCCTGGGATAAAACCAGACTCTCTGAACATAGCGGACAATGAGGACTACTGAGAACTCAAGAACAATGGCAATGGGTTTCTGATCCTACTGCACGCACTGGCTTTGTGGGAGCCTAGGCAGTTTGGATGCTCAACTTACTAGACCTGGATGGAGGTGGGGGTTCCTTGGACTTCCCACAGGACAGGGAACCCTGATTGCTTTTCGGGCTGAGGGGGGGGACTTAATTGGGGGAGGGGGAGGGAAATGGGAGGCGGTGGCTGGGAAGAGACAGAAATCTTTAATAAATAAATAAATTAAAAAAAAAAACTCAGTGTGCTGGGACAGAGAAGGAAAAAAATAGGACATAGATCAGGAGTGGCAAATAGAAAAGATCTGGCCCACTACTCAAATAGTTTACTTACAAGTGGAATAACTTTGATGCAAGCAATAATAGGAAAGGCCCAATTCTGACCTGGAATTGACAAAAATCCTGTGTCCATTTCTAGTTTTCATAGGTCTGCACTGATAACAACCGGGGTAAGAGCCTCCATGCTTCTAGAACAAAATAACCACTTGGTGATCCTTTTGAAATGATGAAGAGTGCCTTTCTCATGCTCACCTTTGTCTAAGGCAGTGGTTCTCAACATGTGGGTTGTGAGCCCTTTGACAAACCTCTATCTCCAAAAATATTTAAATTATAATTAATAAGAATAGAAAATTATAGGTATAATGTAGCAATGAAGATCATTTTCTGGTTGGGGATCACCACAATATTAAAAACTGTATATTAAAGGTTGCAGCATTAGAAAGGTTGAGAACCACTGGTCTAAGGTGACATACACCATTTAAAGTCTTGATTTATGCTGAGAGTAAGAATAGTCTCTCACTCCAAAAGTGAATAGAATGGGTAAAAAATCTGATGGTCTTGACTTCAGTGGGCATGCCTATAGGCCAGTCTCTTCTCAGACCATCTGCTAGTTGCCAAGTTCTGAATAGTGATCAAATCTGCTGCCTCACAGACCTATATTACCTATATAGGCTCTTTTCAGTTTTAAAAGAAAATAAATCCATCATTTAAAATTGAATGTATTTTTTAAAGAAGACATTCACTGGGCATTGGTGGCATGCACCTTTTATCCCAGCACTTGGGAGGCAGAGGCAGGCATATTTCTGTGAGTTCAAGGTCAGCCTGGTCTACAATAGCTAGCTCCAGGACAGCTAAAACTGTTACACAGAGAATCCTTGTATTGGAAAAAGAAAAAGAAGAAGCCATTAAATGAAGAACAACTTCCTGCGGCATTGTACAGGTGCTACTTGTGTAGAAGAGAAACCTCTGCTGCCACCCTCCTACCGTTGAGACCCCAAGGAAGAACTTTCCAAAAACAGAAACTCAGAAGATCTGTTGAAACCCCAAATGCAGACTCTTTCTCCTTTTTATCTTATTTTACTGTGGCCATGAAATATGAATCAGATTGTAGAAATTAAAGTCACTTATCAACTTTAATGAAGTATGATTTTACTGCTTATGAAATAGTTGACAGCAATGTGGTCTTGTTTACTCCACACTAATATTGATGCTGTACCAGATTTTACTGGAAAATATCCCTTTCAAAGAGGTTGTGCAATTGTTAAAAGGCCTTTTAAAAATATGCCACAATAATCACAGATCCATATTAGTTGAAGGCCTCAAAGATACACTTTCCTATATAAATATAGCCCTCTGTCCCATTCTGGAAACAAACTGTCACAAGACCACGTTTTCAAAGGAAAGATGAGCTTAAGACAAAACAGAATGATAATAGATGTCATGGAGTTCAGTGGCTCTTTCAAACATTTCTTTAGTTGCTTGGTTTGTGATTATATGTTTTTCTGAATACTAAAGAGATGTTGGTGATAGAAACATAGATCCCAGTCCCAGCAATGCAACTGAATCACCACAGTAAATACATTTAAAAAGCATGCCCACCCTGCACATCCCTCCAACAATCTCCCTGCCTCTAAGAGGTGATACTGCAAAGCCCTACAAACGCTGTGCTCTCGCAACACATTGACTCCAGCTTAGTGCCCCCAAAATGAATACTTGATTTAGGGAAATCAATTTTGAATCTACACTGGCAACAAAGCTGTGTTTTACAGTAGAATCAGTAGGAAAGACTGCCAAAAGAAATTCGGAGTTTGACAGAAAGTCACCATTTAGAAACAAATAGGACATGTCATACATAAACTTACCAAAGTGGTTCACTTGGGTAACTAATATCAAGACAGAGTGCACCAAAGGAACCTTCCTGTGACATGACTAGCAAACATTTAGCAGACGGTGATTTACAGGAAATGGCTGTTAATTCATTGGCACTGGGCAGTGGACATGTCAGGAGAAGGTTTCATTCACAGGACTTGCTTTCTTCCTGTTCTTTGCCAACCAGTTTGATACTTCATAGAACACCAAGAGATATGTTTACATCTTATTTTCAATGGTAGCACTCCTTGTTTTATGTATCTTCTTCAACTTTGTTTTAACCATGCCAAGCTTATGACATTACACTGACCCTATCAAATTGTAGTTGTTAAATCTCACAAGGATAAAAACATTAAAGTTAAATTGTGAAGCAATGCCTTATAAAATATGCAACATGTATTACAAAATAACACTGTGTACTTTCATTCTCCAAAGTCCTTGCTCTGTTGTTGATGCAATATCTCTAGGTAATAACTAAATTTGAAATTGCACGCCATAAATTTCAGAAGCTTTTACATATTCTTCTTCAGTTATCCCTGCTGCAATGCTATGAGAGTTTGGCAGGGCTGGCTCTCATAGTCAGTGGAAATGGGGAAGCTCAAATAGTCCAGCACAGCTATCCAAGATGTTTCATCGAATACAAAAATGGATGTGGGTAGGAGAGGAGGTGGGGAGGGACTGGTAGGGGTAGTGGGGTGGGCAAACTTTAACCAGAATATACTGTATGAGAACTATCTATTTTCAATAAAAGAAAAAAAAAGAAAGAAACAGTGGTCAGTTTTACATACCAGCCTACCTAATCCTATAAAGGTTAAAAACAAATGAGTAGGGGCACAAATTTAAAGGCATTACTCTGAAGCCTATATCCATTCCATTACAAAGGAAATGAAGAATGCATCAAATTCCTAAAATATAGCCTTGATTGTGGGAACCTATTTAACACAGGTTCTAACTGTAATATTTCTTGTTGATGAAACATGAGAAGAACAAGACTTGGCCATGCATTCTCAGCACCCAGAACAACATGGAATATGGCAGAGGTCTATGACCTAAAATGGACCCAGAAGCAAACTTTTAGGTGATATTCACATGAAAATGTGATATTAAGCACATTCCCTGGAACTCCGTAGGAGGCTAGAAATTGGAAGTAGGTAGAAGGAGAAAATTGTAAGGCTAAAATATTGATTTCTTAGTATGGGAGCTGCAGTTCAATCCCACACAGAGGTTCTACAGAAAATCTATGCCATTATGCAGAGTTGTCTCTGTAAGTAGACGTGGTAGCTAGAAGATGTATTTCTTCCCACCTGTGAGCATTTTTTGAAGATTCCCAAACGTGTGAAGGGAGAGGTAAGCAAATATCAGGATCTTTTCGGTCATTAAGCAAAGTGGAATTTGACAACCTTGGGGCGAACCTCTAGCAGTACAACAGGGATACTGGTTTCTGCAAGCAGCAGTATACCAAAAGTGATAAGCACAGAAACAGTAAAGGCATCCAAAATATGGACTGATGACAAATGACATCTGGTACAGTGTTAAAAAAAACTAGCTGTTAGAGCTGAGAAAATAGTTTAATCATTAAGGTGCTTGTGTTGCAAAAGTGCTGGGCATGGTGAGCACATGTAATCCCAATATTGAGAAGATTCATATCTGTTGATCCTCAAGGCTCATTGGCCATCTAGCCTAGCCCACTTTACAAGCGCTTGGTAAATAAGAGACCCTGTCTATGAAAACAAGGTTGGACAACAAGAATATATAAGAACTACAAGATGGGGAGAAGTGCTGTGAAATGCTTTCATCTGGACATAGCATGGCCATTCTACTCATGAACTCACAGCAACTGTGCTTATTTTCCTTTGGGGTGTATGGCCACTGTTAACTACTTGCCCAGGTTCTAGAAGATGGATGCACACCCATGTGTATGTGGGCAGCACTAACCCGACTCTATGAATAATATTTTTCAAAAGAAGAAGAGGGGGAAGAAGGACACGAAGCTGAAAGGAATGTAGTACTTCCAGGAGAAAATAGAGGGAATAGTAGGAAGTGGATATAAGATATAATTCATTATATACATATATGAAATTACCAATGAATAAAATTCTGAAAGAGAATATCAAGTTGAGAGAGAAACGGGTTGAAGGGAATCTGGGGGAAGTTAGGGAAATCTGGGAGTAGATAAGTTCTAAGTACATGGTATAAGTGTATGAATTTTTCAAAGACTAAACTACACACATAAAGATCAATCCGGCAAGATTAGATTCTCTCCAGAGACCCAATACACAAGGTTGATCTCTGACTTCCATATGTGCGCACACACATGCATGCATATGTACCCATACACACAAATGTATACAGCTCTGCACATATATTAATTAGCATGTACACATACTCAGAAAAGAAAGAAATAAATGAATGAAATAAATGGGGACATAAAATGTAGGATAGCAGAAAGAAGAAAGGGGGAGAAAGAAATACGATGTCCCAACTGCTAATGATATAAATATCACAGAATTAATGGTGGCTAAATGCCTTCCTCTATCCTACTAATGAGGGAACAGAAACGTGGGATATTTAATTCATTTATTGAAAGTCACATAGATGATCAGAGTATACCCCAAATTTAAACAGGCCTATCTGATTCCCAAGCCTTGTGGTTTGTACTACTTTTCCATATCACATATTAATTTACCTGCTGCCTAATTTCCAAGGAAGATGCCCGGCCATTTCAGCCCACGAACAGTGAGATATTCAGTAGGCAAGTTTTGGATCACTTTGCACTTTGGATCTTGCTCCACCTTAGTCCTAGTCACACAACTCTTCTTAGGCCTTCAGATCTTCTCAGTTTGCAACAGAATCAGAAGAGAAGCTGGACTAAGAGTTCATTGTGTTAAACCTGTTGACACTGCTCTGTAGGCAAAAACAATGAAAGATGCTCTGATGTCTCTCAGCAGTCCAGTTCCCTGAAATCTGATGCTTTCAGCAGACTGTAGTTTTCTAAGAATTGCCTGTGTTTTCCAGAGCATACCAGCTAAGATATATGAGCCAAAATCTGGTAGGGATTTTTCATCACTTGCTCATTGTGCCTGGATTTACTTGAAAGAGTTTATTATAAATAGGATAGAGTGATGAGTTTTTCTCCTGAATTGAGACTTAAATTTATTTTAAATATTGTTTTTAGCTTCAGAATAACTATAAATGGCATTTGGACTAATTGCACTATTAGCAAATAAAAGGTGCAGAATTTTTAAGAAAGCCTAATCTGATTTAATATAGTTATAAAATTAATTACAATCAGATAAATTTGGTAGAAGGGTACAAGAAACAGTGTTTCTTTTCTCCTGTATAATACCCAAGTCCATATCATCACACACACAATTCCCGTTCAAAAGTTGAGAAAATAAAATAGAATTGTAAATGTTCCCAGAGTGCCGAGCTTATGGTATTAGCTAGCCTCCAGTTTCCTCCAGGACTCTTCACTTTTGCTTTCAAAGTCTCAATCCCACCTATCCAATTTGTCTCATTAAACATTCTAGGCATCCTTTTAACTTGAATTCCAAAACCAGAACTAATCTAAGGCTGACATCATTGGAGTGTGCCTATTAAGCATAAAATCTATGAAATCCTTGAATATCTTCTTTACCATTCTTTCTTATGTGACCTTAACCTTTCATTTATCCTCTCATATTGCCATTGTTCACGTCCTAAAATACTGATTGATAATTAGTCAAACTCTCGGAAAGATGCTACCTTTGGCAATGAACCCACAAAGACTGAATGCTTATTCCAAAGGGGCTGCCTGAAGCTTCTCAAGCAAAATCACAGAGACAATGATCTCGTCCACTGATGGGCTACATAAACAAGGACATTATTGTTTTCTCCCCATTCCCAAATCAGACAGTTTCTTAGTTTGTATCCAAGGCTAGCCTCAATCTCAGGATCTTCCTGCATCACCTTCCTAAATTCTGTGTTACAAGCATGACAAAAATGTACTCAACCATATCTCTTTTTAATAAGAAATTTAATCACACACATTACCTTATCTGACTTATGTAATGAAATTTACTCTTTCCGATTAGTAAAATGTAGCCCTAATGCAGATAATTTTGCTGGAAAATTACAACTCTGCTAATCCCACTGCCTTCTCGGTATAAAAATAATCTCAATTTTGTCCTAACAAATAAGTACCTGATAATGGAAATACACATACATACTGCAAAATTCAGATTAGTTCACTAAACCACATTGATCATGCATATTCATGAGTAGTAAAATGGCTAATTATTTAAGCCACTGAATTTCATAATTGATTATTAAAAAAGAAAATTACATGAACTTAAGAGAAGGGTGTAGGGGTTCCAGGTAGAGGTAGATGGGGTGAAGAATGGATATGATCCAAATGCACTGGATAATCTCTGATACAGCACTGTTCCTAATTTTGAATAATGACATTATAAAGAACTTAGACACAAAGATAATGCTTTTATACAATTAACTATGAACTAAATACACATTTGCATGTATACCCCCGATACACACACCATATAACCCAGTGTCTGCGTCTCTAGTGCTTTATTTGTCAAGAATGAAAAGGGTGCATTTGGATATTTGGATACTACCCATGACATATGATGTGCTGGTTAGGGTGTGTGTGTGTGTGTGTGTGTGTGAGAGAGAGAGAGAGAGAGAGAGAGAGAGAGAGAAAGTTTGATGCAGCCTACAGTCATCAGCGAAAGGAGAAATTCAATTGAGAAAATGTCTCCAACAGATTCACCTAAACTGTAGGCAAATCTTGGTGCATTTTCTTGATTAAAGAATGATATGGGTGGGTATAGTCTGTAGAAGTAAGTACCACACCTCAGCATGTGGTCTTGGGGTATATAAGAAAGGTAGATGAATATGAGCCCAAGGAAGCAAACTGATAAGCAGTATTTCTTTCTGGCTCATGCTCCAGTTTCTACTTCCAGATTCCTGCTTTAGCTCCTGTCCTGACTAACTTCAATAATGAATTGTGACATGGAAACTTAAAGTGAAATATTACTTCTCATTATCAAGTTGTATGTGGTAATTATGTTTATCACAGCAATTTAAAAACTAGTACACCACTAGTTAGGTGATTTCGGATCTTTTCAAGCTGACTGTCAATGGTAATCCTCACAGTATCTTACTTTTCCAATAGACTAGTCCTTGTTTTCTCTCCTTAAGAGTGTTATTTTTACGCTTCTTGGAAATAATCCTAGCCTACCATCTGAAAGTGCTCAAGTGATTTCAAATCTCATTTCACCTTCAGAACATTTGAGAATCTGAAAAATAGAATTAGCTTGCCCAGGGTCATACTTTATAATTATATTGCAAAGACTTATTTCAGCACAAATTCCTACTTACTTTTCAAGGCCTACTTTAAATGTTTCCCATTTTGTGAAGCTTCCAAGACTCTGAAGACAGATAGAGACTCCACTGTCAGTGTTCCCAAGTCTCTTTATGATATTATAGTATGTTTTAGTCATTGAACAAGATACTCCAACAATAAATTTGCTTTCAAAACATCAGAATTATTTCCACTTCATTCGATCGTCAGTGTTCAATATACTACAGTGTGCTCTTCGATGTAGACATATTAGGACTTTTTCCTAGGTGGTGACTTTTTCTAGTAAAAATAGAATTAATATTCTTTGACAATAGTTTAGGAATGAGTAAACATCACAGAGCCCACAAAATAAATAGAAATTAGTTTGAACACTGGCTCTAATACTTCATAACAAATCACGTGGACTCCATCTTATGGGGCATCCACTTCCTCACTTGCTTAAGATTTCTTCTGAAAGGCCCAAACCAGGAACCTCTGCAGGACCAGACCCAAGTCAGGGACCTCCAAAGAAGCTAACCTGAGTCAGAGAGCTCTACAGAACTGGGCCCAAGTCAGGGACCTCCACAGGAATAGGCCCAAACCAGGAACAACTGCTGGAACAGGCCTGAGCCCAGCAACCTCTGCCAGTGCAGACCTGAGGCAGCAACCTCCACAAGAGCAGGTATAAGGCATAACTGCCAAGGGAACATGCCCAAGGCAGCAACCACCATATAGCAGGTATAAGGGAACAACCACCAAGAGAACAAGCCAGAGCCGGAGACTTCTGTGGGACCAGGCATGAGTCAAGAATCTCCCAGGGAGCAGGCCTGAGCCAGTGACCTCTGCCAGAGCAGACCCAAGGCAATGACTTCAGCAGGAGTAGCTCCAAGCAAGCAACCTCCATGGGAGAATGATGTGGGAAGGTCATTTGTCAATCTTTGTTTCATTGGTTAATCAATAAAGAAAACTGCTTGGTCTGATAGGTCAGAAAATTGGGCAGGTGGAGTAGACAGAACAGAATGCTGGGAAGAAGGAAAGTGAGCTCAGATACCATGCTTCTCCTCTCCAGGGAGACACAATGAAGCTCTGACCCAAGATGGACGTAGGCTAGAATCTTCCTGGTAAGCTACTGCCTCTTGGCGCTACACAGATTATTAGAAATGGGTAAAGCAAGATATGAGAGTTAGCCAAGAAGAGGCTAGAAACTAATGGGCCAAGCAGTGTTTAAATGAATACAATTTGTGTGTTGTTATTTCAGGGCATAAGCTAGCCAGGTGGCTGGGAGCAGGGCGGCAGGAATGCAGGCCACAGCTCCTACTACAGGAGAAGGCCTGAACAACCTCCAGGATTGCAGAACAACCCATGGGAGTGCTGAGGAACCTCCAGTAACACCGAATGGCTTCCAGGGTGACCGGAACTGTGGTCCTGACTGTACCATGAGTAGCAACCATCTGAGCCTTGAATCCACTGGCAAAAGGAAGATTGATCACCATAGACACAGCCCCAACTACACCAATAAGAGGAAAAAGATGGATAGACAAAGTAAAAACACACACAACACAACAAAGAGCAACACAATACCAACAAAAACTAGTGGCAACTAGTTCAACAACAGCAAGTTGAACACCCAAATATACATGAAGCAGAAGAAAATGACCTAAAAAAATAACTTTAGGAGAATATTTGAGGCCATTAAAGTGGAAATTTAAACTTTCCTCAAAGAAATGGAGGAAAAGATAAACAAAAAATGAAAGAAATCAACAAATCCCTTAAAGAAAATCAAGACAAAGCAATCAACCCAATGAAAGAAATGATTCAAGACTTGAAAAATCAAAATAGCCACAATTAAGAAAACACAAATCAAGTGAATTATGGAAATGGAAAATGTGATAAAACCATCAGGAGCCACAAATGCAAATATAAACAGCAGAATACAAGAGATGGAAGAGAGAATCTCAAGCATTGAAGATGGCAATAGAGGAAATAGACTCATTGATCAAAGAAAACATTAAATATAACAACTTAACACAAAATATTCAGAAATATAGAACACCATGAAAAGCCAAAGGTGAGAATAATAGGGATAGAAGAAGTCCAACACAAAATCCGAGAAAATATACTCAAAATATTATAGAAACTGTTATGCAGACATTAAGAGACCTCAAACTTCAGCCCAGACTACTATACCCAACAAAATTTTCAATCACCATAGACAGACAAAACAAGATATTCCAAGAAAGAACCAGATTTAACCAATACCTAGCCACAAGCCCAGCCCTACACAAAGTACTAGAAAGAAAACTCCAACACAAGGAAGTTAACTACATTCACAAAAACACAGACAATAGATCTCACAGCAGCAAATACCAAAGAAGGAAAACACACACAAAATAACATCACCACCAATAAAAACTAAAAATAATAGGGACTAGCTATCATTGGTCATTAATATCCCTTAATATAAATGGACTCAATAAACCTATAAAGGATACAGGCTAAGAGATTGGATATGAAAACAGAATCTATCCTTCTGCTGCATACAAGAAACACACCTCAAACCTCAAAGACAGACATCGCCTCAGAGTAAAGAGTTGGGATAAAATTTCCAATCAAATAGAGCTAAGAAACAAGCAGGTATAGCTATCCTAATATCTAACAAAATAGACTTCAAACTAAAATCAATCAAAAGAGACTCTTAAATCACACATTTTACCACACACACTAATAGTGGGAGACTTCAACACCCCACTCTCAGCACTGGAAAGATCTGTCAGACAGAAAATTAAAAGAAAAATAAGGGAACTAACATATGTTATGACTCAAATGGACTTAAAAGACATCTATAGAACATTCCATCCAAACATAAATAATATACCTTCTTTTCAGCACCTCATAGAACCTTCTCAAAAATTGACTACATACTAAATAACAAAGCAAACCTCAACAAGTACAAAAAAAAATGAAATAACCCCAAGTATCTTATCGGATCACCGTGGCTTAAAATTAGAATTCAATGACAACACTAATTTAAGAAAACTCACAAACACATGAAAATTAAACAATGCTTACCTGAATTATCAATGGATCAAGGAAAATATAAAGAAAGAAATTAAAGACTTCCTAAAATTCAATGAGAATGACCACACAACATTCCCAAATTTATGGGACAAAATGAATGCAGTGTTAAAAAAAAAGTTCATAGCACTAAATGGCTACATAAAGACGCTGGAAAAATCCCACACTTGTGAGTAAAAAGAACACCTGAAAACTCTAGAACAAAAAGAAGCAAACTCACCCAGGACTACTAGATGGCAGGAAATAATCCAGTTGAGAACAGAAATCAACAAAATAGAAACAAAGAAGACAATTCAAAGAATCAGTGAGACGAAGACATGATTCTTTAGAAAAATAAACACAATAGACAAACATTTATCCAAACTAATCAAAAGGCAAAGAGAATATATCCAATTTAACTAAATCAGAATTAAAAAGGGGGTCATAATAACAGACATGGAGAAAATCCAAAGACTTATTAGGTCATGTTTTGAAAATCTGTACTCCATAAAATTAGAAAATTTAAAGGAAATGGACAACTTTCTCAATAAATATCACTTACCAAAATTAAATCAAGATCAGAAAAGCAAATTAAATAGGCCTGTAACTACTACAAAAATAAAAACAGTCATCAAAAGTCTCCCAATCAAAAAGCAGCCAGGGACAGATGATTTCAGTAGAGAATTCTACAAGATTTTCAAATAAGAACTAATACCAATACTCCTAAAATTATTCCACAAAATAGAAACCAATGGTACATTGTCAAACTCTTTTTATGACGCCACAATTACCCTGATACATTACCACACAAAGATGTTACTAAGAAAGAGAATTACATACAAATCCAAGAACACATCAAAAAAAATCATCCCACCATAATCAAGTCAGCTTCATCTCAGAGATGAAGGGATGATTCAACACACAAAAATTTGTTAAAGTAATCCACCATATAAACAAGCTGAAAAAAACAACACATGATCATCTCATAAGATACTGAAAAAGCCCTTAACAAAATGCAACGTTCCTTCATGGTAAATGTCTTGGAGAGAGCAGGGATATAAAGAACATAGCTAAACATAACAGAGACAATATACAGCAAGTCAACAGCCAACATCAACCTAAATGGAAACTCTAAGTGCTTTCACTGAAATCAGGAACAAGACAAGGCTGTCTACTTTCTCCATATTTATTCAATACAGTACTTGAGGTTCTAGCTAGAGCAATAAAACAACAAAAGGAGATCAAGGGGATATAAATTGGAAAAGAAAAGGTCAACCTCTCACTATTTGCTGATGATATGATAGTTTACATAAGTGACGCCAAAAATTCTACCAAAGAACTTCTACAACTCATAAACACTTTCCGTCATGTGGCAAGATAGAAGATTAACTCAAAAAAATCAGTAATCTTCCTTTAAACAGATGATAAATGGGCTGGGAAAGAAATAAGGGACATCACACTTCACAATAGCTGCAAATAACATAAGATATCTTGGACCAAACAAGTGGAAGACCTATATGACAAGAACTTTAAATCTTTGAAGAAAGAAATTGAAGAAGACACCAGAAAATAGAAAGATCTCCCATGCTTTTGCGTAGGTAGAATTAAAATAGTAAAAACGGCAATCTTACCAAAAGCAATCTAGAGATTCAATGCAATGCCCATCAAAATCCCAGCAAAATTCTTCACAAACCTCGAAAAAACAGTGCTCAACTACAGATGGAAAAGCAAAATACTCAAATTAGCGAAAACAGTTCTTCACATTAAAGGAACTTCTGGAGGCATCACAATCCCTGACTTCAAACTCTACTATAGAGCTACAGTACTGAAAACAGCCTGTTATTGGCATAAAAACAGACAAGAGGAAAAATAGAACCAAACTGAAGACCTATGAACACCTGTTTTTCGACAAAGAACCAAAAATATAAAATGGGAAAAAAGAAAGCACATTCAAAAAATGGTGCTGGCATAACTGGATATCAACATGTAGAAGAATGAAAATATAGCCATATCTATCACCATGCACAAAACTCAAGTCCAGATGGATCTAAGACCTCAGCATAAGACCAATCACACTGAACTTCATAGAAGAGAAAGTAGAAAGTACATTTGAATGCACTGTCACATGAGACCATGTCCTAAATATAACCCCAGTAACACAGACACTGATAACATCAATAAATGGGAACTCCTGAAACTAAGAAGCTTCTCTAAAGCAAAGGATGTGGTCCACAAGACAAAACAGCAACCTACAGAATGAGAAAACATCTTCGCTAACCCCACATCAGCCAGAGGGCTAATCTTCAAAATATACAAAAAAACTCAAGAAATTGGTCATCAAAAGAACAAATAATCCAATAAAAAATGGGGTACAGATCTAAACATACAACTCTCAGTAGAGGAATATAAAATGAATGAAAGACACTTAAGGAAATGCTCAACATCCTTAATCATCAGAAAAATGCAAATTGAAACAACTTTGAGATTCCATCTTACATCTATAAGAATGGCCAAGATCAAAACCACTGATGATAACTTATGCTGGAGAGGATTGAGATAAAGGGAACATTACTGTATTGCTGGAGGTGGGGGAGTGCAAACTGGTACAGCTTCTTTGGATATCAGTGATGCAATTTCTCAGAAAATTAGGAAACAACCTTCCTCAAGACCCAGCAAAACCACTTTTGGGTATATAACCAAAGGATGCTCAATCATATGACAAGGACATGTGTTCAACTAGGTCTATAGCAGCATTATTTGTTATATTCAGAACCTCCTAAATGCCCCTCAACTGATAAATGGATAAGGAAAATGTGGTACGTTTACACAATGGAGTACTGCACAGCAGAAAAAATAATGACACCTTGAAATTTACGGGCAAATAGATGGATCTAGAAAACATCATATTGAGTGAGGTAACCCAGACCCAGAAAGACAAATATTTGTACTCACTCATAAGTGGCTTTCAGACATAAAGCAAAGAAAAAACAGGCTACAATTCACAATCCCAGAGAACCTAGACAACAATGAGGACCCTAAGAGACATACATGGATTTAATCTACATGAGAAGCAGAAAAAGACAAGATCTCCTGAGTAAAGTGGGAGCATGGGGACCATAGGAGAGGGTAGAAGGGAAGGGGAGAGGAAGAGAGTGAAGCAGAGAAAATTATATAGCTCAATAAAAACAATTATAAAAAAGAGTTATTTTGAAAACCACATGGTTAATTATAGTTTCTAAAATATGATGGCACTATAGTAAGAAAATTAATAAAATTCATAAGAAATATTTTTTAAATAGGCAAATAAAAATAAGTAGTAAAATAAAAAAGAATGAATGTAATGAAAGCATTTATTTAGAGACCCTATTACGTTTCTGATCTTAATGACTCATAGCACAACTTTGATACTCTTATGATATATTAAGTATTAGACCCTGGCAATACGATTTTATAAAAACATACTCTTTCCAGACTGCAATGAATAGTCCATGTCTTGTTAGTGATTACTTCAGTAATAAAGACCATTTTTCCAGAAACAATACAAGCTCAAAATTAACTAAGACTTCCCAACGTTGATGGTGGTAGTGATTTCAATGGATACATACTCCTATATAAAACCAAGCTGCTATTTTCTAAACCTTCCATCTCACATACATATCATACTTACTTACAATTTCATTTTGGTAACAAACAAGACAGGTGGAAGAACCTTCCCAATTTTGTTGTCTATACTTTGGAGAGGAAAGATCCTGACCACACCCTAGCAACTTGGGCAAATAATCAGACCACTCCTACATTTGAAGTGAGGTATTAGAGAGTTTCAATATGACTGTCAGTTCCTCTACTGGCAGAGAACGATAAATGGAACATACGTTCCTATTATCTGCTCACCTTTCAAAGTGATGGATTGCCTGAATGAGAAGGGATATTGCTCCTGGGCTTCAGAGAATTATAGAGATCTCTTCATGAATGTTAATATCAAATGGTAGGTTAAAAATGCCATTGAAGAGGCAAGAACTATTTGTAATTCTTTCATCCTTTATTTTGTGTTCCACAAGTAAGTGATGTCCATTGCTTTCTGTCATTTTTCATATTTTTTTGGAAAGTAATAACATCATCACTCCTTCACTAATGGCAGCATTGGCCATAATTTCAGGCTGAAAAGTAGGATCTTGTGTTTCAAATAGTGCTTGGAGGTATCTGAACATTAGCGCTCCACTATGACTTAATGCTGATAACAATTTGCCAGTAAAAAGTGACTTCATCTCTAAACTTTTGCAGAGATGGCCTGTGATCATTAATACTAATACAAGACTCTAATTGTCTAATATGCTCTAGAAACTGGGTGCTTCCAGAAAGTAATTGAAGACTTACCTGAAACCTCACATTACCACTTGCAAAATCTGAAAAGTTCAGCATCTAAAAAGTTTTTAACATTAATGAATATATTACTCTTTATCAACTAAAAGCTAGAAAAATGCCATGAAATCCTCATAGCAAAGAGGACTGTTATTCAGATGAAGATGAGGAAGTATAATATATGAATAATTTGCTTTAATGGATCTGACCCAGGACTAATCCATGAATGCTGTTTCATTAGCTAAATCCTTTACTGCCAAATCTGGCCCCTGGCTTCTGTATCTTTTAAATCATGGCCAAAGCAATTCCCAGCATTCTGTTCACTAAGCCATGGTTTAGAGTAGGAGGGAAACACAATATTGCTCTGTGAAGAAGACTTAGAACACAACCTTTTAAAGAAAAATAAAGTGTGGCAATTGGGAGCAATATTTTATCTTTTTGTGGTGCTAGAGAAGTAGCTATACAAAGTCTTGTTCCCCCCCCCCAAAAAAAAACTTTTGAAGGAAGACATGGGGTGATTTCATAACAGATATTTATACCACATATCCTTGATTTCTGCCTAGCCATACTTCACTTCAAATGTCATGAGTGACTAAGAATTTTCAGTCATCAAGGAAGGTTTTGCTATACACCTGAAACTCTGCCAAGATCATTAAGACCAGATAGATCCACAGACCAGATCAGTCACCTCGCCCATTATGCTGATCTAGGACTGCTTAGAGTCTGAACCCAGAGTTCCAAATAACTGGACAGCACACAGAGAATAAGAGTCTTTGGAATGCTCAGTACTAAATAAGCTGTTGATAGCAAACCCTTCCCCTCAAGGCTCAGGAATCTAATGGGAAAGCAGGAAGAAAATTTGTAGGAGCTAGATGTGATGTCTGATCCCAAGGAAACAGAGTTTTCTGAACACATTACGTCAGATACACATGTGAACTCCTGGAAACTATGAGATCGTGTATAATACCTGCGTAAACTCAAACCAACAAAATCCCTGCATGGAGACTTACAAGTAAACATTAAGTCTCACCCTAGTCAAGAAGCTATTCATAATTGATAGCTGCTGAGAGAAGGAAAATCCTTTTTCTCCAATGGAGTGAAGTGTCTATATCAATCACACTCCAGGTCAGGCCCCATGCTCAGACCCCATGGCTCAAGCTGGTCCACACAAACTGGACTCCATGTCTTTGTTTGTCCTTTTGTTTTGAGAAAGAGAACATGAAATTGGATGGGTAGGAATGTAAGGGAGGATCTAGGAGGAGTTGGGGGAGGAAAAGAATATGACAAAAATAAACTGTATGAAATTCTCAAAAAAAAATACCCCAAAGCATTGTTTTTCAAAAAGACTATGGACCAAAATGTCACAAAAAATTTTTTCAGAAAATAATCCTGAGTAATTTCAATCCAACTTGATTTATAGGACAAATACAAATATTCTAAGTGAATATAGAAAAAAATATTGGCCATAAAAGAATACTATTTATTTTCTATGAGATAAAATTCCCAAGACTTTTTACACACGATTTAGTCTAAGAACAATCAGTTATGCAGTCATTTGAAATCCCTGCTCAGGGAGCACCAGGTGCCCACAACAGCTGATCTGGAAGAATGCTCAAGAAGAGAAAAATAAAAACAATAAGAGAACATTCCCAGCTGGATTATCAACTTCAGACTCCTTCATGTGCAAGATCAGATTGTGCCTTTGTAAATGTTTCACATTTTAGATTTCACCTCTGAGACTGTGCAGGATGTGCTACTTTCATTATTTTAAACAGTCAATCAATTCTTTTACTTTCCAAACAGAAAGAGCCAAACCAATGTGACGCTGTCAATTCCTTATGGGTTATCTTATGGGAAGCCAGAGGTACAGAATTCCAAGTTCCATAATTTTCAACCAATGTTAACAGTTGAATGTGTGTGTGTGTGTGTGTGTGTGTGAGAGAGAGAGAGAGAGAGAGAGAGAGAGAGAGCCACTATTCATTCCCAGCCGCCCAGCTAGTGTAGACCCAAAATAATCACACAGAGACTGTATTAATTAAATCATTGTTTGGCCCATTAGCTCTAACTTCTTATTGGCTAACTCTTACATATTAATTTAACCCATCACCATCAATCTGTGTATCACCATGAGGTCATGGCCTATCAGCAAAATTTCAGCACATCTGTCCCTGGCAGCAGATCCATCATGTCTCCCTGATTCTGACCTCCTCCTCCCATGCTATAGGCCAAGACAGTTCTTTATTCATTAGCCAATAAAAGCAAAACATAGACAGAAGGACCTCACACACCATTTCCCCTTTTCTGTTTAAACAAAAATGAAGGCTTTAACTTTAACATAGTAAAATTACATATAACAGAACAGTTATCAAGAAAGAATTACAGTTACAATATTTATATCTACTTTATTTTTCATCATAACTAAGGAAAGCAATGTTATTACTATATACTCTTTAACTCCATCAAAAGCTCCAGAAGGTTATAATATTACCTAAGTAAACAGTAAGTGCATTGTAAGCATCTTCCAAAACTCTAGAAATTACAGAGACATCTTGCTGCCTGGAGAGTTACCCAAAGTTCTTCAGTACCATTGGGGCATCCATATTCAGCCTACAGGCCCATAGTATCTGGCAGACTTTTTCATAAAAAAGAAAATTTCAAAGACAGTTCAGTCACTTTCTTTCGTATCCTGCAAAATGTCTCACAGACTCTTTCATGAAGCAGGAACCCCAGAGGGTCATTTTACCTTTAGGCAAGTTTAATAGTCATGTTTCTGTGGGTCCTGCATGTCCAATTAAGCAGTCCAGGCAAGAGAAGTTTCTTGCCCAAATGGCTAACAAACTCCATTAGGAGCTTTTTTGATGCCCATCTTCCTCTTGAAGTAATTGATGCTGTCAGGAGCAGATGTGTCTCGTTGTCATTAAAAGTCCTAAGTTATTAAAACATTTTAAATGCCATATTCTGAAGGTCTCTGAAATATTTGAAGAATACGTATATAACTGAAATATACCTCTATAATCTAGAAAATTTAACTGACATTACTACAAGCTTGACTATTATAGATGAGTATCTATTAACTTATATTTCTTAATTATACATTACATTTTTAAATGAGCTTCACAAACACAATACCTTAATCAAGATCAGAAATACATATATATATATATATATATGTGTGTGTGTGTGTGTGTGTGTGTGTTTGTGAAAAATATATATGAAAAAAATTATATATATATGAAAATTGTTGACTTTAAGAGATTATTAGTTCTATCTTTCTGAGAGCTCATATATTTTAATCTGCTCACTATTACTCTATCAGGCTCCTTTTCTTCTTTGTTTTGTCCTATTTTCTCCAACTACAAATACTCTTCCATTATGTACCTCATTGGGCCTAGACTTTACTCATGCCAGTCTAGAAACCTCAGATCACCTGTCTATCAGGGTGGTCTAAAAGACAAAATCTATTATGCAAAAAGGGAACTAAGAATTCCTACTAGGTATATTCATGTCTCTACATGCATGTCCACATGCATCCCCAAAAGTCACTGTGTATGAAGTCACAAAATTTCCACAAGAGTGGATTGAACATAGTTCAACCACTTTTTTTCCTAAAGCTGGATAGAACACAGGTTAGGTTTTAATTATCACATAAGCTCTCAGTTGTACATGTCCTTCAGTTTTACTGTTGTGATGGTAAGGATGGTTTTTATGGTGATATGCAAATATGAAAAATCTTCTTTTCTCAATGCCTGTGCAAAATCAGTCTACAAGCCATATTTTCATTCATCTATGTATAAAAATATAAAGTAAGAAAAATGAATGTCAGTATTTATCAGTGAATTAATGGTATGTAGAATACAGGGGGAAATGCTTAGTTTTAAATGCTTAAAGTTTTAAAGACTTCTTTAATTAGGCATTTTGTTATAAAGTGGGAATTGAATAAATGCTTTTGAAATTTTAAAACTAACAACATACCCATATAATTGGCATTATGTTGTTGAAGCACCAAGTTGCTTATATTTTCTATATTATTGTGTAATTGCAGGCAGATAGGAATATAATAGATATTCTAGGATTTTCAAAGAGGCATCAGAACAAAAGAACAAGTGAAGAAGTTTTATTGAAATGTCTATCCCTCTCCCCAGTGTTCTTAATATCGAATTATGAGAATACAGGCAGAGTCAAACATTTAAGTCCTAACGAATTCACTTCCAAATCTGTTCTAATGTTAGACATTTTATGAATATTTATGTTATTCAATATAAGTACCTAGAGAAAAGAATATTCAGCATTCCCCTCCCCACTCCACCCACTCCCTCTGTCACCTCTCCTATGCTCTTTTAATGTCATTTTGTATCAGTGAAAAAGAACATTGACAAGCTTAAGCAACATTAAGCAAATATAACAAAGTAGTCACCACTTAGGAGACTCCACATGACTAAGACTTCTGAAGCTTTACCTCATAACATTAGGCTGGGAATTGTAAAATGAGATCACAAACTTTTATGTAGAACCAAGTCTGTAGTTTCACCAACTAACAGAAATTTACTCCTTCTCTAAATGCAAACATAATAGCTATATACACTCCATTAGATCCTGGCCATGGATTCACACACTCTTTAAAGATCTGTCTTCTGAATACCTACATGTGTTACTCATTACAGTATGTGCCATATATAGTTTAAAGATTCTGGTTATACTAATTCTTAAAAGTTGGAATTGGCCTAGAGGCCCCTGAGCTGGAACTGACCAGAACGTTGTCTCCTTGAGGACTAGCTTTAATAGAACCAGAAAGTGCCATACTAGCTTCCAAAGGAGAAAAGCAACCAAGACTCCAACACAGCTATGATGCTTATGACCGCAACATAAACCAGCATGAAACCATAAACCTAAAGGTGCAGTAGTGGCACACAAACCTTGTTGGAGGTAACCAACAGCAATGTCATTGGACTTAATGTCCACCTAACAAGAGTGAAGCCTTGCCTAGTACTGGAAGCCTAGCCAAATCCACAGAGATAGTAAAATGATGGATCTTGGTGGAAAAGCTACCACCAATACTTTAATAAATCCCTAATAACAATTTAAACATTTGTCCCTGTTTCCACAGATAAGAGTGCTCTCCATCCTTCATCAAGGAAACTTCTTTTTGCTATAAATGGAGACCATTACAGAAGACCACAACTAATCAAAATGCAGAAATGTGGACCGTAGTTGCAATGGATACATCTACAAAATACTCCCACGCCTAAGGATCAGGGGGAAATTACAGAAGAAAGGGAAGGATTGTAAGAGCCAGATGAGGGAGTTTACTGTGAAACTCGCCTCCTACTGACATCAGAGACAACACCCATGAAGTCACATGAACATAACTGTCTAAACATGAGCTGAACAAGAACAATAACAAAAGACCTGCCAAAGTAGACAAGGGAAAAGACCATGAGGCCTTCACACTACACAAAGAACTACAGGCAAGTAAGAAAAACTGGGAGGGGGAGCACAATAATTGGTTGTCTACGCCAAATGGTCAGCCCTAAAAATATATAATGTGAATAATTCTACAGACTAGGCCGGTTATATTTAGGAATTTATATGTATATGCATGTACATATAGACATGTAACAATTAATGGGGAAAGGTCATGAATTTGAAAGACAGCAAGGAGGGGTAGATATATGGGAGGGATTGGGAAGAGGAAAAGGAAGGAAGAAATGATGTAATTATATTATAATCTCAAAAGTAAAATAAAGAAGAATAAGCTTTTCTAAACCTGAAATTTCTTCCTATAAAATTAAACAGTAATGGGACCCCACTTCATGTGATTGTTGTAAAAATAAAATGAAATAACAAAGAATGAACCTCTAATACAGAACCAATGAAGAAGACAGTGCTCGAAGAATATTTACATCATTGGAGAAAAACAAAAGCCAAGACCCAGCTCCCTGAGTTGACAGTTTTAATGAAGAAAGGGATATTTAAATATATATGTTAGGAAAATTTGTGATAGACCTATAGAAGGAATCCAGAAGGAAGAAAACAGCCATGATGAAGTTGCACTGATCATCATCTGCTTTAGTTTTTTATCTTCGGTGCCAAAGTTTCTATCCCTATTACATCAGCATCGAATACATTCATAATATCAATTATAGGCTTTCCCTCAATACATCAATTTAGTTCGTTAGCAGCCTTTGCTTCAACTGTTTCTCCATTGCTTAGTGTCTCCTAAGCAGCTATTTTCTACGTCATATTCAGAGATATCTTTCACGTTGGGAGTACTGGATGGGGAAAGTGAAATAGAACTGAAAAATACAATAAAATTATTCAAAGTAAGAAGACAGCTCAATCAACACACTAAAAGACATATGTCCAAATGTTTCAGAAGCTGTTCACCATAAAAAACAAAAAAATGAGATTTTAAAATCACCCAACATAATGGAATATGAGTGTAATACAAATGTGCACTGATAAAGCTGCACCAAATATGGTCCTATAGTCTGTTTTAATTATTTATTTAATTTTGAGATTATAATTATATCATCTCTCTCTCTCCTTCCTCCCTCCAAGCACTATCATATACCTCTCCTTCATGGCCTCTTCTTTTCATTAATTGTTGTTACACACACACACACACACACACACACACACACACATATATATATATATATACATATATTCTAAATATAATATAGCCTGTTCTGTCCAGAAACATTTTAAAGACAGAGCAGAAAGATTGTAAGAGCCAGAGGACCAGGAGTTTACTGTTAGATTGTGACGTTTAGTAATGTCATTAGCTATGCCAATAAAGTCTCACCAATATGACTGTCCAAACATGGACTAAACAAAGAAAACAAGAGTAAACCTGCTTCAATCCTGTACCAAAAAAAAAAAAAAACATAGGCAACTAAGGAATGTAGCGAGCAGGAGACATAGTCTTCTTCAGCAAGAACACATCAATGGTTTATCCTATACCAAATGGTCAGCCTTTTAAACATATATGTATACAGAGTGACTGAATTTCTAATATAGTATGTATACATTATGTTGAAATACACAACTTAATTTTTTTAATGACACTTAGATATTCAATGGAATTTTGTCTGAAATGTACTAGGTCTGTGTTAGGCCTTGGGAGAGAAGACCTCAGAACAACTCAGATATTTTTCTCTTCTCTATAACTTTGTTCACTCATTGGTACATTCCTCTTCTATACTATATCACACGTTACCACAAACCTGCTGGGTTAAACAGCGTTCATATCACACCTCATGGATGCCAGGAGTCAGAAGTCCAGGCCTAAGTTAATGGAATTGTTACTGGTTTTGTTTATCATATCAAAAATTTTGTAATCAAAGTGTTAGCTGGGGCTGAATTCTCATCTGGAGGTCCAAAGGATAAAGGATGAAGTTCTAGCTAAATTAAATAAGTCATGGGCAGAATTTCTCTCTTTCCTTGCAGCCACTGTCTGCCTGAAAGCTATCGAAGATACCCAGAGGGAGTTTGGTAGCAAGATAGTTAGTTTCATAGAATGTAAACTAACATAGGAGTAACATTCCATGTTTTTCACATTCTGTAAGTTAGAGGAAGTCAGAGATATCATGAAGAGGCCATGAAATTTCTAAGTCTGTAAACATTTTGCAGTGGGCATCATGAGGGACATATTAAAGCCCATCTGCCACCATTTTGGATAAATACAAAAGGTATTTAGAAAATAGTATGGGAAATATTGAAAGGGTCACATATAAGGCCGTATGTAAATTATGGGTGGTTCAAGACTTTGAAGAGTGAGAACTACTAACTCAGATAAAGAAGAGGTTCTAAATGTTAGGTCTGTGCTCTATACAGGGAGACCAATAGAATGAAAAATATCCCAGAGGTAAAAGAAAAATACAAATGTTCAGACTAGGCTTCATTTTGTTTGTACTCTGTGAATTGTTAGAACACGAGCAAGAGAAAAATCTCTGCAATAAGCCCAGCATGACACCCAGTAAGTATGCATACTTTATTATGTATTTAAAGGGAAAGATGTTTTAAAACCATGCTCTTCGCTCTTAGAGGAAAGTGTTTCCAATGCATATTTAAAAAATTATTTAGTGTGTTCCCATCATTGTTTCAAATAGTGTTATCCTAAGATCTTGGTGTATCCTTGGTCCTGAATGATTCCCAGCTCAGCTCTGAACACTATGTGAGTCTCGGAAGTAATTATCTTCTGAGAAGAAAAGCCTCATGGGTGGGAGAGCACCAGCTGTTGCAAGCTTACTACTACATGCCAAGAGAACAGCCAATTGCCCAAATAAAAGAGGTATTGAGGCCAGGTGGAACTGTTTATTCTAATTTGCTCTCTGAAGCTGGAATGTGGCCAGTTAGCTTTTCAAAACATGCTTGCAAAAACAATAAACTGTTATTGACTGTAAGAAAACACTCTCTTATGATGCACGCTGAAACCTCACTTCGAGAAGACCCCTGCAACATGACGACTGTAGTTCAGACCTGTACGTTTTCTTTGAGATGTCTAGTGAAAGAGTACATTCTCCCTGTTATTGCATAAACAGAAAGAAGGGTAATTACGTGAGATGATGTCTTGTTCATCCTGTTACCTCTAGCAACTATCTTTCCATCTACAGTTGCCTCGTAATATATGGAGAGCTCTCATACATACAAGCATTTGTAAAGGTCATCCCTGGATTTTGTCCGTTGCTAAATAACTGAAAGTTGTCAGATTTCTCCACTGGGATTGACAGTAATTCCAGGGGAAAAAAAGGGGCTTGAGAGTATGTAAAAGAAAAAGATCCATTAAATAACTTTTAAACAACATGCATGAGCTGACCTGTATGTATACCTTGTATTGAGACAAACACACATCTTCATGAAAGGAAAAAAAAAACCTGAAAATAATTTGGTGAACTGAGTAGTTCAGAGACAGTATTGATTGATCAAGTTTCCTGCTCTAGTGGCCTTCTCGGTTCTAGGCATTTTTCTTAACAAGGCTCCTTTTTCCAGGCTGATTCCAAAACATGATTTCAAAGCATAATTTCAGTCAGAGTTCTACACTTCTCTGTTTACATCTGAGAGGCTGCTTCCTCCAACTGTTCAACAAAACCCCTAACTACAAAGGTAAAAATAACCATATTTAAACTAATTTCTTCAACCATTTGTTAACGAACTCCATCCTATGATTTTGCAGATACGTATGGCTCCATCAGCGCGTTAGTTAGTATGAGAAACTGGTTGCTTTAAGCAATGAATAAGTTCTACAGATTATCCAGCATCTGCATTTCAACATATTTTTTCTTAACTTTTGTCATCATTGTGTCCATACTACAAGTGTCTTTATCAACCTAGGGGGAGGGGGTACCTGAAAGCCTACTGAGATGCATGGGAAGGCCAAGGCCCATCCTTCGGGGTTCAATAATGCACCCCAATGGAGTAAATGAAAGAAATCACTCCCAAGCATCTCAAATAAAAAATTTAGTTCAGCACAACCCTAGCATCTTAACTGCACGTATCTAATTTCCATGGTTCCTTAAAAATGGAACGCCTGTTTATAGCAATTACATTGTAGGGGTAGGAGAATGATCCTATCCAACCAGAAGCCTATACTGCACCAGCTTACAGAATAATCTTGGGATGTTACTTAATCCTGCCACTTTAACACTCCCTTTCACAGTATTCTCTTGCCCCTAAAATTTTCCAGGCCTTCACATATCTCTCAAGATATCATGATACTTTTAAGATCCAACCAAGTTATACATAATGTATTTTATGTTCCTAAATTAACAGAGTGACTTTAGATCTGTGAAGGGTGTTAAAAATTATATAAGCTATGCAAGTATTTTTATTTGTTCAAACGGTCCTAGTTTTGTTCAGGGCTTAAAATTTTTGGAGAACTTTATACAAATCCAGCTTGCACTGTATGGGAAAGGAGTGTGTTTAAAACCTGCCCATTTTCCCTGAGAAACCTCACAACCACCTTTTATTTAAGATGTTTTTATTTCCAAAATACCAAACCAGAAACAGGATGGATCTCTTTTTTGATTAGTTCTAATTATTTATTTACTGGGCTCAGGTTATGATGACACAGAAATTTGAGCGCAAGCAGTTGATTTGAGAATCTCAGAAAGCACCAGTAGAGAAGGAAAAAATAGCAGCCAATTCAGGCCTGTTGTCAGTGAACAGGTGTCTACCATGTGTTTAATTGTGTTGAACGTTCTGGGGGTGTGTATAAATAATTCTTCATGGTTATTCCATCCGAGGGTCAAGAAACCTGGATTTTACTGTTCAAATCCCTTCCATCATTGTTCAAGGGACTGTCCACAAGGGGGCATTAACTCCTGACTATTCCTCCCCTGTCAATGCAAAGGCCAAGGGAAAGTCCACAAGCAGATTTGCAAGTGCCTACATAATGGAGCAGATGGCAGGCAGTGCTCCAGTAATCAAAGGGAATCCGCACAGGGCCTCCAACACAGTTTCAACAATGACTAAAGGAGGGGAGGGGGAATGTATGCTGTCTGATAGTAACCATAATTACCACTCGTTGCTTTTGGTTGTTACCTTAAAAAGAGTATTGCAGTCAATGGAACTCCAGTTCTTAAGGGGAGTTACTGAAGCCATTTCTTTTGTACAACCTACCATGACAGCAGAGTAAAAATGGCCCTAAACTGGAATGAACAGAGTTGAATTTTAGCCCAGATTCTGTGACCTTACCTACAATAATTAATAACTCTGAAACTCCATTTCTTCAGCATAGCAATGACTCTTACATTAATAGTAGCATGCACACTCACACACACACACACACACACACACACAAAAGGCACCATTTGAGTTCCTTCATAGATATTAGTTCACATATCTCTCATGATATTTGATTGCATGAGAACTATTTTTATTATTATCATTATTATTATTTCCATTACACAGAGATAAATATGAGTTATGAGATGATTAAGCAACCTGAAAGAGGTCCCACAAGTAATAGGAAAGGAACCCATGTAGTTTGGTTCCAAAATGTGGAACTTTCATGACCATCATGCTTCTGAACACAGTCGTGACTTGACTATAGATAGTATCCATGGGTTCAAATCATTTTCCTAGAATCACACTCTTGGGAGATGGTGGAACCTTTAAGAGCTACAGCATGGTAGAGTTCTTTAGGGACTAGACATATATCTTCCAAGGGGATCAGTTACAGTACTCCAGCCTTTCTCTATCACTTAAAATGTAAGCAATATAGTAAACCAAATGACCATGCTATGTTGTGCTACTCTTGCCTGAGGCTCAAAACAACTGGGCCACCACATCTTAGGCTGGAAGCTCTAGAAACATGAACCTTATCTCTTTATCATTGACCCAGTTATCATATTATAGTAACACAAAGCTGATCTGTGTGTACAGTATCCTAGAGATAGATCCCTTTCATTATTAATGATTAACAATCTTGGACTCCTGATGAAATCAAGTAGGAGAATGCCACATTGTTTTGTTATGTGTTGAACCTCTGTTGTTTGACACAGCCCAAATTAGGTCATTCCTATTTTGGAATGTCAAAGATGTGTTTATACATATTAGGGGTATGCTAGAGTATCGTGTATCTAATAGATCTTAATATACCCCTCTAGAAACGGCAATCCATGTCTATACCTCAAAAGAAAGATATGACTTACATCCTTTTCTTAAGCAAATGTTTGTAATATCTTTTCAGTATTCTTTCAAATATTTCTCCAGTCATAGAAGCTTTAGACCTTCAAAAGCCAATCTTCTGCCATATATTACTAGGGTATATACCTTCCAAATTTAAACTATAATATTTGCTCAGTGGAGAATTTTCTACTGAAGGGTGGAATATATCAGCTTCAGGTATTCATTAGAGGTCAATTTTATCTTCTGAACTATGATCTAAAAATAACTCAAACTATTACTTTCAGGTACCTGAAAATTTCTTAAAATCATATCATTATGATGAAACTTATTTAGTTCATATAGCATGTGGGCCAATTTCCTGTTATATGCATTTCTATATGCTAAGGAATCAGATATAGGAATATTCCTTTTAAGTTGTTAAAAATATAACAAGTGAGGGGTCCAATACTATGAGAAAGTGAATGTATACAAAGATGTATACGTAGTTAGTCTCTAAATGGAAAGTGAATACAAAATTGGCCAGCTTCATAGATTGCTATACTGCTTAGTAGTTTTGACTGCAGTTCATAATGCTTTTGCACGTTTATTCCCTTATAAAACACTTTCTGTTCACTTATTACCTGCCAAGATTTTTCTTTGAAGAAATAAATACCTTACAACAAGTAAGATAAAATCTAGTTTGTTAGATTGTGCCTTCATCGAACATGCAGTTTATTCTGTGGTTTACAGATGCATTAACATCTATTCTTTCCCTGACATGTCCCTGTAATCCCCTCTAGGAGCCAGTACTGATCCCTTATAGGTATATAGTGATGATCTATACTTCATAGCCTCACTAAGTAATGGGATAAGTTCAATGAGGGCTTTATTTGTGTGCTTTAAAAAATAATCATAAAGTTATTCTCTTATGGAATAGAATATTTGTTTAACTTTGTAAAAAATATGCTGCTGTTGCTTCACCTTGCCTGCCTAAGGCACCTGATTGGTCTAATAAAAAGCTGAATGTCCAATAGCTGAGCAGTGGAAGGATAGGAAGGGCTGATGCTCAGAAAGAAAAGAGGATCCAGTCAGCCAGCCAGCCAGCCAGCTAGGGGCCAGTCAGCTGAGGCTAGGGATCAGCCAGTCAGGGGCCAGTCTGCTGAGGCCATGTCAGCCAGACATAGAGGAAGCCGGAAAGCACAATGGGCAGTACATAGATGAGACACAGTAGCTTCAGGGCAGCACATAGGTTAATAGAAATGGGTTAATTTCAGTTTTTAAAAAGTTAGCTAGAAACAATCCGAAGCTAAGGCTGAACATTCATAAGTATTAATAAATCCCCATGTCACAATTTAGGGACTGACAGTACAAGAAATTGTGCTGTATTATCCTTTAACTTTAAAAATCTTTGAACGCAACAAAAAGGGGAAGAGAAAGAGATCAGATTCAGGCAGAGAGTGGAATAATTATGGAATTTTCCATGCACTAAGGACGATACTTAAAAAATTGGTGAGCAATCATCAATAAACATCAGACTCTGATTATCTTGTTTCCTTAAGGTCACATCTTCTTTTGAACCTTTGGAGGGAAATTTGTCACTAGACATATTTCTTTTTCCACATCTCTCTTACATAAGAGAGAAAGGGAGGGAAAATCCTAGGGAATGAAAGAGGCAAGAAGAAAAAAAAATAAGTCAATAGTGCAATAAAATGCAAGCGAGGGCCCTTCTAATTAGTAACCGTAAAATGAAGTGGGATGTGCCCTTGATATTCTCCAAAGCTCCTCACCCTTTTAAGCAAGAATTCAGTTGGTTCTTTCCTAACTTGACACCTGGATTTCTCACCAATATAACACCTGAGTATATGACTTTTGCTGTGATAGTGTACGGTTGAAGCATGTCCCTTTGTTGTGGAATATTTGCTTGCACTGTGTGAAGATGTGTCACTGTGATTGGTTTAATAAAGAGCTGAAGTGCCAATTGCTAGACAGAAGAAAACAGGCAGAATTTCTGGAGAGAGAGAACTCTGGGATAAAGACAGGCAGGAGATACCAGTAAGACTCTGAAAAGGTCAGATATACAATACAATACACACATATATACAATACAAAGGAGAGGTAACCAAGCCATGTGGTAGAACATATATTAATAGAAGCAGGTTAATTTGAGTTATAATAACTAGTTGGGGACAAGCCTAAGATAAAGGACAAACTTCCATAATTAATAATAAATCTTCGGGTCATTATTTGTGGGGTGAATGTCCCAACAAAAAAGTATCACTACATCCCTTGATGCATTCTTTGGACTCTTATAAGAACTACTTGAACGTTGGGAGCTCAATCTGGTGCTCCAATGTGGGTCTCTGTCTCTATCTCCATCCATTGCCAGATGAAGGTTCAATGGTGATATGCAAGATATTCATCAGTATGGCTATAGGATCGGGCCATTTCAGGCTCCCTCTACTCTGCTGCCCAAGAAACTAGCTGAGGACATCTCCATGGACACCCGGGAACCCCTCTAGAGTCAAATCTCTTGCCAACCCTAAAATGGCTCCCTTAATTAAGATATATACTACCCTTCTCCCATATCCACCCTTCCTCCATCACAACCATCCCATGAGCAAGGAAGTCAGGACCTCAAGGGGTGCACCCACCCACTGAGACAGTGGGGCTGGTCTAATTGGAGCTCACCAAAGCCAGCTGGTCTGGGACTAAAAAAGCATGGGATCAAACCGGACTCTCTGAACATGGCGGACAATGAGGTCTGATTGAGAAGCCAAGGACAATGGCACTGGGTTTTGATTCTACTGCACGTATTGGCTTTATGGGAGTCTAGTCTGTTTGGATGCGCACCTTCCTAGACCTGGATGGAGGGGGGAGGACCTTGGACTTCCCACAGGACAGGGAACCCTGACTGCTCTTTGGACTGGAGGGGGAGGGAAATGGAAGGTGGGGAGGAGGCAGAAATTTTTAATAAAAAAAAAACATAGAAAATAAAAGAACTACTTGACTTCGACTGCCTTGTTAGCTTTAGGACAATTTACAGGATAGAGTTTAATTGTAGCAGATCCTAATTCATTTTATCCTCAAAGGATAATGATCTTGGAATGATCCTGACATGGCGATCCTCACATTCCTCTCATCTCTAGGACAACTTTTCTTGTTTCCTTTGGTGTTACTTTACAATATTCTCACCTTAGCTCTACAACAGAACTACAATGACCTATGTGCATATGGGTGGCCCTGATTGGATTTGGTAGGGTGAACAATGTGCTCAGGTACACTGTGACCTATGCTTGTGTCAACTCTTCCAACACTCCCTCCTTTCTAAATGCATCTTGAATATTGGAATTCTATTTATCAAAATCTCTCAAAAATCCCAGTCATTTTAACTACAGTTATCTTAGACATTTTAGTTTTTGAAGTTTATTCTACTATTTTGTTTATATGGCTGTTTTCTTGCATTTATTTTTGCTCCATCCCATGTGTGTGCTTCTCTCAGAGGCCAGATGAGGACTTTAGGTCCCTTGAAACTGGAGTTATTGATAACTGGTCATGAGAAGTCATGTGGGTACTGAGGCTGGTACCCTGGGTCTTCTGGAAGAGCAGCCAGTTCTCTTAATAACTGAACCATCATTCCAGTCCTTAATTATGATTTCTTTTAGAATTCAAGATCTTCCTTTAAATTCAACATGTATTGCTTCTCATAGCTCAGAGACTCATTATATACTCAACATTAGAGCCATAGGGGAAAACAAACTCGAACACAGCAAGGCATCATCCTACAAAAAGTTCATAGACTAGACAAACTGAACTGCATTTGGGCAGCTAAGTGATTTCATGACTTTTAGAAAGGAATTCTCGAATCTAAAAAATCTTCAGTGTTTACTGGGTTACATATTAAATACATACTTCAGAAGGATGAATCCTACAATTTTGTACTTGTGACACACTGCTACATAACTCTTACATTTAGCCAGGTTTAAAAACTGTATTTCTTTTTTATTAGTTTGGTTTACACTTGTCATACACTATAGTTCGATCATATTCTTTCCTCCCCTCTAGCTCCTCTCAGCAACTCTCCACAACCCTACATACCCAACTTCAGGTATTGCTACTCTAAAAATATAAACAGAGAAAACAAAAATAAAAAAAAAAACAAAAAGCAAAATAGACCGACAAACTAAATAAAAAGAAAAACAATAAGGAAAACTACATGAACAAAGCAATACAAGAAGTGTGAAAGACAAAGCAAAACACAGTTTGTTTTGTGCTGGCTAAGCACTCCTGAGATGTGGCCTACCCTGGAATATGGTATATATATATATATATACTCAGTGAGACTCAATTGAAGAAAATTGATTTTTTTCTTTCCCAGAAGGTATCAATTTCAAATAGCTTCTTGGTTAGGGATGAGACTTTGTGTCCACATTGCTTATCAGTGCTGAGATTTTTTTTTCTGGTTTAAATCTTTGTAGGTCTTGTGTGTGCATATACTATACCCAGAGAGTAGAACATTGTTCAGTCATAATTAAAAAAAAAAGGTATCTTTTTATATGGAAACTAATACAGAGACCTACAACTGTATAATGTGCAAAGAGTGAGGGACTTTGGAGCATTTGATCTTAAATGTGATATCTTCACCAAACCCCTCCTCTAAAGCCAGAGATCTATGTAGAAAAGAGAGATAGAAAGACTATAAGCCAGAGGTGGTGGATGACTCCTAGGAAACCATGTCTTACTGACACAGCAGTAATGATGATGCATATATGAACTCACAGAGCTGTACTTTTTAAAAGATTACTCATTAATGCAAAAATGATTTAATAACTCAAGTTATATCATGACTATATTTAAAACTATAGGTAGATGTGCTTTTCTAAACATTGAAAACTATATTAATTTCTTAATATCACAATTTTCTAGGATTCCACTGTATATGAGTTTAGTTTTTCAATCTTTGTTCTATTAAATTCCTTTTTCACCATGCAAGTCTGACTGTCCTGGAACTCACCATGTAGACCAGGTTAGCCTCAAACTCACAGAGATAGAGTGCTGAGATTAAAGGCGTGTGCCACCAAGCAACTTTGAAGATCCTTTCGGTAAATGACATAAAAAACATAATTTTGAAGTAAAAATAACATGCACTGAAAACTTTGCAGAAGTTCTCAGTGGTACAATTAAATTTATGAATGAGAGAATAATTTATAAGTAACACAGAAATGATGAATAAATACATTAATACACATATGGTATTTAAACCTTCAAACTTCTGTATCTTATGCAACTTGCCCCAATTCCCCAAACCTTTTCCTGTAGAATGGATGGATCACATTTTGTGTATAATATGCTTAAAAGCAAAATGTTGTCATCAGACTCTACACTGCCTTCTGGTAAGGTTGTATGAAATACTTTAACCATCAAAGCAATTATTTTGTAGAAGATAAAAGCAACTCATTATATTAATGTTTCACAGATTCTACTTTAAACAGACCCAGTTTCTAACACAATTTTTAGCTTTGAGCTACATCAAAAAGCAAAACAAAGAATAAATCTTACAAATGTTACTCACTCACTGGTGTTCCTAAACCACCATTGAATGATTCCATACATTTCCTAGGCATTGCCTACAGCGGATGTTCTATAAGCCCTTGTTCACCATCTCCTAGCTCTCACCATGGCCTTTGCTAAACAACATTGTTTTTTTTTTCCAGTCAGTTACCTGACTTTCCTCATGAGAGCATTCCTAGACTAAGCTAGAGTAGAATGTGGGCTCCAGTGTAGGGAGGTAATGCTTCTGGGAGCAATCTCCAATTAATGGAGGATGAAGGTTGATGAATATGTATACTAGAAGAGAAGAGGCAATACAGACAGAGGGAATAGCATCAATAAAGCCTAGTATACTTCATCATCAACCCCCACCAAGTTTTACATCAACCAGTCTCTCTCTCTCTCTCTCTCTCTCTCTCTCTCTCTCTCTCTCTCCAGGAATTTTTAGTATTGGGATATAGAATACACTGGGAAATAAACAGAAAATATATTAAAACTTAGAAGAATTTCTTGTTTGATAGTCTTCCAGTGCCTTCAAATGCACTTTGCAGCCGTATAACAAGTCTTTTGTGTTATTGAGGCCCATGTTCAATTTGATCTACCTCTAGTGACACATCTATAGGAAATGGAATGTCCTATAAGTTGTTTTCACAGCTCATGGATGGACTCAGTTTTAGGAAAATTAGCTGCTTTTCATTTTTAATCAGCCATGAAATACCAGATGATGTTGAGGAGAATGGAGTGGTGAAAGAATATGAATGATTTGAACAGTCCTTCCTAGTTGCTATCTGATTTGATAGATCCATCGAGAAGGCAACACAAGAACCATTCAAATTACACAATTATGAAAAATATTGTTAAAATGCTTACACCTAAAGCCAATAAATTTAAGTTTGTTTTGCCGTGAAAGAGAATAAGAGTAACTGCGGATATAGCTAGGTGTGCAAAGTGCTGTGGCAGAGACTCTGGGCTCATTCCTTAGCAAAGCATAAACTAGAGTGGTGGCACACACAGGCCCAGAAACCTAGAGCTCCAGAGAAATCAAAACAGATGGTAAAAGGCAAAGATGCTGTTTTCTACCTTGGGTAATAGGTTATTATAAAATGCTGATAATTGTGTACTATAGAATTAAAAGTAGATATTATGTGTCTTGTCTAATTTTATGCCAACTTGGCACAAGCTAGAGTCATCTGAAAGGAAGGAATCCTCAATTGAGAAAATGCCTTCAGAAGATGAAACCATAAGCAAGCCTGTAGGGCATTTTTTTAATGAGTGATTTATCGGGGAGGGCCCATTCTGTAGTGGGTGGTGCCATCTCTGGTCTGGTGGCCCTGGGTTCTATAAAAAAGCATGAGGACAAAACCAGTAAGCAGCACCCTTCCATGGCTTCTGCATATGTACTTACCTCTAGGTTCATGCCCTGTTTGAGTTCCTGTCCTAACTTCCTTCAATGAGGAAGGAAATGGAAGCCGAATAAACCCTTTTCTCTCCACATTTCTTTGGTCATGGTCATGGCATTTCTTTTTTTATTGTTAATAATTTTTAATTACATTTAAAGGGGGAAATGCTATAGAGATTTGCATTGGTATGGATCTTGGTTTATTGATACAAATTTAAGATTGATTTTCTTATACTGTGTATATGTATTTCTGATCTTGATTAAGGTATTGTGTTTGTCCAGCTCATTTAAAAATATAATGTATAATTACAAAATATAGGTTAATAGATAGTCATGTATAATAGTCAAGCTTGTAGTTATGTTATTTAGATTTGCTAGATGTACAGAGATATATCTCAGATGAATAGGCATTCTTCAAGCCTTTCAAAGAATACAGAATATACATTAAAATGTTTAAGAATTTAGAACTTTTCGTGACAGTGAGATACATCTGCTCCTGGCAGCACCAAGATAATTCAAGAGGAAGATGGCCATTGAAGAGGCTCCTTATGGAGTTTGTTAGCCATTTGAGTGGGATACTGTTCTTGCCTGGACTTCTTGATGAACTGGACATGCAGGACCCACAGAGAAATGACTGATGAACTTGCCCAAAGGTGAAATGGTCCTTTTGGGTTCCTGCTTCATCAAAGAGTCTGTCAGATGTTCTGCAGGACACAGGTATTTCATCACAGCAACAGTAACCCTACCTAAGGCACTCAGGTAGAAAGATATTACTTCTGCAAAAAAAAGGGATTAAGATGACTATGGTGATATTACTGAGTTAGTTTTAAATTTGAATAGTATTATGCAGAACTTAGGATAACAAAAAGACACAGGAAAATAAATTCTAAAGCATATGAGAAGAATTCAAAATATTTCTAAGTCATATTCTAGGTATCAGGTCAGAAGTAGCATTAACACAAGACCTAAGACTTCTTACCTCAGGGCTAGGAGAACCTACCACAAGAATCACTGGAAGAAAATACTGTCTCTCTCATTATTCAAAGGGTATAACTTTAAGACTATGAGGAGTGAAAGGGAAGAGCTCAGCAAAACTTTTTTAAGAAATATTGCAACACCATAAGATAGTATATTAATACCATTTGTCAAGAGCGAAATATTAAAAAAGATATAAAATTGGATAAAGTCTCAAAAAAAGACAGTATCCACACACTCATTCATTCTGAAGCACAGAGATGGGATAGAGAATAGTCCTATGAGGACTGTGGCTACTCACAGCAAAGAAATCAATCAAAGTACCACCATTAGTAACCCAACTTTTAGTATGTGTATGTGTGTGTGTGTGTGTGTGAGAGAGAGAGAGAGAGAGAGACAGAGAGAGACAGAGAGAGACAGAGAGACAGAGAGACAGAGAGACAGAGACAGACAGAGAGGGAGATGAGGGAGATTAAATAAAATGCTTTAAAATTAACAGGAGGGAACACAAAATACCATCAAATATATAAAACTTATAAGAAATCGCATCTATCTTTAATATAAAAGCAATTACTAAATGAGGAAATATATAAGACAATATTAAGTTAAGGCTAAGCATGGGCAGGAAGAAAAATATCAGAAGATTAGAAAATAGAAGGACAAGTGTTAGAAAAGAAATTAGAAGTAGATATATAGAAAGAATCAAAAAGGATCACTATGTGGCTGGAGAAATAGCTCAGCAGTTAGCAGGACTTCATATACTTGCAGATGGTTCTTGTTCAGTTCCTAGCATCCACATGGCAGCTCACAACTGTCTTTAACTACAGCTGTAGGGGATCTGATATCCACCATGGGCATCAGACATGTGCATGCTGCAAGTACATACAGGGGAGGAAATACTCATATATAAAAATAAATAAATGTACCAAAGTGGCCATTATATATGTGCAACAAATCATGCTAAAATATGACAGAAGGCTTCAGCAATCATTTATTTTGCCCTTGAGTTCATAAATTGGTAAGGGTTCAGTGAGAATAGCTCATTTCTCCTCCATTCAATGTCACTTTGGGAAGCTCGGTGTTTGATGACTCAGTAGGGAAATGCTGGACCACTGAAGGCTCGCACACTCACATGCCTTGTAACTGAATCTATCAGTCAGGGCTGTCGGCTGAAACACTTACATGGAACATCACCATGTGATTGGAGGTTCTTTACAAACACTGAGAAAAGTTTCTAAGAGAAAGTGGTCCATGGTCAAATAGCCTTAGGACCTTTAATAGCCTAGCCCATTAAAACTCCAAGAAAGTGATCATACACCTCATCTTCCCATTAGAAGAAATGAGAATCTGATAGTCTTTAAAAACATGTGTGCTGGAAGTATTTTCATCCATCTTAGATAATTCAATCTGCCACAGGGAATGAGAACACAGTCTCAAAATTATTCATGGAACTAAGTGAAAACCTATGCAGTGATTAAGAAATGTAACCATTTACATATAATTGACATTTAAAAGATTGGAAGAATCTTGAACCAAGGAGAAAAGTCAAAGCCACAAAAGAATACAAATAACTGGCAGTCCAGCTTGCCTAGGGCACTGTTAACCACTCTCAGATCTTTTATTCTATGGTTATCAAATATTTTCAAAATGCTGCTAAATTTTAATAATTAGAGTTACAAATATGGATGTCTTATTTTTTTTTTGAGATTCTAATTTAATTAAATTGCTCCCTTCCCTTTCCTCCTTCCAAACTCTCCCATAAACCCCTCCCCACTCTCCTTGAAAATACAGTTGTCTTTACTGGGTAATTTTGAAAATGGTCTAATAGACTCCGGTAAAGTCAAGGACCAGATGCAGCCTATAAGCTAGCTCTCACTTTTGCATAAATATATACTAAAAACAAGATTTGAAGGGACAAGACTCATTCAGTCTGAACAGAAAATAGAGGAAGTAAGACTAGACCTTGCCAACTCTGAGTAAACATGTTTTCCAATATATGAGGGTACCTATCATACTGAAAGACCCCCCGCCCAGCTTATTAAACGACTGAGCACCGGTAACGCCATTTTACAAGGCTTGTACTGAATATTCAGGGTTTGAACAAAGGGCAGTTTAAAAGCTGCCAAAACGAGCTAGAGACACCTGTGGCTGGGCCAGGGGAGGAACAGGAATACCGAGATTATGGCTAGGCACCGTCTGTCCCAGGCGGGGAGGAACAGTGAAGTCTGCCCTAGATAAGAGCCAAGGCAGCCCATATCTGAATTCTCGGGAACTAGAGACCTTGTCCCGACCTGAACTCGGCCACATTCAAACTGACCAATGAAAACCCTGTAACTACGCTTCTCGCTTCTGTACCACGCTTTTTGCTCCCCAAAACATATATAAACCCATTACCCCGACCTGGAGACGCACAAGTCCTCTGAGAGACTTTGTCGCCCCAGGTACCTGTGTATCTGAATAAACCTCTTGCTGTTTGCATCTGTACAAGTGGTCTCGCTGTTTCTTGGGAAGGGTCTCCCCAGAGGAAAGACACTCTTGGAGGGTCTTTCAATACAATCAAAATAATATCTTTCCCAGTGTGGTGTGACAGGACTATCACCATCCTGAAGTAGAACTGATGTAGTAACCTACACAAACTTTAACCTTTAGTCATAACAATGGAATAATTAGAACTGTTCAGCCAATAGACCCATCTAGGATAAAAGTAATGAGACTGCTAGCATTCCCTAGTGAAAGCAGTATGGAATTCCTTCTGGAATTCCAGTTAGGACTCGCTCTTGTCCAGAGTGCATGAGGTCTTGAGAGGGTAAGAAAGTCTATAGGAGACATAAAGTTGACTAAGGCCTGACCTCCAATAGTACAGTTGGACATAAACTAGACTTGATGTCGATAGCACTTTCAGTGATGCAACTTGCTTAGAGTCACCCATGCCCCTGTAAGGAACCACAGTGAACTGACCGCCTCATCACACAAGACTTAAACTCCTTTCGGTGGTTTGGGGGTAGTCTCTATTTGGGATGGATAGAAATGTGTCTTTCCAGGGGAAGTTACACAACACCTAAAATACAACTCTTAGAGAAAAAAAGTAAATTTGTGTTTCCCGGGATGATACCATGTTTCAGTCAGAGTGAACTTCCTGCTCTCCCAAGCAGTAACAGACTACATTGTTACTATAGGGTTATAAACTGAATTTTTCAAACATGCCTGACAGTATCTCCCATATGTCACAGAACTGTGGGGGGGGGAATGACCTCGACATTGACTCTTTGAGAGGAGAATTCAAACAGAATGTGGGGAAAGTGTGTACCTTACAAAGATAGAACTTGAAAAATGTATGTTTTTTTTTGCTTTCTGTCTCTATCATTAGTTAGAATCCAATCACCATTCTTTTAGAAGTACAAGGAACATTATAAACCATGTGCAGAATATCTGATCAAAAGTCCTGCCTGGTCCCATAGGTGACTTCTCCCAGACTTGTGGGCAAAGTCTCCCAGTCATTCTAGCCACTGCCTCTCATGCCTTTGAAAGTAATTAGACCTTTTAATGTAAAGACTCAGTCAGAGAACAAAAATAATTTTAGCCCAACCCACCACATCCTGTTCCAATTCTTTACTTCCAGAATCCATAATTGGTAAAAGAAAAGTATTCTTTTACACTACTGTATATTGGTAATTCTTGTTACATAGTAAATGACCAACACAAAGACATTGAGCAAATACCTTCCCCTCTTTCCATTCTGCATCCTATTCATACTTTTGGGTTTCCTTTTACTTAACATCTTCTCTAGCAAGTAATCATAAGCTTTTGATGACAGCCTAATTTTAAAAAGAATTTCTACCCACTCATTTCCTAATTCGATTGCCCTATATAGAGAAACTCTGCATGCTCTCCCCCACTGTTCCCATACGTGGCCATAGAGAGAACCAGGATTTTCAAACCACATTGTAATATAAGCCAAGGGATGGAAATTCTTAGAAATGATCAAAGGAAATACTAGAAATCAAAACATGGCAATAGAAAGGAAGAAAGTAAAAAAACATGTGATAGAAAGGAAGAATGCCTTTGATAGGGTCATTGATAGCTACAATACCACCAACACGGCCAAAAAAAAAAAAAAGTCAACTTAAAGATACGACTGAAAAAATTTCCAAAGACATTTTGTACTGAATATAAAGCATAAAGACTTTTAAAAATCATAACGTATGCACGAATGGAACACGACATCCAAGAACTCTTGGATAGCTATATTACACTTTAGGTATAATAATAGCATTCTCATCTGTCATCTATGTTTTCCAAAAAGCTAATTGCAGATGATTAATGTGTTACTCATCATGCACCACACAGAGAAACTTGAAGTGTTGACAAAAATCTCAAAATCTGAGTAATAGAAATATGCTAATAAAATGCACTTATAGTGTGTATACTTCCATAAGGGAAAAAATCCCACTGAAGATATTTCTGTAATTTATAAATAAAATTTTTCTTTTTGCTATTCTTAGTGTGAGACATATTAGCAGAAAGAATGTGAGATAGATTCTCAATGGAAAGCATGAAAAAGAAAAGTAGAAGAGAATTCTACAGCAAGGTTATCCAACATAAATAGAACTTGGACTGTGTGCTGAATTTTAAATTCTCTTTTTTAAAACACACATACACACACACAATTCAATGTAATACTAAATCTCATTTAACTCATTCTTTAAAAATATCAACATCTAAGGATGTTGAACATTATTAATGATATTTTGCATTCTTTTTTCCTTCCGAATCTTCTAAAGCCTATGTTTTAACTACTCAGTAGTTACATTCAGTTAAGGCTGTTTGGACAGCATACCTTTAGAGTCTGAAATCTGAATGGGTGGCTTCTAGACCAGGGACACTAGAATAACCCAGAGGCTTCTTAAAGTACAAAATTTTGGATTTCACCCAGACGTACTAAACCAGAATTTGCATTTTAACAAGATTCCCACTCCCTGAGGTGATTCATGCACAGTAAAGTTTGAAATGCTCTGGTTTGATATGACAGCATTCCTGGAGAAACAGAAGAGGAGAAGAGAGACAGCAGTGCAAAATCAAATGTGTTCTAATAAGCTACCAACATACACAAATTCTGCTGGTCTTTGAACAAGATTTACATGAAAAAAAATCCTAAACATTTACTTCAAAAGTATTCACTGAATAGCATTAAATTTCCAAGACCATATGAGGTAAAATATTAACTAGTTTAAATTGAACAACCTTTGTCCACTTGGAGTGAAAAGACCATAGCAGATGAAAATATCAAAACACAACTGTGGTACTATTATTAGCTTAGCGAATCTGGGAAAGTAACAAAGGAATTGCTACGAGCTGCCAAGGAGTATGAACAACTTGAATATAAGTCAAAGTTGTCAGAGAAGCTAGATAACTACAAAAAGATGGCTACGAAAAGAAGTCTCTGCTAGGCTACAAAAGACAAATGAGCATCCTTAATGAGAAAGTGAAAGGGGGATTGGAAAGACTGGGTTCTGCCTCATGTAACAATTCCTAGCCTCCCACTGCTTTCTAAAGGTGAGGAGACTCAAAATTTTCAGTGTACACGCCTATTAGTAAAACCTGAAGACACATCCTCAGGTAATACTCACGTATTTATAAGTTAAATGTACTTATGTTGTCAACAAACACATAAAATACTAATTAAAGCTAACTTCTTAACATATCACCTTTATTGAAACAAAATATGCATCCAAACTCATGTATTGGGTTTCTGTTGTCCAAAGGTTTGGAAGCCACTTCTCTAAGTCAGTAATTTTATTTTCAGTTAAAAACAAATACCTTAGTATTCTCCTAGCAGCACGTAGCACAGAGTTATGCAATAGAGAGAGTCACCGAGCTGTGGGAGCCAGGATGAAATCAGCCAGGAAACTGAAAATCGTCCTGCGAACCCCGTAAATCTCATTAGTGAGTAGTGTTTGCCTCATCGCAGGGGAGTTTACTGTCATCCAGTTGGACAAGTCTCAGCACAGTACTAAAGAGATCTTCCTCGTAAATTCTTCAGGTTTCCTTTAGGTTTCTGTCTCAAGGTTCTCTAAGGAAGTCTTCTAGGAACTCTCAGTCTGATTTAGGACATCTTATTAGTCTTGCTAGGGTTTTTGTTGTTGTTGTTGTTTCTAAAGTCTTAAGCATGTTAGGTAAGAGTAATATCCCCAGGATACATTTTGCTTTTTATTTATTTGGCACAGTCTTACTGACTGGCCCAATGTGACCTTGAACTCACTATGTCACCCAGCTGGATCTTGAACTTATGATCTTCATGCTCCAGACATTGAATGGCTGGGATTACACACATGTGCAATCAGGTCCAACACTTTCATATTTTTTCCTACATAACACTTACTAAAACTAGAAACATGTAGTTCCTTTAGAAAATTATGATACCCTTGCTAGACTGTAAGCTTTAAGAGGATAGTTCATTTCTATCTTCCAGTGAGTCCTGATTCTTTCATATAATATTACTAGCACTAAATGAATACTTTGTTTTATAATAGTGGATGGACAAAGGAAATGAAATATAGCCATCACAGTCCTTTTTCTATATGCATTTATTATTCTTTTCTACTTTTTACAATTATGCTGAGTAAACTGAGTCTAAGAAAAGTAGCTGGGCCTTATAATAACTGGAGCTCAAGTACAGACTAATTTACTAAGCTGCTATATATACATGTGTGTGTCTATATATGTGTCTGTGTACATGTGTGTGTATGCATACATATTTAAAGTTGGGTCATATTTTGTTGTAGACACACAGAAAATGGCATAGAGATTTCAGCTTATATGAACTACTTTCAGTGAATTCAACAACCTTAGACTAACTGAATTAATATTTCAAGTATCTATAGAAACCTAGGACAAAAAAAGCTAAACATGTTCATCGTCTGATGCTTAATTAGACCTCTTTATGTATTAAACTGTGACTTTGAGAGCCAAGGGCATTCTCCATTAAGCCCACTGTCAATTACAGGTCCAAACACTATATATCTTAGAAAAATAATGTCACAATTAAGAATTGAAACAGTAAAAAATTGGACAAATTATATATATGCAGCATACTTTTTAAAAGTCTGATCGATATGGGTACTGATTAGGCCTCTGATGCAGAATATGCCAATGGCCCAGATATCCAATTACTATTAAAGTAATAATTGATTCTATCACTTGACATCCACCTCATTCAACACTGTATATACTCATCCTTGAGATCATCATTAAACCATTTTATAATATTAGAGTCAGGTTTCTTTGCTTGGTCAACTTTATGAAACATTATCTAATTTTAGCCAACCAAATGCAAGTCTGCATCTTGATGTTTTATTTGAGTCATAACATGCTTTCTATAGCCTCATTTGGATGGCTATCATAAATAAGCAATAATTGATCCTTGTATACCTGTCTCTATTTGCTTTTAGTGTACTCTTTAATAATTCTATGCATGCATCACTCTGTCATTTTTTTTCAGTTGAGGGGCTGGGCCAAACTTGTCAGAAGCAGCAAGAATTCGCATTTAGAGAATACCCTCCAGTGTTCTGAGAGTCTTCATCTTTCATAATATTCCTGGAAGACATTTCCGAAAAATTTCTCAGAAGATGGATACAACATTTTCTGTGACGGATGACAATCTGACTTCACAAGTGGCCTTTTTGAGAAGCTACTAAGACTTGACAAGCTAACATCACATAAATCTCGCATGTTCCAAATCTTAAAAAGTACATTTCCTTCTACCAGCCATGCACAGAGAAATGCTTCTGCTCCCTTGAAAGGAAAACACCAACATAAACTTGCTTAGCATCTCTGATACTCTGTATTTATGCCCTATTTCTCCCTCACAGCCTTGAAGAAAACACATGCAACCTTTGATAGTTCAGAAAAACCTTGGAAATCTCCCTCTGATGTTTAATAAATCCATTATTCTTACTGGAATGATGTAGCAGCCGGTAGAGAGCTTGTGGAACTCAGCTCGTGGGTAAATGTTCAGTCTCATGCTGTTTTAACAACATTGGCTCCATCATCAGTGCAAATAGAAACAGTGGAAAGAATGTGAGGAACGAGCTATTTATTTGGAATTTCAGCTGTTATTATGGTTTCTCACTGCACTGAAGGTGCACTTTCTGAGAGATGAGGAACCAGTCCAGTGCCACAGAGTCCCCTGTGAGAGCTTCCTCAATATTTGGTGGTAATGATTATGATGTAATTTCATGAGGCAGCCATCAGATAACAAACTCTGTGAATCTAAATCAGCCCTGATTTAAGTTGCCCTTCAGGAAAGGTTAAAATATGGAGAAACTCAGAGAAAGCCTTTGTAGAAATATACTGCAGTTTTAAAAGAATACAGAAGCCGCATACACCCTTTTAGGGATGGATGTTCCATTTTTCCATTTTCTTTTTAGTGTCTCCTCTTAGTCAAAGCAAAATAAATGCTAGCGTAGTTATATACAAATGTGATTAAATCTAGAATCGAAAGCAACTCTTTTCACCATCTCAAAATAGATGGTGTTGAAGTTGGGCCTGCCAACTTTCAACACTTTCAGTAGGGGGTGGTGTTTCTAATATAAGCAACTTTGTCCTCCATTCTCTCTGTTGTGTTGACTATTTACTCAACAGGAAACCTGTCACATCTTTCAGGGTTAGATTTTAAAAAGCTCAACTTTGCTTTGAATGTCAGAATCATATGGAGAGGGGTGCTGGAGAGATGGCTCAGTGGCTAAGAAAACATAGTGCACTTGTAGAGGACCTGAGTTTAGATCTCAGCAATGATAGGCAACTCACAACTAACTGTGACCCCTACTCCAGGGGACCCTATGAATATGGCCTCCTCCGTCACTTGTATTCATATACATATACTCATGAACAGACGAGTTAGAAATAAAATTAAAAGAATCACATGGATAGATTTGGAAAACCACCCACCAGCCTGCCTGCACCACAGACCAACTTAAAGACAACTTGGGTGCAGCACGGTCCAGCACCACGAATTTCTGAACTCTAAGAGATATTCTGTGTACTTCCAGCAAGAAGCACTGGCCTACAGACACTTTGAACAGTCATATGTCTAAGCCCTGAAATAGTCACCCAATATGGAAGCCTCCAAATATATAAAGCAAATATTAATAAGCCTAAAAGAAGAGTTCAGATCTGGTACAATAATGACACCCAACTTTCAGTAAGAAACATTTTAGCCAAATGGAAAATCAGTGCAGAAAACAGGAGAGTTAACATGTAGCTGAGGCCAAACAGAAAGCACAACTAAAGAACACTCTCCTCAGTATCTGCCAGGTACATGTTTTTTTTTTTCACTCGCACATGGGAATTTTTCAAGATATGGCACATGATTGGCCAGAAAGTTAGTCTGAACTTTTTACAGTGCTAGATACTGAACCAGTAGTCCAGTAGTTTCATACTTGCTAAGCTGTAATCTGTCGCTGAAACACATCCAAAGCCCAGTCTCAACAAGCATTATTTTAAGTCAAATCATGTCAGGTTTTTTTTCCCTTATCAAAATGCAATTATATATGCATTTATATATATGCATTTAACAACAAATTATGAAAAAAAGATGTCATAAATTTGAAAGGGAACAAGGAGTGCTATAAGGGAAGGCTGGGACTTAGGGAAGAGAAGGGGGAAATGATGTAACTATATTGTAACATTTAAAAAATAAAGAAATAATTTTTTAAAAAAATCAAATGAACTCCTAATATACCACAACCTACTGGATACAGCAAAAACAGTATTGAGATGAAAGTCTATACCCATCAATTCTCACATGAAAACAGTAGGAAGAGTTCAGGTAACACCATATCAATGTATCTCCAGAAACAAGAAAACTGGTAAGAAATGAAAATCAAAATTTGTCATAGAAAAGGAATAAATATCAGAGTAAAAGCTAATGAAACTAAAAATACAATGATCAACAAAACAGACATAGTTATTAGAGAAGAGAAAAATATGCAAACACGTAGCTATATTAAGACAAAGAGAAAATATGGAAATAAATATAAAATTACTGATGAAATGAGAAATATTATAGTTGATAGTACAGAAATATGAAATGCTATAAGATTATTATAAGCAAGTACATGGCAACAAAACATCATACCCTAGAAGAAGTGATCAAATTCCTAGACATATATACCTTGCCAAGACTTAATACAGAACAGTAATAGTAATGAGATCGAATGAGTATTTAAAATTCTCTCATCAGAAAAACCTAGAACCAGATGGCTTCACTTCTGCTTTCTACAGAATGTTTAAATAGCTAGTACCATTGTTCCTTGAGTTATTCCAAAAATTGTAAGGGAAAAATTTCTTCCAAACATATTTGATATATTCCAGCAATACCAATACTAGGTAAAAATACACCAGAGAGGGCAACTACTGAACAGCTTGTTGAGGGACAGGGATGTCAAGGTCATCAGCAAAGTCCTACCAAATTGAGTCTTATGGTTCATTTAAAAGATTGTTCACCACCACCAAGTGAAAAACTTCACAAGATTGCAAATCTGGTTCAATTTAGGAAATACAATAAACATACATGATATATCACTTCAGCAGAATGAAATTGGACACTGCTATATAGTAATATATGAATAAATAAAGAAATGGTCTTTGATAAAATTTATCAGACCTTCATGAATAAAACACTGATGAAATTATAGCAGGAACACATCTCAATATTAAAAAGGCCATTTCTAACGGCTAGTAGATAGCATTATACTGATGAAAACTAAATGAAGGAAAAACTCAACTTTCAAAGGTATTGAACAACACAGCAATAGCTACTTTTATTACTTTTATTAAATATATTTCTTGAGGTCCTAGAGAGAACAAGACACAAAAAATGAAATAAATATGACATATATTGCACATGAAACTCTCCAAATTCCCTTCAAAAGACATTAGCTTAAATTAACTTAATAAAGTAAACAATATAAAAAAGATCAGGATCTGTAACAAAATTATACACCAATAGCAAACACCTGAATTAGAAACTAAGTAATCAATGTAATCAACCCTATTTGTAATAGATTTAAAAGAACAAAATAGGAACAATTATGCTATTTGACTTCAAACAGTGATGGTGGAGATAAAACCCGGAGCCTCATTCATGTTGTCAAGAACTCTACCAATGAGCTACATCCCTGAATTTAAGACATCCTAAAAAAACAGTTGTAATCAAAACAAGATGGCAGCATAGAATTGAAGTGGATGTTTAACCAGATTTCCATGAGTATTTGAGGTTCTATGGTAGATACGCAAACCTACTTTGCTTAAAAAAATATACTGGCATAAAAAGAATATCTAGATTAATTGAGAGAAACGGGGAGAAGAGAAAGAAATTCATGTATTAAAGCCTCCTAAATTTCAGCAGAAAGGATGGTGTCATTCTCAATATACGATTCTGGGAAAATATGATGTCTACATGCAGAAGAATGAAATTTGTCCTTATATCTCAGCAGTTACACAAATGAAAGAACAGGGACAGAAGCATGGGAGAAAGAATGGCTAGGTGTAGTAATATGAGCGGCGGGGCTGCGTCCCCAGCACCCCGGCTGCCTGGCTAGCTTATGCCCTGAAATAACAACACATAAACTGTATTCTTTTTAACACTGCTTGGCCCATTAACTCTAGCCCTTACAGGCTAATTCTCATATCCCGATCAACCCATCTCAAATAATCTGTGTAACATCAGTCTTACCGGGAAGATTCTAGCCTACGTCCATGCTGGGTCAGAGTTCATTGCATCTGCCTCAGAGAGCAGAGCTATTGCATCTGCCAGGGAGAGGGGAGCATGGCGTCTCTGAGATCACTTCCTCTTCCTCCCAGCATTCTGCTCTGTTTACTCCACCCACCGATGTTCTAACCAATAAAATGGGCCAAGGCAGTTTATTTTTTAAACAATGACCTTCCTCCATCAGCTAGGGAGGGGTTAAACAAAACTGAAGCTGTATGGAAAAGCCTTAGATAACCCCACTAGTTTATAAGGTAAATTAAAAACTATTTTTAAAAGGAATTTCGAACAGAAGAACCTCCTGTTAGTGAACAATACTGCATCCAAAAGAAAGGGGTTATTAAAAATGAAAAACTCTGTGCCAGGCATGGAATACACTTTTTTTAAAGGAAGATCAACAAATATCTTTTCGAAAAGGTTTGTAAGCTGAGGTTTTAGCTCAATGATACAGTAACGTTGAGAATATGTGAGGCCCTGGGTTCAATCCCCAGTACCATAAAAAAAAGGATCTGTAATTTCAGTTTAATAGATCAGACAATCTTCAATGACTCACACCTGCTACTGCAACACAAATGCAACATTAGGTAAATGAGACATTAGGTTAATAAATGTATGTGGCTACATCCCAATATTTGTACTTACACAGACAGTAGCTCACCTTCAGGACATAGGCTGTCATTTTTCAGTGTCTAGATTGATACCTGCTCCATGGCCAGTGCAGGAGGCTGTTGCGCTTGTGAAGCAAGCAAAAGATCATCTCCCCGTGATATCTGCATTACCCCTCTCTCAGCTCTTCTATAAAACTGATCTCAATTTCACCGACTTGTAGAGTATAGAGCAGATCTACCTTTAAATAAAAATAGAAGTAGAAGAGCTTCCCTGTTGAGGAATATTCTTTCCCTTTGTCACATTGTCACCATTGTCACAGCATGAAGAGAAAAGAAATCTGAGGCTAAGTATGAGGCCAGGAGGGCACTGCTCCCAGTGACACCACTTTACAGGAGCAAGCACCACAGACACTCAAGCCATTAGGGAAAACTGTGAATTAAACCATGAGTTGTAAGGATCTGCCAAAATTACAGAGATGCAATAAATCATTGCTGTCAACTGCTCAGCATGAGTAATAAAAAAATCAATCCACTTAGCTAGAAATGAATTTGAAAATTGTGCTTTAAATAATACTAATGTGTGAAGAAAATAAACAAAAAAAGCAGTTCTACTGTTTCATCTTGCAGGGAAGGACAGAAGAAAGTGATCTCAGGAGCTGATTTTCTTTTGTATGAGGAGAGCAAGAATCAGTGAGAAATGACTGTGTGAGTCAGCAGTTAAAATGAAACTGAATGGAGAGACATATCCTTTCCTAAGGATATTAAACTCTTTGCTGCTGTCGTTCGTCTTCTTCTTTTCATACAAGACATATCTCAGAGGCTAATTCTTGCTCAAGGCCCTAAACTGTTCTTTGATACTTTTGTAAAGTCATCTATTCACTAACCATTTAATAATCACCCCTGACTTTCCAAGAATTGTGTTTATGGCTAGATAAGATTTTCTCTCAAGATCTCTCAAGACCTCTCAATATCTGTCAATCTCTCTCTCTCTCTCTCTCTCTCTCTCTCTCTCTCTCTCACACACACACACACACACACACACACACACACACACACACAACCTCTCCCTCCCTCTGCCCTCTCCGAGCATACACTGGTTTTGCTAATTGAAATTCCCACATTGACTAACTTACACCTCAAGTAAATAGCATTATGCACCCATCATATCATTTTCTCAAATGGTTTTAAAGGCCAACACCATCACTGGATATTGTGTAACTCTCTCTTGATATATTATTTAGAGTCAAGTTTAGTTATCTTCATGTAGTTGGCAAGGACAGACATATTTGTGTCTTCTTCATTAACTCCTCTTCAATAAAACTCCAAAGTATCATTTTTATAATAGGAAACACTGAAAGCTCTTTGTCTTATTCTAACATGTGAACAGGCTTATGGGGAGAGAAGACAAAAAGATCAGAATAGCTTGTAGTAATTTTACACAGTTGCGATCAGCAAAGCAATACAAAAGTAGAAAGGAGAAACTCAAATATCCAGGTGACTTTAAGTATCAATTCATAACTTCCCTACAGATATGCCATTTCTTACATTCCTAGAAAATATAGCTTACTTTATATGAAATTGTCATGGTGTGATTAAATTAGGCACATTCAGATTGAAATATCATCCTTGATTGCCATTACAGAGAACTACCCCCAATCAAAATGAAGAGTGGTGGCACTTAGTCCTAATGAATATATCTACAGAAAACATCACCTAAGACTCAGGAACATTATGGAAAACTGAACAGAAAGATTATAAGAGCTAAAGGATTAGGAAGTTCTCTGTGATATTGCTTTTCCTAGTAATGTCAGAAGTTACACCCATAAAGTCTCACCAACGTGACTGCTTTAACATGAGGAAAATAATGAGAACAGCAGAAGGAAAGCTAAAGTGAATGGGAGAAAACCGTGAGACCTCAACCCACATAAAGAAGTACAGACAACAAAGGTAGGCTGAAAGCAGGAATCTTCTCCAGAGAAGAGCATACCTATTTGTTATCTAATACTAAATGATCATCTCTGAAAATACATATACAAGTAACATTTTACATTTGTACATATGCATATGTATGTACATACATGCACACATACACCTATATATACATACATATACATATATGTCTTAATTAAAATCTTTATTGCTGTGAAGAAACATCATGACCATAGTAACTATTATAAAGAAAACATTTAATTGGACTATCTCACTTACAGTTTTTGAGGTTCAGTCCATTATCATCATGGCAGAGAACTTGGTGCATGCAGGCAGACATGGTGCTGAAGTAGCTGAGAGTCCTGCATCTTGCAGGTAACAGAAAGTGGACTGACTGTCATACTGAGGGAAACTTGAGCAAAAGAGACCTCAAAGCCTACCCCACAGTAACATACTTCCTCCAACAAGACCTTTGGAGTCCATTTTTTTAATACCACACTCTTCTTCCTGTCCCCAAAAGCTTAGAATCATATTATAATACAAAATAAATATACATTCAGTTCAACTTCAGAAGTCCCCATAGCTTATCACAATCTCAAACTTGTTTCAAAGTACAAAATAGAAAGTCTTTTCTGAAATACCTGTCAATCTCTTAACTGTAAAACTCAAAATCAAAAATTAGATCACATACTTTCAATATATTTTGGCACAGTATATGCATTACCATTGCAAAATACAGGGAAAGTAGAATAGTAAGGAAATACTGTACAAAAACAAGACAGAAAGCCAGCTAGGCAAACTCGAAACTCTGCATCTCCATTTCTGATGTCAAAACACTCTTTGTATCTCCAACTCTGTTCTGCTTTGTTGACTGCACCACACTTCTTCCTCTTGGGCTGGTTTCACTCCCTGTTAGCAGCTCACCTCGGCAGGTATCCCACAACTCTGGCATCTTTAATATCTTGGGGTCTCCAAGGCCATCCAGGCTTCAACTTCATAGCTTCCCATAGTGGCCTCTCTACTAGGCCTCCATTCAGAGAAATCCCTCACACATGCCTGGCTTCAGTGGCTTTATTCCATAACTCTTTTCTTCCAATCTTAATTCTAAATCCGGAACCATGTGGCTGAGTTGTCAAGTTCTACTGCTTCCTTGGGCTAGATTTATGGCTCCCTTGTCTAATTCTTCACCAGATTTCTGTTTTTTCTCACTACCTAAGCTTAGATGTCCTTGAAACTTTCTCTGTAGACCAGGATGGCCTCAAACTCAGATCTGTTAGCCACCACACCTGGCTCTAAACTCTTCTTTAGTTCCTTTTCACAAGTTGGAAATTTAGCTAAGTGGGATCTTACCCCGAGGTCACCACTCTCTTTATTCTATTTCTTAATCCATTTAAATAATTGAACACATAATTAAGTTCTTTTTCTGCTTCCTAGTACTCTTTTACGCCTCAAAATTTTTATTTTGTAATTTACTCTGCTTAGCTTGCTCCTTTTTATTAGGAATCTTGATTAGAGTTACCACTGAAAACCACGTGACAGAGTTTATACTAAGCTGTTTTGAGATTTTCTCTGTCAATGGAATTAATCCAAATTCTTCACTATAACCTCAGGTAGACTTTTCAGCCACTTTCTTCACCAAAATGTCACAAGAATAATCCTTAGGCAACATATCAAACATCTTCTGTTCAGAAACCTCTTGAATGAGTCCACCATAGTTCAAATAACTCTTAGCGCCACTGTCTTCAATGTCCCTACTAGTATGGCACATTAAGCAGTGCTTTAAAGCATTTGCTGCTTTCCAAACCCAAAGTTCCAAAGTCCAAATTCCTCCAAACAAATGCATGGTCAGGCCTATCACAGCAATACCTCAGTCCCTGGTACCAACTTCTGTGAAAAAACACTATGACCATGGAGACTCTTGTAAAGAATATTTCATTTAATTGGAGTGTTAATTAGGTTGGCTTGTTTATGGTTTCAGAGATTCAGTCTATTATCATCATAGCAGAAAGCTTAGCAGCATGCAGGCAGACTTTGTGTTGAAATTGCTGAGAGTTCTATATCTTACAGGCAACAGGAAGTAGACCAACTGTCACATTGAGGGAAACTTGAGCAAAAGAGACCTCAAAGCCCACCCCATGGTGACATGCTTCTTCTAACAAGGCCACACCTCCTCATAATGCTACTCCCTTTGTGGCCCAATTTCTTTCAAACAACCACAATATACATATACATATATGCATATAAAAACCATTAATAAAAAAGGGGCCATTAATTTGGAAGAGAGCATGGAAAGTTATATGGGAGGGTTTGGGGTACAGGAATGATATAATTATATTATTAGCACATAAATAAAAGAAGTAATTTTTAAAAGAACCAGGATTATTTAAAATACTTGATGAAATAATTTTATGTTTTATGTCCTATATTAAATAAATTAAAAGATACCTCTGCTTTTGCTAATTATTCTAATGATTTCTTTTCCCATGTATTTATGTACCAAAGTTATGCTTATGTTGTTATTATAGGGATCAAATTGAACAAGAATCTATTTCCTATCTTTGATGATTTCTCTTTGGCATTGTGACTAGACTTTCTAGCAGATCATTCTATACTAGCATAGACTGTATTTGCCCTCATCTCAGAAACTATGTGACACATTTTAGTTCTAAAAGAAAAGAGATTTCCTTTTCACCAACCAGCTTCATTAGCGAAAGGTACACAATCCAAGCCCAAAATTAACACTCTTCATTTTGACCACAGTGACCTCTCCCGTTTTATAGAACAAATTTTCTTCTTATCCTAGTATCCTCTGGAATTGGGTGGCCTTGGTTATGAGTATGCCAGAATCTTGCTACTCTTTCAAATCCATGGGCAGCTGAAAGTGTTTTCTTTTGTTCCTAACTCAGGGACTGTAATCTGCCTTCCTGCTGGTACATCCCTCATCATAATAACCCTGGAGAGGACTAACAGTCTCCCAATCCCCTTCATTATATTTTAGAAGAGGCTGAAGTTCTCTAAAGGCACTATAAGTTACCTATCATTACTGTGCCTCAATTTTCTTGCTTTCAAAACTACTGGTGAAAAAAAATTACTTCACAAACTATTACTGAAAATATCAAACATAAGCACCTGATATGGGAGTGTCATATATCAATCTGTTGATTTCATTGGTTAAGCAATAAAGAAACTGCTGGCCTCATAGGTTAAAACATAGGTGGAAGGAGTAAACAGAACAGAATGCTGGGAGGAAGAGGAAGTGAGCTCAGACTCAACAGCTCTGCTTTATGGATCAGAGACGCCATGCTCCCCTCTCCTGGGCGGACGCGGGGATAGCTCTGCTCTCTGAGGCACACGCGATGAAGCTCCGACCCAGGATGGACATAGGCTAGACTCTCCCTGGTAAGCCACCTCATGGGCTACACAGATAATTAGAAATGTGCTAGTCCAGGTGCGAGAATTAGCCTAGAAGAGGCTAGATAGAAATGGGCCAAGCAGTGTTTAAATGAATACAGTTTGTGTGTTGTTATTTTGAGCATAAGCTAGCCAGGCAGCCGGGGTGCTGGGGACGTAGCCCCGCCGCTCCTATTACAACAAGCCCCTTTTACATTTATTTAATTTTTGAGAATTTTTGAAATATTTTTGAGAATATTCTTTTCCAACTTTTATTCTTCTCTCATAAATTACATTCCGACCACAGTTTCCCCTCCATCCTCTTCCCAATCCCCCCCACACACCTCCAGAACCACTCCTCCTCTCTTTCCTTTAAGAAAAGAACAGGCCTCCCAGGGATATCTACTCAACATGGCATAATAAGTTACAATAAGACTAGACACAAACCCTCATATAAAGGCTGGATGAGGCAACCCAGTAAGAGAAAAAGGGTCTTAAGCACAGGCAAAAGTGTCAGAGACACTCCAGAGCTCTTTCTCTGTTGAGAGTCCCACAAGAACACCAAGCTACACAACCATAACAAATAAGCAGAAGACCTAGGTCATATCCATATAGGGTCCATGTTTGCCACTTCTGTCTCTGTGAGCCCTTATGAGCCCCACTTAGTTGATTCTGTGGGCTGTGTTCTTATAGTGTCTTTTATCTTTTACTCCTCTGGCTCCTACCATTCTTCCTCCCTATATTCTGCAGGGTTCCCCTGGTCTCATCTAGTATTTATGTATGGGTTCTTATCAGTTGCTGAATGACACCCCTCTGATGACAAGTTGGCTAGGCACAGATCTATACGTATAGCAGAATATGATTAGGAACCATTACATTTACTTTTTTGCCAGTCATGTTTGGTTCTATCATGTGTCTCTGGACTGTCCTGCCTCTGGTTCCTGGCCATCTAGATAATATTAAGCATGGATTCTCTCATGGTAGTGTGGGCCTCAAGTTGGACCAGTTATTGGCTGGCCATTCCCACAAGTTCTGCACCTCCATTACCATAACATATCTTGAAGGCAGAAGAGATTGTAAGTTAAAGGTTTTGTGGCTGGTTTCATGTCACAGCCCCACTACTAGGAGCCTGCCTGGTTATAGAAGATGGCCAATTCAAGCTCTGTATCCCCCATTACTGGGAAACTTCACTAGGGTCACCCTCAGATTCCAGGGAGTTTCCACTACACTAAGTTTCTTCATTACCCTCAAATGTTTCATGTACTGTATGTTTATATCATTTCTACCCAATCTTCTCCCTATTTCAATTCCAGTGTCCCTATCACATTACATCCAAATCCATGAGCCCTTCTTATTATTGTTAAATAAATGTGTATGTATAAATACAATCTGATGAGTTAATTTAGTGTTTCTCATTTGTTTAAGACTGACTTCATAGAATTGGACAACCTATCAGGGAACTCTTCCCTGGAGAAAACTGATTCTTCCTTTTTAAATAGCCATTAGCTGCCTATACTCCTTCATCGGGAAAGGGAGTCTTGTGACCTTCCCCCATCCATCCTGGCACATCAACTAGCATTGTCATTGTGCGGGTCTTGTATAGGCAACCATGTTTTTAAGATTTCAGGGATGTAGTTGCCTGTCCTATACAGAAGACACTTAGTGCAGATGTCTTGACTCTCTGAATCTTACAATCCTTCTGTCCCCTCATCCTAAACTTTGGATGTACAGTTTGTGCTATAGATGTTTCAACTGGGAAATGGAATCCAACAAATACCTGCTCTTTTCATTTTGATCAGTTGTGTATTTCTGTGGTGATCTCTATCTGTAACAGAATAAAAGGAGCTTCTTTGGTGAGGAGTGAGACTTTATGTTTATCTGTGGCTATAAGAATAGGTATTTAAAATGCAGTTTGGAATTATATAGGTGTGGGAAAGTGGCAGTAGTAGGTTCTTCTCTGAGGTTCATAAACTAAGCAGCCAGAGGTAGTTGGGTAGGTTTACAGTACCTAGAACAAATCGACACATTACGAGTAAGACTTAAGTCAAGAAAGACAGCTGTTAGTTACTCCCAAGACAAAAATGCCACTATTGCACCATTAAGGCTAGATTAGTTAGCTAATTGTTGTGGTGGTAGAATTCACAGTTGGGCAGGATTGGTTAATGCCTTCTTTCCCTGAGTAGCTTGCACAGCACCTTAAGATGCTTTGGAAACAGTCCTCAGGATTTCCTGTGTCTGCTGTTGTGTCCCTCTTTGCATGGGAACAGGAGACCACTTCCAAAATTTAAGGCCAGTAGCACAGACACTGAGAGCAACAATTAATACATGAGACCTCCTGAAACTGAGAAGCTTCTGTAAAGCAAAGGACATGGTCAACAAAACAAAACGACAGCCTACAGAATGGGAAAAGATCTTCAACACCCCCACATCTGATAGAGGGCTTATCTTCAAAATATATAAAGAACTCAAGAAACTTGCCTTCAAAAGAATAAATAATCCAATAAAAAAAATGGGGCACAGACCTAAACAGAGAACTCTCAACAAACAAATCTCAAATGACTAAAAGGCACTTAAGGAAATGTTCAACATCCTTAGCCATCAGAGAAATGCAAATCAAAACAACTCTGAGATTCCATCTTACACCTGTAAGAATGGCCAAGATCAAAAACTCTGATGGCAACTTATGTTGGAGAGGATGCAAAGTAAGGGGAACACTCCTCCATTGCTGATGGGAGTGCAAACTTGTACAGGTGCTTTGAAAATCAGTATGGTGATTTCTCAGAAAATTAGGAAACAACCTACCTCAAGACCCGGAAATACCATTTTTGGTTATGTACCCAAAGGAATCTCAGTCATACCACAAAGACATATGCTCAACTATGTTCATAGCAGCATTATTTGTAATACCTAGAACTATTTCAAAGATGCCCTTCAACCAAACAATGGATAAAAAATAAATGTGGTACATTTATACAACGGAGTACTACTCAGTGTAAAAAAAAATGACATTTGGAAATTTGCAGGCAAATTTTCTAGATAAAAAAATTTTCTCGAAAAAAACATATTGAGTGAGGTAACCTAGACCCAGAAAGACAAATATAATATATACTCACTCCTAAGTGGCTTTTGGACATAAAGCAATGAAAAACAGCCTACAATCCACAACCCCAGAGAACCTATACAACAAAGAGGACCCTAAAAGAGACATACATGGATCTACATATGAAGCAGAAAAAGACAAGATCTCCTGAGTAAATTGGGAGTGTGGGAGTCATGAGAAAGGGTATAATGGTAGAGGGGAGAAAGGAATGGGAGTGGAGAAAAATGTATAACTCAATAAAAACAATAAAAAATTTAAAAGAGAAGAAATAGTTCCTAGAAAAGAAAACTCTAGGTCAGGTCCAACTCATTCCTCTCATCCCTGTATCTGATGTATGTGATATCTTTAGCACACTCTTACCTTCAAGTTCTGGAAGATAAGCAAAGGCAACAATGATTGTATAAATTGTTTGCCAAGTCTCTTTAACCACACTGACCAAAAGGAGGTTTTCCATGCCTGGCAATGGGAGTTTTGTTAAATAGTCTATGGCTCTTGTGGTAGAATCACCTGAGTTGTAAAACTGCATTTGCATTATGCATGTATTTAAAAATATATTTGTAAACTACATGGTGTAGTCCTTTGGCTACAGCAAAGTGCACATAAAAGTTAAACATTAGAAATGTCATAAAAATTGTTATATCTTAGATATATCAAAAATTGAATTCCATTCAATGGTTCATACATTACCCTGACCTTGATTATCTGTGTAACTACAAGTGTTACTGTGAAGTATTCCCGTTTTAATCCAGGTATGCTAGTGCACGTCTGTAAGCCTCACACCCGAGAGACTGAGGAAGGCAGAATGGGAGTCCTAGGCCAACTCAGACCTACATATTACGCCAAATGCTATTTTAGTGGAGACCATTCATCACGAATGATTCATGCAAATATTTTAAATTGGTATACAATATAAACTATATAATAAAATGAGACTGTAAATCTATTTTTAAACATTTCCCATTTGATTCTCAAGAAGAGATTATTAAAATTTATCCATCAGCATGTTTTCATGAGTTTAAAAGATCTCAAAGGCTAGAAAATAGTTCCATCTGTACCTGTGAAAACCCACAACATACAATTCTTTTCTCTAAGAATATATTTTTCTCTAGCACCCCATGTGTTGTATTTTGTTTTCTTGTGTTTGCAATTACTAGCTCAACAAATAATCTGATAAAAGTGCCAAGCTGTGACAACTCAATGTGTTTAGTTTTCCAGCACACCATTGAAAGATCTTATTCTACTTAGAATTGAGAAACAAAGATTGAAAATATAAACTGCCTTGATGATAGCATGACTATGAAGACATTAACTAGAATGGTCAATTAGTACATATGAGTTAAAGGGAATTATTCCTTTTATGAATCTGCTGGTAATATACCTGTGTATGTATTCTTAGCTTCCTAACCTCACTGTACCAAACTATCCCAGTCCTGGGACTTAAATAATGCAAATTTGTGATTGGAGAGTTGTCTCAGGCAGTAAAATGCTGGCTGAGCAAACATAAGATCGCACAATTGATCTCCACACCTTTATTACCCCAAGGAAGGGGAGGAAGAGAGTGACAGATGTCTGGAGCTCTTTAGCCAGCCAGTCTAGCCTGATTGATAAGATCCAACTTCAGTGAAGAGACCCTGCCTAAAAAGGTAAGATGAGCAATGATTGAGGAAGATGCCTAATATTGACCCTGGTTTCCACTCATGCACACATACATATATATCCACATGCACCTATGCATACATATATATATATATGTATATATACATATATATCATACATACACATATCTCTCACACACTATAACTTTATTAATCACTTCTATAAATTATGAAAACATGTTATAATTGAAACAGAAATATTTGGTTTATTTAAAAATGCATACAAAAACATATGTGTCTACATTTTGTTAGTTTTCAAATCTTGTACAAAAATATCTTCAGAAAGCAAATACACCACATAAGTTCCTTGGCTGTAATATGGGGAATACATTCTTCTAAAATAAAGTTTGGCACATTCATTATCAAGATCAACAACACTGGGAATAGAAGCCGAATCCATCAAAGCCAGTGTGGACTCAGATTTTTTTCTACATATGCAAACTTATCTCTGACAATTTATTTATTTGCATTTATACTACCACAAAATAAAGAAAAGAGATATAGGGCAGATCTATTTAACCAGGTAGTCACCAAGATGCTCTGAGGACCAGACAAATATTGGAGACTGAAAGCTTTTTGCAGTGGAAAACAATGGCTATAGTGCAGTGCACAATACAGAAGGAAGGGGAGAGAGAGGTGAGAGAAGACAAAGGGAAGCTTTTTGTATATTGTCAGTACACACATAAACTAAAGCAGAACTGATAAGATAACCTATCTCTTTTTCATGACTCTTTCCAAGGCCAATGTTCATAAAATTATTTTTTAATTTAAAAAAAACAACAAAATATATTTTGATCATGTATTCCCTGCCCCCAAATCCTCTTTGCTTCCCTTCCTGCTCAACTTCATGTGTTTTCTCTCCCTTCGCAGTACTTCCTCTTTCTCAAAACACACACACACAAAATGAAAATCAAAACAGCAAAACAGAACACAGTAAGACAAATATACCAAAAATAAAACAAAAGTCCACAAAAGAAACATGGAGGTTGTTTTGTGCCATCCAAAACTTCTTGGGAATGCTGTTTACCGTGGAGTAGACACCCTTTTATAGGAAACTGATTATCCCCTTCTCAGCAAGTATCTATTGCAAATAGTTTCTTGGTTAGGAGTAATATTTTGTGTCTATTTCTCCTTCTTGGTATTTGGATTTGCCTTGTTTGACCCTGTACAAATCTTGTCTGTGCTGTCACGGGCTCAGGGTTCATATGTGTGTTAGTCCCATTGTGTCTCAAAAGTACTGATTCCTTGCTAGCCTGAGGTCTGGGAAGGAAAGATTTGATGAAGACATCCCATTTAGGGCTTAGTGCTTTGAAGTATCTCACCCTCTGCAGATTGTGCAGTTGTGGGTCTCTGTGTTAGTTCCTATCTATCGCAAGAAGAAACATCTCCAATGAGGAATGAGCAAGGGACTGACCTATGCATACTGTATTGCTATGTTCCTTTAACAGAGGAATAGTATTGTTTTCCCCTAGGACCATGAACTACCTAGGCTCAGATTCTTTCTACTTTCGCAGTGTCAGTTATGAGTTATCCAATCAAAACATAGTTGGTTATTCCCATAACATTAGTGCCAATATTTCACCAGTATATTTGGTAGGCAGGTTACTGTTATAGGTGTCATTAATTAGAGCTGGGTGATATTGATGTTACCTTTCTCCTCTGGTAGAGTACAGAGTGCTTTCCAGGACTGTGAATACTAATCTGTAGGGCTAAACCTTCTATTTAGGCACCAGGTAGACGTCTCTGTGTTTGGTGATATATGTTAAGTGCTGTCTTTAGGAACAGGGCCTTACTATTAGGGTATGGAGAGTAAGCAGTAGCAGCCTTGGCGATAATCTGTGATATTTGGGGATGAAGTCTTTGTGACCCTTTTGCCAATCACTCAACAAGGTGAAACCCATTCCTGGAACTAGATGTTTGGTGTTGTAGACATCTATCTAGTAGATGTTCTGTCTCCCCATTATATGGTGACTTCATTTAAATTCCTTTCATATATGTTTATACTTTAGTAAGCGTCTACAGTAGGTTTCCATATAGTTTTCAAAAAGAACTATTAGTATTAACTGATGCTTTTAAATTTAAAAACTCATATATCTTGAGTCTTTGGGGAGAAGGAAGTAGTTGGGAAAAGCTTGAATTTTGAAGATGGTATAAAATGTGACCTAATCCAAGTAAAGAAAAATGTATTTACTTTGAAGAGATAATTTCACAAGTGGAAAAAAATGCCTACATGAGATTTTTTTACCAAGGCACTGTTTATAACAATAAATAAAATAGAAACCAAAGCAGAATGCATATAAGGAAGGGACCTATATTATATGATCTCTAAAAGTCCTCTTGTGATTCTGTATTTGTTGCGTGAAATGATATCCATGAAATAATGAGGAATGAATAGGTCAATCAAAGGAAACTGAAAAGTCGTCTTATTGGCCATACCATACGTGGTGTTTAAAAAAAATGTAAAGCTGGAATACCATGTGGTATTTTAAACCAACCAATCATAAGCAATATGGTTTTATGTTTAAAGCACAATACTGAGAAGGAAAGAAAATAGAATAAACCATTTAAGAAAATAGCAATTGGGAAATTTAAAAATCTATGTACATAATGCAAGATGCATTTTTTTTCAAGAATAGGTAAAAAGACACACATCTGCATAGTTTCACCAGGGGTAGCACAGTCATCACTGAAGAAGGGATGTAGATAATCTAAGATGCTATGCTAAATGGATGGGGAGGAACTCTGTCCCTCTCCTTCAGTTTTCATGTGTGCCCAAAAGAGCTTTTAAAAATTAAAATCTTGCAATAAAATATACATAAATCTCTTTGTATGTATGTTACTGGAATCATTGGGAAGCCTCATGCATGCTAGTCAAGCACGCTCCCACTGGGCCACATCCCTAGTTTTACTCAGTTTTATCAGAGCTGTAAAACAGAGAATGAGAAAGCAAAGCTAAGGGATGAGTAATAAACTAATAAATGGGCTAAACTGATAACAACTTATACTGCACGCTTACCCTTCTTTCTATATGTAATGTTCCCAAAGTGAAGACACAAAGTTTCAAATAGGAATAATGATACTATATAAACATATATATGAAGAAATACTGACCAGATCATTTTGTTAGTCCATCTTCAGAGAAATGAGGATGCACTTGATTTAGAACTATTTAGATCTGCAAACATGTGGTCTTGTACGGACAAATTTGGATACAAAAAGTTCTACTGGCTTATCTGTAAAATAATTGTTCTAAAGTGTTATACAATTTTTCAGTAATGTTCTTAAAAATAATCAAAGTAGATCCACAGTCATAGCTCAGTGCTAGAGCACTTGCGTAACATGTAGGAGGCTCCAGTTTCATTCCCAACACCGCAGGGGAAAGGGGACATAATGATTCTTTGTTTGAGCTCCAACATCTAGAAAGCTTGAAGGGCATTACTCACATCCTTGAGAGGCTAAGAAACTGAACAAACTAAATACCACGGATTTTCTTAGCCCTATTTGAAAACTAAGTTGTCAGGGTAAATTTCCATATTGAAATCTGGAGAGCCAATCAAACACAGAAAATTATAGACAAGTTCTGCTTACCTGGAGCAGAAGCTGTTGGAGCCTTGAGCTGAAAGAGTCACAGTCATTTTGACAAACAAGTGGGTGCTGAGCGTGGACTAGTCTGAGAAACTCCTGGGCATTAGTGTCTTAAGAAGGGATGAACCATCCTAGGTAAGAACTCTCTAATGATAAAGAGCCAATGACTATCCATCCACCAGGGCAGGGACAGATGGAAAACAAGAGTCATCTCATCTCGCTACTGTGTATTCAGAGCTGTCTCCATAACAAATCATTCACAGGAACCTTGTCTCGGAGATCTTTTCGCAACATCCCCTTTTAGCCTTTCTGCCTCACTTAATTGGGAACAGGGACGGAACTCCATATGAGAGGAAACACAGGCAATTATCACAGATCAGACACGCAGGTCTAGCAAAAGACTCAGCTGTAACTGAAAAACCCATCGACTGCTTCGCTTCATTCCCTCGTTATTGCCATCCTATCAGGTTTATAACATTAAAGACAGTAGATGACAGCTGCAGGAGTGTGATAACATAGATTTTTCTCTGAGCAGCACAGACAAGCAAAGTTAACAGATGAGACAAAGCCAGAGGCAATAAAGGAATTTGAAGGCACTGGGACCCACAGGTACAACAAAAATAAACCAAATCCCAGCTGCTAGCTGGATTAGCATAGACTCTCACAAGAGGGCCCATTTACCTAGGGTTTATTCACCTAATGCATATCCAAATTTCAATTAAAAAGTTCAGGTTGTGCCAAAACTAAAAACAGAAAGGAGTCTGTTATAGATAGACAGACAGACAGACAGATACATACATACATACATACATACATACATACATACATAGAAGATAGATAGGTAGATAGATAGATAGATAGATGGATAGATAGATCGGTAGATAAAGATATGAATTAAATTCAGATATGACACAGATATTGGATTTAGCAGGCAATGTATTTAAAGTAACTTTAAATAATATAATAAGGCTCTAACATAATTATGGAACAAGTGAGCTACTTGAAAGAATAGGTAAAGTAAGCAAGAAGGAAAACTGTAATAAAAATCAAAACAAAATACTAAAAACCAAAGCATTGTTACAGGAACAAAGAAGTTCTTCAGTACATTCAATATAGATGAATAAATAAAAAGTCTAGGACTGCGGAGATGTCAGTTAATAGCATGCCCTACCCTTGCACATGACCCAAGTTTGGTCCCTAGAACCTGCATGGAGTGGCTTGCATCCCTCTGTAACTCCAGCTCCAAGGGATTAGAGAGGCTCTTCTGGCATTCCTGTGGCTACCTGCACTCACATGCAAATTAGCCTAGAGTAATTTAAAGCAAGAAAGTCAAATTAGTCCTTTTAAAACCAATACAAATATGCTTATGATGGTACAAACCTTTAATCCTAGCACTGGTGAGGCACAGGCAGGTCTCCTTAGTGAGTCCTTACTCAAAGCAAACAAACAAACCAAAAGTCATCCAAACAATCAAAACCCAAACAAATAAACCTAACAACAGTGGGGTGTTTCAAAAGGATAAAACTACCAACTAAAAGAGAAAGGGTAATTGAACAAATAATAATCATAATATTGGATCATCATTAAAAGAATGATATGAATATAGATGAATTAACACTGACATAAACAAATTGGCCTAATAAATAACTTTTGCAATACTCTACCCTTTAAGAGTTGAAGTATACACCCCTAATCTTGAAGTGTGAGTTTATTCATGGTGACTTTCTTTGTTAGAGTCCAATATTGTAAGGGAGAAAAAAAAAGGAAGAAATGTTTCAAGATCCACGGAAGTCATATTATTTATTTTATTACTTTATAAATAATACTAATAAAAATTTCCACTTCCTCCCCTCCTCAGACTTCCCACCCTCTCCCTGTCACACCCTCTCCCCCTCCCCCTCCAGTCCTGCAGGTACGGAAGTCAGATTAAATATGGACTCACAAATATAGTGAGATTTAGCTCTGTGACTTTCTTTCTATATTATCCCATCCTAAGCACAAAAAAACAACAATTTGAGTTACATTCTACACAAAATGCTCCCATCAAAACGATAAATCATCGTTAAGAGAAGTGAGCCAGAGTTCAAAACAAAAAACAAAATGTCATGTTTTGTTTCACATGTGGACTCTCTATTTTAAACATATATGAAGGGAGAGAGGGAGGAAAGGAGGGCCCACAGGGAGGATGAGAGGGAAGCAAGGAAGAAGGAGAAAGAGGGAAGGGGGAAAGGAGAGGTAAGAGAATGCAAAGAGAAACTTTGTTAGGAGAAGCAAGAAAAAGAGGAAAGGGGAAGAGAAACAAGAAAAATAGAGGTTGATTATGACCAAACTATGGGTAAGAGAACATTCTAATAAAGCACATTACTCTCTACAATGAACATATGCTAATAATTTAAAAAGATAAGGCAGGAGGCCCTCTAAGAACTCATCACAACCTAGAGGAAACCAAGGAGACACAATGACCTAATATAATGTAGTCTCTTAGAAGAGATCACAGACTACAAAATTGACATTAGGAAAAATAGAGAAAGTATGGACTTTGACTTAATTATTTATCAATATTGATCTAGTAATGAGACAAACACATGATGTTTATAAATAGGTGAGATTTCTTTATGTATCTCTCCAATGATTCTGTGACTCTTCTCTGGAAAAAAATTGCTGTTTTTGTATGATCACTACTATTTTACGTTAACACAGCATTTGAAAAGCCTTCCAGCAAACAGTATAGACAAAGAGTATTTATCCTGGCCTTTCATCATAATGCCCATTTATACAAATATGTCTGTGCAACAGAAAAGCTTATGCACCCAACCCCATATTGACAGCTTCACCAGCTGGCTCTATTTCTGAAGAAATAGGTCAATTTCAATTGCAGACACCTCAGACATGTCCCCTGGTTACAGATGCACACACAGTAATATTCACTAGATTGGGAAGTCATTCGATTATCTGATTTGGGGAGACAGAAAATGAAATAGAAATAAAACCGGCAAAGGTTAAATGCTTTGTTTTACCTCTAAAATTGTGTGGCCTTGGGCTAAGCACTGCTGCAAGACAGACTTGATTTGCAGGGTGGCTGGCTAATCCCAATGAAAATTATACTGGTTAAAGGTGCACAAAAGGAAGCCAGTGGGGGTGTGCTCCTTTAATGCCAGCATTCAGGAGGTAGAGATAGGTGGATCTCTGGGCCAGCCTGGCCTACAAAGCAAGTTTCAGAACAGCCTAAGGCTAAACAGAGATACCCTATGTTTGAAAAAAACAGTAAGAAGGAAAAAAGAAAAGTGGATCAAAGGTAGGAGAGCAGGAGGAGAAAGAACTTCAGGAGATAGAAAGTCCAGAAAGTGAGCTCAAACTCTAAAACAAGTGAATTACCACTGCACCTCCACTGTGGTCCTTCTTCCGTCCTTTGACTTTCTTTTATTTTGCTGTTTGTTTGCTTGGTTGCTTGAATTGTTTTGAAACAGAGCTCCACTCTATATCCCAGGCTGGCCTCAAACTCCCCACAGTGCTCCTGCCTCAGTCCCCTAAGACCTGAAGTTAAAGGCATAAGCCACCACATCCAGCCTACCTTCTTATTTATAAGAGACAACCCTAAATAATGTTCATAATAAATTGCCCTCTGTCCTGAGTTCTGGATTTTCAGACTACTGGCATTTTAAATTATGAGAGTGAGTGTGATTTACCTTTCTGGTGTCACAGTCTCTCGAAAATCATTTTGTTAAAAAAAAAAAAGTAAAACCAGGGCTAGCAGCTCATGTTATCTCTTGGCAGCATATCTTTTCAGCGCTGAAATTCAGTTGACATATTTGCCTTGTACCTCTGCCACCATCTACTCCAACATCCTAATAACAGCTTATGACTTATAAAGATATATTTTGCAAACATGTTTTTTTTCTCTCCAAATCAAAGATACCTTTCAATGTCAGAAGGAGGGACAATGAGAAAAATTTCACGCAAGTACATGTGCATGCATGCATGAATCCACACGTGCGTGCGCATGCGCACACACACACCTTCAAGTTAGAGATATTGTTAAATTTTAGCATGAGAATTGTCAGGTTTACTTTCATTTTTGCATGTGGTTTCATTGACCGTAAAGGAAGTTGTGATATTGGTTATTTTCATTATTCACTAACCTTAAATAGAGTTTCAACACTATATTTTAAAATTAATATTGGGTATTCTCCTACTTAAGATAAAGAACTCTCTGTAACAAATAAAGCATTGTGATCTCCAAGAACATGCAGTTTAAGCACACGAGCATCATGCATTAATGCTTTTGTCTTTACATCAGCATTGTTTTTCTTTTCTGTGTTCCATGCCAATAGTGGTTAAGTTAACGTTAATGCAAAAACAAAATAAAACAAACCACTGCTGTTATATCAAAGAGAATGATAGTTTATTCTAGATCTATTTTAAGGGACTATGACCCAGGAGCACATTTTTAGGTTACGGCAAATTCCAGGTTCCAATATGGAAGTAATGTCAAAACATTTTATAGTTTCACAGGCAAAGAAAATCCTAAATCAAAGGAAATTGAAGCAAACTGGTAGGTACACCAGAAAGGCAGCTGCAACACGATGTGGGAAGCTTTTCCCTAGGCCTGCGATGCTATCTGATGACAGTTTTAACTTCTGGGTTGGGGGAAACTTGTGCCATGCTAAGTTAATAGATTCCAAAGGTTTCTATATATTAATCAAAAGATGTTAGTTCCAACCCGGAAGTGAGCAATGAACAGCTATCTGAGGACTAAGGTTAGTACAAGAAAAGGGAAAATAAGCCTCGTAACATTCCAGTCTCTCCACAGTACTGACCTTCTTTTTTGTTTTCCAGAAGAGACCAAGTTCATTTGCATAGGTACAGTAATGAATGCCCAGAGGTAGAGATTTACATACAAGCCTTTAATAACTATTTATCTGATTTTTATTTAAGTGTGTGTGTGTGTGTGTGTGTGTGTGTGCTCGCGCGCACATGAAGGTGTTCATGCACTCTAGAAAATGGTGAAATTACAGGCAGTTGGAAGTTGTAGCCACCCACAGTGACTGCTAACAACCCAACTCCAGTCCTCTGCAATAGCAGCAGGTGTTCTTTTTATTTATTTATTTATTTATTTATTTATTTATTTATTATTATTTTTAAATTTATTTATTTATTAAAGATTTCTGTCTCTTCCCCGCCACCGCCTCCCATTTCCCTCCCCCTCCCCCAATTAAGTCCCCCCCCCCTCCTCAGCCCGAAAAGCAATCAGGGTTCCCTGTCCTGTGGGAAGTCCAAGGAAACCCCACCTCCATCCAGGTCTAGTAAGTTGAGCATCCAAACTGCCTAGGCTCCCACAAAGCCAGTGCGTGCAGTAGGATCAGAAACCCATTGCCATTATTCACAGTACTGACCTTCTAATCAGTTTCTGCAGACAGTTTCCTTTTGGGGTTCTCCTTCACCCACTGGAAGTTTACTGGGCTCAGAGTATCTTCTGATATGAGGGCAGTTGTACATCTCACCACCAAGCTACTTCTTGCCACAAATGTTCCCACCTTTCAAAGAGAAATGTTACTGGCAATCACATACAAGGGAAAAATGACTGGTGAGAACTTGCAGGTAGCTAAAATAATTAATCTAACATCTCATTTTACTTAGAAATAATTATATATATATCATTATTAGCAAGCACATGCCATAATATAAATTATCATATGTTCCCTCAAGTCTGTGACTCTTAAACTTGATGGAATTAGAGGAGGCAAAATAATTGATAATGTCCTTGCTATATATCAAGTTATGCTCTAGTTTATTAATGTGAGAATTAAGTATCAAGAAATGACATTTAGACAAACAAACAGTTATGCTGTTTAAATCATTAACTTTTCTAACACAGTTATTCTACTATACAGTCTTACTGTTATGTCAAACTGCTGTTAAGTGACTCAAATATTTAGAAATCACAAATATGCTAAGACTTACATCCCATAAATTTCACACACAAACTCTGTAAATGTGTGTGAATGTGGACACACAATTTACCTTTCCTTGATTCAAAGAGACTTAAAGCCATTTACTCTCCCACCCCCACCCCCCAAAAATTATGTGATACAGCAACATGAAAACAGAAAGATTTAAAAAGCCAAAGTAAGAACAATATGAACTAAAGGGCAAATAATGACAGGAAAGTAAGAGGGAGCCCAAAGTAAGCTTGAAACTCAATGACATTTATGCCACAGGTAGACCAATACTTCAGGCTCTAATCTTTCAAAATATTGATATAAAAAATGAATATAATTTCAAGTCTCACAGAACTCATGAAGAAAAAAATTAATGACATGCTTGGGAAAAGCACCACTGTTGTGAAGGCCAGCAAAGCTACTTGTCAATTCTATCTCAGAAAGGTCATAGTCTCAGACTTTCAGCCCTGCATCAAACAGTTATAACAACTGCCCTGCTTGTCCCCAACCACCAAGAGCCTCCTATTAATGTTTATCATTCACTGAAATCTAGCAAGAATGAAACAATTCCCTTATCACATGAAAACTGCAAATCTATCCCTGTGAACACTCATCATATCAAGAGCTTAGTTTAATCCTCAGACCCTCACACCAAATATGACGGCTTTGTAAAATGGTGGTATAGGAACGGGAATGGGCCAGAAGCAGCCTGAAAGCACCCTTGTCAAACCTCTTTTTACACTGTCCTCCAACATTTAAAATGCATCCTTTATACATATGGAGGCACGCCACTTCACTGCTGTTAAGGACAAGATCAAGATGTTTCAACATTTAAAAATTACCAACTAAGACAGACAGAAAACAGTGTTCCTCTCACGCTTCATACCTGGGCAGACAATATACCCATACACTAAAATCAAAACATACATAAATCTCAAAGAAATTAAAATAGTGCTATTGTATTGAAGTAGGGCCATGAGTCTCACAACCCTTGGTATTTGACCTCTCTTCCCACTGCTACCAGCAATACCGACAGAGGTGACCTCCAACAATCAACTGTGAACACAGTTTACGAACAGTTCTAGAATTCTCTTGTGTGTGCATCTTAACATGCAGAGGTGATTTCTAAATATAAGCCTTGTTTCCTGTGCATGCATCAGAATGACTTTAAAAACATTTGGCCATGTTTCTTTGGCACAGTTCAAGAGAAAATGACCCATAGATTCAAGAAGACCAAGAAATTTTTGTTTTACCAAGCTTACCATGTAACACAGTTGTAAAAGAAGGTTTCCAACAGAATGAACTTGAAGTTTGTAGGTTGTGGTGTTGAAACCTCTCAAAGACTCCTTCATAGGATTGACCTCTCTCTCTGATCCAATTGATTAATGTCACATAAGAAAAATTCCCATAAAACTCTTTGATTTTCTTGGGATTTACTTGAATACTAAATTACAATATTTTAAGAAGAGATACAATCGTCTCTGTCTAGCTTCAACACCCAGTATCTGCCCTTATACTTACAGGTAGGGATTCCCAGGCTCCAACCACTTGCCCCAAACTTCCCAGCTCATCCAGCTCATGGTAAAGAGCCTTCAGACCCTGATCCCAAACTTTTACAGTTGTCTTAGTCCCAGTAATAAAGTACTGATTTACTTGAAGTCCATGGGACAGGGGCAGACAAGAGCAAACCAAACCCAAATAGTAGATAGAAAGAAATAATCAAAATCAGGGCGGAAATTAAGCAAGTAAAAACAATAACAAAAGCAATATGAAGAATTAATGAAACAGTACTAAGTTCTTTGAAAAGATTTATAAAACTATTGCTAAATTAAAGGAGAGAATACACAGATTACTAAAATAAGAATTTAAAAAAGAAAGCATATTCAACAAATTGTGCTGGCATAACTGTATATCAAGATGTAAAAGAATGCACAAAACTCAAGTCCAAATGGATCAAAGACCTCAATATAAAGCCAGCCACACTGAACCTTATAGAAGAGAAAGTGGGGAGTACACTTGAACGCATTGGCACAGGAGACCACTTCCTAAATATAACCCCAGTAGCACAGACACTGAGAGAAACAAATAGTAAATGGGATATCCTGAAACTGAAAAGCTTCTGTAAAGCAAAGGACATGACAAGAAGACAAAACAACAACCTACAGAATGGGAAAAGATCGTCGCTAACCCCACATCAGACGGAGGGCTGATCTCAAAAATATTAAAAATTGATCATCAAAAGAACAAATAATGCAGTAAAAAATATGGGGTACAGACCTAAATAGAGGACTTTCAACAGAGGAATCTAAAAAGACTGAAAGACACTTAAGGAAATGCTCAACATTCTTAGCCATTAGAGAAATGCAAATCAAAACAACTCTGACATTCCATCTTACACTTGTAAGAATGGCCAAGATCAAAAGCACTAATGACAACTTATGCTGAAGAGAATGTCTGGTAGAGGGAACACTCCTGCATTGCTGGCGGGAGTGCAAACTGGTACAGCCCCTTTGGATATCAGTATGGCGATTTCTCAAAAAATTAGGAAACAACTTTCCTCAAGACTCACCAATATCACTTTTGGGTACATACCCAAATGATGCTCAATCTCACCACAAGGGCATGTGTTTAACTATGTTCATAGCAACATTGTTTGTCACAGCCAGAAACTGGAAAGAACCTAAATGCCCCTTGACTGAAGAATGAAAAATAAAAATGTAGTACATTAGCACAATGGAGTACTACATAGCGGAGAAAAATGTCACCTGTAATTTTGCAGACAGATGGATGGATCCAGAAACCATCTATTGAGTGAGGTAACTCAGACACAGAAAGACAAATATTATATGTACTCACTCATAAATGGCTTTTAGACATAAAACAAAGAAAACCAACCTATAATTCACAGTCCCAGAGAACCTAGACAACAATGAGGACTCAAAGAAAGACATACATGGATCTAATTTACATGAGAAGTAGACAAGGACAAGATCATCTTGAGAAAATGGGAGCATGAGAACCATAGGAGAGGGAGAACCTAGACAACAATGAGGACTCTAAGAAAGACATACATGGATCTAATTTACATGGGAAGTAGAAAAGGACAAGATCATCTTGAGAAAATGGGAGCATGAGAACCATATGAGAGGGTGGAAGGAGAGGGGGGAAGAAAGGAGGGGAGCAGAGAAAAATGTATAGCTCAATAAAATCAATTTTAAAAATTTGAAAAAGAAAATAAAGAATTTAAAAGGTAGAAATTACAACATACATCAACAAAATTAATAAAATCATAAGGACATACTTTAAAAATCTATATTACATGAAATAGGAAAATCAAAAAGAAATGAACAAATTGCTATATGCATATAACATACCAAAAATTAAACAATGATGAAACCATTAATTTGAGCAGATCTATCTATAACCAGGAACAAGATTGAAGCAATAATTGAAAGCCTCCCAAATAAGTCTACTAATTTTCCAACTAATAAAAGTCTTGGACCAGATGGATTCACTGCAGAATTCTAGCAGAACTTCCAAAAATAATAATACCAATACTGTCCAAGATAGTTCATGACAAAGAAAAGGAAGCAATTTTCCTAAGCTCTTTTTAGGAAGTCAGTATCACCATGATACTCAAGCCAGAGGATGATAAAAATTAAAATCACAAGCCAATCTCCAAGGTAAACAGAAGATGCAATAAAATACTGGCAAACTGAGTTCAAACTCATTCAAAAAATTCATTATAAGGAAGTGAGTTTCATTCCAGAGATGCAAGGATATTTAAAAATACACAAATAAATAAACATTATCCATTACACAAATAGACTCAAAAGAATAAATCACATGATCAAGTCATTAGATACAGACTATGTCATCATCCCTACATAAGTCATGAAGAGTTAACAGATGGAGGAACCATACCTCAAAAAAATAAAGGCAATATACAGCAAATTTATGGTCAACATCATGAAGATGTTTCTACTAACATCAGGAACAAGGCAAGGGTGCCCCCTCTCCACTCCCATTCAAGTCTTAGCTACATTAATAAGACAATAAGAGAAGGAAATAAAAGAGATATAAATAGGAAAAGAAGCTGTCACAATACCTCCATTTGCAGATGACATGGTTCTTTACATGTGACTCTAAAGACTCCACCCCAAATCTCTCTCTCTTTTTTTTTTTTTTTTTTTTGGCTTTTCAAGACAGGGTTTCTCTGTGGTTTTGGAGCCTTTCCTGGAACCAGCTCTTGTAGACCAGGCTGGTCTCGAACTCACAGTGATCCACCTGACCCCAAATCTCTTATTGCTGATAAATAATTTCAACAAAGTTGGCATGACATAAAACTAACACACACACACACACACACACAGCCTTCCTATATTTCAAGGACAAGCAGACTGAAAAAAGTCAGGGAAACCATCCCATTTATAATAGTCACAAAAAAGTATTAAAATGCTGTGGATAAACCTAAGCAAATAAAATGAAAGAACTCTACAATGAAAATTTTAAACACTGAAAAAAATTGAGTGGTACGGGAGAATTGCCTGTATTCTGTCAATCATGTTTTAAATAAATGCTGATTGGCCAGGCAGGAAATGTAGGCAGGAAAACCAGACAGGAAGTAAAAATTATGTAATGAGAACAGGAGAATTCTGGGAAGGAGGAAGTTGATTCCTCCCACTCCTGCACAGACCAACAAAGCAGCAGGATATGATCTGCCTCACTGAAAAAAGGTATAGAGACACATGGCTAACATAGATCAGAAAAATGGATTAATCAAGATGTGAGAGTTAGCTAGTGAGAGGCTAGAGCTAATGGGCCAATAAGCTTATAACTTATGGAGACCTATGTGTGATTTTCTTTGGGGATAAACAGCTGGGCATACCAGGTGGGACAGAAAACTTAAACAAGCAGGCCTGGCCCTTCGTGTTACAGAATGGCAACCACGTGGATAACTATATCCACAGAAAGCCTAAGAAAGCTTGGAAAAAACTAGAGTCAAACATTTCAGTTTTCAGCTATAGCAGAAAAAAAAAGCTGAGTTGTTTTTAAACGCTGGCTTTCTGGGCTGTCCTGCCAAGGAAAACTCTGACTCTTTCAAGCAGGCGGTCCATACTATGGAGCTATGGACACAATGTTGCAGCTTGCTTCCTGGCAAGGACCTTGAAATGCCATAGGAGCTTTTCAGTGTTGTTTACACACTGTTGCAGCTTGCTTCCTGGCAAGGACCTTAAAACGCCATAGAGTTGTGGCAGAAAACTTCTCCATATTCCTTAGCAAATTAAAGACCCATGTGGTCAGAAAAAGAGGGATATACAGTAAAGAAAGATTCAAAGAGTGAAAAACCTCTAAATGGTTTACAGTGTGTTAAAAATATATACAGGCTAAAGATTAAAGTTCTCAAAAAGAAAGAAAGAAAGAAAGAAAGAAAGAAAGAAAGAAAGAAAGAGAGTAGCCTAGGAGGCAGAGACAGATGGATTTCTGTGAGTTCAAGGATAGCCTGGTTTACAGAGGGAGTTCCAGGACAAAGATACACAGAGAACCTGTCTCAAAAAGCCAAAAGTTAAAAGTAAAAATAAAAGAAATAGAGGTTAAAATAAAGACACGTAAAGATGGAAAATACACAGAGAATCTTTATACTGTATGCTATTATGCTCTCTTTGAATTGTTTGAATGCTGAGGAAGGAGCAACAGCTGCTAAAAGATATTTGCTTATAAATGCTGCATATATGTATTTTGAAATACCTTGGCTTCAAAATTGAAGTCAAAAGGTATGTTACTTTGGAGAAGAGATTTTGCTTTTGTTTCCACAGAAAATGAGAGGCTGTGGATTTATTCAGAGTTAAGAAAAATTAGCTTTGATCAAGGAAGACCACCTGACAAATCTCCGGCAGGAATAGATGGCTCAGATGTATGAGTTCTTCATCCAGAACAGGTTCAAGACTGCTGCCTGAGATGATCAAGACTCACAGGATACTTCAGTCAGGACTTAATGATAACTCTAAATTTTCTTTAGGTCCCCATAAGATTATCAGCACCCCCAAGCAGCTGGAAGTAGCCTGGAATACTATGCCCATATTCCCAAAAAAATGGACTATGGATATTTTTCTTTGTTTTTTTTTAAGAGAGGGAAGTGGTGCAGGAGAATTGTCTGTAATCTGTCAATCATGTTTTAAATAAATGCTGGTTGGCCAGGCAGGAAATATAGGCGGGAAAACCAGACAGGAAGTAAAAATTATGTAATGAGAACAGGAGAATTCTGGGAAGGAGGAAGTTGATTCCTCCCACTCCTGCACAGACCACCAAAGCAGCAGGATGTGATCTGCCTCACTGAAAAAAGGTACTGAGCCACATGGCTAACATAGATCAGAAAAATGGGTTAATCAAGATGTGAGAGTTAGCCAGTGAGAGGCTAGAGCTAATGGGCCAATCAGCTTATAATTTATGGAAACCTATGTGTGATTTTCTTTGGGGATAAACATCTGGGGGGTACTGGGTGGGACAGAAAACCCAAACAAGCAGGACTGGCCCTTCATGTTACAATTGAGGAAGACACTAGAAGATAGAAAGACCTCTCATGTTTGTGGCTTGGAAGAATTAATGTAAAAATGGTCTTTCTACCAAAATGAGTCTATAGATTCAATGGAATTCCAATCAATATTCCAATACCACAGACATAGGGAAACAATCCAAATATTTATATAGAGATACAAGAAGTCAAAGATGGGCAAAGTTACCCTGAAAATAATACTGTGGGAAGTATCAAAAAATGATTTAAAATTAAATTCTGGACCAAGTGTAATGAGAACAGCATAGTGCTGGCAGAAAACCAGACACATCGATCCATCAGTAGACTAGAAATGAGGACCTAGATATAAATCCGTTCAATATCAGTTAACTGATTTTTTTGACAAAGATGCCAAAAATATGCCCTGGAAAAAGATGGCATTTTCAACAAATGGTGCTTGGAAAAGTAGATATCAACATGAAGGAAAATGAAACTAGATCTTTATCTCTCGGTGTACAGAAAACTCACTTCAACATAAGACCTGATACCGGAAAGTGCTACAGGAAAAAATTAGGAAGCACACTTCTACAAGTAATGGCTTTCTGCATAGCTACAGGTAAGAAGTTTCTTAGTAAGACCCAGATACAAGAGGAAATAGACCAACATTCAGCCAAGGAAACTGGGAAATGCAAATCAACAGGACTGAGATTTCATCTTTCTCGTCAGAATGGTAAAGATCAGCAAGACAACCAACAATAAATGCTGGAGAGGATGTGGGGAAAATAGACCCCTCATTCACTATTTGTGGGATAGCAAACTTATCTAGCCACTTGGATAATCACTGGGGAGAATCCTCAGAAAGCAGAAAATAAATGTGTAATATGAGCAAGCTATACCACTCCTCAGTACATGACCAAAGGACTCTACATACTATTTCACAGATCCTAATTCAGCCATGTTATTTGCTACACAACAACCAGGAAATAGAAACAACTTTACTCCCCCTAAATTGATTAATGGATAAGAAAACTGCATTAATATAAACTATAGTAGACTATTCAGGTACAAGGAAAAATGAATTATGAAATTTGTAGGTGAATGTATGGAACCAGAAAAGATTATGTTGAATGAGGTAACCCAAAGAGAGAAAGAAAAATGTCATAATTCACTGTCATCTGAGGTTCCTAGGTTCAAATCTTCAGGTATGAGCATACACCTTGGAATAACTGCAATACTAGTGAAGTAAAAAAGGACCATTCTGAAAATAAGAGGAGGAGATCGAGGTGAATGGCAGTGCACAAGTGACCTGAAGGGGGCAATGGAAAAAATTGGGGTACTTTAATTAGGTGGAAGGCAGAAACGGAAGGAAAAGGGAGTGGGATAAAATCATTGGAAGGATATCTGAAGAAGTCATAAAGAATACTACCCCAAATACCTATAATACATCTAAGTCTATAGTCGCTTATACATACATATTTTCAATGAAAGTTTTCCATCAGGGCTACAATGCTTGCCACAAAAGCCTTATACTATTTAACAAAAACCACAACACAAGGCATGAGAAGCCCCATCATGAATTGTTGCTCATGGTTATCCATGAGACCCTCAAAACATTATTGACTGCTCTTGTCTTAGTTGACTCCCAGAGATGGGAAGTAAGTTCTTATTGTTGAAGGTATCATGGACTTTAGACCCAGGCCCCAGGGGAACTGAGCTGGATCTGATCTAAAAACCTCCTTCATGAGGACTAGCATCTGTGGTAACTTGGAAGCTTTCAAAGGAAAGAGTTAACCAATATTTCTTCTCTGCAATGATGCTTATGAACCACAGCAATGACTAGTATGCCACAATAGCTCAAAGGGTGCAACACTAACTCATAGAACTTGGTGGTAACCAGCAGCTCTCTAATTGGATTTAAGGCCCTCTCCAAAAGAGGGAAATTATGCCTGGTACTAGATAGTTAGCCAAGAACCCAGGACTAGTATAAATGTGGATCTTGGATGAGAACTGCAACTATCACTCTACGAAACAAGCATAATCCCTAACTCTATTCTGAATATTTGTTTTTATAGCCACAGATAAGAGTATTCACAACCCTCATCAAGCAGATTCACTTTGCAACAGATGGATATCATTACAGAAAACTGCACACATCAAAATGCAGAGTTGTGGAAACTGTCCAAACTGATACATCTACAACAGAACTCCTGTCCCTAAAGGCTCAGGGATCATTACAGAAAAGAAAGAAGGGGTGGAAAGATTGAAAGAGTTAGAACAACAGGAAGTTTGCCGTGAGAATTCACCTCCCATAATATAAGAACAAATAAACATATAAAGTCTCATCAACATGACCAAATGTGAGTTGGGTGAGGATAAAACCAATAGACTTGCTAATGTGGAAGGGGGAAATCTCAGGAGCTCTCAACCATAGACAAGAACTGCAAGCTACCAAATAAAACTGAGAACTGGAGAAATAGTCTTCTCTAGGGAAAAGGACATCAACTGGTATTCCAATAACAAACGGTCAACACTGGAGGCATGCATACAGTAACACTGGATGGGCTGAGCAGCCTGTGTTTCTAAATTGTGTGTAACAATGACTACAGAAAAAGAGGCCATGAATTCGAGGGAAAACAAGGTACATGGGAGGAGTTGAGGGAAGAAAGGGAAATTGCAAATTATTTAATTAATAGCCTAAACGCTTACTTAAAAATTAAAATGTGTGCCAGGCTTGGTGGTGAACACCTTTAATCCCAGCACTCAGGAGGCAGAGGCAGGTGGAGCTCTGTGAATTCAAGACTGGTCTGTGGACTGAGTTCCAGGACAAGCTACAAAACTACACAGAGAAACCCCGTTTCAAAACAATTCTTAAATGTGATACATACACACAATGAACTCGGTTGTAAATAAAATGAAAGTAAAATTTTCAGCTAACTAGATGTGACTTGAAAAATTTTACTCAGTAGCTAACTCAGGCCCAGAAACATAACACCTTTATGTTCTTTCAAATGCAGGTCCTAGTTTCATGCGTTTAACTTGGAGAAGTTAGGAAACCAAGAATAGTGACCTTATTGTAGGAGATATATTAGGGAAGGGGAATAGTAAATTATAGGTTAAAAATGAGTGAGGAAGAACACTGGGGTAGAAGGTTTAAGCAGTGAAAGGCATAGGAGTGTGAAGGAAAGGAGGGTCAGGAGGTAAAGGGGAGTTAATAGAAAGGGATAGGCAATGAAAAGCCATATGGAATCCTGCTATATCACAACCCAACTTTTAAAAAAGCAAGTGTAGGGATAATAGAAGACATGAGAAATGGTAGAAGAGTGGGGATATTTAAGATTAAAGCATTAGGCCAGAATGGGTTCAGAGTGATGGAGAACAGGAGGGGTTAGTGGATGAGTTAATCAAAACTAAGACTTTATGGAAAGCCTATGCAAAGCCAAGAATTAGGAAACTAATTTCGAAATATAGCTTCAAAAAATGTTCAAATGGAGCTACTCTTCATGGGCAGGCAATGGTATTCTCAAAGTTATTAAATCAAAATTGGAGTATAAGATACAGGATACCTTTCTATGAGATATTGGTCAAGGAGACCCACAAGGTCTCTAAACCAACACCCGCTATTGTCACTATCCTTGGTCACCAACCCTAACTACATGGTAAGTCTCTATTGATGAGGACATCACACATTTTGGCTGAAGGACATAGAGAAATTCAACCAGACCTGAAAACTTCCTCCCTGATGGCTAGCTTTTATGATACTGAAAGGTGTTGTGTAGGCTGCTAGGAAGACATCAATTGTCTTGCCCAGCCCTGGAGCCTGTATGATATGATACCAAACTGACAAACAAAATGTGCCTTCTGGTTCAATAGTGGGACAATTATTATGAGGCAACTAACCATTTCCTGATAGGATTGGAGGCTTGGTACACAGGAGGAAACTTTATGTTTGGTACTGTAATCCTATCAATACCCAATTGGGTGGTCAGAGACCCTCTTGTTGTTACTTTGCTAAATGGTCATCCTGTCAAATTGCTATCTAAATGTTATATCCATAGACTTGAACTCTTCTCATCATTGGTCAGAGAAGCTTCTCTTTGAAGTGGGCAGCAGTGCACTTGTTTTGAAAACAAAAGATTAGTGTTCAGCCTTAAAAAGGACATTCCCCGCCACCACCACCCCAAACAAAGCTTATGGGAGAACATCAAGGAAGTGGAGCAGGAGAGAATGTAAGACCTGGAGAAGGGAGAGGAGTGCAGTCAAATGCTGTCTTCTGGTAAGGACATGGCTGTTATATTCATAACCTCACAGCAGCTGTGGTTACCTGAACAAGACTTATACAAGATCAAGCTAGGCAAATCGGCATAGATATGATAAATGGTTTCCAGGCCCCCTAATTTAGGAGATATCAGAAGTTGACAGTTGTTGAGTGGGGGGGGGATCCCTCTCTTTCGATGATGTAGCCACAAAGAGGTTTCCCATGTTCCAATGGATAGCACTATACCTGTGACCATATAGGCAGGACTAACTGGGCTTAATGGGTTATCAGAGAAAAGCCGCTAGTAGGGGGTATATTGGAGGATATGAGGGGAATTGGAGTGGCAAAGCAGTGGATAGATATGATTATATTTTATTGCATACATACATGCAATTATCTAAAATATTTAAATAATACATTATTCTTTGTTTAGTCTCCACTATATTGTCAAAATAAGCATATGGAGTGTTTCTAACATTTTATTTTTCATTTCATTCTATAGGAACCACAATATAAATATCACTCAAATAAATATTTTTACCTATGTTAATATTATAGAATTGCTATCCTTTGATGTTTCGTTATAATAAAGATCAGCACAAGGAAGTTTATAAATGAAACAATGCAGATGAGCTTTCTGCTGAAGGTTCTTTAAGATATACTGTCTTCAAGATGTCATGGCTTGAAACAGGCTTCGAAGCAAATGGCCACATTAATCAAGTACAAATGCTACTACAGCAGCTTGAAACTTTATGGATGAAAATGTATTCTGAAAACATTTTGTCAAAGATCTCCAGATGAACTATTTTATTTTAAATAGCAATGCACCCTTATACACTAAGTGTGTGTTCCAAGACCTCCATTGAAACTATGAACAGTTCAAAACCCTCTCTTTATATTGTTTCTTTTACCTTTATATACACATCTATGGTACTGTTTCTTTTGTAATATAGGCACAACAAAAAGACATCAATAGTTAGTATTGGAATAGAAGGTTAATTACTATTGCAACCTGCAAAATAAACATCATTTGGATAGGGTTATTTTGGTTGACTACTGAAAACTGAAACTGCAGAAAATGAACTTGATGATGGATGGAAGTCACTGTACCTATATTTTTTCATAGTTATGCTGTTTTTCTTAATATAGGCAACATTCATCCTTCATGTGGCAGAATGAGCAAAAATATGCCCAGAAATAGCCTGTGATTTCAATATTATGGTAAATAAAACACACCACTGTGAAAGCAACCATATTTATGTTAGGCAAACTTTAACCACAATAAGTAACTATTGTCTTTGGCCACTGCTTTGTGGTCCTCCTATCACTCCATCAATATTTCACAGCCCAGTGGCTCAGAATTACTCAGTCCCAACAAAGTCAATCCCCTGAGCTCAGCATCCTTATTCCCTAGAAGCTTTCTCTTACATAGCAATCCCCTGCCCAGGCCCACAGCCCTGCCTGTTTTGACATCCTGTTCTATTTTCTTCATAGCAGTACCATCTTTTGTTTATTATTGATCTCCTCTACTGGAATGGAAAATGAGAAACCAGGACCCTGTCTGTCTTGTTCTCATGGTCTGATCAGAGCCAAGGCTGCCATATCACAGGCACTCAAAAAATATTTGTCGAATTTAATAGAAGCAGCACAGTGTGTTGCAAATCAATCTGCCAAATATCTGACTCTCCAAATAGAAGCTTATTCACTGCTTGAAATTTTAATGAAGAAGTCCTAAAAATGGTGCGTAAAAGACAAAATGGCTTGCCAAAATATCCAAAAGAATTCAATGAAAATGAAAAAGAATCTCATTTGCACTTCCAAAATGTTTTATAAATGGAAATTTTCTTCTTAGTAAATGCATTTGTAAAATATACAGCCATCCTACCAGTCTTAGCTTGCAACAAACTGAATATTCCTCATGATGCTGTCATGGAGACAGAAAGAAAATTGTCATGCAAAGCTTCACCAAAGACTTTAGAAGATGTTAGAATCATCTCATTCACTATTAAACTCAGTAAGCATTTATCTAATGATGAGGATACAAATGTCAGTGGGTAGACATATTTGAAAAATTGGGCCAGTGGATCATTTAAGAATATTGCTACTTAGGAAACTGACCAATCTGATAATTGATTCATTAATTAACTTAGAACTCCTTAGTCCCATACTGTATTGTGTGAACTTGAAGTCCAGTAACTTGCCTAGGGAAATGTAGGTAGTAAAAACAAAGCTAAGCATTGAGATTTACATATTTCTTTTTTTATTGTTTTTATTGATCTCTATATTTATCCTCTGATCCCCTACTTTTCTTTCACCTAAACTTCTACCCTCTCCCATGGTCCCCACTCTCAATTTACTTGGGAGATCTTGTCTTTTTCTCCTTCCCATGTAGATTACATCCATGTATGTCTCTCTTAGGGTCTTCTTTGTTCTCTAGGTTCTCTGGGTTGTGAGTTGTAGGTTGCTTTTTCTTTGCTTTATGTCTAAAGCCACAATTTACAGTTACAACTTTTTACAAAAGGGTTTCTTTCTTTCCTGCCCAAGAGTCTCTCAGTAGTCTAAGATTTTGCATGTAAGGTTCTGACATATCTAGAATGCCATATCAAGTATGTAAGATTTGTAATTTATTTTTTCTTGATATTTATTGAGCTCTACATTTTTCTCTGCTCCCCTCCCTGCCTCTCCCATCCCCCTTCAACCCTCCCCCAAGGTCCCCTTGCTCCCAATTCACTCAGGAGATCTTGTCTTTTTCTACTTTCTACTTCCCATGTAGAGTATATCTATGTAAGTCTCTCTTAGTGTCTAAATTCTCTGGGATTGTGGTTTGTAGGATGGCTTTCTTTGCTTTATGTTTAAAATCCACCTATGAGTGAGTACATGTGATAATTGTCTTTCTGTGTCTGGGTTACCTCACTCAAAATAATGTTTTCTAGCTCCATCCATTTTCCTGCAAAATTCAAGATGTCATTATTGTTTTCTGCTGTGTAGTACTCCATTGTGTAAATGTACCACATTTTTCTTATCCATTCTTCTATCGAGGGGCATTTAGGTTCTTTCTAGGTTCTGGCTATGACAAACAAAGCTGCTATGAACATAGTTGAGCACATGTCCTTGTGGCATGATTGAGCATCCTTTGGATATATACCCAAAAGTGGTTTTATTAGGTCTTGAGGAAGGTTGTTTCTGAATTTTCTGAGGAATCTCTGCACTGACATCCAAAGGTGTTGTACCAGCTTGCATTCCCACCAGCAATGCAGAAGTGTTCCCTTTTCCCCACAACATCTCCAAAACATACAAAGAACTCAAGAAATTGGACACCAAAAGATCACATAAATCGAATAAAAAAAATAGAGTACAGACCTAAACAGAGAACTCTCAACAAAGGAATCTAAAATGGCTGAAAGACACTTAAGGAAATGGTCAACATCCTTAGTCATCAGAGAAGTGCAAATCAAAACAAACTCTGAGATTCCATCTTACACCTGTAAGAATGGCCAAGATCAAAAACACTGATGACAACTTATGCTGAAGTTTTGTAATTTAAATAAAACAGAAATTGAATGATTAACTTCCTTAATGAGCAAGGAAGGTGATCAGAAGAGGTAGCTCAGCCTAATTTTTGCTCAGGCTTGCTCAGGAATAAGTTTCACAAAGACTGGATTTCCTGGAAGAATTTGCAGTGACGTACAAAGGTGGATGTGAAGACCTCATCATGCATAATCGGCATCCATGGAAAGTCAGTGTGGAGTCCCCATGGGTAGGAATGGAGTAAACTTTACAGAGGAAACTTTAAAGGTTCCTAAATTCCCAACACTGGCTCATATTGATCTCTATAATTTTTGAACTGGGATAAAGAAATAATGGCTTAGTGTTATGTGCCACATGAGATGAATCTGAGACAAATACTGTTCCTCTGTGTCCATCACCTGGTATGCACATTCTGCACTAAGAGCTCTTTTTTAAATAGTCCTGGGAGTATTGGTTCAAATGAGTTATTTTTTTCTTTTTTATAAAAATTGATAATAATATTAACAATTCCCTCTCAGATCACAGGTTTAAACTGACTCTCAAAAGTTTTTAGACTATCTTTTAGTTTTTTTTAATAGAAAATAGATTCTCTTATACAATACATCCCAACTACAGTTTCCCTTCCCTACACTCCTCCTAGTCTCCCTTCACCTCCCCTCTCCCCCAGATCCACTCCCCCTCTGTCTCCTTTCAAAAAAGAGCAAGCCTCCAAGAGACAGCAACCAAATTTAACAAAATAAAATAGGACAAGGCAAGGGTCCTCACACCAAGGCTGGACAAGGCAACACGACAGGAGGAAAAGAGTCCCAAGAGCAGACAAAAGAGTCAAGGACACACCCACTCTCACAGCTAGGAGTCTCGCAAAAACACCAAGCTAACAGCCATAACAGAGGACCTGGTACAGACCCATACAGACCCTGTGCTTGTCATTTCAGTCTCTGTAAGACCATGAGAGCCCTGCTTTTTTGACTCAGTGGGCCATGTTCTCCTGGTATCCTCCATTCCCTCTGATTGCTACAATCTTTTTGCCCACTCTTCAGTGAGATTCGTCTAACTCCTAGGGGAGCTACCCAATGGAGAACTCCAGTTTAGCCTCTTTCTTTGCATAATGTCTGGCTGTGGGTCTCTGTATCCGTTCCCATCTGCTGCCGGAGGAAGCCTCTCTGATGATGATTGCACGAGGCATTGAATTATAAGTATAGCAGAATATTATGAAAATGCACTTCATTGATTTATTTTTGGCCAGTTGTGTTTTGCTCTACTTTATGTCTTTGGACTATCCAGCCTCTGGGTCCTAGCCAACCAGGCAGTGTCAGGTATGATCTTCATCTCAAGACAAAGGCCTCAAGTTAGACCACTCATTGGTTGGCCACTCCCACAAGCTCTGCATCACCCTTATCCTCGTACAACTTTTAGGTAGGATAGACTGAAGATTGGAATAGATTATAGGTGGAAGTTTTTTTTTTTTGGTTCCTGTCTTGGAACTAGCACTTATAGACCAGGCTGGCCTCGAACTCACAGAGATCCACCTGCCTCTGCCTCCCAAATGCTGGGATTAAAGGCGTGCACCACCACCGCCCGGCTTAGGTGGGAAGTTTTTGTTGTTGGGTTGATCTCCCAGTTCTACCACTGGAAGCCTTGCCTGGTTACAGAGGATGACTTGGTTCAGACTTCAATTCCTCTATTGGAGTTCTCACTAGGATCACCCTCATAAACTTCAGGAAGTTTCCACTGTACTAGGTTTCCACACCAAACCCAAATTCCCCCCCAATTCAAGCATCTCTTGCCACACTCTCTCCCTTTCTTCCATCTCCCCCAACACCTGATTACTCCTCTCCCGGTCCCCACATGCCTCAAGTCCACCCACAAAATCTGTTCTATTCCCCTTCCCAGGGAGTTCCATGCATCCCCACCAGAGACTTCCTCTTTACAGCTTTAATGTTATGCATATGGGTGCTTTTCTTGCATGCATGTCTGTGTGCCTGGTGCCTGTAGAGGTGAGAAGAGGTGTCAGATCTCAAAGACCTAGAGTCACATACAATTGCAAGCCACAATATCAGCACTAGAAATCAAGCCTAGGTACCCTGTAACACTAATGTAACACTTATTGGCTCTTAACCAATAAGCCATCTCTTCAGTCCCTGAACCTCCCAAATTTTAAATGACTTTCCCGAGGTCACAGAGTTGATTACTTCATAGTTACACATATGAACCTGAGAACCCCCTTTCTAAGTCCAAAGTTCTTTTATTATTATCAGTGGCTTTACTCATTTTAACACTGGAATCATTTTTTCTCTTGAGTCAGATGTTTTGTAACATCAGTACATGGGGAAATGATGGAGGCTAACTTTTATTAATATAAATATATTTCTGGGTATCATATGCAGCACCTGTTTAGATCACTAGTTAAAAAGAAAAATATATTTTTCTTAATTATTTTAATGAGGTGTTATGAATGACAAATCTGTCTCAGTATCATTTTTTTTCACAAAGTCCTGAGGAATGCTTGCTTATCTGAGGAAAGTAGCTGCAAGTGGTTAACAGGTTTGTTTTATTTTGTTTTGAGGTTTAGGGGTGTTGTTTTGTTTTGTTTTTTTAGAGAAAGGCTGTCCTAAAACTTGCTTTGTAGACCAGGCTGGCCTTGAACTCAGAGATCTGCCTGCCTCTGCTTCCTGAGTGCCTGGATTAAAGGATTAACCACTGCCGAGCTGGTTAACAGTTTGTAATAGTTCTCCTTATATCCCCAGAATATTGCTGAATCAAATTTCTATTCTTCCACCAAACTATTTAAAAACATTTTATTAGACTCTAGGTCAAAGTTTAGAAGCCATAGTGCTTAAACTCTGTTATTCTTTCAACCTCCTATACATTTCTACTATTTAATTTAGTTTAATAACAGAAATCAGCAACTGGAAAACCAGACTAAGGACTGTGAAGAGGGAAGGGAATGAGGAGAAAGAGGAGGGAGAGTGGTGAAAGTGGCTGTTAGAGAATGGAAGGAAGGAAAGAGATCAAAACCTTCAGTTTTAGATCTAGGACAATCATTCTAAATTCAGCAAATAAGCAAATGTAATGATTTATAAAAATGTATTTATAATCCTGTAGTTCAAAGTATTTCATACTGAAGGTGATGCTTTTAAGAGCTTTGTGAGGACTTCTAAATGTGAGGTGAGTGGTTTTCATTTACCTTCAACACAGTGTTTTAAGAAAACTACAATTGACTTTGCTCAATCAACCTAAAACTCAAGGGCAGAGAGAACAACCTTTATGATTGCAAAATGCATTCCCATACTGTCCACCTCAGACAGAGGTGCCTATGGGGCAGGAAGGAATGAGACTAAGCCACAAAAAGGAGAGATCAGAAATGATTAAGAGCAGAAAGTATAAAAACTAAGTGACAGAATGAGAGAAGAGCAAAAAGGGAAGCATCACAAAAGACTAAAGAGAGCTGTACTCCAAAGACCTGGGCTTCCGGGGACATTTTTGCTATTCTGACTCTTCCTTGTGTGAATGGATAACAACTTTAAGCAAAATAAGGCTTGGGAAATTTGCTAAATATCATTTGTTCATCTCTAGACTATTTAGAGAAAAATAATTACATTAGCAAATTTCTAAACATGAAATATAGGAGGTAAACATAAGAGAAAATGAGGAAAATGGGCCTGAGATGAGAAAGTGACTTTTGCACGTTTCCACCTAAAGGCAAACCTTGGATTTAAATGCAGACCTTCTGATCGTTTGATTTGTATCTGGATTACTGCTTTATGTAGCTGCGTACGGCACCATCTGTTTGGACATTTACTTTGTATGCATTGAGAAATTTCTTTCCCAAACGATTCAAAAACAAACTGAAAACCAAATGGCATTATCCAAGTTAATGAAGCATGTTTTTAGATGACTAAATCAATAAATTGGCTACAGCTTAAAAATAAACACAAAAGAAATAGCCCTTATAAAAATGAAGCTTTGCTTAAACATTAATTGAGTCACCAGGGTTTTAGAGTCTTTTGTTTAAACAGGCCTCGTTTTTTGCTGGTTTAGAGGTTTGTATGATTTTTTTTTCCCCATTCTTTAAGGATTTCCCATAAATGAGACCTACAGTCATTTGATAAAGAAGATAAATTGGGCTGTTCAAAGTAGCCAAGAATCCTATTCTTCATGTCTATTTGTCCTCTCATGCTGTATCACTTCCTGGAAGTATTAATAGTTGCATTTCATTTTCTTATATAAATATTTAAGAACTGTAATTTTGCCCAGTTGACATTGGCAGTGCCTATGCACAGGGATGTTTCATTATCTGCTCCTCGAATCAACATAATCTTGTCAAACTTTGTCTCCAATAAATAGGACAGGCTGTATTTGGAATATTTTAATAACCAAGCATAGTCGTATTGCTTTCAGTCATAGCCGGCTTGCAAATCCCCCAACTAAGAGTTGCAGTTACATGGAACAATAACCGTGAGTAGCGTGCCAATATATTTTCATTAGTCAATGACATCCAGCTGCAGAGAGAAATTAGGCTGTGTACTTCAAGCCCTAGCATTCCCTTGTGGCAGTACCACAGCAGGCCAGATTGGCTTCACCAAACCTTCATGCCATTGTTCATCGAATGCTCCAGCTGGGTCGAGTTCATCATAAACAGTAAGTCTGCAATTTTTCAATTCCATATTAGGCTTGGATTCAAAGCCTATTGTAATGTTAGTTGGAAAGCAGACAAGGGGAATATCATCGAGTAACTATTGTTTAAAATGCTCCCTCTCACCCTGTTATTATGGGACATTTGGAAAAAAATAATTGATCTATGGGAAGTTTGGAAACAATGATCAGTTTGGCATTGCTTTGGGTCTTCCCTTGGTCTTTTCATTTGTTTTTAACTACACTCTCATAGAGAAGTCAGTTATTAAATGTTCCAGATCAAAGTAAGCCAAATGGGAACACTTGAATGAAAACCAACACTTCAAATACAAGCAGCAGCATTTCCCAGGTTTGTCTTTGTTAGACAACCAGTTTTTCTTAAGATCCTCCTTCCTCAGTCGTCTGTTCTGGGTTTCCTTGATTGTTTGCTCTTTTTTGCTTTTTTTTCAATTTGTTTTGAGACAGAGGTTTATTCTGTAGCCCAGGCTAACCCTGAACCCTATGTTTCCTTCCTCCCTCAGCCTTCCAAGTGCTGAGATTGTAGGAATGTGCCATCATGTCAGCTTCTACTCTCATTCTTCTTAAAAAGCTAAGATATCTTTTTCATGATGGATGATTCCAGTACTCCATCTCTCCCAGTGTGTGTGTGTGTGTGTGTGTGTGTGTGTGTGTGTGTTTAATTTGCTCCGCACCACTCCATACCTTTACAGGAACAGAAAGATAGCAATGGTTAAGTGGCCTATGCTAGTAGTACATCAATGTTATCCACTGTGGTGGAAACCCCAGGCAGATGGGCAACCCAGCTTCTGAGGGAAGATGCTATTCTAGGAATAACGCATGAACACAGTTTTACTAGTATGATACCTAGATATAAAACTAGCCACAAATAACTGCCCAGACCTTCGAAATTTGCCTAGCCTGATGATGTCAGTCCTTGGTGCCAAGTCTGCAGTTTATATGTAGGGGTTTCTTGTCCCTAACCAAATATTAGACCATCAGGTTAAAAATGTATACACACACACACATATATAGATGAGCGAGAGCATAACCACACAAGCACATGAACTCAGGTGCATGCACTCACACAAATCTCTCTTCCCCACAGATTTTAATGTAATTGCTCTAGATTGAATCTAGGCATGGGTATTTGTTTTTAAGGCTGCTACAACCAAGGACTAAAACACTGCTAGGAAACAGTTATAAAAATCTTAACTAAAGACAGCTAAATCCTGATCCTTTAATTTTAGATAAAGCTGTCAACATTTACAAAAGCAGTCTCTGGAAAAGAGAGGGGGGGAAAGGGGAGACAGGAGGAAATGAGGGAATGAGAAGGGGGCGAGGGATTGAGAGGAAAGAAGAGGTGGGGGAAGAATGGAGGGACTAAAACAGGCCCATTGGCTGTCATCTCGACAGAATTTCCTAGCATTGCAGTTTCTAATGGGATTTTCGCAACTCAGATCATTATGAGAGAGGGTGAATATAGGGTCTGTGCAGAACTGGAAATTGTAAGTCATGAAAGAATTAACTAGGTACCAAAAATGCCAAGCTAAAAAGGAGCAATTGTTGCTAAGACTTAGATAATCATTGCTCTGAAAGAATGCTAGGCCCATTTGGCAAAATATCTTGAGTTTTCAAAGAAACTTAAACATCTCCTAAACTCCCCCAATTTTAAAACACTGGGTCATGTAAATTTCTTATAAGTAGTTTACAACTTTCATGCATCAAAATTTAAGAGAACAAATCAAATACATTCTCTCTGAGTATTAAATCATTAACATAAACAAAGTAGTTAAAAAGCAAAAAGAAAACTCAAAGAAACAATCCAGTTTCATAATGTTAGTTTTAACAAGGGGGTGGGGAGATGAAAGAAACAGAAGCCTTAAAAGACAACAGGAACATTCTAATGATGTAGCAAATGTTAGGATTCTGGATTCTATATCCAGGTTCTACATTGACAGCAAAGTGAAACCATCCTTGTCTCTGAACCTTAGAATATTTGCATACTTGGATAGCCAAGGTTATACCTTGGGTAACAAAAGCAATGGCAGGTAAAGTGATGATGTTACATAACTTATATGGTGACCATCAAATCATTTATATTTAGTTCATTTATATTTGTTTATTTATTTATTTATCTATGTATTTTTATTCTTTAAGCTCCTGTCACCCAGCCCTCAAATAAATACACTGAGATTTCTTAATTATGAATGCCCAGCTTGACTTGTTTCTAGTCAGTTTTCCTTAAATTATCCGGTTTCTCTTTAACTACATTTTACCTTTTGGCTTTTTACCTTTCTTTATTCTAGATTTCTTTCTTTCCTTCTTACTCCATGGCTGACTGTGTGGTTAGGTGGCTGGCCCCTGGTGTCCTCCTTTCCTTCTCCTTTTCTCCCTCCTCCTTCCTCTTTCAAGCCCAGAGTTCTCCTCCAATTTATTCTCTCTGTCCACCAGCCCTACAGATTTCTCTCTCTCCTGTCTAGTCATTGGCCATTCAGCTCTCTTTTAGACCAATCCATTTTAGATAGGCAAAGTAACACAGCTCTACAGAGTTAACAAATGCAGCATACAAAGACTGCAACATATCTTTGCATCATTAAACCAATATTCCACATAAAGCCTTTCTTTTTTGTTTAAACAGAAAAAGGGGAAATGATGGAGGAGGGTCATCTTTCTATCTGTTGATTTCATTGGTTAAGCAATAAAGAAAACTGCTTGGCCCTCATAGGTTAAAACATAGGTGGGTGGAGTAAACAGAACAGAATGCTGGGAGAAAGAAGCTGAGTCAAGGAGTCGCCATGATTCTCCCACTCTAGGCAGACGCAGGTTAAGATCATTCCTGGTAAGCCAGCTCGTGGGCTACACAGATGATTAGAAATGAGCTAAATTAATATGTGAGAATTAGCCTAGAAGAGGCTAGATAGAAATGGGCCAAGCAGTGATTAAATGAATACAGTTTGTGTGTTGTTATTTCGGGCATAAGCTAGCCAGGCAGCCGGGGTGCTGGGGATGCAGCCCCGCCGCCCTTATTACTATAGTAGCATACATATCTTAAACTAATATTCCACTAAAAATATTTTAAAAAGCACAGAGAGTGCTCTGTGTTTGTGACTCAGGCTAAGGAATGAAATTGTGACATAAAAACCACTGAATTCCTGTGTTGAATTACACACTCAGCAGGGCCTTAGGTGAAGAAAAATGGCTCCACTAGTTTATAGTCAACTGAAACAGAACCTAACCAGATCTAACTGCTTAGAAATAAAATTCTTTTAGTAGCTTCCTGTGGCTTTATAACAAAACTAAAGAGAATAAACAGTTCTTGAAAGAAATCAAGCTAACTAAACATACAAATAGAAGTTGAGAAGGGAGGGCATTATGATTGTGGCTATACGTATTTACCCAGTTGCTAGAAGAAACATTCATTGCCCCAAATTATATACTTTTCAAACAAACTGTCTATTATGTCAAACCATACAAAATTTTCAATTGTTTACACATTCTTAAACTACAAAGTAAAACCACATATAGGTGTTTATCATTTGGTTCTCCATTATTGTGGTTAAGCTAGTTAGCCATGGAGGTCCCAGGCTTTATCTCTGCCCTCAACTCTGACCCAATTGCTGAGGCTACAGGTATACATAGCCATGCCTAACTTTTACCTCAGTGCTAGGAATTAAAACTCAGATTTTCATGTTTACTCAAAAAATGCTGTAACCAAACAAGTCAACCCACCAGCGTACACATTTCCTTAGTTAGAACTTTTCAAAGACTTCTTGCCCCATATTGAATAGGCTGAAACTCCTAGACAATATCAAAAGTCAAAGATGGGATGGCTCTTGGTTGCCTCTCAAGTACTATTCTCAATATCTGCACTCTGGTCATGTTGGCTTTCCTCTGACTCCTCCAATAAGCCAATGCTTATCCTACTTTTTGGGATTTCTTCTCAATAATTTGTCTGCCTGGGAAGTTGTTTTTTTCTCCAACATTCACCTCAATTTCTCACCATCTCACTCTGCTACACCACTTTAATGACAGGACTTGGAGCTACTCAATTTATATCATGGCGAATTATAAAAAATGATCTTTGAAATCCCAAATGACATCAAGTGTCTTATGCAATGAGATAAGTCTGTGGGAGGTTAGGCATTTTTTCCACTGATAAATGGTGAACCCACTCCGTTATCATGTACTGACTTTAAAGATAATATAGTCAGGAACGCGAGGGGTGCACCCACACACTGAGACAATGGGGATGTTCTATGGGGAACTCACCAAGGCCAGCTGGCCTGGGTCTGAAAAAGCCTGGGATAAAACCGGACTCGCTGAACATAGCGGACAATGAGGACTACTGAGAACTCAAGAACAATGGCAATAGGTTTTTGATCCTACTGCACGTACTGGCTTTGTGGGAGCCTAGGCAGTTTGGATGCTCACCTTACTAAACCTGGATGGAGGTGGGTGGTCCTTGGACTTCCCACAGGTCAGGGAACCCTGATTGCTCTTCGAGCTGTTGAGGGAGGGGTACTTGGTCAGGGGAGGGGGAGGGAAATGGGAGGCGGTGGCGGGGAGGAGGCAGAAATCCTTAATAAATAAATAATATTAAAAATATATAGTCTATATTATAACTAGTAATGAGAAAGCCAAGGTTCAAAAAATGCTAAGTTAATTTGCTACATCACAATAAACAACATAAGGTCCTTAAGTTTCACGAAATCTTTTTTAATCACAATATGGAGGCTGTTGGCTTTTGAAATGGAACAAGTTTGTTACTGTGGAAAGGGTAAAAATAAACATTTAGTCAAGAAAGTAATTCAAAATGCATATATTAGGAAGTAGTGAGGTTATAACAATAAATGAAAATCTGAGCTACAGAATATTAATTTTTCCTTTTTCCTTTTTGAGATTATAGTCATTTCTCTTTTCTTTACCTCCCTTCAACATCTTCCAATGTTCCTCCCCTTGCTCTCTTTCAAATAATGATTTTTAATAGTTCCTGTTACAAATACACACATGAATACACACATATATAGATACATATATACATACATACAGTGGTATAAAGATAACATGCTGGTATGCTTGGTATACAGATAATATGGCCCTTATAAAAGAATAAGGGACTGTTTAGCACTTTTGCATTTTGTAGAATAATTTGTGAATAAATGTTATGTGTTCTTCTTTGGAGGTGTGTTAGAATTCTTCACTGACTCTATTTTGCCCTGGGAATTTTACACATATTTGACTACATGTTTTCAAGGATGATCATTTGGTATTGAATAACTACCTGGTGTACTCTTCCCATGGAAAGACTGTGACCTTGGGTGTTTACATTCTGTACAGCGGATGAAAAGACACTCTTCATGAAAATCACTTCTTTGATACATAAACCTTAGGCCTTTCAATGTCACAGTATTTTTGTTACTAGATTAGCTCAGTATCCAACAGAAAGAACAAAACGATCAACTCCCAACGACATAGTGAAGAAGCTGCTGTTTGTAGGTTCTAGAGTACATCTTGACAGAAAGGCCTCAAACCAAAGAATCTTTTTTTCTAATTCAAACCAAGCTATTAAACTGAAATAAAGAAGGAAGGCACATTAGGACAAGAAACAGCTGATTGAGAATAGTAGCTAAGATTTAAACTAAATAAACTACTTCCCAAGAGACCTTAAAAATTAATGCTTGCCAGTCTAGGTGTTAAGTGGAATATACAGCAATAAATTTGGTGGATATGTTCATTAAATTTCTGGAACAGAAATCTGAGGATTTCCCAGGAGTCTCCAAAAATGACAGCAACAAAGAGAACCAAATATTTATTTTGTCAAAATACTTCACCATAAATAGAGGTAGAGCTGGTTTAGTAAAACATTCCAAACTAGCAAGTCAACAGCAGAAAGTTCAGGAAGCATTCATTCACATAGTCTAATTAGAACCAAATTCTGAAAATTTAAATTTTATTCTTTTTCATAATTATTCTACGTAGAACCCAGCAAAAGGTACCTTATTCAGCACACAAGGGATACAATTGAGTAAGAATATTTTAAGAAGAAGGCTGAAAGAAAATGGTGATTTAACTGTAATAAATATCTTGCTTATGGTACATTTGAAATCTAAATTGGACAATATGTAATAATTCTCACATCTCTCAAAACATCATGTAGAATATCAAGGTCTTTTCTTAATGAAAGTAGTCAAAACATAAAAGAATTGTTTTTCAAGAGTTATTTTAATATAATTGATTTTACCTACAATGACCACCCCCATCTCTTCTAAGCTCACTTAAATCTCTGCCATTCAGACCAAAACATCCCCTGCCATCAAGAACAGATAGATTAGATATATAGATAGATAGATAGATAGATAGATAGATAGATAGATAGCATATATGTATATATATTTAACATATGAGCCTGTGTAGGCCATTATTCTTCAAACCACAACATGTGATGTGGGATTCTCCTCTGTGTGCTATGGATATGTTTTAGTACCATTGGTTAATAAAGAAACTGCTTTGGCCTATGGCAGTGCAGAATGTAGTAAGGCTAGAAATCCAAGCAGAGATAGAAAAGGAAATAAGATGGAGTCAGAGAGATGCCATGTAGCTATGGAGGGAGACAGACACCAAAAACTTACTGGTAAGCCACAGCCTCATAGCAATACACAGATGAATAGAAATGGGTTAAGTTAGGATTTAAGAGTTGTCTAGAAATGTGCCTGAGCAATTGGACAAACAGTGTTGTAATTAATATAGTTTTGTGTGATTATTCAGGCCTGGGTGGCCAAGAAAGGAAAGTGCAGTCTCCATTTACAAACATGTGTTCGCTGAACTTGATAATAGAAGCAAAATGTTTAGGAGAATAAAGAGGACTGATGGGAGGGAGAGGGGAGAGGGAAAAAAGGGTGTTGGGGAAATATGTTCATTATATTTTATACATATATATAAAATATTGTATGAAAGCATCCTTATGAAACCTAGTTCTAGATACAATGAATATATGCTAAAAATGCAAAAATTGGTAAAAGTCCGCCACTGGGATAAATGGTGAATTTGAAAGATAATTTCAAAAAACTTGTTTATAAATTCATAAATTTCTATTTTATTATTTTTTTCATTTTACATATTAGCCCCATTTCCTCCTCCCTCCCCTTCTCCTGCAGCCCCACTCCATCCACCACTCTGTGTGGGTAAGGCTTCCCTTGAGGATTCAACAAAGTCTGGCATACTAAGTTGAGGCAGAACCAAGCCCTTGTTCCCTGTATCAAGGCTGAGCAAGGTAGACCACCATAGGGAATGAATTCCAAAAAGCCAGTTCATGCACCTGGGATAAGTCCTGTTCCCACTGCCAGCCTCCCCCACCCACCCACCCAACAGATCAAGCCACATGACTGTCACCCGCATTCAGAGGTCCTAGTTCGGTCCCATACAGGTTCCCCAGCTGTCAGTTCATAGTCCATGAGCTCCACTAACTCAGGTCAGCTGTCTCTGTGGTTTTCCCAATCATGACCTTGACCCCTCCTTGCCACATGATCCCTCCTCCTTCTCTTCAACTGAACACCAGGAGCTCAAATCAGTGCTTAGCTATAGATTACTGAGTCTGCTTCCATCAGTTCCTGGATGTAGGTTCTAAGATGAAAATTGGGGTAGTCACTAATATGAGTATAATGGAAGGCTAGTTCAGGCATCCTCTTTTGTTGCGCAGTGTGCCCCCGTGTCTGCGCTCTGTGCACTGGCACCCAGTTCCCGAGCTTCGGGCAACGGGCTGGAGTTTAAAATACACAGACACAGACAGACACAGAGACAGTGATATGGGTCATCCTTGAATTCCCCAAGAATGCCCCCTTTATTGTGTTCAGGGGCAGATTATATAGAGATAGCCACGCACAGCCAAACCCACCAGAAACCACTCTCCTGCCATCAGGAACTCCTGGAGGTCTCAGAGCAGCTGTAGGCACTCACACAAGAAATTCAGGATCTGGGGTCTCACTGCTCCCAACACTCTTCACTATTATTAGGAGTCATCCTTTGGTCTTCTGGGAATTTCTCCAGCTCCAGGTTTCTCTCTAACTCCATACTGGCTTCCTCTATAAAAATATCACTTTCAATGCCCTTCCTTCCTGTCCCCTCCCCAATTCAGCCATTTTGAGCCCTCATGCTTCCATCCCACATCCTTTCCTTTCTATCTCCCTCACAGTTTACCCAGGAGATCTTAACTATTTCTCTTTCCTGGAACATTCTATGTGTGTCCTTCTTAGGGTCCTCATTTTTACCTAACCTCTCCGGGGTTATGAATTATAATTTGGCTATTCTTTGTGTTATGTCTAATAGCCATTATGAGTGAGTAAATACAGTGTTTGTCTTTCTATATCTAGGTTATCTCACTCGGGATTGTATTTTCTAGCTCCATCCATTTGCCTGCAAATTTCAAGAGGTCACTGTTTTTACCACTGAGTAATAGGTTGGGGTTAATGCAAGGATTGTATAAATGTACCACATTTTCTTTATCCACTCCTTGATGGAGGGGCATTTAGATAGTTTTCAGGTTCTGGCTATTATGAATCAGACTGTTATGAACATAGTTGAGCAAATGTCCTTGTGGTATGATTGTGAATCTTTTGGGTATATGCACAAGAGTTGTATTGCTGGGTCTTGAGGTAGAATGATTATTAATTTTCTGAGAGACTGCCATACTGATTTCCAAAGTGGCTGTAAAAGTTTGCACTCCCACCAGCAGTGGAAGAGTGTTCCCCTTACTCAACATCCTCTCCAGCATAAATTTTCATCAGCATTTTTTATTTATCCATTCTGATATGTGTAAGACGTAATGCTAGAGTCATTTTGATTTGCATTTCCTTAATGGCTAAGAATATTGACCAATTTCTTTTTTTTTCTTTTTTTTTTTTTTTTTTTTTTTGGTTTTTCGAGACAGGGTTTCTCTGTGGTTTTGGAGCCTGTCCTGGAACTAGCTCTTGTAGACCAGGCTGGCCTCGAACTCACAGAGATCCACCTGCCTCTGCCTCCCGAGTGCTGGCATTAAAGGCGTGCACCACCACCGCCCGGCTTATTGACCAATTTCTTAAATGTGTTTCAGCCATTTGAGTTTCTTCTGTTGAGAAATCTGTTTAAATCTGTATCCCATTTTTAATTGGATTATTTGATATTTTGAGGTCTAATTTCTTGAGTTCTGTATCTATATTTTGTAGATAAGCCCTCTGTCAGATGTGGGGTTGGTAAAGATCTTTTCCCAGTCTGTTGGCTGCCATATTGTCATATTGACCATGTCCTTTGCCGTACAGAAGCTTCTCAGTTTCAGGAGGTTCCATTTATTAATTGTTGCTCTCAATATCTGTGCTACTGGTGTTATATTCAGGAAGTGGTCTCCTGTGCCAATGTGTTCAAGGCTACTTCTCACTTTCACTTCTATGAGGTTCAGTGTGGCTGGACTTATGATGAGGTCTTTGATCCATTTGGACTTGAGTTTTGTGCATGGGAAAGATATGGATTTATTTGCATTCTTCTACATGCCGACATCCAGTTATGCCAGCACCATTTGTTGAAGAGGCTTTATTTTTCCAGTGTACAACTTTGGGTTTTTTTTTGTCAAAAATCAGGTGTTCATAGCTGTGTGGGTTAATTTAAGGGTTTTCAATTCAATTCCCTTGATCCATGTGTCTGTTTTATGCCAACACCAATCTGTTTTTATTACTATAGCTCTATTGTAGTGCACAAAGTCAGGGATGGTGATGGCTCTGGAAGTTCCTTTCCTGTACAGGATTGTTTTGACTATCCTGTGTATTTTGGCTTTCCATATAAAGTTGAATATTGTTCTTTTAAGGTCTGTGAAGAATATTGCTGGGCATTGCATTGGATCTGTACATTGCTTTTGATAAGACTGCCATTCTTACTACATTAGTCCTACATATCCAAGAGCATAGGAGATCTTTCCATTTTCTGATATCTTCTTCAATTTCTTTCTTCAAAGACTTAAAGTTCTTGTCATATAGGCCTTTCCCTTCTTTGGTTAGAATTACCAAAAGATAATTTTACATTATTTGTGGCTATTGTAAATGGTAATGTTTTTCTGATTTCTTTTTTAGACCATTTATCAATTATATTTAGGAGGAAATCAAACTGAATAAATGCAGGTATGTTCCTTTTATCCCTGATCTCTCCAAGACCATTATCATGAATCAGTGTTGGATTTTGTCAAAGGCTTTTTCAGCATCATGTGGGCTTTTTTTTTCTTTCAGTTTATTTATGGTGGATTACATTGATCAGATTTTCATATGTTATACCATCCCTGCATCCTGGAATGATGTCCACTTGATCATGGTGGATGACTTGTTTTGATGTGTTATTGGATTTGGTCTCCCAAAACTATTTTACTGAGTATTTTTGCCTCAATGTTCATGAGAGAGAAGTGGTTTATAATTCTATTTCTTACTTGCATCTTTGTGTGGTTTGGTTTCAGGGTAACTGTGGCATCATAAAAAGAGTTTGATTTCCTTCTGTTTCTATTGTGTGGAACAATTTGATGAGTGTTGGTATTTGATTCTTTGAAACTTTGGCAGAATTCTCCTCTGAAACCATCTGTCCCTGGGCTTTTGGGAGGGGGCATTTGATGACTGCTTCTATTTTCATAGGGGTTATAGATCTATTTGTGTAGTTTATCTGCTCTTGATTTAATTTGGTATGTGGTACCTACCTAGAAAATCATCCATTTCACTTGCATTTTCTACTTTTGTGGAGTATAAGTTTTTGAAGTATGACCTGATGATTCTCTGGGTTTCCTCAGTGTCTGTTATTTCTTTTCATTTCTTATTTTGTTGATTTGTATATTCTTTCTTGGCCGTATGCTTAGTTTGGATAAGGGTTTGTCAATCTTGTTTATTTTCTTGAAGAACCAACTTTTTGTTTCATTGATTCTTTGCATTGTTCTCTTTGTTTGTATTTTATTGATTTCAGCCCCCAGTTTGATTATTTCCTGTTATCTACTCCTCCTGGGTGAGTTTGCTTTTTGTTTCAGAGCTTTCAGTTGTGCTGTGAAGTCACTAGTGTAAGCTTTCTCCCTGTTCTTTATGTAGGCATTTTATTCCATTTTTTTTGTATCTGTTGAAGTTTGCTTTGTTACTGAGTATGTGGCCAATTATAAAAAAGGTTCCATGAGATGCTGAGAAGAAAGTATATTCTTTTGTATTTGTTGTGTTCTATAAATGTCTTTTAAATCCATTTGAGTCATAATATCTGTTATTTCTCTTATTTCCTTGTTAAATTTCTATCTGGCAGACCTGTCCAGTGATGACAGTGGCATTTTGAAGTCTCCCACTATTACTGCGTGGGGTGTGATGTGTGATTTAAGCTTTAGTAATGTTTCTTTTACAAGTGTGGGTGCACTTGTATTTGGGGCATAGATGTTCAGAATTGAGACCTCATCTTGATGGGTTTTTCCTGTGATGAATATGAAATGTCATTCTCCATACCTTTTGATTAATTAGTTTAAAATCTATTTTGTTAGATAATATGATAGCTAAAAATTCATAATTTTCATCTCACTGTAGTTGGATAGATTTTACTCCGTTCTTGGGTAGAAATCTATCCAAAGCTATGCAACCAGAAATAAAGAGAAACCTTTGGAGGCAGGGTTTATTTCTATATATATTATATATTATATATAAAAGAAAATTGGTCTGACAATAGAGGAGTAAGATTATGATACATCATCAATTGTCATTTTTTAATCCCCCCTAGATTTTATATTTTAAATTTTCATGCTGCAATGTTTTATTGAGTATATATATCTATGCAGCAATGCACACATTTGTGTGTGCTTCTGTGATGGGAGTGATTTTTATACATGTACTTCACCGCTGAGCTTCATCCCCTGCCCTATTTGTTGTTTTTTAGTGCTGCATGTCTTTTATGTTATTGAATTACCTTTTTCTAGGTTATGTCTCATCAGGGAAGTTCTAGGTGATATTTAAGAAAACGCTGTAAAACAACAGCCTCCCAGCAGGAGAAGCCATAATCGAAATGTCAACCATTAAGTGAACAAATAACAAATTCTAGGAAAATGGAGATAAAAAGGAATCCACTAGTTTCTTATATATTCACAGAGCTAAATAATATGCATACATATATACTTTTGAATATGTTGATTACCTCTCCTTTGAATGCCCATTTGTATTTTAACACGTGGATATCTGAACAATTATTTTTCTTTCTTTCTTTCTTGCTGGCTTGCTTTCTTGCTTTCTTGCCTTCTTGCTTTCTTGCTTTCTTTATTTTTCCATTCAAAAGTTTACACTTCCTCCCCTCCTCCCATTCCCCTCCCACTCCCCCACTCATCCTCCTTCCTTCCCCTCCAGTCTTAACAGAGGGCAGGGTACCCTGCCCTGTGGGAAGTTCAAGGCCCTCCCCTCTCCATCCAGGCCTAGGAAGGTGCGCATCCAAACAGACTAGGGTCCCAAAAAGCCAGTACATGCAGTAGAAACAAGTCCCAGTGCCATTATCAATGGCTTTTCAGTCAGCCCCCATTGTCAGCCACATTCAGAGTTCGGTTTGATCGCATGCTCGTTCAGTCCCAGTCCAGCTGGATTTGGTGAGCTCCCATTAGATCAGGACACTGTCTCAGTAGGTGAACCAACCCCTCATGGTCCTGACTTCCTTGCTCATATTCTCCCTCCTTCTACTCTTCAACTGGACCTTAAGAGCTCAGTCCAGGGCTCTGATGTGGGTCTCTGTCTCTTTCTCCATTCGTCGCTGGATGAAAGTTCTATGATGATATTCGAGATATTCATCAGTGTGATTATGGGACAAGGCCAGTTCAGGCACCCTCTCCTCTGTTCCCCAAGGGCCTAGCCGGGGACATCTATGTGGACACTTGGGATCCCTTCTAGAGCCAAGTCTCTTGCCAACCCTAAAATGGCTCCCTTAATTAAGATATCTTCTTCCCTGCTCCTATATCTGCCCTTCCTCCATCTCAACCCTCCCACTCCCCCAAGCTCTTCCCAATCCTTCCCTTCTCCATTCTCTCTCCCCCTCTCCCCTTACTCCCACCCCACCCCCATGCTCCCAACTTTTTCCCAGCAATCTTGTTTGCTTCCAAATCCCAGGAGGGATTTGAGTTCACCTTATTATTTGGCTTCTCTAGGCTTGTGAACTATAGGCTCAATGACCTTTGTTTATGGCTAGAGTCCAATAATGAGTGAGTATATACCATATTCATCTTTTTAGGTCTGGGTTATGTCACTCAGGATAGTGTTTTCTATTTCCATCCATTTACATGCAAAACTCAAGATATCAATTTTTTTACTGCTGAGTAGTAAGTACCTAATGTGTATATGTTCCACACTTCCTTTATCCATTCTTCCATTGAGGGGCATCTAAGTTGTTTCCGGGTTCTGGCTATTACAAATAATGCTGCTATGAACATAGTTGAACAAATGCTTTTGTAGTATGATTGGGCATCTCTTGGGTATATTCCCAAGAGTAGTATTGCTGGATCTTGAGGTAGGTTGACTCCCAATTTCCTGAGAAACCACCACACTGATTTCCAAAGTGGTTGCACTCCCACCAGCAATGGATGAGTGTTCCCCTTACTCCACATCCTTTCCAGCATAGGACAAAAAGGCAACATACTGAATGGGAGAAGATCTTCACCAACCCCACATCAGACAAAGGTCTGATCACCAAAATATATAAAGAACTCAAGACTAGACATTAAAATTCTAAATAACCCAATTAAAAAATGGGGCACTGAACTGAACAGAGAATTCTCAACAGAAGAAGTTCAAATGGCCAAAAGATACTTAAGGTTATGTTCAACCTCCTTAGCAATCAGGGAAATGCAAATCAAAACAACTTTGAGATACCATCTTACATCTGAACAATTCTTAATGTATGTCTCCAGAGACATTACTGTTCCGATATTGGTACTGTCCATTTTTTCAGTCTATTTGGTACACCTAAATTTCCTCTCCTGAAACCTCTAAATTCAGATCTGACTATGGGTATTATTACCAAGGAAAGTAGAATGGGATTATTTTTCAGAAAAAAAATTAACAAGTTGAAGATTCAAATATCTCAAAAACTGCTAGGCTCTTACCCAGAGCTGACAAAGAAGCACTTCTGGGCATTTCAGAGGGGAAAAATTCATAAATTTATTGCATCCTGCCAAGAAGTAGAGAATTTAAGCACATCTGGTCACAAAGAAATTTTATCCCTTAGAAACTGGTAGCAAGTGCTGGATTCTTTTTTTTTCTGTATAAGTTTTAAAATTATTATTTTTGTAGAGTTATTGAAAATCTAGATGAGGTAGAGTAGTTACTAAGTGTCACATTACGATTGAGAACATCACATGGATGAGCAGGATAGGAAAAGAATGTATCAATGATGAGGAATGACAACTACCTGTTTTAATTAGGGTTGCTGTTCCAGTAATGAAGCACAATGAGCAAAGCAAGTTACAGAAGAAAGGGTATTTGACTTATATTTCCACATCATAGTCCATTATTGAAGGAAGTCACAGCTGGAATTCAACTAGAGTATGAACCTAGAAGCAAGAGCTGATGCAGAGGCCATGAAGGAGTGCTGCCTACTGATTTGTTACTCTGCTTTGTTCATCCTGCTTTCTTTTTTTTTAACTTTTTTTTATTGAGAAAAGAAAAAAAATTTCCTTCTCCTCCAAGCCTCCCATTTCCCTCCCCCTCCTCCCACCCTTCTCCCCCTCCCCCCACTCCTCTCCCCCTCCCTCTCCAGTCCAAAGAGCAGTCAGGGTTCCCTGCCATGTGGAAAGTCCAAGGTCCTCCCCCCTCCGTCCATGTCTAGGAAGGTGAACATCCAAACTGGCTAGGCTCCCACAAAACCAGAACATGACGTAGGATCAAAACCCTGTGCCATTGTCCTTGGTGTCTCATCCGCCCTCATTGTTCAAAACAACTTTGAGATATCATCTTACACCTGTCAGAATGGCTAAAGTCAAAAACACCAAGGATAACCTTTGCTGGAGAGGTTGTGGAGGAACGGGTACCCTCATCCATTGCTGGTGGGAATGCAATCTTGTGCAACCACTGTGGAAGTCAGTGTTTCGGTTTCTCAGGAAATTCGGGATCATCTTACCCCTGGACCCAGCAATACCACTCCTGGGAATATACCCAAGAGATGCTCTATCATATGACAAAAACATTTGTTCAACTATGTTCATAGCAGTATTATTTGTAATAGCCAGAACCTGGAAACAACCTAGATGCCCTTCAATGGAAGAATGGATGAAGAAAGTATGGAATATATACACGCTAGAGAACTACGCTGCGGTAAAAAACAATGACTTCTCGAATTTTGCATGCAAATGGATGGAAATAGAAAACACTATCCTGAGTGAGGTGTCCCAGACCCAAAAAGATGAATATGGCATATACTTTTAATAAGCAGGGTATCCAGAGAGAAAATCCTGAGACTATAGGCACCTCTTGGTCTGCTCTTGCTAACTACTCAGCCTTCAAAGGTTTCTGATTCTCAGTTTGTGGAGAGGTTAGTTTAGCTCACACACACTGACAAGTTATGAACTAAAAACTTATATGTGCCTTTTTTTTATCATAGAATCCTTAGTCTTTACAATGCAATGTGTATACCTTTAAAACTGTCCACACCTTAGGCCGTGAAGTGCTTATTACTTTTCCATTTCACTGTTTAGACAATTCCCTTCCAAACTCTAAGGAGCCATTATCACTGTTATTTATTACTATAAAAATAGTGATGATGCGAGAGCCTAGAAATTATCATTGTTAGTCTGATCTAGGCTTTGCAAGGAAAGCTGTTGCTGATTCCTGTCACTTCTGAAATTGCTTGTCACTATTCAGAGAAATGTATAAATTGTAACAGCTGTAAGAGGAGCAACGACTCTCTTGGTGCTCATTATGAAAATTGTTTGTTCTAATGCATGTTCTGAAAAGCACATTTTTTTTTCTAAAATGACCCATAATGTCTTGAAATTTAACTAATTTTTCCCAACGAGTAGGAAAAGGGACAGGTCAAGGAGTGGCTATATTGAGAGCAGATAGCAGCCTGACTCACTTCCTGTTATCTTACATGCCCTCCATGGTTCTTCAGGCGTTTCCTAGTTTCTGACACATAATATAGCCTGAAATATATAGGCCCAGATACAAGATCTGGGCTTCCAGGTAACAGGCTGGCTATGAACTATTCTTGAAATTTAGTAGCTTGCCCCACCAAGACTACCTGTCAATAATCCTTGAACCTAATTGACAGGTTTCTTGCTATCATATTTATTTTTAATACTCTAGTGTATCTTACTGAGCTCTTAGTCTTAAACATGCTCATTTTAGAAAGAAAGAAAGAAAGAAAGAAAGAAAGAAAGAAAGAAAGAAAAGGCCAAGTTGAAGCCAAGTGGACTGTCAGGCCCTAGGAGTGAGTAAATTGTTTAAGAGTGATGTGCCCAGCTATGAAAGTTAAAGAAGCACTTTCTTTCCTAAATCTAATCCATTAAATATTGTACCAGGGTACATCTTTTCCCTAGACATGACCATGATATCTCTAACATGACACCAAACATCTCTGTGGGTCCAGGACAAGGCAACAATGGATACCCAAATAAGGTTTTAAGTCTTCCAAGTAACATATATGATCATAGTAATACTGCACTAGAAATCACCCCCAATCTTGAACAGCCAAAAACTGTACCCTCAATCTGAAAATAGTAGGGAATACCCTGCTTCAAGCTGCTTTGATTGAAGCAGCTCTGTTTCCTGTCTCTCATATTTCTTTTAAAACTTAAATAGCAGTGAGAGCAACTTTTTAGAGAAGAGACTCCGTGAAGAAGCATGCTGTAACTCATGCCTGCATAACAGATGATGACAGTAAGTGATATGGCCAAGTCCATAGACAACAAATAAGGGACACATTGCATTCATAATGAGAGAAGGACTTAAAATTTCATAGTACAAGTTTACAAAAAGTAGTAACATTAAAGATAATCTATCAGTCATGGTAATAATAACTATGAAGACAGTGCTTAAGGGACAATCACATAGAGGTCCCTTCTGCTCAGCTCTCAACTACCCTTCCCACCTCCTTCGTCAAGATCTAGTCTACTGAATTTCCCATGTCTCCTGATGCATACCTTCTCCTCAGTCCTCCAGATCTAGCCCAAACCCCACATCTAGTGCCATGACCTTCTCTGGCAACCCCTGCCTGAGCCACAATCAGCCTCTAGACTTCTACAAAAACCTTTTCTACCTATTCCCCAACCCAAAAGCCCCTTCTACACTTTATATAAATCATTTCAACCCAGCCAGATCAACCATTCACTTCAGGCTTAGATGAGAAATCACATCCTTTGCAGCTGTCCAGTCCTTCGGTCCACCTGATTTCATCCCAACCAAGCCATTTTCAGCCTCTAGGGACAATGACTCATGCATCTCCTCTTCTGTCCCAATTGACTCTGATCATAACAGACTCAGAACTAAAAAAAAATAAGTCCATATGCCCAAATCTCATTGCAAAAATATATCAAGAATATGAAAGATCAAGACAGTGTCTTCTCTCCAAAACCTACCAGCCATGTTAAAATGTTTGCCAAGAGAGAACTACTTAAATGAACCTCATGACACAAAATTTCAAAGAACAATCGTAAACAACATCAAAGAATGACAGGAATTCACAAAGAAACAGCTCGATGAAATTGAGGAGAAAGAACTTAAAGAGGATGAAAATCTGCAAGAGGCCCAAGTAAGCACAAACAGAAAACTGATAGAAATGATGAAGACAAGCAAGGATTTGAGAATGGAATCCAATAAGAAGATAGAAACATTGAAGAGGACTCAAGATGAAAGAAAAATGGATTTGAAAGGGTTGGTGAATTAACTAGAAAACACAGAGGAAATTCTTTTTTTTTTTTTTTGGTTTTTCGAGACAGGGTTTCTCTGTGGTTTTGGAGCATATCCTGGAACTAGCTCTGTAGACCAGGCTGGTCTCGAACTCACAGAGATCCGCCTGCCTCTGCCTCCTGAGTGCTGGGATTAAAGGCGTGTGCCACCACCGCCCGGCCCACAGAGGAAATTCTTAAAAATAGAATGAATCAATCAGGAAATAGAATATCAGGTTTCAATGATAGAGTAGAGGAATTAGAGCAAATACACAAGGAATATAAAAGCAAATAGGAAAAGAACATACATGAAATGTGGAATGCCATGACAAACCAAACCTTTGAATTATAAGCATAGGTGAGAGAGAAGATTCCCAAGTCAATGGCATAGAACAGACTTCAGCAAGATCATAGAAGAAAGTTTCCTCAGACTAAGAAAAGACACACACACACACACACACACACACACACACACACACACACAGAGAGAGAGAGAGAGAGAGAGAGAGAGAGAGAGAGACAGACAGACAGACAGACAGAGAGACACATACTCATACACACACACTTAGAAACAAGAAACATACAGGATGAGGATAGGGAACCTGAAATGACCCTATCCTATAGCAATACTGACAAATATCTTGCATATCACCATAGAACCTTCATCTGGTGAAGGATGGAGATAGAGACAGAGACCCACACTGGAGCACTGGACTGAGCTCCCAAGGACCCAATGAGGAGCAAAAGGAGGGAGAACATGAGCAAAGAAGTCGGGACCACGAGGTGTAGTAATAGGAGCGGCGGGGCTGCGTTCCCAGCACCCCAGCCGCCTGCTCGGCTAGCTTATGCCCTGAAATAATTACACGGACACTGTATCCTTTTAATCACTGCTTGGCCCATTCTCTTCTAGGCTAATTCTCACATATTAATTTAGCCCATTTCTAATCATCTGTGTGTAGCAACCCAAGGTGCGCTTACCGGGGAGATTCTAGCCTCTGTCTATCCTGGGTCGGAGCTTCATAGCGTGTGTCTGCCCAGGAGCCAGGAGCATGGTGTCTCTCTCAGGCGTCTGCTCCCTAGAGGAGAGCTGTCGAGTCTGACCTCACTTCCTCTTCCTCCCAGCGTTCTGTTCTATTTACTCCTCCCACCTATCCTCTAACCAATAAAATGGGCCAAGGCAGTTCCTTTATTAGCCAATGACCTTCCTCCATCAACGAGGGGTGCACCCACCCACTGAGACAGTGGAGCTGATCTATTGGGAGCTCACCAAGGCCAGCTGGACTGTGACTGAAAAAGCATGGGATAAAACCGGACTCTCTGAACATGGTGAACAATGAGGGCTGATGAGAAGCCAAGGACAATGGCACGGGGTTTTGATCCTATTTAATGTGCTGGCTTTGAGGGAGCCTAGCCAGTTTGGATGTTCACCTTCCTAGATATGGACGGAGGGGGGAGGACCTAGGACTTACCACAGGGCAGGGAACACTGACTGCTCTTTGGACTGGAGAGGGAGGGGGAGAGGAGTGGGAGGAGGGGGAGAAGGGTGGGAGGAAAAAAAAAGAAAAGAAAAGAAACATACAGAACACCAAATAGACAGGACCATCAGGAAAATACCCATGATGTATTACAGCAAAAACATAAGTATACAGAACAGAAATAGAACAAACAAAAGTCACATAGAAAAAAACATCAGAATAACAACTAATTTCTCAATGGAAATTTTGAAAGCCAGAAGAGCCTGGAGCAATGCATCCCAAGTCCTAAAAGACTATGACAGTAAGCCTAGAATAATATATCCAGCAGAACTAATTGCCACAATTGAAGAAGAAAGAAAAATGTTCTTGTAACATAAACAGCCTTTAAAAAGTATAACCAACAAACCAACCCTAAAGTAAATAATAAAACATTATTTTGGAGAGAAATGAGTATAGCAGAGGGACTGTTGAAAGAAATACTAAGACATAAGTACTAAATCACAAAATAACCCTGAGAACACAAATGCCACTGAAAATCAACCTAGATGACCACAATTAACACACACACACACACATCTCAATAATAACTTTAAATATCAATGACTTTAATTCAACAATAAAAAGACAAAAGCTGACTAAATGTATTAAGAAACAAAATCCACCTCTCTGTTGTCTAAAGAAACACATCTTAGCTTGAAATATAGGCATCACCTAAGAGTAAAAATGTTGAGCATAAGTATTCCAATCAAATAGGATCGGCAAGCAGGCATGGCTATCCTAACATATGACTAAATAGAGTTCAAATTGAAACTAATTAGAAGATATAAAGAATGATACTTCATTCTAATCAAGAGAACAGTCTTGTGTATTAGAAAAAGCGAACGACATTATCCCAAACATATTTGCACCAAACTCTCAAGCACCCAGTTTTACAAAAACACAATGTACTAATGTAGTTTAAAGACACATATCAATATCAATACATTAATAGTATATGATTTCAATACCCCCACTAACTTCAATAGATAGGTTATCAGGACAAAAATTGATGGAGAAACATCAGAATTAGTTGAAATCATCCATCAGATGGATTTACCAGTTAGCCTGAGAAAATTGCACCCAAACACTACAGAATACAAACTCTACTCAGCAGCACACAGAACCTTTCTGTAAAATAAACCATATACTGGGAAATAAAATGAATCATTACACGATCAAAAAGACTGAAATAGTTCCTTGAATCCCATCTGACCATAGTATAATAAAACGTACAATTTGACAGCAAATTAATCTCTATTAAATGCACCAACACATGGTTAAATAATTCCTTACTGTATGATGAATGAGCCAAATATAAAATTAAGAAAGCCAAATTTTTCCTGGAGCTAAATGAAAATACAGCACAACAAAACATATGGGATAAAATGAAAGCAATCTTACAAGGCAAAAATGTATCTTGAAGTACTTACATTTAAAAAAATAAAAAAACATAAATGTCTTAATGATGTAACTTAAAACTTTGGGAAAACAAGAACAAACCAAATACAAACCTAATTAAAGGCAAGAAACAATAAAAATCAGAGCAGAAATCAACAACACTGTCTAACAAATACTTTAAAAGTGTTTGTTTTAGATATTTTATTTCTTTGAGGTTTATTTTATTAATCTGAGGTTATAAGAGATCACAAAATTCTACCAGAAACCTTCTAGAAATGATAAACAAATTCAGCAATGTGACAGGAAATAATATCAACTTGAACAAATCAATAGCTTTGGTCATGGATTGGTGTAATTAATATTGTAAAAATGCCCATCATACCAAAATCTATTTACAAATTCAGTGCAATCCCAATCACATCGCCCTCTCACTCTTTGCAGAAATAGTAAATATCCTAAAATTCATAAAGAATCACATAAGACCCCAGATAACTATTAAGGTTTTGTAGAAAAATAGATTGAAGTAGAAAACATCACATTGAGCTAAAGGTAACCCAGACCCAGAAAGACAAACATAACATGTTCTTTCTCACTTGATGTTTCGAGCACCCAAAGCACCCAACCTTCAGAGAAAAATGGTGTAACTACAGAAACTAGGAAATTAAAAAGGCACATTGTCAGGTTAAGGAGGAGAAATGAGGTAAATACATAAGAAGAGGAAGGGATAAGGGTAAAGTAGCAGTAAGGATGTCTGAAAAGGCTTAAGGGATAATACTATTAAATATTTACCTAAAAATATAATGCACATAGCTCTGTGTATAAATGTAATTATAGTTCAATGAACTTTTCTCATTCAGGCTGGCAATGCTACTTCCAAGACCCAAAGTTCTTCTATCAAAACATCAATCTGAGACAGTAGAATTTCTCTTTTGAGTTGTCTTTCAGGACTGTCCAAGAAACTCCCAAAACCTATACAGCTTGTTGTTATTGCCCTTGGTTGCCCACCCCAATATGGAAAGTAAGTTCCTACTATTAAAGAAACCATACACTTCAAAAACAGAACACAGAGGCTCCTGAGTCAGAACTGACCTGAATGCCTCCTCCTGGAGGATTAGCTTTCATGGTGCCTGAATGTGACATGCAAGCATCCAAAGAAGGGCGGCAACCAACAGTCCTACCCAGCTATGATGTCTATGAACCACAACAACCAGAATGTCATGGCAACCCTAAAGGTGCAGTAGTGGCATGCATACCTTGGTGGTAACTCACATCTCTCTAATGTGACTTAAGACCCACTAAACAAGAAGGTACCACACTTGGTATTGGAAATCAACCCAACTTGGCGTTAAAAGTCATAGACCTTGAATAACCTATACCCACCACTTTACTAAACCATAATTCTTCTTTTTGCAACAGATTAAGACCATTATGGAAAGCCCCAAGCAATCAAAATTCAGAGTTGTGAAGCCTACTCCCAGCAGATAAATTTAAAAAACATTCCTCTGCCTAAGGCTTAGTGAACATTGCAGAAGAGGAAATAGAAAGATTTTAAGAACCGTAGAAGCAGGGAATTTGTTGTGAGTAATATCAGAAACTACACCCATAAAGTTTCAACAGCATGACTGCCTATTCATGAGATGAACAAGGAGGAAACTGATAGACACACCAAAGTGAACGAAAAGGAAAGCCTATGAGACCTTTATCCTGCACAAAACTACATGTAGCTGAGGGATGCAGAGAGAAAAAATTAGTCTTTTCCAGGGAAGAGCATACTAATTGCTTATCCAGTACCCAATAGTCATCACTGAAAACATATATTCATGTGACAATTTACACACTGATGAGGTTATGATTAGGAATCTATACATACACACAGACATGTGTGCAGTAACAATTAATGAAAAAAGAGGCCATGAATTTAAAAGAGAGCAAAGAAGTTATTTGCTATACAGTATATACTGAGATAGATGCATTTATTATCTCATTTGGTTAAGAGCAACCTTTTAAAGTAAATATAATGTTTACCTCCATTTTCAAAAGGAGGATATGGGCATTAAGCTCACAGTCACATCACTAATAAACACCAAAGCCATAATTTAAGCTCATTTGTAGTCTATCTTAAATAGTGTAATTTCTTTCCACATTGGTATAGTCTGGATGGCAGGTATTTACTTTGAAGACAAAAATGTGTCTGGTATGAAGAACTGCCAGTAAAGACAAGCTCTACTAGATAAGTCATGAATAGAATTTTGGCAGTTTATATCACTCTGAAATGGAAGACTTCAAGAGTATCCCAGAGCCAGAAAATCTAAGTCTGAAGTATCCTGAACAGAATGATTGGTGTTGAAAAGGTGGATAATAAGGACACTTCTCCATTGCTGGTGGGAATGGAAACTTGTATAGCCACTTTGAAAATCAGTATAGTGGTATATCAGGAAATTGGGAACCAATCTACCTCAAGACTTATCTATACCACTCTTAGGTATATGCCCAAAGGATACTCCAGCATATCACAATGACACCTACTCAACTATGTTCATAGCAGCTTTCTTCATAGTAGCCAGAAACTGGAAACAACTTAGATATGCCTTAACCAAAGATTGGAAAAAGAAAATGTGGTACATTTACACTATGGAGTATTACTCAGTCATTAAAAACAGTTACATCAGGGCTGAGCAGTGGTGGCACACACCATTAATCCCAGCACTTGGAAGGCAGAGGCAGCCCAGTCTCTGTTAGTTCAAGACTATCTTGGTCTATGAGGGCTAGTTTCAGGATGGGATTCAAAGCTTAAAAAGAAACTCTGTCTTGAAAAAAAAAGAAAGAAAGAAAAGAAAAACCAACGACATCATGAGATTTGCTGGTAAATGGATGGAACTAGAAAAAAATTCACCCTGAGTAAAGTAACCCAATAACCCAGACCCAGAAATATAAACATGGCATTCACTCACTCATAAGTGTATATGAGTTATAAATGGAAAGGAGAACCATGATGCAATCCACAGACCCAGAAAATCTAAGTAACAAAGAGGGCTCTGGGGTGGAATGTATAAATCTCACTGTGAAGGAGAAATAGACTGGACATTGCCAGTGGATGAGGCAGGGGATAGAAGAGGGTTGTGGCAATGGGAACAGAAGGGATCAGGTGGGGGAGGGTAGAGGGAGACAATACTGGGAGAGACAACTGAAATATAGGGACATTTCTGGAATGAGCTAAAAAAAACTAATGCAATGGGAACTCCCAGGGATCTATGAGGGTAACCATAGCTAATACTTCTAGTAATGGTGGAGCCTGTAACTCCATTAGAAAGACTGAAACACAAGCCCAACCATGAACCCTTCAACCTATAATTTGTCCTGCCTTCAAGACATGCTGAGGTAAAGATGATGCAGAATCTGTGAAAGTAATCAAATAAGACTTGCCCAGCTAGAGACCCATACCCTAACAGGGAGCTTACCTCTGAGGGCCAACATCCAGAGGTGGGATTCCCCAGAGACAGGGATAGAACAAAACATGCCTGGCAAAAAAAAAGCCAATGAAATGATTCATAATGGTTTTCTGCTATCCCAATAGATTGGTATTTTGTTTACACAGCTAATTTAAAATATTTTGTGTTCTGACAAATAAAACTTGCCTGGAGATCAGCAGGAAAAACTACCCACTAGTTATCTATAGAGGCCAGACAATTATGACACATGCCTTTAATCCCAGAACCCCGACAAAAGGGGGTTCTGAAACACATAGACTTTGTGTCTCTCATGAAGGCCATGGTTTGATGTCCGCATTTCCAAGAGTTGAGAGGAATATAGACAGTCTTTGATTATGTGGTAGGCTATAGATGTTTGTTATATTGAGAGTAATATAGGAATGTAGGATAAAAAGACAACTATTAATCTCAAATGTTTATATTGACATGGATTTTGATATAATGATACAAATTTAAAGTTAATTTTGTTAGGCTGTATACATATTTCTATTCTTGTTTAAAGGATTTTTGTTATTTATATATATTATTATGTTATTGATATATATTTTCATTGATATATATATATATATATATATATATATATATATCAACATATATAGATAGAAATTTAAGGTCCATTTTGTTATACTCTATGTATAGTTCTACACTTGTTTAAGGTATTTAAGGTATTGTGTTTATATAGCACATTTAAAATTTAATTTATACTTGAAAATACAAATTAATAGTCATCTATAATAGTAAAACTTATAGGCATGATATTTAGGTTTTCTAGATATGCAGAGATACATTTCAGTTGGATAGGTAATCTTCAAATACTTCAAAGACCTATAAAATATGGCATTTAATATGTTTTAAAAACTTAAACTTTTCTCAACAGTGAGACATGTCTGCTACTGGCAGCACCGATTACTTCAAAAGAATGATGGGCACTGAAGAAGTTCCTTATGGAGTTTGCTTTCAATGTGGCAAGGCTAGATATTTGGCAAGAAACTGCTCTTACCTGGACTACTAGACAGTATGTTATACAAACTAGATATACAAGACCCATAGAAAAATGACTGCTAAATTTTCTAAAACAAGGTAAGACTGTCTTTCAGGGTTCCTGTTATATAAAAAATCTGTCAGACATTCTACAAGACATGGAGGAAAGCAACTAAATAATTTTTCCAGAATAGGTGGGACAGACCTTCAAATTCCCCGATTCACTGAGAAATCTGCTAGATACTCTAGGCTTAGAGGATGAAAATGGATGCTCCAACATTACAGAAGAACTTTGGGTAATTGTCCAGACAGCTAGATATCCCTATCATTTCTAGAGTTTTTGAAGATGCTTACAATGTACTTCCCAGTAAACTAGGTAATATTATACCCTTCTTGGGTCTTTGATGGAGTTGAAGACTGCATAGTTATAGTTTTACTTAGTTATGACAAAAGATAAATTAGATGTAAAACTTTAGACTCACAAAGACAAAATTGATGATAGAGTATTTTCTTTAATTTGCCAAATACAAATATATTGAATATTTTAACTGTAATTCTTGCCTAACAATCATTTTGTTATATGCAATTTTACTATGTGAAAGTTAAAACCTCCTTTTGCAATTAAACCGAAAAGGGGATATGATGTGGGATGTCCCTCTGAATGCTGTGAATATGTTTTATTACCACTGCTTAATAAAGAAATTGCTTTGGCCTATGGCAGGGCAGAATATAACTAGGCTGGAAATCTAAGTAGAGAGAGAGGGGGATAAAGAAGGTGGAGTCAGGAAGATGCCAACAGCCACCAGAGGTGTAAGATGCCAGAGTATTACCAGTAGGCCATGAGGCACAAGACAATACACAGATTATTAGAAATGGGTTAATTTGTATGTAGAGCTAGCCAGTAAGAAGCCTGAGTCATCGACCAAACAATTATAATTAATATTAAGCCTTAGAATGATTATTTATTAAGTGACTGTAAGAATGAGCAGGCAGGAGAGAAACCAGTCCAGTGGGACTGGAAGAGAGAAATTAGGTTCCATGGTACATTGGGAGCTACGTGGGAAGAGGAAGCAGGAAGATTAGGAGTTCAAGACTACTCTGGCCTACACATGATTAAAGCAGTCTAAAAGAGAAACAGAGCCTGGCCATGGTGGCTCATACCTTTAATCCCAGCACATGGGAGAGTCATACCTTTTATCCTAGCACATGGGAGCCCCAAGCCTTTGACCTTAACACATGAAAGGCTCACATATTTAAACCTAGCACTAGGGAGGTAGAGACAAGATCTTGCCCATTCAGTCACAGGATTCATAGAGACAGAAGCCCCATTTGGTCGGAGATTTAATAAAGTTAAGAAGTCTCTGGTGGTTGGCTGCTCTGTTTTTCTGATCTCCAAGACAAGCTTTATTATTCCGAACACAAACAAAATATCACACAACAGATTGGTGTCTAGCCCAATTGACATCAGAGGAACTTCACCCAGCAACTGATGAAAACAGATGCAGAGAGCCCACACCCAAATATTAGGCAGAGCTTGAGGATTCTGCAAAATAGTGGAAGAAGGGTTGTAGGAGTCAGCGGAGTCAAGGGCACCAAAAGAAAACTTACAGAACCAACAAACCTGGGTTCATAGAGGCTCACAGAGACTGAACTGATAACCAGGGAGCCTGAATGGGACTGACCTAGGTACTCTGCCATACGTTACAATTGCCTGACTTGGTCTTCTTGCGAAACTTCTAACAGTAGAAGCAAGGGTTGTCTATGACTCTGTTGCCTGCTTTTGGGACCCTTTTCTCCTATGGTCTTGCCTCATCCAACCTTAATAAGAGGAGGTGCATAGTCTCACTTCAACTTTATATACCGTTGCTGGCCAATACCCATGGGAGGCCTGTTCTTTTCTGAAGAAAAATAGAAAAAGAATGGATGCAGAAAGAGGGAAAGTTAGGGGGATGAAGTGGAAGGAGGAAGAGGGGAAACTTAGCTTGGGATATAAAAACAAAAAATAGATAATAAACAGCAAAGAAAGAAAAGGTGTTAATAATTTGTAACCACACTCAATGGTCATGTCTGTGGCTAAGAATAGGCAAACCAGGGGTTAGAAGTGACTAGGTACAGGAGATGAGGTACAATATTGCTAAGAGTATAGATACAATCAGAGTACTCTAGATTAGCTGCTATAATGAATGTTTGAAAATCTAACAGTTCAACACAGTGGAATTTCATTTCTCTGTGTTGTAGTATATGGAAAATACATGTATCTGACAAAATGAAATAGAGACTATCTTTTTTTTTCATTTTATTTTTTTTTATTTATTTTTTTAATTGGGAAAAGAAGAAAAAAAACATAAACAAAAATCAAGTTTCCACCTCCTCCCAGCCTCCCATTTCCCTCCCCCTCCTCCCACCCTTCTCCCCCTCCTCCCACCCTTCTCCCCCTCCCCCCACTCCTCTCCCCCTCCCTTTCCAGTCCACAGAGCAGTCTGGGTTCCCTGCCCTGTGGTAAGTCCTAGGTCCTCCCCCCTCCGTCCATATCTAGGAAGGTGAACATCCAAACTGGCTAGGCTCCCACAAAGCCAGCACATTAAGTAGGATCAAAACCCCGTGCCATTGTCCTTGGCATCTCATCAGCCCTCATTGTTCGCCATGTTCAGAGAGTCCGGTTTTATCCCATGCTTTTATTTGGGCTCTGAAGTAATCTAAAGTACTTATCATCGTGTTTATCCATTGAAAGATCATGAAGATATGTGAATAGAATTTATTCAAATTTCTTTGACCATAATTCCATCATATGACTGCCAAATTTCAAGGACAACAACAAGAGGCATCATAGTCATATTTTCTTTCTTTGTTTTTCTTTTCTTTTTTTTTATTTTGATTTTTTGAGACAGGGTTTGTCTGTGTAATAGTCCTAACTGTACCAGAACTCATTTTGTAGACCAGGCTGGCCTTGATCTCAGAGATCTGCCTTCCTCTGCCTCTCAGTGCTGAGATTAAAGGCATGTGCCACACCACCCAGCCAAAGTCATATTTTCAATAAGTAATAATAGAATTTAGTGAACAGCTAACAGCTTCTACTTCTGGAAGATAGACAACAACATGTGCCTTGCTTGGGGCTGAGTCACCCAGTATTTCCCTCGCAATTGAGATTAAACACATGATCAAAGTGGACATATGTAGCTTCCCCATGTGGTAAATTGCTATTTGGTCTCAATTCATAACAACTCTCTGCATCTACATATTTGCTGAACTTTCATCACAGATAGAACATATTTCTCTGTCCCCTGACTATCATTGTAACCATAGGATTTGCTTTGATCAATATAATGAGAGAGAAGTCACATCATACCAGTCCAGAGCACAGGCTTCTGGAGATCCAGTGTTTTTGCTTTCTCTTTTGTGTGTTTCCTATCACAGGAAAAAGAACATGCCTATATTGATCTCAGAAGGAAGGTGAGAAACAAACCACATCACCCTATTATCCCAATATAGCCTGGCTCAGCCTGTTCTAAGACCATTCAGATTTGTGGGGTGCATGCTTAGTTTTGGTTGTTTGCTGCTGTGCTTTTTGATTTTGTGTCAGTTGATATTATAGTTATTTGACATACGGCAGTACAATAGCCATTCAGCCTCATCTGACCACAGGTAATTGTTTTAGTAGTACCCTCAGACATTAGCCATGGCCTGATGGTTTCCTTGGAAAGCCTTACATTCTAGAATCAATGGATTCCCAAGAAGAAAGACGAACTCCTCCTTGGCAGCTGATTAAGTACACGATGCTGCTCACTGTGTCCTATTTAAAACCTCATGACTCCTGTTATGTTCCACTGAAGAAGCAGATGTCATCTTGACAGGATTTCTTTGTTTCTCAATGGATGCTACGAGAGCTGCCCATGCACTCTAGAGCAGGCAATTTATCAAGAGATCAAGATTATTCACTGTTTTTATTAATATGCTTTGTGCAGTTATACTGATTTCAAACAAAAGTGTCTTCTGTCTAATTGTTTTAGCTTTTCATTTGATGGGAATGTGATTTTAGAACAAATGTATTAGTCCTCAAGTTATCTTGAGTATAAAATGAAGACTACACAAAGTGCTTCTACCTATAATGATATGTCAAAAACTTCCTCAATCTGTCAGCTTTACCTAGAAACTGAAAATAACATTTACCTTTTTCTTTTCTGTAATATCACTTTTTTTCAATAGGAAGACATGTGATGCCTTGGAGTTCTCAGAAGAGTAAAATCAACCACAAATCAACTTAATATATTTAAGCAGTCAAATGGCATAGTCAGATGTTTCCAACATGATCAGCTCAAATTGCTGTCATCCACTCATTCTTAACAAAATCCTTTCTTTATGAAACTTGCTCTTCAAGTCGCTTGTTAAATATAGTAAGCAGAGGCCTGCATGAGGTTTTCAAAATCAGGTAGCCCGTAGTCAGTCATGAACACTGTCGAAGACAGTGAAATCAATCCCCTAGATCTCCAACTACAACACATTGAAATTCATTGAAGTATTTTGATGAAACTAAACTCCCCTTCACACACTCCTGATTCCTAATCAATAAGTATGGTTTGGTATTTCATCAAGCAGGTCCATTCCGGCCATATAGAATACCACTAATGACTGACCAAAGTTATCAGGGGCACTAGCTCACAGTCTTGACAACTTTCTCTTTGCTGTATATCAGTCAATGATGCTTCCAGCAAGCCTCTGATTCACCTCTTTGCACAGCACATACTTGTATTGTAGTCTGATTGCTCCTTTGGATAGATTTTCTGCCACCAGCCTCTTCTCTTAGTTTAATCACAAAGGTATTAATAAAAGTCACGCACATATTACCTTGTGTTCATATTCACATATCTGAGAATTCAATACAGGTGCACAAATGAGAAGAGGGCTTTGGAAACAGGGCAGAAGTAGTAGAGAGTGTGAAATATGCAGAGACATGAGATATATCATTCAGAGCAAGCAGTAAGTAATTCTTATATATACCAAACCTAAATAGATGGGCAACTCATATGCCAGGTATTTCGGTCATAATTCAAGATGATGTCCTATTAAGAGATTTCTTTCAGGTGGCTTGTAGACTTTGCTTCTAGACAAGGCACAGTAGACTATCTTGGGCATTATCATATAGCAGTGCTACTCTTAAATTTGCTTGTGTTCTTCATCAATTGATATTTCATGCATATATGTAAACATATATATATTCTAAATATGGCATATTTGGTCAGTCTTTATAATGTTAATTTTATATGTTGTTCAGAGCAGACCATTAGATAACCAATGGTTGTGCTTCCCTGGGAAAGAGTATTTCTCCCACTCTCAGAATTCTATCATTTCCAATACCAGACTGGAAAGCCTTCTTTTGAGTTTTTTGTCAGGGTTGTCAAAGGAACTCCTCAACTTACAGCCTACTGCTATTGTTCTTGATTGCCCCTCAGATGTAGAAGGTGAATCACTATTGCTGAAGACACTCTGCACTTCAGAAACAGGGACCAGAGGCCCCTGAGCTAGAACTGACCTTGAATGCCTCTTCATTGAGGACTGGCTTTCGATTGATTCTTATATTTTCTTTGGTTTGTAGCCTCTATCAAATTATTCATCTACTCAGCACTCCATACATGGAGCACAGTGGCACCATTTGAAATGAATGACTACAGATTATGGTGTGAAATAAGTTAGAATTAGGGAGAAATTAGAAAGAAATAGGAATATGAGGCTTTGCTGCCAGGAATTTGCAGCATTGCTCATTCCTTCCACAGAACCTTATCAACCAGCAGCAAGCAAGCCATATGCAAATGAAACCTTAGCAGAGTTTGTGGCCTGAACTATCAGACAGTAAAAATGAATAAATAAATAGAATCAAATTTAAAAAATAATATTTAGAGAAGAATTTCTTCACCAGAACCTTTGGCAAAGATATGTATTTCCCCAGAATGTGATCCACTGAAACATAGTTCCATAAGTCAGCAAGATATGCAATAAAAAAAGAACCTATTTCCAAGGTCAAATAGCTTTGGGAAACTGGCTTAAACAAAGCTATGTGATTTTCTTCCCTATGGGACTTCTTAGAATCTTACTGTACTAATAGGAATCATGAATCACCAAATAGTAAATACAGACCATGGCAGGTTTCAAACTTATTTTGGTCATGTAAACTCCCCCTTCTGAAATGAAGATAGATCAATATCGTATATATCCAGTGTTCAGAAAATTGTGGTTTGGGAAATGCTAACAAAAAATAATGTGTCTCAGTCACAGGTTCCATAGGGGAGTAAAAATGATGGAACAGCGTTTCTGAAAAGTCATGTTCTTCCCTTACCCGAAGTGACCCAAATAGTCATTCTTCCACATGGGAAATTGATATTTTTCTGGTTTTTCACACTTCTGGCAATTCAGCTTGGCTTAAGTGACCTTGAGAAAGTTACAAACCTATCTTGGGTATAGTGCTTCCATTTATGACAACTAGACATAAAGATGTATCTTCCCACCGGAGTTCCCTAAGCTATAAGAATTAATGGAGCCATTCTTAAGGAGTGATGTGAACTCCTTGAGGAAAGTCTCTATGTAAATACAAGGTCTTGTCACCTTAAATGTTGTGGATTTATGTTCTGAACTACACACTACACAGTGACAATGAGAGAGAGAGAGAGAGAGAGAGAGAGAGAGAGAGAGAGAGAGCCTCCATTGCTTTTTAAAGCTATAGAAATCATATCAACACACAGCCTTTGGCCATTGTCATTTATAAATAGCATCCTCCCAAACCTTGTCTTTTCACGTCAATTTCATACTTTTTCTCCCGTGGTCTTATGAGATGTGGCATCAGTATACCCGTGAAAGTCAGAAGTCTTCAGTATTTGAGCATTAATAATCTAAAGGGTAGGAAAAGTAAGACTTGTGCGTGTGTGGCATGGATATTATAACTAGTTACACAATAGAGGGGAGGGCTAGCATGGGAAAGCATGAATCAGGTTTTTCAGTATTTATGTAAATTAGCCTGAGAGATCTAATTTTTAAGCATTTAATTGCATTATAGGAAATTAAAGCAAGATTTCAAATTAACTTGGAATAAAGGCACACTAATTGCATCAAGAAAAAGAATGCTTTTGTGATTGGATGAGTGGTATTTGAAACACTGGGCTCACACTGGTTCAGATGCTACCCCCCCCCCACACACACACACACAAGTCAGGTGCTTTTTTCTTTTCATTTTAAATCAGTAATATTACACATATTTAAGGATCACAAAGCAATCTCTTGATACATGGATACCATGAAGATGAATAAGTCAAACTAATTAATAATTCATCACCTTATACGCTTATTTTTATGTTGTAAATATTTAAAATTAAACTTCTCCTTTAAATTATATTTTTATTCATATGGATATGTTATGCCTGTTTGTCTGCATGTGCACAGATGTGTACAGTACCCATGAGTAACAGAAGAGGTTGTCATACGCTCTCAGAACTAGATACAGATACAGATATAGAACAGGTAGATATATAGACAGACAGACAGACAGATATTTATCAGCTGGCTGTGAGCTACCTGATGCTGGAACTGAGCCCGGGTCCTCAGCAAGAGTAATAAGCACACTTTACTGCAGAACTGTCTCTCCAACCCTTAAAATCTAATTTCTAAAGTAATTTGAAATATATGGTATTCCATTCTGTGCAATGGATCACTAACCATACAAAGTTTCATCTAGATTTTTTTTCCACAGATGTTTAACAATGATCCAAGGAAAGAAGTACAAATAGTAAAATAATCCAAAACATGAACAAGCCATCTTTCTCCCTAAATAGCTGCAGCAGTGATAAACACATGGTATTGACTTACTAAACTTGACTAATGTTTTGGTTGCGGGTGATCACTAGCTAAGTGGAAATGGTCCATGAGGTTCAAAGAAAACAGCTGGTTACATTTACATTGCATTTTTTTTCTGAGATTCTTGAGTTTTATACCTAATTTGTTATCATGTCTTACCTGCCCGAGGGAATTCTTTGTTACCACTGAGCTCTTTTTCTATATAAATGTACCCTTCCCACCTCGAGATCTGCTGTCTCCATAATTGCTATGCTTCCTCTGCTTTTATCTCTTAACTTATAATTTTCCTTTTGCTCCCACTCTATCTCAAGAAAAGCTCCTCAATCCCTTAGAGATAAAATGACAAATGAAAGGGCTTTCAAATTCTTGTGTCCACTCAGATTTTATTCAAAACTCTCACCCAATTTAGACTCCCAGGTGAGTCTTAGACTTAGCCTTGTCACTTCTGCGTGAACCTCAAAGTGTTGATCTTATTCTAAAATTGTAGATCACCCTCTGGAATGGATGGCAATTTACAACAGCTATCTTCTCACTTTTTTGTTTCTCTGAAATCCCCTATGAAATAGTTCCGTGGATCTGGAAGAATCTGTGAGATGATGCAAGTAGAAATTAAGAGTGCTTAAGGAAGGTTTAATCTTCATGAAATTTCTGACTAATATTCACTACAAGTATGTATGTTACAATGGCAAGGCATATATTCCTATTTCATCATTTGATTCAGTAACTGACATAGAAATAACCTGTGTCTTGCTAAAGGAAACACGTCTATTCTTTATAATTAATTTTAGCTTAAAAATATTTATAATGATTACTTTATGTTCCCATAGCATGACTATACCATAATTTATATAAACATATCCCCAGTTGTAAGGTGTAGTACATTTTAAAGTTCTTTGAGATTATACATTTTAAAGTTCTTTGAGAGTATAGATAGATCGATAGATCGATCGATCAATATCAATAGATAGATAGATAGATAGATAGATAGGAATGGTATGGTATGGTATGTATGCATGTGTGCATACATATATAAATTTCAAACCTCTTATTGTTTTCTTAGTATCCCCTATTTTTTTGAGTTTAGTTTTTGTTCATGTACAAAATGATCACTTTCATTATAGAATATTCATACATATATTGATATATATGCCATTATATTTGGTTTTTATTTGTCACCCACACACAGAATCGCCTTATCCCCTTCTTACTAGTATCCTCCCTCATCTCAGTATTTTAGTTAACATGTTTAAATTTGTATTCCTCATAAACTTCCAATATACAAGCTGGGATTCATACAACTAAAGCAATAATGATACAAGGACAGTACTGGTTCTGTACAGCTGTATTCAGTACAAAAGGGAACAGATTCTTGACATGAAAAAAATAGAGGAGACACTGGGTTTTCCTTGTACACAATGTTTCTCTGTCATGTAACTATCTCAAAATAATGTAATATAATATACATAATTATTCGATATTAATATATTAAAGTATAGTTTGGGCCTTAAAATTTGATATAGGTATATTAAAGTGTAGTTTTAGCCTTAGTCTCCCAGATAAACTTAAAACCATAAAAATCAAAGGTTTTTCATTCTGTATTCCACTTGTGATATAGAGAGTTTTGCAAAGTATTCTTCTTGTGCTTGCAACAAAATATATTAACTTCAAAAACATAGTTCTCCCTGAACTTTTCAGAAAGTTGATGTCACAGGGAAACTGAGTAACAACAACAAGGATGCAGAACAGCCAGGCCTTATACATGGCAGCTTGGACCGGACAATTGGTAGTAGAGCTGAGCTTCTTTGGAAAATAGTTTCACAGTTTCTGATAGGGTTAAATATTTACTTGCCATATATCATAGCAACCACATTCCTTGAAATATGATTACTTATAAGTAGTAAAAATGCACATGAATGCCTATGACATAGTTTTGCATAATCAAAAAAGGTAAAAATAACCCACATATTTCAACCAGTGACCAAACAAGCTATGTGGTCCCACCCAATACCATGGAATTACTACCCAGAAATAAAATTAAGGGAACTACTGGTTTATGAAACAATAGGGATGAATCTTAAATGTACTTTAGAGAAAGAAAGAAGCCAGAACCAAAAGGTTATATATTGAGGGGTTGCATTTACTCTAGAGAATATTTTTGGAAAACTGTGAGCATTCAAAACATTCAGGGGTATAGGACAAGCGACCATAAAAGGGCAACCAAAGAAAATATTTTAAAGTGATAGTACTATTTGGTAAGGAACTTTGTACATGGATACATAACTCTACACATTTTTCAGAAAAACCTATATACTCTTCTGAAAGTAGTGCTATATGTAAAGTAAACACATATGTATAAAAGTCAGAATGTGGAAGAAAAGATAGAGTATAAACAATCTGTGGCAAACTCAGCTGTATAATAAGTTAATTTCATACAAGCCTGCAATAAAAGGAAAAGACTGACCTAAGTTACCTTTGAAAGATAAGATAAAACTAAAGGCAAAGCAGCTGGAGAGATGGCTTAATAGTTAAAAGCGCTCTTGCAGAGAACAGACTGTTGGCAAAATCCACTTGATGGTGCACAGCTTCCTGCAGCTCCAGTTCCATGGGATCCAGCAAACACTCTGGCCTTCAGGAGCTCCTGCACAAATGTCATGCACATTATCTCACACACGCACATGTGCACATGCACACACACACAAACACACACACACACAAAATTTTAATTAACTTTTAAAAACTTTGCTAAACCAGCATAATTCCTAAGTACATTCTAAATCCTTACTCTTATACCCACTCACTCCTCAAGGAAGCTTCTCTTTGTAACTAAAGGAGACTATTACAACTCAAGACCGTGACTAGTCAAAAATGCAGAAAACAGTTGGTTGTTGGGTACCCAGCCCTAGTTGATACATCTACAATACAATGAGCACACCAGTAGGGCCTAGAGAACATCACAGAGGAGGAAGAAAAAAAAACACTGTAGAGGACCAGGAGATCTGTTGTGAGATTGTGCCTCCTAGAGATGACAAGAAACATCACCCATGATACCACAACAATATTGTTGTCTAAAGAAGACCTGAAGAAGTGAATGACCAATAAGCATGCTAACGTAGAAGGGAGAAATTTCACAGGACCAGACTTAGACTGAGAGCTGCAGGCAACTAAGAAATGCTGAGTAAGAGAGATGATCTTCTTCATGGATGAGTCCCTAATTAATTATGTAATATCAAGTGGTCACCCCTGAACTCACAAACACACAAGTAACACTAAATTGACTGAAATGGTTATATTTATGTATTTAGGTGCATGTGTGTGTAACACAATAACAATGAAAGGAAAAGCAACCATGATTTTGAGAGGGAATATGGGAGCTAGCAAGGGATGGTAGAAGGGAGGAATTGGAGGGAGGAAATGAAAAGAAGTTATGCTATATTTATATTTTTAATTATTTTTAAAAGATTAAAAGCAACAAAATACACAAATATTATACTCTAACAGATGAATTCAATTGCCACAGGGTTATGTGTTAAATCCTAAAATTATTGTTATTGCAGGAATAAAATAAAAGAAGACATTAAGATTCTTATTGTCAGAGAAACTACAAAGAAATAGGGAGCTAGGGATATTAACTCATAGTGCAGAGTTTGCCCAGCATGCACAAGACCCTAGGTACAGTGCCTAACAAACCAGAAAAAGATGATCTCTTTGTGGTATTAAATAGAAAAGGAACTTGATCCTAGTGGTATAGACTTATAATCCGAGCTACTCAGAAGCTAAGTTAAAAGAATCACAAGTTCAATGCCAGCCTAGGCCACTTAATGAGCCCTTGTCTCAAAATAAAAAGTAAAAAGAGAGTTTGGAGTGTACCTCAGTGGTAGAGCACTTTGAATCGCCAGCTTTAGAAAAAGAAATTTTTGAATGAAAGGAAAAAGGTAGGATAAACCCTGTGATGTTACACTAAAGCCAAAAATACCCATGCAGACTCATGATACTCAAAATACACTGGTACAGATAGACATAGAAATAAATCTGCATATCACCATATAGCTATATTTATATCTACGCATCCAAATCTTGGTTTCTAAAGACTATTTCCAATAGAAGGAACCACAGTTTCTTAATGAACTGCCTGATTCCCAGGACAAGTTACAAGAATTCAAGATGAGCCCAAAGGAAGCTTCAGTGCCAAAAGATAAAGAAAGCCCCAGAAAACAATAAACACAGTCACACCGAAGCATACATGAACTCACAGAGACTTTGACAGAATGCACGTGTCTGTGTCAAGTGGTGTCCCAGTGCTGCTAGAAGGTAGTGGACACAGCCCTTATCCCTAATCCAGAAGCTATCACAAGTTTATAACCACTCGCAAATTAAAACTTAGTTTTCTCCAATAGAGTTTCACTAAGAATACAAAAGGATTCTTAAGGGCAAACCCTATGCCCAGCAGTAGATGGCCAACACAAAATGAACTCAATGACATCTTTGGGGGTTCTTTTTCTCTTAATGTTTTGTCAGGGCTTTGTTGTTTTATAGCTAGATTAACACAGCCAATAAAACAAACATTTGCTGACACCGGCACCCAAGGCCTCTTTGTGTTGTAAAAAGGTGTGGAGGGTTCCAAACTGCCACCCAGCTAGCTTAACCCTGGAAATAACCACATGGAAATTTTATTAATTAAATTGCTGTCTGGCCCATTAGCTCTAGCCTCTTATTGGCTAACTCTCACAACTTGATTCAACCCATTTCTAATAATCTGTATGTCACCACGAGGCCGTCACTTACCGGGAAGGATTCATCATGTCTGACCTGGCAGCTCACTCCATGGTGGCTCTCACTGCCTCTGCTTTCTTCCTCCCAGAATTCTGTCTACTCCGCCCACCTAATTTTCTCCCCTATCAAAAGGCCAAGGCAGTCTCTTTATTTAACCAATGAAAGTAACACACAGACAAAAGACCCTTCTACACCATTTTTGCATTTAGAATAAACATTCTGCAGCCATGGAACTTCATTTAAAAAAAAAACAGACACAAGCATCCAAAGATTTTGATATCTGTAAGCATTCTAGAAGTAGTCCAAAAGAATGACTGTGGCCAAAAGTGCCAGGCTGGAGAGAGGGCTGAGTGAAGTACACATGCTTCCCTCCAGAGGATCTGGATTCAGTTCCTAGCACTCATATCAGGTAACTCACAATGGTCTGAAGCTCCAGCTCCAGGGGATCTGGTGTCTCTGATTTCTGTGGGCACCTGCATTCAAAGGTACATACCAACATGCAAACATGCACACCTTTACATAATTAAAAATTTATAAAAAATACTTTTTAAGTTTTGAGATTACAATACAATTACAACTTTTCTTCCCTTTCCTCCCTCCAAACCCTTACGCATTCCCCTGCCCACTCTCCTTCAAATCCATGACCTCTTTTTAAAATCAATTATTGCTGCATGACATATGCATATACATATATATTCCTAAATGTAACTTGATCAATCCATATAATTTTACTTGCATGTATGTTTTTCAGGGCTGACTGTTTAGCAGTGAACAAAAATGCCAGGTTTGGTGTGGTACACTGTAATCCTGGTACTCAGGAGGTAAAAGCAAGAGGATCATAAATTCAATGTCTGCCCAGGTTACATATCAAGACCCTGTGTCAATTAGTCAAAATAGAACATTAACCAATTACAAGTATATACGATTTGGCAACTTAGGTGTTCAAGACTTTTATCAGCAGTAATACTTATTAACACAATGATACAGTGATACAGTGGTGTACTGAAAGAACATAAAGCCTACAGAGTAACCTTCCAAAAACAACTAACCTCAAGCTGATCATGAGAAGGAACAGAAAAGGCCAAATGCTGGAATATGCTACAAAATGACTCACCAATACTCTTTGCCTATGCCATGGCTATGAAAGGAAAAATGAGAAAATGTCATAGGTTGGGGGAGTTCAAGGACACACATCTAAAGGTAACATAGAATTCTTACTTAGACTCTAAAATAGAATCATGAATTTGGGTAAAAACTAGTGAAATCCAAATAATTCTGAAGTTTATCAAGAGTGTGATGCAAAGTTTAATTTTTTAGTGTTAGTTTTAGTGTTCCATGGTTAATATGTGATATAGCATGGGCAGGAACTGGGAAGGGGATGGGCCTTTTCCTGTTTAGTAGGTTACCTGCAAGTTTAAAATTACTCTTTTAAAACTTTTTCATTAAAAAAAAAGAATTTAAAAAAAAAACAAGAGTAAGTCTTCAGTTTCAGTGACTGCCTGAGCTCAAAACTTCAAATTTGCTCCTCCTAAAATTTTATTTTTGCCCTATTATATATGCATCCTGCTTCCCTTCTCTTGAAGCCTAGGTAAGAGTGGCTTAGGACAACTTTGATGTATAGAATAGATACTGCACGGCATTTGAATTTAGGTTTTCAAAGATACTTCCAGTGCACCTAGCAGCTTGGCGACATCACATGCTACTGAGGTCAGTTAGAGCATGCTCACTTGTGTTCATTCATATTTATTTATTCATTCACATTCTACTTTCTTCCCTCTATTCTTTCCTCTCTCCCTCCCTCCCTCCTTTCTTCCTCTTCCTCTCTCTGACTTGCTCCCTCTTGGCTTCCCCGCCCCCCCATTCCTCATCCTTGAATTTCAATTGCAATGTTACTAAAGCCACATCACAGAAACACAAAAGTCACATTTGGGATGAGTAATTCAGCCGAAAGACTGAACTCATTTGTGAACCAACACGAAATTGCCAAAAGGCATGCACCTTCATGAAATTCTAAACCGCAGCCCTCAAGCATTCAGCACTCACTGAACAGGGTAGGAATATGCTGCACTCACTGAGCCTTGCCAAATTGCAGATTTATGAGCATAATTGTCATTTAAAAAACATTAAATATGCTTGTGATTTGTTAGTCAGGTAAAGATAACTATGGTAGCTTCCCTAAAGCAATGCAATTCACTGTCATTGAAATATTGTGTGTATCTATTTCATCCTTTAGAACAAACTTGAACTCATTATGGTAAAACAGAACTCAACGGTGATAAGTCCAGTAGATGGTTTTCGTTTTGCACTGTCTCTACTGTGATTCATTTTCCAATGCTATATCCCTTTTGAAGAAAGCAATGATTCCGAGTTATTGGGACATGTCCCAAAGGAGTATCAGGCTTGCATTTTGCTAGCTCTCATTCTAAACACATCCATATTAATGTCTAGCTATTTGCTGTCAAAACCAAGTCATCCTGCGCATCGATGAGTAAGGAGCAAAATGATTGGAAGCCTCAGTCTCCCAGCCTCCTCCACATGCTTACTGGCTCTTTATATGCAAGCCTTTCTTCTCCTGTCCTTGCAGAGTCTTGCCTTCTCTGTACAGCTCAAGCCACACAAATAGCCACCATTTGCATCTGAAAAGATTTTTATGACATTCAATTGGAATTTTTTTCTTAAATTTGTCACCTTGCACCCTAGCTACAATAAAGTGGCAAAAAAATGAGAGCAAGCTATCAGGAAATATGATTATATAAAGAGTATGGATAACCATCTTAGCAATACTTAAGGATCTCTTCCTTACCTAGCTCCTAACTCTTAATTTTCACAATTAAGCTAAATTACCACCTTGATTGTGGTAAATTTGCTAAAGAAATAGAAGAATAACTTATACTATCTTTGAGGTGTTAACACTGAGGGAATAAAATGGGGAATTCTCCATGTCTTTTCTCTTCTTGCTACAATTAAGACACAATGTACATTTCTAGGAATATAAAATTATTATTTTCTTAGTTACCAGATTAAATTGAAATATATTTCAATGTACCTTCTATGAGATCACCATCACCATCTGAAATTACATCAATTTCTTCTCAATGGGTATCAAATGCCCATTGGGTTTTCAGTCTACAACATCTGAGTTTGAATACTACTTGAAAAACAATCATTATTTTAAATGCATAAGTTTTTGGCACACAGTATGATAATACAGTATATTATACAATGTACAATAATCAAGTTGGAATAGTTAATAGTTCCATCTCTTTAAACATTCTTAAATTTTTGATTAACATAATAGTCATACATATTTATAAAGTATCATATCATAGTCAGTACATGTATACAATATGTTTTGAGCAAATCAAGATAATTAATGTTTACATCTTTTTTGTTTTGGTGTCTTTGAGCTTCTCTTACCTATTTGCTGTACCTGTGGATCTCAAAGTAAAAGAATAACTATGTGGAAGAATAGGCATGTTTAATTTGCTTGACAATATTAAATATTTCATTATATTTATCTAGACACTTGCAACATAACCTGAACAGCCACAATAAGACATTTTAGAGACAGGTATGGTGGCTCATTCCTACGGTATCAGAGTTTGGATGGTTAAGGCAGGAGGTTTTCTATAAGTTCAAGACGAGCTTGGACTACATGATCAGTTCCAGTCAAACCTGGGCTACATAGTAAGACACTGCCTCAAAAAATTAGCAGGTGATGATGATATGTCAATTAGAATATATTAAATAAATAAAAAGAATTAGCATGCCTTAGAATTTTCCCAGAGGGTTTTTTTTTAAACACATTACTAGGCACCGACAAACTAGTATTGGCTGGAACTTGAAATTCACATGTCTTTCAGGTTTTCGAATGATGCCAAACTGTATATATTTCAATACTTGCCCCTTGTTTTAAGTCTCAGGTGACATTTAAGAAATATTTGAGTAGCTTTGCCAATGCCATACATATTAAATTGTGTAGCTGAGTCCTAAAGCCCCCCTTGGTGAAAGGGATGAGAAGGCGCCTAGTCAATGGCAGAGACACTGGGAGTCAGCAATGGGGAGAGTCTTATATATACCCTCCTCCCAGCACTAGGCTACTTTCTAATCTGTTGATTTTACAGTAATAGTGAGTATAATTTTCTATGTTATAACTTTCTATGCTGTCTAAACCATGATAAAGAGTAAAGATAGTATTTGAAATGTTAATCGCACTATTCAAGATACTAGCCTATGAATGAACCATGTGTGAATGTGCACACTATGAATATAAGGGATAAAGTAAAGAAGAAAGAAAGTAAACACAAAGGAACACAGGCACTATGACTTGCAGCATCAGGCCACAAGAAACTGACATATCCCACTTGCAATGAAGGAAACACAAGTAGAACTGGCAAGCAGAGTAAGGATAGTCAGCAAGGGCCACTTACAGAATCACGAAGATTTTGCAAGGGCCTGGACTCTAACCCAAGAGGCAAGCTTTGATGGAAAATAGTAGCAGGCACCTGGACCATTAGTAGAGCACAATAGAGCTTGCTTTTTCATATGTGCTGCATTGATCCGATCCATAGCTACAGAATTTTGTACCCCAGAGTCTTAAATTCACTTCTGAATCTGACAGCTCCAATAAATAAAAAGTAATATTATGAAAATGCAGGAATAGTCCCTAAACAAATCACATTCTCATTAGAACTGGTCCATTAGATAAAATCAAGAATTTCATATGCAATTGGCTATGCTGGTCCACAGGACCTTTTCTCTAAATAATGAAGTGCATCAGTGGGTTTTCAAATTAACAGTTATTAAAATTTGGAATCATACTCTTTTTCTTAATTTGTTCCAATGAAATTTACTGACCTTCACAGCTATTATTCTGAGCAGTATATATGCTTTCAAAGGCATATATACAAAAAATAGGGAATGGAAATAGTAGTAGATACTGAGAAAGGCAGACATAGAAAATACAAAGGGTGAGAAGGAAGCACAGGTTAAAATCAGAATTTTCTACGTGAAATTAAGTCTATCACTTTTCATGTACGAAAGCGGCAATTTCATGTGTTTCTACTTAAACATTATCATGCACTGTTAATAATAAAATTAGAAGGTACATTATACATGGGGAAGATGTAAACTTATGCAGGTTTTACAACTCCAAAATGCTCTGAGCATCTACTTTGGAAACTAAATTTAAGGGGAAATCATGTCCTAGGTCACAATTTACAGGCCTGTAAGAATGAAAAAAAAAAACAGCCTTAAAAATAGCTACATCAGGGCCAACAAGGTTTCTCAATGGATAAAACCACTTGATGCACAAACATGAAAACCTGAGTTTGATTATTGGAACCCAGATAAGACAAGAGGGAGGAAAAAGAAATAAATAAAAGCAAGGAAATTTGACAAAAAACCTTCAAGGAATCATATTATTTAATATTAACTGAAAATTATATATATATACATATATATACACACACATATACACACACACACACATATTGGAGTTTTGCTGCTTGGTGCATTACCTCACAAGATTCATTTACTATCTAGCAAAAAAACCCATATCAGATACAATAAGCATCCTTTGGAGTTGATGTTTAGGGCAGTCTAAGAAACTTCAAAAACCATATAAGGTATTGCTATTGCCCTTGATTGCCTCCCAGAGGTTGAAAATGAATTCCTATTGCTAAAAATGTTATATGCTTTAGACACAAGACTTGGAAGAATTAAGTCATATAAAACCTGCAAGCTTACCTACCGTGGTCTAGGTTTCATAGTACCAAAAAGCAATCTATCAAGAGAAGGAAGCAGCAAATTGTCCCACCCAGCTGTGATACCTTTGAACTATAACAATGACCAGTATAGCACATATCCCTAAAGGTGCAATAGTGGCATTCGCATATTGGTGGTAACAACAGCTTTCTAATTAAACTTCAATGACCTCTTCAATGAGAGAGAAATCATAGAGTACTAGAAATGTAGCCAATGACCCGGGGCTAATGAGGATATAGATCTTAAAAGGAAACCTAACACTACTACTTTACCAAACCAGTATACATTCTAACAATGTTCTAAAAGTTACCCTTATTCCCACAAGTAAGTGAAGCGCTTGGTCCCACAACAAAGTTCCTCTTTTTTATTCATCATTTTTTTATTTATTTTATATATCAACCAGAGCTTTCCCTCTCTCTTCTCCTCTCCTCCTGCTCCCTATCCCTGCCTCCCTTCCACTGCCTCCCCCATCCACTCCTCAGTCTCCACTCAGATTGGGGGTGAAGCCTCCCATGGGAATCAATGAAGCATGGCATATCAAATTGAGGCAATACCAAGCTCCTCACCCCCTGCATCAAGGGTGAACAAGGCTCCCCACCATATGGAATAGGTTCCAAAGTGTCAGCTCATACATCAGAGACAGATCCTGGTCCTACTCCTAGGGGCCACAAAAAAAGACCAAGCTATACAACTGTCACTAAGATGCAGAATGTCTAGATCCATCCAAAGTCCTTGAGCTCCCACCAGCTCAAGTCAGCTGTCTCTGTGGTGTTCCCATCATGATTTTAACTGCCCCCCTTGGTCATATAATCCCTCCATCCTCTCTTCAGCTGGACTCCTGGATTTCAGTCCAGTGCTTGGCTGTAGATCCCTGCAACTACTTCCATCAGGTACTGGAATAAGGCTTCATGATGACAATTACGATAGTCACCAATCTGATTACAGCGAAAGGCCATTTCGAGCACCCTCTCCACTGTTGCTAGGAGTCTTAGCTGGGGTCATCCTCCTGGATTCATGGGAGTTTCCCTGGCAACAGGTTTTCCCTAACACTATAATGGCCTCCTCTATCAAGATATTTCTTTCATTATTCTCCGTCTCCTTCCCACCCCCAACTCAACCATCTTAACCCCTTATGTTCCCATCCACCCATCCCCACTCCTCTATTCCCCCACCCCCAGTTTATCCAGGACATCCCATCTACTTCCTCTTCCCAGGGAGATCCATGGATCCCACTTAGGATCCTCATTGTTACCTAGCATCTCTCACTCTGAGGATTGTAGCCTGGTTATCCTTCGTTTTACATCTAATGTCCACTTATGAGTGAATACATACCAGGTTTGTCTTTCTGGGTCTGAGTGACCTCATTCAGGATGATTTTTTTCTACTTCTGTCCATTTGCCTACAAATTTCATGATGTCACTGTCTTTTTCCCTGGAGTAACACTCCATTGTGCAGATTCACCACATTTTCTTTATCTATTTATCGGTTGAGGAGCATCTATATTGTTCCAGTTCTGGCTATTATGAATAATGCTGCTATGAACATACATGAGCAAGTACCCTTGTTGTGTGGTTGAACATCCATTAGTTATATGCCCAAGAATGGTATCGCTGGGTCTTGAGGTAGACTGATTCCCAATTTTCTGAAAAAACACCATACTGATTTATAAAGTGATTATACATATTTGCACTCCTATCAGCAGTAGAAGAGTGTTTCCCTTAATCCATATCTTCTCCAACATAGGCTGTCATTAGCATTTTTGATATTGATCATTCTGACAGGTGTAAGATGGTATCTCGGAGTCATTTTGATTTGCATTTCCCTGATAGCTAAGGATGTTGAACATTTCTTTAAGTGTATCTTAGCCATTCAAGATTCTTCTGTTGATAATTCTCTGTTTAAGTCGGTACCCAATTTTTAAAGGGATTATTTGGTATTTTGACGTCTGGTTTCTTGAGTTTTTATATATTTTGGATATCAGTCCTCTGTCAGATGTGGAGTTAGTGAAAACCTTTTCCCATTCTGTATGCTGTCGTTTGTCTTATTGACTGTGTCCTTTACCTTACAGAAGCTTTTCAGTTTTATAACGTCCAAATTATGAATTGTAGATCTCAGTGTTCATACCACTGGTATTATATTCAGGAAATAGTTTCCTGTGCCAATGTGTTCAAGGCTACTTTGTACTTTCTCTTCTATCAGCTTCAGTGTATCTGGATTTATGTTGAGGTCTTTGATTCACTTACACTTGAGTTTTGTGCACGGTGATAGATATGGATCTATTTTCATTCTTCTACATGTTGACATCCAGTTATGCCTGCACCATTTGTTGAAGATGCTTTCTTTTTTGCATTGTTCAATTTTTGCTTCTTTCTCAAAAATTGAGCATTTTAAGTGTGTGTGTGTGTGTGTGTGTGTGTGTGTGTGTGTGTGTTTATTTCAGGATCTTCAATTCAATTCCATTGATCCAAGTGTCTGTTTTTATGCCAATACCAAGCTGTTTTTATTACTATAGCTCTCTAATAGAGCTTGAAGTCAGGGGTAGTGATACCTGCAGAAGTTAATTTATTATGCAGGATTATTTTAACTATCCTGGGTTTTTTGTTTTTCTGTATAAAATTGAGCATTGTTCTTTTGAGGTCTGTGAAGAATTGTGTTGGAATTTTGATGGGAATTGTATTGAATCTGTAGATTGCTTTTTTGTAAGATTGTCATTTTTACTATGCTAATCCTACCTATCTATGAGCATGGGAGATCTTTCCATTTTCTTACATCTTTAATTTCTTTCTTCAAAGACTTAAAGTTCTTGTCCAATAGGTCTTTCACTTCTTTAGTTAGTGTTACCCCAAGATATTTTATGCTATTTGTGGCTATTATAAATGTAGTTTCTCTAATTTCTTTCTCAGCCCATTTATCATTTGTATACAGAAGGACTACTGATTGTGGGGGGGTTTTTTGAGTTAATATTGTATCCAGTCACATTTCTGCAGGTGAATATCGGCTGTAGGAGTTCCCTGGTAGAATATTTTGGGTGACTTATCATATCATCTGCAAATAGTGAATGTTTGACTTCTTCCTTTCCAATTTGTATCCCTTTTATCTCTTTTTGTTGCCTTATTACTCTAGCTAGAACCTCAAGTACTATATTGAATAGATATGGGGAGAGTGAACAATCTTGTCTTATTTCTGACTTTAATGGAATTGTTTTGAGTTTCTGTCTGTTCACTTTGATATTGGCTGTTGGCTTGCTGTATATTGCCTTTGGGTATGTTCTTTGTATCCCTGTTTTCTCCAGAACATTTCATTTTATCATGAATGGGTGTCACATTTTCTCAAAGGCTTTATCAGCATCTAATGAGATGACCATGTGTTTTTATTTTTCATTTCAGTTTGTTTTTATGGTGGAGTATATTGACATATTTTTCTATGTTGAACCATCCCTGCATCTCTAGGATCATGGTGGATGATTTTTTATATATTCTTAAATTTGGTCATTTGTTGAGTATTTTTGCATCAATATTCATGAGGGAGATTGATCTGTAATTTTCTTTGTTGCACCTTTACTTAGTTTGGGTATCCGGGTAACTGTGGACACATAAAAAGAATTTGGCAATATTCCTTCTGTTTCTATTGTGTGTAACAATTTGAGGAGTATTGATATTAGCTCTTCTTTGAAATTCTGGGAAGAAGGAAAAGAGTATGGAAAGCAACAACAATGTATGTTTTCTGACACCCGGCTTTCAGGTAGGTTAAAACTGAATCCTTGCCAAGACCTCAGAATGAGAAACGTATTGTCACCTCCAGATAGAATAACCTGGATGACAGTTCACTCCCAACTAATTACCCCAGTTATGGAGAGGATAGCACTTTAAAGCACTTCTTTTCAGGCCTACTGACCTAGAAGCCCCAAGAGTATCTCATTTTCGTCTGTTTTAGTTCTCAATTGAGGGGTGCTTTTGACTCATGGAAAACATTTGGCAATGTCTATAGATAGTTTTGGCTGACATAATTAATAGTAGGGTGCTAGAAGTCTCTACTGGACAGATAAGATATAGCTAACTATCCCATAAGGTACCACAGAGTCTTCTGTCCGTGTGTGTGTGTGTGTGTGTGTGTGTGTGTGTGTGTGTATCCCCAAGGAATTTGTGAGACTAACTTGAGAATAAAATTATATTTTCTTCTTCCTGCACAACATTTGCAAATGTACTACATATGACATATCTATATATAATTATTCTTATACACTATAAATACATATGTATATGGCATATAGCCTCATCTTTCATTGGATTTTTGAGAAAGCACTACTGAAAACACAGGATCTGCTTACCTGTGGCTTGTGGCATATTCTGGGGGAAATAACATTTACAGCAGAGACATAGAAAATTTACATCTGGTTTCACATATTCATAGTGTACACTGACATCAATATTAATTCAATCAGCCGACATAAACTGTCTTCCATACTTAGACTAATGAAGGTTTCTACTAATGATAGTGGGAGCATTTTTCAATATTGCTATGTTCTTTCCAACGTTTACCATAGCTTCCATTAAGAAACAGCAATTGCTAGTAAAGAAAAACAATGCCCACAGGCTTAAAAATAGACTTTGGGGGTCTGCCATCTGCCTGAGAGTGTTGACGAAACAGGCAATTCCTTTTCTGGTGGGAAGAATGCATACACAAACTCCAGTATACTACTATGTGTGTAATTCATTAGATGATGTGGGAAGAACTGAAGTAGGGACAGGGAAAGAGAAAGTGTCACAAGAACAAGAGCCAATGTCGTGAAAGGCCTCGTGCAAAGGGAACACTTAGAGAGAGCTGAAGGGTACATCTGGATACATCCAGGATACATCTGGAAGAAAATCATAAGAGTCCATGGGAACAAGTGCAAAGGTCTTCGGGTGACAGTTCTCTTTAGCTGAGAACACTGAGGGCGGGTAGGTCTAGTGAATCTCAACACTTTGACACTGGTTTGGGGGATCCCTGTAAAAGTTATAAGATTAATTCTGTTTTCTTCTCCTGAAGTTATACTTTGCATCTTTATATGAATTGAAAACAGGATCCAGTCCATGGCTAATAAACATCTGTGCTTATTGAATAGGCAGGTAATGAGGGAGCATAGCCACTTCAAAGTTTGCAAATGACTAAGGGCTTTGGAAAGAAGAAAAGGAGGGCCTGGATCCAGAGCTTGTTACAAGAAGATACAAGTATAAAAACAGAAACACTAACCTAGGATTTGGAGCTTGCCTCATAGAAGGATTACAATCACTACTAGAGAGTTATTCATGCTTAAGGAAAGGATGAGGAACACCAACGAGAATTGTGCTCAATGCCTACCAATACACTACATTAAAAGGTGCAGATATTTGTTCAAGGTGAAGCATTGAACAGGCACATGAAAGGGGAGCTCATAGAGATGGGTAAAAAGCATGCCGTGTGAAGAGGCTCTGTACAAGAGGTCTGTGTAAGATCTGGAAAGTTACCAGGAGAACATAAGGCCACTTCTAGTCCTCCAGAAAATCATAACAAAACCAAAGTCTGCCCCTTCCCTGGCAAGTTATACCTCTTCTCAGATGTAGCCTTTGCCTCTTCAATAGTCCCTGCCTAATAGCCATGTTTTCTTTCTTTTTTTTTCTTTGTAACGAACAGATTTTCTTTGAGATTTACGTATTGTCCAAAAGTTCAGACTTCTTGGGAAGTATCTGAGGACTAGCCACACATACACACTAAAATGTCTAGGTTAGTGGTTCTTAACCTCAGAACTACAAGTTATTCTGGAACAAAAAAAAATGCCTCTAGTCTTCTCTGATGGAGGAAGGTCATTGGTTAAATAAAAAGAAACTGCTTGGCCCTCATTGGTTAGAAGATAGGTGGGAGGAGTAAACAGAACAGAAAGCTGGGAGGAAGAGGAAGTGAGCTCAGACTCCACAGCTCTCCTCTCGGGAGCAGACGCCTCAGAGAGACGCCATGCTCCACTCTCCCGGGCAGACGCGATTCAGCTCCGACCCAGGATGGACCTAGAATCTTCCCGGTAAGACCGGTGCTCACAGATTATTAGAGATGGGTTGATCGGGATATCAGAATTAGCCAGTAAGGGCTAGAGCTAAAGGGCCAAGCAGTGTTTAAATGAATACAGTTTGTGTGTTGTTATTTCGGGGCATAAGCTAGCTGAGCAGGCGGCCGGGGTGCTGGGAACGCAGCCCTGCCACCCTATTTACTACAAATGGTGCCCGACGTGATGGACTAAACCCACTTAAAAAACCTGAGAAGGCTTAAAAATAAGGGAGAGAGAGTTTAACAGATTTTTGCTGTTTGTTGGTGGCGTGCTGTAGAGAGATTTCCTGATTCGGCAACAGCAGCAGAAAAAACGCTGTGTCATTTTAAAGAGCGATTTCCTGGGGCTGTGCCGCCATTGCGATCTCTGTCTGGCTCCTGCAGGAGACAGAGATTTTGAATAGAGCATTTGGATTAAAGTGCTACGATTTGTTTGATGGCAACTAGACTCGCTGTGTTCTCGGGTCTGCTCTGCTTGTTAGAGGCAAGCAAGCGCTCTCATCTAAGAGAGGCTTCCTCACGCAGCTTTAGCTGCAAAGCTTGCAGCTCTATTAAGAGGTCCTGCCAGGAAACACTTAAACAGTGTTGACGAAAAGCTGAACGCATGCTTTTAGATTTTCAGCCGTAGCAGGAAAAAAGCTGCGCCGTTTAAAAATGCCAGCTTTCTGGGCTGTCCTGCCAGGGAAACTCTGACTCTTTTATGCAGGCAGTTCGTGCGGTTTGCAAGCACAGGCTGCTGAAGCTCGCTTGCTTGCAGGGACCTTGAAATGCCATAGAGTTGTGGCAGTAAACATGGCTACAGCCAGTACCTCAGCCCTGAGGCTGGAAAGCTAAGGAATGGGCTACATCTAGCCGGCAAAGCCACGCCTTTAATCCTACTGATATTGCTTGGTAAATTAAAGACTCATGTGGTCAGAAAAAGAGAGATTCAAAGACAAAGAGAATTTTTAAATGGTTTACAGTATGTTAAAAATATATGCAGACTAAAAGTTGAAGTTCTTAAAGTAAAAAACAAAAAAAAAAGGAAGAGAGTTGTGTGTGATAGTACACACCTTTAATCCCAACACTTGGAAGGCAGAGGGATATTGACCTCTGTGACTTCAAGGTGTGGTAGCACATGCCTTTAATACCAGTGCCTAGAAAGCAGAGACAAACAGATCTCTGTGAGTTCAACGTACACCTTTAATCCCAATGCCTGGGAGGCAGAGACAGGCAGATCTCTGAGAGTTCAGACAGCCCGGTCTACAGAGTTATTCCAGGTCAAAGATACAGAGAACCTGTCTCAAAAAGCAAAAAATAAAAGTAAAAATAAACAAAATAGAGGTTAAAACAAAGCTGCACAAAGATGGAAAATACACAGAGACTTTCGATACTGTATGCTATTATGCTCTCTTTAAATTATTTAAATGCTGAGGAAGGAGCAACAGATGCTAAAAGATATTTATTTATAAATGCTGCTGAACTAATCCAACATAGATATTTTGATGCCTTGACTTTGAAATTTGGATCTAAGGACATGATGCTTTGGAAAGGAGTTTCTTATTTTGTTTTCACAGAGGATGAGACCCTGTTCATTTCTTCTATTCTGATTTGGTATGATGGACCACGCCCTCCTGAAGGGTTGGTGTGAACACCTTCAGAAAATTGCTTCGCTCAACTGCCAACTGAGATGAAACTAGCACACAGGTTATACCATGAGAGACCTAATTAACGATGCCCCCATTCAGCAGGAAGCAGTTTGGAGAGAAATAACTGCGCCCATATTCCAAAAAAATGTTTATAAATGTTCTTTCACATTTAAAGGAAGATATGATATAGGTATGAATAATTTGCATTAGTATAGATTTTGCTTTATTGATAGAGATTTACGGTCAATTTTGTTATATGTATATGTATTTCTGATCTTTATTAAGGTATTGTGATTGTGTAGTTCATTATTAAAATGTAATGTATAATTAGGAAATATAGGTTGTTGATGGATAATCATAAATAATAGTCAAGTTTGTAGTCATGTTAGTTAATATTTTCTAGATGTGCGTAGATATATTTTAGATAGGCATTCTTCATATTTTTCAAAGATTATAGAATATGGCATTTTAAATGTTTTAATAACTTAGGACTTTTTATGGCAATGAGACACTCTGCTCCTGGCAGCATCAATCTACTTCAAGAGGAAGATGGGCATCGAAGAGGCTCGTTATGGAGTTTGATAGCCATTTGGGCAAGAAACTGTTCTTGCCTGGACTATTGCATAAACTGGACACAGAGAACCCGCAGGGAGAGGACTACTGAACTTGCCTAAAGGGGAGATGATCTTTCAGGGTTCCTGATTCATGAAAGAGTCTACAAGACATTCTGCAGGACACAACAGATAGTGACTGAACTGACTTTGAAATGTCCTGCTTCATGGAAATGTCTCTGGATACCATGGGCCTGTAGGCCGAAGATGGATGCCCCAACGGTACAGAGGAACTTTGGGTGACTGTCCGGGCAGCAAAATGTCTCTGTCATTTCTAGAGTTTTAAAAGTTGCTTTTTTCTTGTTTGGTTGGGTAGTATTGTATCTTTCTGGAGTCTTTGAAGGAGTTAAGAATAGTTAGTTATAGTTATAGTTTTCCTTAGTTATGATAAAGATTATTGTAACTTTTACTTGATAACTGTTTTGTTATATGTAATTTTGCTATGTTAAAGTTAAATCTTTTTTTTTTAAACCAAAAAAGGGGAAATGATGGAGGAAGGTCATTGGTTAAATAAAAAGAAACTGCTTGGCCCTCATTGGTTAGAAGATAGGTGGGAGGAGTAAACAGAACAGAACGCTGGGAGGAAGAGGAAGTGAGCTCAGACTCTACAGCTCTCCTCTCGGGAGCAGACGCCTCAGAGAGACGCCAAACAGTGTTTAAATGAATACAGTTTGTGTGTTGTTATTTCGGGGCATAAGCTAGCTGAGCAGGCGGCCTGGGTGCTAGGAACACAGCCCCGCCGCCCATTTTACTGCACTTTTCTTTGTTAGATGTTTATCTAGGAAAAGTCAGAAAGATTCATTTATATACAGGTGCCAAGGTCAAATGTTTTTACTGGGAAAGGCCCTATCTCTCTCTCTCTCTCTCTCTCTCTCTCTCTCTCTCTCTCTCTTTCTCTCTCTCCGTCCCTCCCTCCCTCTCTCCCCCCACTCTCCCTCTCCTTTAGCTCACTGATAAATATGGCTATTTAGGAAAAAGTATGGATGATATATAAGATATGGAATTTGCTTCATATTTCTTTTAATTGCCCTAAATTGTAGCTTCGGATGAAAGAAAGTTTGGATACATGCTCCTCTCCTCCAGACCCAAATTCAGTTACTTCTTGACCACGTATATATGACCATGGGGACATATTGGGAGATGAAAGGAGTCGCAGATGTGCCTGCCCCAAATTATTATTCCTAATGACTCTTGTAGAAATGTGTATTGCCTGGCCAAGTCATAGTCCTTCTAAAATGACATTAAGGTAGATCAGCCACACTTTACCACTGATTAAGACCCTTGGGAAAATGCTAAAGAATGAAATCCTAATAAATAGAACTTTGCTAAGGTTTAGAACAAAGAGAAACACAGAGCTGGTAAAGTGACTCAGCAAAGGTGTCATCCTTGCGATCTAAGTTCAATCCCCAGGACCCAGAAGAGATCTGACTCGAAAGCTCTAAGTTGTCCTCTGGCCTCAACATCCACACCATGACATGTATGCATGTACCTGCTTCTCTGTCTGTCTGTTTGTCATATATCTGTCATCCATATGTCTGCCTATCTGTCTATCTATATCTATATCCATCTCTATATCCCTCTATCTCCGTATTTCTCTATATCTATCTCTCTCCCTCTCTTTCTCTCACACTCACAAATAAGAAATACTTTTCTTTAAAATCTAGAGAAATGCATTATCATATCTCTATTCAGACATAGCTAACCAATGTGGTGCATGTTCTTACCCATACCATTAAATACAAAGAGAAGAGAGAGAGAGAGCTAGGGACAATGGGGCCACAGTTCCCAGAGCAGCTTCTGAGTAGTTGTGCTATCTTTGCAATGTCACTGGTATTTGTATCCTCTAAAGAGTCAAAAAGTAGATCTACAAAAGAAAAACTTCTCAAGGCCCTTTTGTGTCCCCCACCCACTAGTTGTGAATCCATGTACTGAAGAGCTTTCATGTTTAACATGGCATGGCATCCAGCTAGAAGTGAAACAGCCAATGAACCCTAGGAGTAGGTTAGGATCCAATTAGAAGAACCAAAGGCATCATGAAGGGAAGAAGGAAAAGAACAGGTAAGTCAGAGTTCCATAGCCTTGATACGGTTGACCCAAATAAGTCTCTGTTGTGGGTGACAGTTCGGTGCACAGTAGGTCGTTTAATGACCTCAATTTACCACTCCTTTACCATTTTGCTCTCAGTACTCACTGACAACTAAAAAAATATCTCCAGACATTATCAAACTTCCCATGGACAACAAAATGTCTCCTGATTGAACACCACTAGTTTAGATCAAATGAATAGGAAAGATTTTTTTCCAGTTAACTGTCTTAATAATTGCACATATATTGATGAACAAGAAATACATGCCATTTTTACTATTGCTCCCAAATAAAACTATCATTGCATAGGTATTTGACTCATTACTTTCTTTTTCACTTATTTTACATACTGATCACAGCTTCCCCTCCCTCCTTTCCTCCCATTTCCTCCCCAACCTCCCATCTATTTCCCCATCTACTCTTCTTCCATCTCCATTCAGAAAGGAGCAGGCCTCCCATGGGAATCAACAAAGCATGACAAATCAAGTTGAGGCATGACCAAGCTCTTCCTTTTACAATGTAAACCTAAAAGGTGAGGCACATACTGTCAGTTTGGGTTTCTATCACTGTGAAGAGACACTGTGTCCATGGAAACTCTTATAAAGGAAACATTAAATTGGGGCTGGTTTACAGTATCAGTAGTTTAGTCCATTATTATCATGGCAGGAAGCATGACAGTGTGCAGGCAGACATGGTACAGGAGGAGGAGCTGGGAGTTCTACATCTTGATCTGCAGACAAAAGGATGTGAACTGTCTACCACATTGGGCATAGCTTGAGCACAGGAGACCTCAAAGCCTGCCTCCACAGTGACACACTTCCACCAAGAAGGACACATCTACTTCCACAAGGACACACTTCTTAACAGTTTCACTCTCTATGGGCCAAGTATTCAAACACATGAGTCTATGGGTGCCATACTTATTCAAACTACCACATTCTACTTCCTGGTCCCCACAGGACCATAACACAATTCAAAAGGCATTTAAACCAACTTCAAAAGTCCTCATAGTGTATCATGGTTTCAACAATATTAAAAATCCTAAGTCCAAAGTCTCCTCAGGGACTCATGCCTCTTAACTACAATCCCCTATAAAATCAAAATAAAAAAGCAGTTCACATACTTCTATAATGGAATAGGTTATATATTATCATTCCAAAATAAAAAAAGAGAGAGTGTAGTAAGGAAGCAGGATGGAGTCTTGCACTGAGGTCACAACACCCTTTATTCCATTTCTTAATCTGCTTATCTCCTTGAACACAGGACTTAGCTCCATTCTACTTCCTGGTGTCCCTTTGCTAAACCTATACATTTATTATTTTATTTTCTCACCTTGCTCCATTTCATTATAAATCTTTATAAGAGTCAACACTAGTAACTATACTATAGAGTATATACTAGGCTGTTTTGAGATTTCTTTTGCCAATGCAATTGATCCAAAACTCTTTAGCCTCCTCAGGCATACTTTTTCAAAAAGGCAATAAGCAGTCACATCCTTCACCAAAGTATCACAAGAACAATCTGTAGGCAAAACACTAAATTTTTTTGTCTTCTAAAACCCCTTGAGCCAGGTTCTCACAGTTCAAATCACATTCAGTACCACCATCTTGAATGCTCATACTAGTATGGCACATTAAGCAACGCTTAAAGCATTCCACTGTTTTCCTAACCAAAACTCCAAAAGTTCAAACTCCCCCAAACAAAATCATGGCCAGGCATATCACACCAATACCCCAGTCCCTGGTAGCAATTTCTGTCTTAATTATGGTTTCTATTGGTGTGAAGAGATGCCATGACTGTGGAAACACTGAAAAGGGAACATTTAATTGGGACTGGCTTACAGTTTCAGAGGTATAGTCCTTTATCGCCATAGCAGGAAGCATTGCAGTATGCAGGCAAACATAGTGGTGGAGAAGGAGCTGGGAGTTCAGCATCTTGATCTGCAGGCAACAGGATGTGAACAGTCAACCAAATTGGGTATATCTTGAGACCTCAAAGCCTGCCCCCACAGTGACACACTTTCTCAAACAAGTCCACACCTACTCCCACAAGAGTATACCTCCTAATAGTGTCATTCCCTATGGGCCAAGCATTCTAACACATGAGTCTATGGGGGATATACTTATTCCAACCATCACACTTCCCTTCCCCATACCCACCTCCAACAAGTTTGAAAAATATATAAACAAAGGAACACTGATAGAAATTGAGAGGGTAAACCCATTTAAGGAAGATCAAAAATGGCAGAAAACAGAAACAACCTTTAGATGATTTAGGACTACTAGTACAGATTTAGAGTGAGAAGAGTCTTGCATATGAAGGGAGAGGGGAAGAAACTTTGGCCTATAAAATAAATATATAAATATAAATATATAAATAAATAAATATAAAATAAAATATAGGCTCACATGTGTATAGTCATGCCTAGATGTGTTTTTGAGTGAGTTGGGTGAAAAAATGGATGTGCACATGTATACTTGTGTTAAACATATTTCACAGGGTGGAGGCAAAAAGTCTTATTACAAAGGTCAAGGGGGAAAAGATAAAGAGCTAACATCTGAACACATGAGAATCAAAATCCCAGCTCGAGCATGTCCAGTAAGAATGAGGCATTGTGCTGTCATTTTTCAGAAGCAAAGATATAAAAAAAAGTCTCACTATAGGATCAAGAACAGTCAATCTATCAGACCAACTTATTGAAGAATAAATGAATTCATTCTGGAAGAGAGGAGACACACTGAGATTTTCAGTCCTTGTGCTTATGCTATGAAGCAGCAGAATCAGGAAAGAAAAGCAGTTTCTAGCACACTCTCTGCCATCATCAGCTGGCTTTTAAAACAGCAACAGGGATTTTAAAGAAAGTCTTATATAAGGTTCTATATGAGTTCCAGCAAACCTCTCCCCTCCCCTCCTCTTGAAGAGCAAAGCCCTGATTTACAGCACTGATTTACGAGAGACCCTCTTACTGTCCAGTCAGCTGAATTTCTTCAAATTTTAGATGCCCAAGGGTTGAGTCGCTGTTTTGAATTAGTTCCTCTTGCCAAGGGATATAAGAAAAGGCTCCCGAAAGAAGCCTGCAAGAACAGCTCATTACTGTGCAATCCATTCCCCTGCCACCTCACAGAAGACTCGGGAAGAAATGCTTTGTTGCCACTGTCTGATAACAGAGGTGCTGGCCTGCATACTAACCAGAAAGCAGCAGCGAAGAAAATATTTTCCCAGGAAATGTGTCTCTTCTGCAAGTAGAAAGACAACAAGCCAAAACCCACAGGTCTCCGCTCACAAATCTCAAGTGGGTAGAGCTGCAAATTTCTTGGGAAAAGATTGAGAAGGTTAGGTCCTGGTGTCTGGTTTGGTATAAGCTGTTTTCAATGCCTCCCTTTTGCAAGCTCATATACACTGCAGTCGGTTTGCTCAAATGAGTGCAAACAAAGGAATAAATTTGTTTGAAAGGGCAGGCTTCATTATACTCTAATTAATGTAAATCTCACCCACAGAGAGGAACCAAAATAAATAGCTATAGTAATTAAAGTTTAGAGGGCTTTTGTTTTGGTTTGGTTTGGTTAGGGTGGGGGGGGCAGTTCAGGAGTGCCTGAAAAGTATTCAGAGTTGATGAGGAATTTCAGGGCTGATTTTTTTTTGTAAAATAATTTTTAGAAAAAACAAACCACCTGAAACAGTGGAATTCGTAGTCCCTAAACCATATCAGAAAAATCATTCCTATGTATGAAGGATATTCTCTAAAAGGGGTTTGGGAAAACCAAGAAACAAAGTCAAGCTCCAAAGTTTCTTTAAAAGATGTTTTAGCCTAAAACAGGAAAAGGAAAGAAGATGAAATCATTAAGCACTGTCATATAGAAATAAACAGACCAGAAGAGCTGAAAAATCAAAGTTGACTTTATTGTTCAGCAGACAGTGGAAAATTGTGTGATGCTAAGGTAGGTTCATGGAGTCTCCTCAAGTTTCCCCCATGTTGAAAGGCTAGATAGGGTCAGGGGGGAAAGTACTGTTGTCAAATAAGGGAAGATTCTGAAAAGCACTATTTGATTGGTAAAGGAGGACATTGTAAGGTCTCTAGGGATTGGTCACTATTTGATTTGTGTAATCAAAACACTGGTTAAGTTCTGGGAAGGGTCCAAGATGTGTTAAATAGAAATTCTGCTAAGCTCATGGCCATATAGCAATCACTTGAATAATAAAACCCTTAGCAATAAATTAGTAAGTGCCCACTTTTATTTTTCAGGTTGCCATGATGATCCAACATGGTCACTCTGTAGACCAGGCTGGCCTTGAACTCACAGAGATCCCCTTGCCTCTGTCTCCCAAGTGCTGGGATTAGAGACATGCACCACTACTGCCAGGCTCCTTGAGTGCATTCTTAAAGATACAAGAAGGGTAGACACTTGGAAAGCACAGACTTTGGGAGGAAAGTTTCAATTAGTGTATGTCAAATCAAAGGTGCAGGCAAAACTTCAAGGCAATGGCAGATGGATATAGGAATGTGAAGTTCCAATAAAAGATACAGTTCTATCTTGGAATTATAATATTGATCAACAAGGAGGGGAGATGTCATGATCACGAAGGTGGTTTTCCCAGAGACAGGCTTTTCCACTGTACTCTGAGTGTGCTGACCCCTGTGATTTCCTGAGGGAATTTCAGCAGGGGTCAGGCAAAGAAACAAACCACGAAGATATGAGAATAAAACTTGGTTTAGATTGGTTTCGTTAACCTGGAACAAGACTTTGGGGAGTCTGATGCCAGGAGGTTTATTTCCAACAAATTTAAACCCAGCGTAATTTGGGTAAAAAATGTTTCCCAGTGTAATACAATCACTGGTGCAAACAGGAAGCATAATTACATCGAAACTCAACCCAGGGGATATCTCATTTCTTCTGGGAAGATGGGTTCTGAATATAGGCTCCCTGTACTAACTTAAGGGTCACAGTAAGGCTATGACCTGGCCTCAGTCATACAAATCGCTTAGAGGTCTTTTGTGCTACTAGCCACCTCTGATTCTGGTTGTGGGAGCTTGGGGAAATATCTGGCTATACAGATAATCAAAGAGTCATATTTTCGTTCCTGGTTGTGGGAGCATGGGGGAGCCCCTGGCTCTATAGGCAATATAAGGCTCGTTTACATTACTAGCCACCTCGGATCCTGGTTCTAGGAACTTGATATGATGTGGCCCAACAGATACTGTGGATCACCAGGCTGTTACTTCCCTGCTTTCTGAATGGAAGAAAGAGTTTTATGTCCATTGCTTTGAGAGGACAATTTTGTATGCTTAACATTGCAGGTTCCCTCTGAAAATCTGTGACACAAGGACCTTTGCACTCCTAACAAGTTCCCCAAATGTGTGAAACTCAACAGCATGATTTCTGGTGATTTGGGGGAACTGCGCTCCTACTTTCCCCTGAAAAATAATACATTGGAATAATTTCCATGAAGATACTTAAAAATCATGGGGATGTATGAGACTACTTACAGAGTAAATGCAGTAAAGAAGGCAAAGAAGATGGGAAGAAAAGAGGATGAGAGCTGAGAGATTACACAATGTCATCATGCTGTGGTTGTTCAGGTGTGAGGTACAATAGCATATCTATACGCTACTGGTAGAGAGAAAACCAGATCAGGAGTTCAAGAAAAGTTAATAAGGAAAGGCGAAATGTCCTGGGGTTATTGCAAAGAACTCTGCTCGCAGATTCACTTGCAGACTGGTTGACTCTAGAGAGTTCTGCTGACTGAATAGCTATGAGAGGAAGAAAAGGGAAATGGAGGATGGTTCAAGATGTTTACAGGTAAATTCACTGAATTAGTGAGGAAGTAGTAGTCCTCTTCTGAGTATTTCTAGTTTGCTGAATGAATAAAAAAGAAGGCCATTAGGGAGTGTGAGACAAAAAGAGGTACTGAAGTTGTGGGAGAAGAAAAAGAAGAGCATGATGTCAAAGAGTGGGAGAGCAAACTGACTTGAGGATGTAAAATAGGATGTTCAAGTTGTTTGAAATTTAAGGCCTTGGATTTGCAGTGATGTCAGTAGTTGTCACTTTTCCTCAGATGTATAATGCTTAGTGATTTGGCGTTTCCTCTGGGTGACAAAGATAATAACTCACTGGCCATGTACTTAAGTAGAAACCCTGTTGGGTGTGAAAATTACATAGAAGCAATTACTAGAATAATAATAACAAATGAGAAAAAATAAGCAAGGATGTAAGAAACATGACCTAAATTTCCCAAGCTATGGAAGTGGTCAAGAGGTTTGTGGATGTGACAAAGAGTTTCTAGAGGAATGAAAGGCTAATGGGATAGAGACGTGATTTTCAAAGGAGCTTTGACTTTCGGAGGTGAGGATGGAAAAGTAAGGCTAATGCCAGCAGCGGGCAGAGAGCAAAGTGCTGGGAGAACTGTTCAGTGCATCTCAGCTGGGGCATTACTTTCTTCTACAGGAGATCTCTGGGGATGTCCGGAGACATTTTTGATTGACACAGGTGGCATGAGGACGCTGGTGAGTTCTGGAGGGTAGAAGCAAGGGCACTACTAAACATTTCCGAGTGCCTGGGATGTCTCACCACAGAGTGATCCAACCCCAGTTGTCAACTGTAACAAAGTTGGCGAACTATGTCAGATCAAGAAGGGAAAGGGAGTATTTTTAGGAAAAGGAGATTTGGCCAAACAATCCAGTAGAAAGGCATGAGGAGTAAGGATGGTGTGGGAAGTGAACTCAAAGGAGGATAAAGATAAAGCTTTATAGGATGGGGGGGGTCTGGGCATTTAGAAGATTGCCTATTTCCTAGTATGAATAGGATGTGTTTAGTCCTGAGGGGAGAGATGAAAAATTAGTTTATTTACATTTTACTTCTTAAGACTAGTCTTGAGTGAGTTGCAGAGATAGAATTTTATACAGTATCAAAATAAATGTTGGAAAAACTCAGAGCCATAAAATTCCATACTAAAATGTCATATTTTAGGGGGCTGGAGAGATGGCTCAGAGGTTAAGAGCATTGCCTGTTCTTCCAAAAGTCCTGAGTTCAATTCCCAGCAACCACATGGTGGCTCACAACCATCTGTAATGGGTTCTGGTGCCCTCTTCTGGCCTGTAGGCATACACATGGACAGAATATTGTATACACAATAAAAAAATATTATGTCATATTTTAGAAATGATAAAGCTTAATATATGTTGTGATGTGATTTAAAACTATTGTACTCCACCCTCTCACCTATCTATAACTATCTATTATATTTCCCCTTCCTAGAGAGATCCAGCCCTCCCAATTAGTTTCTTAGTCTCTACTTAACCTCTGTAGTTATATGAATTGTAGACTGCTTACAAAAGATTTTAACAGCCTACATTCACAAATATGTCAATAAATAGCAAATTTTTCTTTAGTGTTCATGATACTGGAAGGTACTCTGCACGCTACCAAAAGAAAAAGGCAAATACCAACCCAGTTCCCAGACCCATCATTCTACAATGGTGACCTACCTGCAATAGGAGCACAAAGCTTGTGAGAGTAACCAACCAATATCTTATTAGATTTAAGGACCACTCATTGAGATGGAACCCATACCCAAAGCTGCGTGAGTCACCAAGAACCCAAGACTAGTTAGGTCAGGGACCTAGATGAAAACCAAATACTACTGTTCTGTTAGGGAAATGAAGCAATTAAACGACTCATAATGACATTCTGCTATACTCACAGATCAGTATCAGTGTTTAGCCATCATCAGTGAAGTTTTTCCTGCAGCACATGGGAATTAATATAGAAAGTCACAACTGGACAATGAGCAAAGAGTCAGAAGCCTTGGAAGATTCTGTCCAATATAGAATGTCTCCATCAAATCCCTTTCCTCAGGGCTCAGGGAACCCTGCAGAAGAGGAGGCAGAAAAAGTCTAAGAACCAGTGGGAATGAATGACACCAAGAAGCAAGACCCTCTTCAAAAGAGCAGGACTGCCATATATATGAGCTCACAGAGACCAGTGGCATGCACAGGTCTAAGCCAGATGGGGTCCCGGTGCTGAGAAAAGAAGTAGGCACAAGCCCCAATCCCTAACCTATGAGTTCTCTTTAATTGCTGCTCACAAAGGAAAAATTAGTTTTCTCCAACACAGTCTCACTGGGTACACAAAGCACTCTTAAGGGGTAGCCCCATGCCCGTACTAAATGACCAACACAAATTGAACTCAGTGACATTTTTGGAGGTTCTCTGTCTCATAATTCTTGGTCAGGGCATTTTTTCAAAACAGTACAGGCTTTTCACATATGTATTATGGTTTCAGATTTTGTGTTTTTAAGAGATTTCTGTGAGTGCAAATGTATTTCTCTGCATCTATTTGTGTCTTCTGCTTTTGTTTGGCTCTTTTCTTTTGCTTGTTCATTTGCTTCCTATTCTTTTTTTAAAAAAATCTTATGGTATTTTATTATTATTTTTTAGATGCCTGTTTGCTTTTTAACAAGAAAGAAGGCAAAACGGTAAGGATTTGGGTGGAAGAGGAGGTAGGAAAGATCTTAAGGGACAGGAAACCAGAACCAGAAAATACTTTATGAGAAAAAAATATATTTTCAATTAAGAAAACAATGTTTTTTTTTAAAAAAAAAGAAACTATAGTTTTATTGTGCAAGGAGAATGTGCCTTTTCATGGACAAAACTATCAACTGAAAAAAGTATAAATTTCTTTAAAATATTTTTGTAAAATAGATCAGTGGTTTTACTGCTTCCCCCAGTAACTACTCTGTGCCAAATAAATGAAGTACTTTATCATATATTTTATTGAATACAAAACAAATAAAAACACTTTTAGCTTTCTCATGACATTATCAAAAGGCACAAAAGTCTGAATATGATATTTTCAAAGTCAGTTGTTATATTCTAAAATACATAATTATTTAAAATTTGTCCATTAAAAGAAGTCTACTTTAAGAGTTGTTATTTTTAGAATATGCAATACTGTCCTCAAATCTGAATAAATAGACAAACAGATCCCTGGGACCAAACTAGCCTTACTAGCTAGCTCCATGTCTTAAAGACCCTGTCTTATAAAGCTCCTAAAGAACAGCATTAAAGTTTGATCTCTGACCTCCACATTCTTGTCTGCACACACCTACACAGACACATACACACAAATATTGTTTAAATCTTAATAAGGTTTGAGTTCTGTATAAATTGTAAGTAGTCTATCAAAACTTTTTGTGAATGATTCTTATTGAAATTGTAAATTTGGGGGTTAGTAACTTCTTGCTAGGACTAAGAAAAAATGTATTATCTGCTAGCAAAGTTGTAGGCAGCACTTCTATTTTTCCCTAACAAGAACGTAAAAAGGAGAGCAGGTTGAGGTGGGAAGGTTTAAAGGAATGAAAACATTAATTTTTTTAGTGAGGGGGAAATAAGTAAAAAAGGGAAATGGATAAGTTTTTCTTTTCATCTAAACTCCGAGTGTTTTATTTTTATTGCCTAAGTGGGGGAAATGAGCAAGAAGAGAGAGGAGGTAGAACAGTGTTTCTCAACCTGTGGTTGCAATCCCTCCGAAGCCAAATGACCATTTCTCAGGGGTCGCCTATCTGCATATCAGATATCTACATTACAGTTCACAACAGTAACAAAATTACAATTATGAAGCAGCAAGGAGATTATTTTATGGTTGGAGAGAGTGAGGTCACTATAACATGACAACCTGTATTAAAGGGTCAGAGCATTAGGAAGGTTGAGAACCACTACTTAGAGGGTAGAGAAAATGGGTAATTGCCAGAAAAGAGAGGATATGCTATGTCATCCCTCCCCACCCCAATAGAATGCCTTGCCTGGAAGCTGATGGAGACAGAGACTGTGAGAGAAGCTGCAGTCCAGTTGTAAATGAAGAAGCAATGGGGATTTTAAATCAAAGCCAAGTCACAGAGCAGTAAAGCTGAGATGAGCTCAGGGAGTACAGTTCCACAGCAAGCAGAGCAGAAAGGAGCCAAAATTAACCTTACTAAGAGCATTAAAAGGAGACTAGGCATCACTCTGATTATCAAACGGTGAACAAAAGAGCCATTTTTAACTTAGGCTGGTGTACTACCCAAATTACTATTCAAGTTTTAAATGCTGTCTGTTCTATGATAGAAGTATAATAAACAGATGCATATTCGAAACGATAGTGTAGAAAATGCATAGCTACTCATCCCTGAAAGATAATTTAGGCAGAAAACACAATGCAAGATTGAAGAAAATTGTTGGCCCAGCTACCCTGAAATATTACCAAGGCATTAGCACTAAATTGGATTTTAATGACTATTTGATGAAAAAAAAATCAATGAACAAATTAATAGATGAATGAATCTTTAAGATGGCAACAAAATTGTGCTAAGACTGAACGATGCAAACTCTGGTTCAAGGCTATTCAGTTATAAAATAACAGAAGCATACCCTCCTTCCAAGCATTTGAAAGCATCCCTCGGCATATGCATATTTACATTGAATGTAACATATACACTTGACAGCTTAGTTTGTAGTCTCCCCATCCCCACTTCGTTTCTTAAGAAATTTGCTAAACAGGAACAAAATGTCCAAGTATATGCACTGTGGCATTTCGAATGTTGAATGGTGATGAGAAACCTCTATGACATCGTGTGACAAGGATTTCCTCCCAAGAAAGCTTTTCCAGGATATAAAATGGCATCCCATTTGTGTTGCTTGAGACAGAGTGATTTGCCCTTAGTTAAACTTGCTTTGTGCTTAATCCTCTCAAAAGTGTGCTCCTAAGCCAACCAAAGAGTTCTGTGCATTAAAGGATTTGGTCAATAACTACGTTTTAATGACCATGAGATCACCAAGCAGTAGAGTTCTTTTCCCTGAAATTTCCCTTCTGACTGGCACTGTTTTAAAAATGCAGGCACAGGGAGACGGGCTAGGGAGTGAAGCCAAGAGGAGAGAGTGTAAATTTTCAGCACATCAGAGCCTGGGAAACTAATTGGCAACTCTAGCATCTTGGGTAGAAATGCCCCTTAGCACAGGCAGTCTGTTTCCCATTCCATGTTAAGCCTTTTACGTGTTCTTTTAAGTTACAAAATTTGGCATGGCAGGAGCTTGCCGCCAAAGGATAGATCCTCAAGCATAAATTAATGGCTCCATCAAAAATCACTAAAACTATTGGCTATGAACCTGAAGGCTAAGTAAAGCTGGCCCTACCATCCCTTTCCAATCTGACTTAGCGCTTTTCCATGGTACACATGCCTCTGCCACTATGAAATAGCCCACCTCATCTTTATCTCCTCTGTAGTTATTTTATAATCTTTACATAGATTTTTGTGATATGAGTTAAAAATAAAGTTAACTATTAAAAACTCCTACTGCTATTTTGTTCTTATTTTGGCACAAATTCTGCATATCCTACACCCAGAGCTTGTGACTGGGCACTTGCTGTTTGAACTCAACATCCTTATTTTGACAATGTAAGAAATACCCTCACTGGGAGTCAGTTTCTTTATCTGAATGTGGAAGAATCCTTGTGTTGTAATAAGATTGGCGGGCTGGGCTGCGTCCCGCCACCCGGCTAGCTTTACCCAAAATAATTACACAGAAACTGTATTCTTTTAAACACTGCCTGGGCCATTAGTTCCAGCCTCTTATTGGCTAGCTCTTACATATTGATCTAACCCATTTCTAATATCCCTGTAACACCACGAGGTGTCTTACCAGGGAAGATCTTAAGCTGCATCTGTGTCTGGTAGGAGAATCATGGCGACTCCTCTACTCAGCTTCTTTCTCCCAGCATTCTGTTCTGTTTACTCCACCCACCTAAGGGTTGGCCTATCAAATGGGCCTAGGCAGTTTCTTTATTAATTAACCAATGAAAGCAACAGATTAGAAAGAAATCACTCCCACATCATCCTTGTATCTCCATTATGAGTTGTAAAATAAAATGGGAAATGCATGCCAAATGTTTAACAGATTGTTATTTGTATTCATTCAGTAATAATAGCCACCTGTTACAATTATAACTATTATTTGGAATTATCAAACCTTAAGCATAGCAGGGTTATAATTTACAATAAAAGTAAAGTTTCCCTGTTTTAAAAAGTTCTACTCAAAATCTGGGGATATTGCTTAATTAGTAGAGTTCATGCCTATAAGGCATGACACCCTGGGTTTGTGCCCCAGCACCGCATAAACCAGATTATAGTTCCAGCACTTTGGAGGCAGAGGCTGGAGGATCTGAACTTTCAATGTCATCCTCAGCTACAAAGAGAGGTTGAGTCTCTGTGAGACCTACCTCAAAAGGAATTTCTTGCTATTATTTTGTTTTGTTCACTTGTACAAAGCCTACAGGTGCCTTCCCGAGACCTAGTGACTGAATTAGGATGGTGAGCCCCAGGCTTTAAGGTGTTTCCCTACTTCTCCAGTTGTTAAAATTAGAAGCCAAAGTTGAAAAATCCCACCCTGTTAATCTTACAGAAATGTGAATTGATATGGTTATGTTTTATATACATGACTTAATGACCATAGTAATATTTGCCATGACTTCAACTCAACTCTAAATTCTATAAATACTCTTGAGGTTTTTGTGAGTATAGTATCAGTTTTGTTGCTTTGTTTTGCTTTTTCTTATAATCTTAAAGTGGCCCCACAGTAAAGTTTTACATCTTGTCTTCCAAAGTACATATTTTTTCCATAAAATGGCTTTGGAGAAGAAAATGCTCAATCCTTGGGTGGCAGGTTACCCCTAAGAGGCAACCCAATCTCAAGTCTGGGGATAATAAGAGATCAGGGATCTAGGACCTGAAGACAATCTCTGAGTCCTGGAAGCTGAAAAGATTTTCAGACAGTGTAATACACGAGGGCTCTAGAGTCCTGCAGGGAATGAGCACTGTAAAGTAGTTTCAATTTGTCACTAGAGGATTTTGTGACTAAGGGCTACTGTGGTACAAGTTATAGCCAACACACAGGACACCGACAATAAAGTTCCATTTAACAGAGCCTACTCGGTATCTAGGCCATGCTATTGTCTATTTCTACTTCCCCTCCCTTGAAGACTTCGGATTCCCAAGTATGAAATATGAAGACTTAAAACATAGATGTGTTATGCAGCAATCTTAATTCAGTGCAGGCTCATTTCTGCCTCTGAGTCTTTGATTATAGTGCACCACTCTTTATTAATATCTCCCTTTTCTTTTGCTTCTGTATGAAACTATACCACTTCTCAAGGTCCACTCTTGTCTTAACCATCGCTACCTTGAAATATTTCTCTTGCCTGTGCACTATCACAGTGAGTCAATATGAGAGAGTCCAATATGTAATCCAATTTAGAAACTCAATTAGGAGCTCCCAAGGGTAAGAACTTACAGGAACATTTTTCTGTATCTAATAAAACACCAGACTATGACTAAGAAGGCATTAGAGTCTTGAAAGAAAACTATGGTTTATTGTTGATTTCTTGTGCAACAATAAGTGGGGTAGTAAAGAAATAATATTTTGGATAAGCTAGAGCCTCTAAAAATTGAACATGGGGGGGCAATAAACTGGAATGAGAGTGAGTCACAGAGAGTTTCAAATTCATTTGTGTAATGTTTAATTAAGAAATGTCAATGTTCTTCCATGCCATAGATGAGATACAGCAAGGAGAACATAGACGGAAGTCAAAAATGTTTTTGTGTTATTCCCTAGTTGTCATGCATTATTTTCACTCATATGAGCCATGGAAGAAAGGAAAAGTAAGTGTCGACAGAACTAAATGACTGATATAATCCTAGAGAAAAGTAAAAATATGATAATAGGCTATTCTCAGGGCAAGAAATAAACAACCAAGAACACCAACAAAAATTTTAAAAATAAGAGAAAATTTCTGTGGGAATTCTTTCAACCAATAGCCTTTAAGATACCAACCCACTTTGGTTTTTTTTTATTTTTTTGTTTTATTTAAATCACTGCTTGGTCCATTAACTCTAGCTTCTTATTGGCTAACTCTTACATCTTAATTTAACCCATCTTCATTAATATGTATATTGCCATGTGGCAGTGGTTTACCGGGTAAAGTTCCAGTATGTGTCTCTGGTGGGGTTACATGGCTTCTCCCTGACTCCTTCTCCTTTCTCCCAGCATTCTATTTAGTGTTCCTCTCCTACATCTATTCCCTGCACAGTCCCAAGATAGTTTCTTCATTAACCAATGGTATTCACAGCATACAGAGGGAAATTGCACATCACCTCTCCTTTTTTGTTTAAATAAAAAGGAAGGTTTTAACTTTAACATTGTAAAATTACATAAAACAGTTATCAAGCAAGAATCACAGTTATAATATTTATATCTATTTTATCTTTTATCATAACTAAGGAAAACTTTATTATTACTATCTATTCTTCAACTACATCAAGGACTCCAGAAGGATATGATATTACCTAAGTTAACAGGAAGTACATTGTAAGCAACTTCCAAAACTCTAGAAATGACAGAGACATCTCACTGCCTGGACATTCACCCAAAGTTCTTCTGTATTGTTGGGGCATCCATCTTCAACCTAGAGGCCCATAGCATCCAGCAGACATTTCCATGAAGCAGGAAATTTCAAAGACAGTTCTGCCTATATTGACAGTTTGCTAGTCACTTTCTTCTGTATCCTGGAGAATGTCTGGTAGACTCTTTCATGAAGCAGGAACCCAAAGGATTGTCTCATGGGCGTGGTTTCATGTATTATAAATGCAGAGTTAAAGCGTTCAGGCACCTCTTGGCTGTTGGATTCAATTCCAATTCACAACGCACACAAAGGACTGCGGATAGCTATTCTTTCTGCGAGTTTATACCCTAACAAGTAAACCTTTGTTATACTTTATTGCTGGCTATTTTAGAACTCTTTTGTATGCCAGCAGAAAGTGATGCTGAAAAGCTAAAGGATTTAAAACTTTAACATCTTAGCTCAAACTACCACTACCTTTCAGTTGTATACACACACACAGGCACATACATACCTATTTACATTTTTAAAGATAATTGACAAGGCTAAATGTAATTTATCACAGGTACATAAAACTGGCTCGCTATTCAAAAATCAGCATAATTCATCGCATCAATATAAACAGGAAAATACATGGTTACATCAATATATACAAAGTACATATGCAATATAATCCAGTGTATATTCATGACAAACAAAAGTCTCAGGAAATGAGGAATAGAGCAGAACTCTTTCAATTTGGTAGGATTATCTGGAGCAATGTATACAGCCAACATTATACTTTATGAAAAGAAGCTAAAAGCTGGTTTTGAAGTTTGAATTCAGATACAAAAGATATAAGACAGTCAATACCGTATTGGAGGATTACAACAAAATTGGAAAAGAAAATGAGGGTTTGGTAAAGGAGTATACAAATAGATCAGAGGAACAGAAGAGAGCCCAGAAACATACCAACACAAAGGCAACCAGCTAAAGCAATGCAGCAGAGCAAGGATGTTTGACATGAAGACAAAAGAATAATCTAGACAGAAATATTCTATATTTTTTCCAAAATAGCATTGAGAAATGAGTATAGGTTTAAATAAAACACAAATCTATAAAGTTATTATAGAAGAAAACTATAATAGATGATCTTAGAAATGGCAGTAACATTTTAAATGTAAAAGCAAAACCACACAACAGTAACATATATGCAGACGGCCTAGGTCAGTCCTATGCAGGCTTTCTGGTTGTTGGTTCAGGCTTTGTGAGCCCCAATGAACCCAGGTTCGTTGATTCTATATGTTTTCTTATGATGTCCTTGACCCCTCTGGCTCCTACAATCTTTCATCTCCACCCCTATTCTGAAAGATTCCCTACGCTCTTCCTAATGTTTGGCTGTGATCTCTGTATCTGTTTCCATCAGTTGCTGGATGAAGCCTCTCTGATGACAGCTGGACTAGACATCAATCTATGAATACAGCAGTATATCTTTAGGAATTATTTCATTGACATTTTTACCACTCATGTTTGGTTCTATCGCAGGTCTTTTTCTTCCTGTGAGACTCTTAACAGTGAGAGTAGGGGTTGTCTCTGATTCTGTTGCCAGCTTTTGAGAACCATTCATCCTACAAGATGGCCTCATCCAACGTTTGATAGAAGGAGGCCCCTAGGCTCACAGCAACTAGATTCACCATAGTTGACTGATGTCCATTGGAGGCCAGCCTGTCTCTGAAGAGAAACAGTAGAGAAGTAGTGGATGGTGGGGAGGGGAGGAGGGAAGGGAAGAACTTAGAAGAGGGGAAGGAGGTGAAACTTTAATTGGGCTGTAAAAACAACAACAACAAAATAAACAAGCAAACAAAGAAAAGTCACAGTCCATGTAAAGAATGTTAGGATGATTTTTATTAAAATTACAACCTTCTGTCCTATAGAAAACAATGTAAGAAGTTGAAAAGAACAAGAAGCTAAACTCAAATTTGAAGAAAATATTTTCAAAAGATGTACATAATAAAGTACTATTATCCAAATATGCAAAAATTTTGTAATAATAAGAGACTTGAGAATTAAAATAAAATACAGACCAGTAAGTAGGTACACAAAAAAAGTGTACCATATATCATCAGGGATATAGAAATTGAAGCAACAGCGAGAGACCACTACACACTCAGTAAAGCAATCAAAGTCTAGAACACTGACAACCCAGAGTACTGACAAGGATGTGAAGCAACAGAAATTTTCACTCATTTATTGATTGGCCTATAAAATTATAGAGCTACTTCGGAAGATAGTTTGTGGTTTTTATTTTTGGTTTCTTTTATAAAAATAGAAACTTACTGTACAAGTAAGCAATTGTAGTCCCTGGTATTTACCCAAAGGAATTGGAGACATGGTTACAAAAGCAACTGCAAACAGGTATTCATAGGAGCTTTATCAACAATTGCCAAACCCTGTAGACAACCAAGATAACCTTCAGTAGTCAGATGGACAAATAAACTGTCATATACCAGGCAGTGGTGGCACACACCTTTAATCCCAGCACTCGGAAGGCAGAGAGAGATAAAAGGATCTCTATGAGTTCGAGGGCAGCCTGGTCTACAGAGCGAATTTTGGGTCAGGCTCCAAAGCTAAAGAGAAACTCTGTCTCAAAAAACCAAAAACAAGCAAAAAAAAAAACCCAAACAAATAAATAAATCAACTGTCATACATCCAGACAATGGAGTATTGCTCAGAACCAAAAGAAATGAGCTACCAGGCTAAAAACTGATAGGGAGGGATTTTAAATGTGCATTGTTAAGTGAAGTCAATGTGAAAAGAGCATATGCTATACAATTCCGACTGTGAAACCTTCACAGAAGACAAAACTATGAAAGTAGTGAAAAGATGGGGGTGGTGGGAAGGTGAGGAAGGAATAGTGAGAGGAACATCAGATTTTTAGAATTTTAAAAAATGTTCTGCATGATGCTCCAAAGATGGACGGCTCATATACCTATCTAAAACCATAGAATATACATCTAGATTTGGCCCTAATATAAATTATGGATCTGGGGTTACTAAAAAAGATTCACACACTGTCAAAATAAGATTCATTCATATCATTGATGATTTATAAGTAGGCCATGATTTGTTGATTGTAAGTATGATGGTATAAAATATCCCACTCTCTACATAAACATATATTAATATCATACTCATATACACATAAAGTGAAATGTCTGTCCAGTTCCCTGCACTCAAAAACCTGTAAAAGCTTTTACATTCTCAAATATGTATCTGTATATGTTAATGTGTATCTATACATATTTTCTCATAAATTTCCATTTTTAACAAAATATAGATAATATACTATATACATTACTCTATCTTCTTTAACTACATAATATATCCTGGATAATTTTTCATCCAAGGACATAGAAAATGTCTTAAATGGCAGCATAATATTCTATTCTGTGATTGTTATTATGGCCTTTTAAACACCTAATAAAACTGTATGGTTGCTTGAATAATTCTAAGTTTTATATTTCTTAGATACAAATAGTTTATCAACACATTTATTAGAAATTCAAAGTTAAAATGCAATAATTACAGGATGAGTTTTATAGTTTCTAGAAAACAATTTCTGAAATGTCAGGACTCTTAATTCAAAAAGTTTCAAGAATGTCAAGGTCTTGCTAATGTAAAATACCAAGAGCAACAAACTAGAGGTTACCATTGCTACCAAAAGAAATGAAATAAGCGCATATCAGGGAAGCACCCCTAATGCATCAACAAGCATGTCTTGTCTTACATGGCTGTGCTTGAAAATTTCCCTAAGCAACAAGTCAAATCACATAAAGCACATTCCTGCATTTTATTTTCTGTTAAGATTCTAGGTGTGTGGCTTCTGTTTCCAGGGTCTTTTGGGTCGTGTTTTCTTTTGCTTCTGTTCTCTCCCAGGGCACCATCTGGAATTGGATTCATGACTATTCAAACTCTTACTTTTGTAAGATCAAATTCTGTGCTTTTCAAAATCTTGAAAGGTTTTGAAAACCCTATAACAGCTTAAGCTCTTCTTCCTTTTGCTGATTAAATCCTTAGCTTAGTTTTGTCTCAAATAAATTGTAGCCATTATTATGGGTATTTTAGTCATCAATTGCCTGACAAATTCTACCAAGATGTAGCAGTTGAAGACAAAGCTTTTCTTTCCCTCAAAGTCTTGTGGGTAGAGAGTTTAGGAAAGGCTCAGCACAGAAGCTCCTCTGTGACCCACGTGATATTAACAAGGGGAGAAAGAGAATTGAGGGTGTAGATTAGTAAAACAAGGCCAATGCACCCAGAAGGCTCTGGGTACATCCTTAACACACACACACACACAAAATAATAAAATAAAATAAAAGCTTCAAGAAATGAGGGCAAAATGAGCTTTTAAAATCCTTCCATTCGTATTTGGCAGCTTCAGCTTTCCATGTAGGCTAGGCTTCTCTCAGTGTGGCAGTATATAGGTAAACAGGTTTCTTCTCTGGCAGCTCAGAGACCTCCAGGAGCATTGCTAGGGACGGGATATGGAACACACCCCTCACTCTGGGCATAGAACTCACCTCTTGATAGGACAACAATAAAGCAGATATAATCCATTTTATTTCATAAAAATTTGCTTCCCTTTTAAGTTATGCTTAGAAATAAAACATTTTTATCAAATTTATTTGGGTTTCAAGAAAGTTTTATTAATTTGTACATGTCTATGCCATAAAGAGCAGCAGGGAACACAGTCTTGTGGATATACCTTAGTCACATAGCACTGTGTGTTCCTTCAGTGTCTCAAAATGACATCTTAGCATGATATTCAAACATACAAGAGAGTATCAATGAACTAACTTTAAGAAATTAACAATCTTTAAGTTTAAGAAACCCTGAATGGCGATTGTACTTAGAGATTGACGGTGAGAAAGTTTAATACTTTGTTCGAAATTCAAATTTCAAAGCTAAGACAGTCTTTTGGCTTTTGCAACAAGCTTCCAAGTCCATCATAGCTGCTGAAATTCAGCTGTCAGATGAGAGAAGTAACAGAGTAGGGGATCTTTCTAGAACGTCCTAAGGATTAGACCCAGATTTAGCGCAAGTCATTTCAAGGTATATTCATTCCATTGGCCAGGGACCCCTTCTAAATGCCTCGTATTGGTGAAATGTAGCTGTTAGCTGAAAGACACTATCCAGTAACATTATTACATTATGGGAGGGAAATCACAAATAGTTGGTAAACAACAAAAATGTCTTCCATAGTCCTCAGTAAAATTTGCTTTTCCCATGTAGTACAGTGTCTTCCATGCCCACCCCCAGCTACTGAGCCAGAAACCTAAATGAATGAATTGATGAAGGAAAAAAAGAAAGGAAGGAAGGAACAGAAAGACAAAAAAGAAAGAGGAAGCAAAAGAAAGAGGTTTAAATCTTCTCAAATAGAAATAAGCTGGGGTGTCAGATTACTACGGGTTATTCCTTCTGTCATACCCTGTCTATGCCATGATACTTGAATCTCAAATTTTCAAATCCTGAAGTGAATTCTCAATAGCTTCTTTGTCATTAGATAACTACACTAAATTCTTCCTAGCCACTGTAGAATGAGCCAGCATCCTCACTGGGAAGGCTAATAATACAAATCTTAGCATCCTCACTGGGAAGGCTAATAATACAGTCTTAGGTGGCATTAGAGAATAAAGTGAAGAATGGCTTTAGGCTGAGACAGGCCTTTGCTTGCAGGGAATTAGAGGAAACCAAGAATTTTCTTTTGAAGAAAGAGAGTTTCCCCAACCGGCCTTGTTGGAGGAGTTTGACACCAGTGATACAGGCTGAGTGAAATAATATCTAGGATTCAAACTTTAGATTTACACGTTTATTTGAATAAGTAGAATAAACAGAATATTTGTGTAATCAAGATACATTGTTATGTGTTACTAAGAAAACCTCCATGCATATTTGCGTTAATAGCTTTATTTTCATGTACTCTGGGAGATCTTGGGTAGTTTCCAAAGGGTCTACTCTTGGAATTATGTGTAAATGTATATAGACCATTAACTTCTGGGGAGTAGAGGCCAGAGATTCTGCTAAATATTGGACCAGTCAACCCTCTACAAGGAAGAAAGAGCCTGTCTGAAATGCCAGTTGAGAAACCTTAAATTAGATCTCACCATGACAATGTCTGTCCAGCAGGTCAGGAATTTCAAGGGCTCTGCTTCATTCCCCATTACTGACTCTGCAAGAAGGAGAGAACCTGAGAGAAGGCTTGTGACATAGCATGAACAGATGAAAATGACCCCGAGAAATTGAAATTGGGGTGTGAGAAGGACATGGGAAGGATAGAAAGTTAACCTAAGGGCACATAATTAAGCTATCGTTTCTGCGGACAGTTGGGATTTAGCCTTCTAAAAATCCCGAGGGCCCATGCAGAGGATGCCTCACAACTATTTGCCCTAGGGGCCAATTTCTATCTGCTGACTGTCATCCACCATGGGTGGTAAATCCCTTTGAGTCTGAATATACACTCAGAACACATAAGCCATGGAGACTCCATGGATCAGATCATTAGTGTAGCTAATGGAAAACATTTTGTCTCCACCAACACACAGCTGGTTGGCATCTGAGGAAGACTGGTAGGCCATGAGGATATGGGCATGGGCTGCAAGATAACCTCAATATGGTCAGTCTACCTATTCATTTTGTAATAGGGTACCCAAGCATTGAATTTTCTCTGTGAATGCCTTTAATTTCTGGGTAAGGACAAGCTTCCCCCAACCTAGCACTCAGATTTACAGATGGAATCAAATAATCAAGTTTCCAGTATTTTATCTACCACTAGTGTGTTGGTCCTTCTTCACTAGTGAGGGACTAGTTAGTCTACAAGGAGCCTGCTTCCCTCTTCTGGAATGTTTCATTGCTATTTCCAAAGTTTTTTTCCCCAAAAAAATCTCCTAAGTAACATTCAGGATTCCATATCTTTCCAGATATCACAGTAGGGCAGAATCATTCTCTCCATCCATATTCCTCAGGACTCTGGGCTCTCAAAGCCTCAAAAGAAGGCATGGCCTGAGGGTGAATGTGTGCATACCTGTGGCTACCCTTCAATACCAAGAATTCTGCTCCCACAGTGAGCCTACCACTTGTAACTTCCAAATACCCAGCTTCTTAAACCCTAGTCATATTGTGACGTACAAGAAACCATGGCAACATTGGTCATTCTGGAGTTGAGTGACTTAGCCCAGCCTTCCAGGGGTTATGGTGATGAGATTACCATAGTCACCCATGGCTTTCACTCATTCCAAATAGACTTGATCTCCAGTCTCGTAGATTCTACATCTTTATCCCCAGGGCGGGTATTTTCTGCATCTACCGTGGCCCACTGAACAATAGAAATTCCTTTCATTTAGTATACCAAGTGAGAACATTTGTTGTCAACAATCCTGCATTAAATGACTTTAAATAAATTCCACCATGTCATGCTACATAAAAAAAAGAAAAGAAATTTGTAAAGCCAGGGTAATGAGAGAAAAGAGGGCATACATGTCCCAGGGTCTCATTGACTACATGAAGAGGCATCCCAGGGCCATGTCAGGGGAATTTTGTCTAAGAAAAACTACTCTTCTCCTTTTAGTTTCAGTTTTATAACAAACGTGATTATAAGTGACTATAGATTCCTGGGTACCTAGGTCTGGTGATCTCGGTCCGATCTGGTCATGAGCAGAGCCTAGGAAACTGAAGCTGGCTGTATTATGGAATCCAAGAACAAGCAAGCATGGGTGCATGGAGTTAATTGAGTCAATCATCTACTGAATAAGGTAATACCTTGTTGGAAAGTGTCTCTCATTTCTGAGGAATATAATTATTTATTTCATACATTCTACACCCTGTTTTCCTAGTTGTACTGTTGAGAAACATATAAGCTGTTTCTTGCTTTGTTTTGTTTGATGGCTCTTTAGTTATCTACATTATTAAGGAAATGTTGTCGCCACTTTGTTTTTTACTATATTAGGTAACATGATTGGATTTATGTCTCCAAAAATGATTTTACCAGGAAGGATAGAGAAAAGATGAGCATTCATAAACTGTATAACCAGTAAGAGCAAAAGGGTATGCCTGTCTAGTCAGATCATTTTCTAAAGCAACATTATTGAACTACCAGGATCATTATTGTGTAATCTAGTTTCCTGCACCCCAGAACCATTGCCAAACACTAACATGCTACCAGTGACTTCATGCACAATTTCAGCAAACAGTTCTAGTCTTACACTAATGCTTACCATTCATATCTCCTGCTTAAAGCATTTTCCTTGCTCTGCACACACACACACACACACACACACACACAGACACAAACACACACACACACACACACACACACACACGTACACATCAGATAAAACCTTCAGCTAACTACACTGATTCCTGAATGGGATGTAATCACTAAGGAAACATATTTTTAAGAAACTAGCCAAATGATCATCTAGCCCCTTAAAAATAACTTAAAGTCTAAATAATTAGAAGATAAATTTGTCATCATTGTAGGGAAGTAAGTGTTTGTTTTTTGTTGCTAAAATACAAGCTAGAGGAATTGGAAAGGGCTAATGCTGACTTTTCATATTGTGCAGGGATTCAAGGAGGATACACTGACAAGGAAAACATTGCCTCTGTCTACATTGGCTCTCTGGCCACTACTGTGTCCATTAATTTTCTGCCCAGATGAGACAGCATGCCTCCTAATGTTTGTCTTGCCACTTCTATTTTTCCAAATCAGTTACAGCACAATCTCCTCGAAAAAGAAAGTAAAACAAATGCCCAGAAAGGAAAACACAACCACAGCTTCATTGATCTAGACAGACATGTGCCATCATCAGCTCTGACAGCAGCCTTAGACAAGGCACAGCCCAAATGCTTCCTTTCCTCTCTTAAGACACTCAAGACACAGACAGGAACAGAGGGAGGGGGAAATGAAGAGGAAGGGGTAGAGGGAGGGAGGGAGGCAGGCAGGGAGGGAGTGGATAGGATAGAAATAAGAATGAATGAAATCATAATGCATATTGGGGAGTTTTTTTTCCAAATGAAAGATGCAGTGAAAAAAAAATATTTCCATTGCATTTGAACACAATTGATTTCCAGTGTGTTTATAGCAGGGTGAAATAAACATGAAGAACTGCAGGTAAACAAAACTGCATATGTCATTTAGTCCTGAAGGATGCTGCACCCAAACAGTACATGGAGAGAATCAGTAATCACGTTTTCTTTCAGCCTGTGGTTAACAAATCAGATAGACACACAGGGCCCTCTAGGTATAATGGTGTGCTAAAAATAACCTCCTTGCCTCTTTATGTAACCCAGAGGCAATCTCATTCAGATCCTAAATTTAGAGCCCTCAGCAAAGGCCAGTCTGGTGGGGAAGTGGCTGGTGGTGCCAGTTAGCAGAATGACGCACAGCTCTGAGCTAATAAAAATTAAATTTATCTCTCCCTGGAATAATGTATGAAGGGATCCAGGTATAGAAAGCATTTTTAAGAGCCCCAAATAAGATAAAGCGAGCTTCACTGTTGTAATCAGGGCAAGAAAGGATGAAAGGGGACCACTTAGACTCAAATTATCTTGTAATAGAAACAAAAATTATATTCTATTTATCTGGTAATCTTACGAGGTAGAAATCTGAAAGCATCAACAAAGCCACAGCAGGCACACTGTTTCTGAGTCTATAAAGAATTGAAGATGGGGGGATGACAATTTCTGAAACCAAAACAAGATTTACCGGCTTTCAAGTTTTCCATTAAACAGGCATATGCTTTCCTTCTCTGATCCCATTCCACTTCGCATCTCTTATACCAGCTCTCACACCTAGTTTATGGACAAAATTTCCTGTGCAGAAACACCCACTACACAATTATCCCTCCCTCATAACTCACCAAAATGATAAAATCATAAAGCCGTCTTTGTTCTATAGTCTCTAATCAAACCATTATTCGCTCTGACAATATTTTCATTCATCTAGCATACACAGTACCAAAATAATGAGCAGAATTGTTTTTCAGTAATAGTTCACAATAGTATTTGCTTACAATAGTTGTTGAAGTGTTATACTTTCCAGAAGCTTCCTTTGAATTCTGAGAGTTTTGGGATCAGGAAGAAAATTGTTTAATTGTGAATGGGAGCCAGGAAAAAAACTGCAACTTACTGCAAATCTTCTGTCATCTACTTCAGGAGAATTTCCTTAAGTATTTTAAGCCTTTATCTCTAAAATGGGACTTATAATAAATATCCGAGCAGAGTACTGCGTGTTTCAAGAGAAATACTATTATATACTACAAAATTGATGTTTTTATCCCAAAAATAGAGTAGAATATAGTATTTATGACTTTAACCCCTTTCAAGACATCAAATATATTTAGAAAATCTTTATTAGAACAAAAACTCCTATACTTTAAAAGTAAAAACACTTATTTGTTTTTTGAAAAATGCTCCAGTATTTTTAACACTTCGACAAACCAGTAGAATAATTGAGGAATTCCAGATTAGGTTATGTGTATTGTCTATTTTTAAAACCATTTCCCACAGGGAACCAATAAAGTGTACAACGAACCCAGAGAAATATGTTTAATAATCATATACTTTTGTTTTCAAAGAAAATCTAGTTATCATTTTCAGTGGCCTGCCTTATTGTCACCAGATGCTAGCTACTATATGACAAATTATAGTATTTAAAGCACATTGACGAATGACAGCACTGCAGAAACTCAATGACTGGTTCATTCTAATATACTCTGATTACAAACAGCATATCATCCCATGATTAGGTTTTAAAAATATAACTTTGCAATCACAATGCCCTTCTTTTATGTATGTGGAGTTAATCAAGGAGATAATTTACATCTTTGATAATTATGTTTTCTTTGGGGAAGAACACTTAATGTGAGGCCTGCTCTGTTAAATTTTTCATGTGCACAATACAGTACAGCTAGTCATAGCCACTACAATGTACAGCAGAGCTACAGAGCTTACACGCCTAACACGACTGAAGCATAATATGCAGTAAGAAACAACTTCCCACTTGCCTTTCCCCAGGTACCTAGTAACTACAACTCTGTTCTTTGTTTCTGTGAGATGAGCTATTTTAGTTGCTTTATATGAACAGAGTCAGGAAATGAAGTTCATGGGACTTAATCCATGTACTCGTATGAAAACAAGTTTGGAAATACATCTACAAAGGAAGAAAACATTAATCAAATTCATAACTTGAACTTTTATTTATGCACCCATTTCCAAGTCTAATTATTTATTCTGGGTATCTTCCATAACTAGGGCCTGCAAGTAAATATACTAGAAAAAAAAAGGAAAGCAGATAGTAACAACTAAAGCTGATATTTTCCTTACATTCCGAGTATCATTTAGTACCATTCTAAAAACTACACAGATATCAATACACCAACTCTTCCTAACATCCATCTGTGTAAGAACTATTATTTCTGTTTTACAGATGGAAAATTGCAAAGCTGAACATTTAAAAACAAATTCTCTAAAACTTGTTGGTCTCTGTTCAGCAGATGAGAAAAATCAGAGAGGCTCTGAATCTATACTACTTGGCCATGAACCCTGAATTTTCCTTTTTCTCACAGGAAGGATATACACAGACTGCTACCCTAAGCTTAAGCTTGTATTCAGAATTGTCCCAGATACTTAGTAGTTTCTTTTTCTATTAAGGATAAATATGACTTATAGAAGATCTTGCTGGATCTATATTAAACAATGACAGAGTCTCAGTTGCAACACAAAATGAAGTTCTCCCAGGCCACTAAGGCCATCTTTGCCCGAGAATCAAACATACTCAAGACCCACACACCAGCTCTTTTTCTCTACCTATAGCCTTTCCCTTTTGTGAAGTTTCTGATGCCCAAGTAAATAAAGCAATAATTTTCAGTGTGGTGAATGTGCATCCACCAATATTCCATAGCTGATGAGGAGATCATCACTATTAAGCTTCCCTAAACCTGACAAATATATTTTCTTTCTCCACAGCACCTAAAAACCAAGGAAAACCTAGTTTGACTAGTGTGCTAAAAATACTAGACAGCAAAACTAATCTGTGACCTACTTCTTTGTCATCTTTGTCACTAGCTTGGAAGTAGTAGCTCATTCAATATCAGAACTCCTTCAATACCATCTCTAAACTATGCTCATTGGGGAAGAAGAATTTAAAAGCCTTTTATTCAAATTCTGCACCTCTGAAAACATATAATCTTGACTAAAAGAAATAAAACAAATAGCAGAAATAGGTACATAAGTGAGGTAGGAGGAGCGGGCAGTGTCCTGCCGCCCAGCTAGCTTAACCCCATAAATAACCACACAGAAATTGTATTAATCAAAACACTGCCTGGCCCATTAGCTCTAGCCTCTTATTGGCTAACTCTCACATCTTGATCTAACCCCTTTCTAATATTCTGTGTAGTACCACAAGGTCATGGCTTACCGGGAAAGATTCTAACCTATGTCTGTCTCAGGCCAGAGCTTCATGGCGTCTTCCTGTCTCCTTTCTCCCAGCATTCAGTTCTCTTTTCCCCACCTATCTAAGTTTGCCCTATCAAAAGGCCAAAGCAGTTTTCTTTATTCAACCAATGAAAGCAATACAAATACAGAAGGACCTCCTACACCACATAAGAGAAAGTATGATTTTTCCTTTGTTTCCTTCTACAAGATTGCCTAAAAAAACACTGTTGCCCCAATAGCTTCTTGTCCTGAAGGTAAATGAAGCCCTAAACCTCAATCAGAAAGTGATACTGTGGCATCCAGATTCAGAGTAAAAATATGTAAGAAAGCATGTGGAAATACTACACGATGAATATGCTTAAAATCTTACGGTATATACTTACCTGACAAGATAATTCAACCTTAGAGAAATTAGTTCTGTAATTACAGATAAAGTCTTTAGGCTACCAAATTAGATGGCATCATATGCACACATAATACATGCCTCTTATAGTCATAGAAAAGAGGGTCAGATCCTAACCATTCAGAATTGGTATATCCTACCTTTACTTGCTATTCCAATACCCCTCTTCACACACACCCAAAAGACAGTTTCAAGGTGGGAATAAAGTAGAATTAACGGGCACACTGACAGGAGTATGCACACAAACTTTAAAGTAAAAACTCAAGTAATACTCAGACACAGATATGATAACGGCAAGCTATTTCCAGAACCAACATTCTTTGACTGCATCTGTAGAATCTGAAAATTCACCATAACCTGATGCTGTTCATGATGACCCTAAATCATCTGAAACATTTTGGCTACATTCAAGGTTCATAAGCAAAAGAATTAAAAAGGAAGAGAATACATTAATAAAGATTCCCATCTTTATTAATTAAATTTGTTAATTAAAATAACAGAAACGTTACTCTGTCTTCAAAATGGAAAGTTTCTTTAACCAGATCACATAATTTCCTAATAACACTTGCCCACATATTTACTGGTTCTTATCCTTAAGAATGCTTGCAATGCACCACTTAAAAGCTTAAAGCAATGCCATGTAAATTAGGATATTTTTTGAGAAAATACAAGAAAGGGTTTAGGAGTTGTTTTCTAGGTCACAAACGAGAAAGGAGTGGGAAAGACATTTACAGATGGAACAAATTATTATTTTAGATACAAAATCCCTGAAGTGGTGATAACATTATCTAAGCTTTGAAATCCAAATCAGATACCTTATCACATGTGAAGCGATGCTATCTCCAAATCTCCCAAATTCAAATCTCTGGACTGCTTTGCTTTTGATTTCTTGAGATTGTAGCATCCAAATCTAAGTTTTCAAAAGATACTTAAAGGTCTCTGGAAAACTGTAATCATCTATAAAATACAATTCCACTGTGTTTCAATACAGTGGAATCCCATGTGGGATACCTGCTGATCTGCAAGCACCTTTAAAGGTGAGTGATGACAGTGATTTTGTGGGTGCAGGACTTGCCTGAACAAATCTCCCTTCACACTTCAAGCTGGACGGGAAATACCAAGCAATGTGGTGCATTTTTCTGCCACCAGAACTAGGAAGTTACACACACACACACACACACACACACACACACACACAGAGAGATAGAGAGAGAGAGAGAGAGAGAGAGAGAGAGAGAGAGAGAGAGAGACTAAATGAGCTCACAGCAAAGATGTTCCTTATTTCCTCTAGAGATGCAGAATACCATTCAAACACTGTCTAAGTAGAGACAGAACTGAGATGTCTTTTGCTTACCTTTGTGCTGAAATACTTCCCATCCAATAGAAGATAGAAAAGTACCCATATGATCGATGTGTACTTCTTCCCTCCCTCCCTTCCTTTTTACTTTTACTTTTTTACTGTCTCAAACATCTATATTTTCTGTACATAGGTAGGTGTACACCACAGTTTCCCTCATAACTATACTGAATTACAAGTTGGAATAAGGCAATGGAAATTACCCTTACAGAAATCCCTACTGTCAAACGGCATCTCTTACTGAGTCATTTGCTCCTCTAACTGTCTAGAAAATGGCCTCTTCCAGTGAACTAAATGGCATCTCAAGTTGCTTGAGGAATCTAATGCAACTCCTTCTACCACGCAATCTGTTCTCTTTTCATAAGTAGCATTAGGCCCATTATCCTTAATTCTACACCCACACAGGTTGCTTCCTAGGCAACGGCATCCCCAGATAACATTTTGGTCAAACCAAAACGTTATCTGGCTTTGTGAGTCAAATGGGTGGCTAGTATAATCAATTGTATTAAAATTGACTCTCAAAACAGCTATAAATGGAAATTTGTAAAAGTAGCTAGAACCTCAGTGCTCAAAAGCTAGGCTTTGTATGTGTGGGTAGGTGTTTCAGCAGCTGTCAAACCATAATGAGAAGGTCTCTATAAACCAGTTTTGTCTATTCTCACAATTCAAGCAGCACCTGAAAGGTGTCAATGGTTCCAGAGGATTTTTCTGTTCTTTAGAGGAAGTGTTAGTTTGGGATCTCTCGAAAACAGATTCTAAGTTAAGGATTTGAACACAGTTTATTCAATAGGTGGTCCTGCGCAGAGTTCTAAGAGGAGAGGAAGGAAAAAATAAGACAAGATGGGATTAAGAGATGGAGTTAACAATGCATTCATGAGCTATTTACTTCTGTGAACAATTGGGGTGCAATCCCACCAGATACCCTCTGAAAACAATGCAGATCACATTAAAAATCATCTGGCTGATGGTGAGGAAAAGTCGATTATCTTCTGGTTCCTATCTCAAAGGTTGAGGGTCATTCTCATACCTTAAATATCCAACATTTGTCTCCTGACTTGCAAAGAAATGAGAGAGGGAGAGACAGACAGACAAACAGACATACCTATAGACAGACAGAGATAGAGACAGAGAAAGCCCTCCCCCAGCAAAGAAATACAAGAACCTTGCTATCAGTTAGTAGAATCATCTGCAGTGACCTCCAGAGTCTGCACTGCAGTACTGAAGGCAACTAGAAACATAATGAAATTCCCAACCAATTTCAACTCTGATCAATAAAATTTGCAAGAGTTTTCAACATGCAGTCAAAAGAAGATGATTTGAAATGGGATGAATGGGTGAAAAAGTACAGGTTTTATTTAGAGCCTATACTGAGTACATTGACATTTTTTCACAGCTCCTGAAAAATGTAATCTATTCTCTGAAGGTGACATTTTGACAATGGCATGTATATACTTTAAGTCTTTGCAGATCATATAAGGCAGTGGTATATTGGGAGCACAAAGAAGCTACCACATCAACAAAAACAAGTCAAAGGAAGGCTGATGTGGGATTCCCTTCTGTACACCATTGGTTAATAAAAAGTCTGCCTTGGGCCTAACACAGGGCAGAATAGAGTAAGTTGGGAATTCCGAGCAGAGATAAAGGAAAAAGAAGGCAGAGTCAGTGAGAAGTCATGTAGCTGCTGCAGGAGACAGATGCCCAGATGCTGGACGGACTCCTACCAACAGACCACAACCACGTGGTGATACACAGATTAATAGAAATAGGTTAATTTAAGATGTAAGAGATAGCTAGAAATACTCTTAAGTGATTGGCCAAGCAGTGTTTTAGTTAATACAGTCTGTGTGATTATTTTGGGTCTAGGCATCTGGGAACAAATGAGCAGTCTCTGCCAACAAAATGGTGCCCAACGTGGACAAGCAGTCTCTGCCAACATAAGGCTCACCATACCAGACTCCTATTCAATAGAGGGAAAAACCTCCACTTCACCCCCTTGAAATGATCTCTGACATCTGGCTGCTAAATGGTTGCCAAAAAATAACAACAGTCCAGAAGAGAAGCGTTGTACCAAAGGTTGAAAGTAGATTAGTCTAAGGCTTGTAGATATCCAACTTGAGATGTGACATCTGACCTAACAGGACTATTAATAAGCTCTTAATTCTCCTTATCTACCCTTACATGGTTGGCCTACATAGTGGAGAGATCCTGGAGAACAGAACAATGAGAAAGGAAGACAGTCCTATGGTCAACCCAATATTTCACAGGGTAGAAACACAGTCAGAGGACCCTGGGACTGATACAGGAAACAATATACTGAGAAAGCTATAGATGACAACCTGACTACAGCCCAGAATTCTGAGAAAGACTGGTCTTGCTCCCAGGAAGTTTTCTAACTTCTCTGAGCTTCAGTTTCTACATCTATAAAAATGAGAATTATACTACCACCTACCTCAGAATCTTCACAACTTAAATAAAATGATATTTATAATGTTTTCAAGAGCCTGTCTCACATACTAAGCAGTAGCTTTGGACGAGTTGAGGCGTTAGGCCTTACTGAGGTCTGAAGACAGACACAAGAGTGGGTGTAGAGAGTGAGATGTTGAAAACCAAGGGCAAGGAGGTAGAACAAATAACCAGGCACATTGTAATCTCTAGAAATTCTGTTCAAGGCTTTCTAATAATGATGCAAATTGTTATATCATGATTACCTGTGTAAGTCTGAATTGGAAGCTCAACTCTGAACTCAATCATGAGCCCATTCCTTTTGAGCTCAACACGTATTGGGCACTGTTCTAGACACTAAAGTAGAGTATGTAGCATACTATGCTGCCATTACAGGGTTTACATTATGGTGAAGTGAATCAGGGAATCAGGCAGAATGATACAGACAAATGTAATGCAGAAAATGGTCAAGGAAAGCTGAGTGAAATTATTAAGCAGAAAAAAAGTTAAGAGAGGGTGAAGATGATCTGGGAAGGTTTTGCTAATAGTGATATTTGAACAGAGAGCACATGAACATGGAAGACTACATAGTTCTCCTGAGAGGATCGTGATAACAGGATCACTGAAGAGTGTTAGGAAGAATGTGGGGGCCAGTGGGACTGGGGGACCAGGAGGTAAGCAAAGAGGGAATGCCTATTAGGCAAACCCTAGGGCAAAATGCATTCACCTGTCAAGCTTGTCAAAGAACAAATTCCAGGCTGCAACATGAAGAGGTTTCATCTGCATCTGAGAATGGGACCCAAGCAGAAGGGATGTCTTAGAGATTCCTCAGATGATGGACAGGGAGCACAATATGAGAACCACTGACATCGCTTTTTAAAGGCCATGTAAGAATTTTCACATTTGCTGTGAGATGAGAAGTTAGCGAAGGTTTTGAACAGAGGAGGGACATGATTTGTAGCTTCTCGAGTTCACTCACTGCTGTATGCCAAACGGGTTCACTGAGAGAGCAGAGTGACTCAGCAGAACCAGTTATGAGGCAAAACACTCGCATTGATTTTCTGTAGCCTTAGCACTGAGTGCATTTGCAGCCATAAAATTAATATCCCAAAGACAAGCCCTCTGCTTGAAACCTCCAGATCTATGAACGGTTTCGCACGCAATTCCTTCAGAGAGTTGTGCCATAAAATGCAGGATGTCCTATGAAATTCAAACTAGGGATGGAAATCTCAACACTCTCAGCATTGTTAGACATACATCAACTAAAAATGGTTTGATTTTATTTCATGTATACTGTCTGTAATTTTTTAGTATATTTTAAATGGACCCTGCTTTTGCTTTCTGTATCTGGCAGTTCTGCTTCCAAGGATTGCCTAGAGGAGGGTTTTCATAATTTCCTGAAGCAGAAATGAAATACTGTTCTTCTGTATCCCTTATTGTCTTCATCTTATGTTCTATTTAAGAGCCCATTGCCTACACGACACAATACACACTAATGTGTCTTTTTGTTGTCTCACCCCCTAGAAAGGGGTGAGAACAGGAATTCTCTTACCATCACTGTGTTACCTACACTACTGTAACAGCATACAGTTTATGCCCAGCAAATAGCTGTGGCAGGAAAGAAGGAAGAATCAAGCATGGGAGGGAGAAAGGAAATGAATCAAGACGGCATGGGAAGAAAAAGAAAAAAGCTATGACAAGACATGTTTTCTAGAGGAGGAAAAGGAGTTTAGAAAGCTCAATTCTGAGGGGTTTTTCTACCCTCGGGGTATAGGAGTGGAGATTATACTTGGAAAACTGTAGGAGATGGAATTGGGCAGAAATTTCAATGAGAGGGAAGAACTTTTAGAAAGGTCAAAGCAGTAAATGGGAAATGGAAGTAAAGAGTGGAAAGAAAATGGTCAACAAGCATGATTTGGAGGAAGGCTCACTTGAATGAACTTGTAATTCTCTACAAGGAAACTCAGCTTCTAGGAATGGCAGACAGTTGGTTTAGGGACTAGCTTTGAAAGTGTCAAAGGACCTAGGAACCCAGAAAATTGATTCCTAATTCAAGATAATCGAAGATTCAGCCTTTATGAGTAGATAAGAGGATTTTGGGGGAAAGTATTAGATTTATCCCTGAAGAACAAGCTGAAAACTGAATCTTGATGCAAATGCTGTAGAGTAAAAATATTGCAGGCAGAGAAAAGATTTTGAGAGTTCCAGTCATTGGAAAGGGTGAAGTGGATAAGAGCAGTCAATCCTCACATCTCTGAGGCAAATCCAGAGTTTGGATCCCACCCCTGCCGTTTAATAACTGTGTAATTATGATCAAGTTGCTTTAATATTTCTGTGCCTCACTGCCAACATCTGTAAAAGAGGATAAATAACTGAATTTAGTACAGGAATTCTGTTAAGGTAATTCAAAAAGTTAATGTGTATACAGAACTTACACCAGTGCATACTGGATAGTTTGCATCAACTATAAAAGTATGGATATGGATTTTTAAATGAAATGAGCATAAAAGAGAAAGATCAAAATAAAACAAAAAATCAAATACATCAGAGCGGTTTCTTCTTAAGAAACAGACAATAATAATACCAATGAAAAAGTAGAAGTGAAACAAATATACAGAAAACAAACAGGAGTCTTCTTAACAACAGAATGACCTTATTAATACCTATTTTTAGAATATTAGCAATTCTATTTTTAAAGATAAAATTTTAAAGACCACTGCTCATGAAACACCAGATAGTCAATAGTCATGATAAGTTTTTATTTTGTGTTTGTTTTGACACAAAGTCTCCAGGCTAGCCTACAACTCTTCATAATCTTTTGCATGTATGTTAGTGTTTGTGTTTATATTCATGAGTATAGATGTAGCTGCACATAGATCATGGTATATGTGTGGTAGTCAGAAAACAACCTTAGTTGTCAGTTCTAACCTTCTACCTTGTTTAAGACAGGGTCTCTTCTGCTGTTCACTGATAGGTACACCCGGATTGCTGGTTTGTGAGCTTTTAGAGAGTCTCCTGTATTTGGGTTTCATCTTGCCTTATGAGTACTTGGATTACAGATGTGCAGCCTTATGTCTGGCTTTACATGGATTCTGTGGATCCGAACATAGGTTCTCACACAGGCTCAGCAAGTACCTAACCCACTTCTCCATCACCCTGGACCCCTAGCATAGAACTTCTTTTTGGCCTTTCAAGAAAGAGTTACTCTATGTAACTTTAGCTGTTCTGGAACTTGCTTTGTAGATCAGGCTGGTCTTGAACTCTCAGAGATCCTTTTACTTTTGTCTCCCAAGTGCTGGCGTGCACCACCACTGCCTGGAAGCATAGAACTCATAATCCTCCTTTCTCATCTTCCTGAGTGCTAGAATTATAAACTTTTACTCTCAAACCTTCTAAGGTATTATAATTATAGATGAGCTACTAGAAAATAATGGATTTAAGTCTTTGTGTTGGCTGTGTGTTATTCCAACAATTCACTAAATATTTCTTGGATAAATGTATAAAATAAAGTAAAATAAAATAAACAAATATCAAGAAATAGCCTTTACTGTAAATAGACATTTCCTGTCCTGACAGTTTGTTGCCAAATACCTGTGAGCCACTTCCCAAATTACCACTCAGGTCTATTACTAAATAGCTCCTATGTTTAAGTTAACCCATATTCTTTATTTATGCTCTACCATGTGACAGTACCTTTATTAGCATGGCACCTTCATCACCTGCTTCCTCTGTGTCTCCTGGTTACTCCTCTGACTCTGCCCTTCTCTTTCCCATCATCCTTAATTTGGTCATGTCCCCTACACTTCCTGTCTGTCTACTGGCCAATTAGCATTTTACTAAACCAAATTGAGTGACAAATCTATACAGTGTACAAGAGGATTATTCCATAGAATTTCCACCTTTTTGTATAATTAAAAAGGAAGGTTTTAACTTTGACATAGTAAGTAACATATATACAACAGAAACAGTTTTTATTAAAGCAATTTGAGTGACAAATCTTTACAGTATACAAAATGATTATTCCACAGCACTTAAAGTTTATCATTAATTAAATCTAATTAATTTTAAATGAGGCGTGTGTGTGTGTGTGTGTGTGTGTGTGTGTGTGTGTGTCTAGCTTGGGTATGTGTACATGAGCACAGGTGCTCTTGGAGGCCAAAAGTGCACATCAGATCCCCTGGAGCTGGAGTTACAGGTGGGCCATCAGATCTAGATGCTGGGGACAGATCTACTGTGGTAGTCTGAAAGAAAGTGGCCAGAAAAGGTAGTGGCACTATTAGGTGTGCCTTTGTTGGAATAGGTGTGGTCTTGTTGGAGGAAGTGTGTCCCTGTGGAGGCAAGTTTTGAGGTCTCACATATGCACAAGCCATACCCAGTGAGTCAGACCAGACCACTCTCTGTTCCCTACAAGTCAAGATATAGAATGCTCAGCTACTTCTCCAGCACCATCTGCCTGTACACTACCATGTCATTCCATGATTATAATGGGCTGAACCTCTGAAAATGTAAGCTGCCCCAATTAAATATTTTACTTTATAAGAGTTACCATGTTCATGGTGTCTCTTTACAACAATAAAAACCCTAACTAAGACATCTAGGATCATCTGCAAAAGCAGTACATACTTAACTGTGAATGACCATTTTAAATTCTATTCATGCAACAATAGACTAAGAATATGAGCTTGTTGCTAAGCAGATAAGTGATCAGAACTTACTTAAGGTTTTAGGGACCCAGTGAAAAGGTGCAGAGATCTGAATCTTCTACTTAACAGGTTTTTCTCCCACACCATTTACTGAATTCTGATGCTGCACAGGGCAAGAAGCTAAAAAAGAACTATGTATAGCAGAGGGATAAATTTGACTAGATTTCCATGGTGAGCCGTTTACAAGTTTAAAATGGACCAGAGTAAAGGAGCTCCACAAAATATCCCAGATTCTCAGCCAGAACCCTTGGAGAACAAGTATTAGATGCATTTAAGAAAACAATCTGTAGGTAGATACTTAAGCAAACATAACCCCTAACCTAACCTTGAGTGCAGTGTACTTGCCCAGTTAAATTGGTAGTCATCGTCCTTTATCTGCCTACAGATTAAAAGAAGAAATCTCCGATGAAAAATGGAATTACCTGGATTCTCTGAAACTTCTCCCATACAGTATCTGAAATCAAATATTACCAGATATAAAAGCCCCCAAAAGTCCCCATTTGTGTGTGTTTCCAGTTTTTGTTGTTTGGTTTGTTTTTGTTTGCTTGCTTCTTTTTTAAATTTAGAGAATAATAAATGTGATAAATAAAAAACAACAAGCCATACAGTCAAGAAGCGTAGTTTACTCCAAGAAGACAAAAAAGAAAGAAAGCCAAAGCTGCATGTAGTAATGAAACTTGTGAAATCAAAGATAAAAGGAAAACCTTTAAATTCATATATTGAAAACTACATGAAGGTCATATATTAAGACCTATAGTTAACTTCTCTAAGAAAGTGATAGAACCCAGAAGGTAATGGAATAACACTTCTAAGTGCCGAGAGAAAAGAACTGCCAACTTCAAAGGCAATACAAAGTAAAATATTTATAAAAATGTAGGTGAAATAAATATGCTGTCAAAAATTGAAAAAAATCATAGCCAGTATGCATGCCATTCAAAAATCACTATAAAAAGTTATCTTAAAAGAGGAAAATAGTTTCAGAGAGAAACATGGAAATATGGGACAGAATTTTTTAAAGGTTATCTCTAAATGAGTTCTGAAGATATATATATTTTTTGTATTACTATATATATAATTGAGTTTAAAATATATGTTTAATTAGATTACATAATAATATCTCAAAAGAAAAAAAGGAAGAAAATAAAAGTAAAATTAAATAAAACAAAAGCTCATCTATGATCCTGACATTGTCAGAAAAGTAGACAAATTTTTGTTTAAATAAAAAAGGCATGTGTTAAAATAATTAAATTAAGGAAATATACTGTGGAACCTACAGTAAAATAATCATAAATAAATAATAAAGATATGTGCATGTAGCTAGCTAATTGAGAGAAAAAAATCAATAATAGAAAATTTAAGATGTTTCCCAAAAGAATGTAAAAAAGAGAGAGGGAAAACATATAAAAAGCAGGGAGATAATTATAAATATACTATATAGTAATATAGAAAAAATATAACCTCAAATATATCATAATTAATAATAAGTCTCTGTGTCATTTTTTGTAAGCTGGCAGCTGAAAGAAAAATCTATCTAAATACTGTTGTGAGTTTGAGGCCAGCATGGATAGAATAGTGAGAACCTATTTCAAAATCTAAAAAAAATGTTTTTTGCCATCTTTTCCTAGTGATTCTTATAGGAAGAGTCTATCAAAATTACCTAATAATTTGCAGTTAGGATAAGTCTACTTATCTTATTTTGAGTTATAATTGACTCACTTGGTTTACATATCTTTTTAGTTTCTCTATTGTTTTTTCATGTGTTGTCTGATAATTAGACATGTATATATATATATATATATATATATATATATATATATATATACTGTGCCTTGCTTTATGCTTACAATTTTCATGCACTGTTTCTAAATGTACTATTTCATCAGAAAGAAGCTATTAATCTCTTAAGAAATGATTTAATTAGTTTACTTTCTTACCTCATTCCACCATTTGTTTTAAGCTGGTTATATTTTATTTCTTACTGTTTATAATAGCATGACTAATTGAATTTCTATATAATTTGTAGGTTGAAAAACACTTGATGTACAGACTTAAAAAGATGAAGTATGTGCAGTCAATATATGCAGTAAGTAAAACCAATGAATTGGGAAATTTTTCAGTAAAACATTACATATAAAAGTTTAATTTTCTACTATACAATAGGTCAATTAAGTATAATTCTCCTAATATTATGCCATTGTCTATTTCTCCTTTTAGTTCTGCAAATGATTGCTTAGCATATTTTGAAGCTGTTACATATCTTCACAGTATACAAACATATTATTCTACAACATTTCCCCCTTTTGTCTAAATAAAAAGAAACAGTTTTAACTCTAACACTGTAAAGCTGTAATAAGAACAATTATCAGGTAAGAATTATACTCACAATGTCCAGTCCATTTGCATCCAACAGAGTTAGAGAAAACACTCCATTATCTATGCTATCCTAGTCCAAAGTTTTATACCTAGACCATTTTTTGTCATAACTTGTATTACCATCCTAAAAATATCTTTTCAGAACTTAAAACATCTATTCAGATTAAACAATTTAAGCTTTTATGGTTTTTATCCTTATAAATTTTATAACTCTTACATTTCTTTTCTTAATTTGGCAACAAATAAATCTGAAAAACTATAAATATCCATTATTCAATCTCCATTAGAGACCTAAGAAGGATAAAATATTACTTGTATAAACAGAAAGTACAGAGAAAGCAACTTCCAAAACTAAGAAACAACAGAGACACCTTGCTGCCTGTACAGTCACCCCAAGGTTCCTCTGTAATGTATGGGCAGCCATATTCAGCCTACAGGCCTAGAACATCTGATAGACTTTTCTGTGAAGCAGGAATTTTGAAGGACTAACCTACCCTGTCTTGGCAAGGTTCAGCAGTCACTTTCTTTTGTGTCCTGCTTATCCAATTTGGACACCATGTTTTCATCAATTGAGGCTGGGAAGTTTCTTTACATAGTCACTAAGAAAACAAACCCCATATCAAGTTCCTTCAATGCCCATCATCTTTTCTGAAGTAAATTGGTACTGCCAGGAGCAATATGTCTCACTACCATGAAAACCCCTATGTTAAGAAAACATTTCAAGTCCCCAGATCATTGGGCTACCGGACGGACCTGTTTAGTTGCTGAGGAATCCCATCTGGACGGGTGAGTGTGTGCTATCCAGGGGCGGATTGTCCCGGAAGAGAGCACAAACCACCCTCCCCCAGCTCCTTATGCAGGGCTGTCTTTCTTACACACGACCCCCCCCCAAGTCTTCGTTTTCTGCAAGGTCCTTTGCTCAGGAACAGTTTTCTGCTCCTACACTAAGGCTACCCACCCAGAGCGGTGAGAGCCTACCTAAGGGGCAGGCCTCAAGGACCCCCGGTAAGGGAGCACATGCGCCTTCAGCCTGTGCGGCGGCATGTCCTGTGTTCTACTCATCCCTACCCTGCCCCCCAAGCTCTGCCTTTTGTCCTAGGGTCATTGGACTACCAAGCGTCCATGTTTTGGTGCTGAGGAGTTCACCTGGACGGGAACAGTTCCTGCTTCTACACTGAAGAGATACACCCAGAGAGTCAATCACAGCAAAGACTGGACCAAGACACCAGGCCTCTCCTGGCTCCATTTGAAGGAAGAGATGGGAAGGTGCCAATGCAAGAATTCCTCCAACAACCTGAAAGGCAACATGACACCACCAGAATCCAGGGATCCCGAAGTAAGAAGAATTGTACACCCTACTCCAGAAGAATTAGAAGAAATTGACTCAAAAGTGAACTATATGAAAATAATAGAGGACCTTAAACAGGAGGTGAAAAACTGCCATAAACAATTAGAGATTACATACAAAAAGGTAGAGGAAATGAATAAATCGCTCAAAGACATGCAAGAAAACCAAAGAAAGAAGAAAAAGCAATCAAACAGGTTAGGGAAGCGGTTCAAGACTTGAAGAATGAAATGGAAGCAATGAAGAAAACACAAACCGAGGGAAGGATGGAGATGGAAATCTGGGTAAATGAACAGGAACTACAGAGACAAGTACTAACAACAGATTACAAGAGATAGAAGAAAGAATGTCAGACACTGAAGATACCATAGAGAAAATAAACACACTGATCAAAGAAAACAGCAAAACCAACAAATTCTCATGACAAAACATTCAGGAAATCTGGGACACAATAAAAAGACCAAACCTAAGAATAATTGGGATAGAAGAAGGAGAAGAAGGGCAGCTCAACGGTCCACAAAATATATTTAATAAAATTATAGAAGAAAACTTTCCCAGCCTAAAGAAAGATATTCCTTTGAAGGTTCAAGAAGCATACAGAACACCGAATAGACTGGACAAAAAAAAAAAACATCTCCTCGCCATATAATAATCAAAACACAAAACATACAGAATAAAGAAAGAATATTAAGAGCTGCAAAGGAAAAGGGTCAAGTTACTTATAAGGGTAAACCTATCAGACTTACACCTGACTTCTCTATGGAAACCATGAAAGCCAGAAGGTCCTGGATAGATGTACTTCAGAAACTAAGAGACCATGGATGCAAGCCCAGACTACTATACCCAGCCAAGCTTTCGTTCACTATCAATGGAGAAAACAAAATCTTCCAGGATAAAAACAAATTTAAACAATACGTAGCCACAAATCCAGCCTTACAGAAAGTAATAGAAGGAAAATAACAAACCAAGGAGTCCAACAATGACCACAATAACTCAAACATCTAGAGACCCTTCATCAGCACAACTCAAAGAAGGGAAACACACAAACTCTACTACTAAAAACGTGACCGGAGTTAACAACCACTGGTCATTAATATCACTTAATGTCAATGGGCTCAACTCACCTATAAAAAGGCACAGGCTAAGAGATTGGATAAGAAAGCAGGATCCAACATTCTGCTGTTTACAAGAAACACACCTCAACCACAAAGACAGGCACCTACTCAGAGTAAAGGGCTGGGAAAAGGCTTATCAAGGAAATGGACCTAAAAAACAAGCAGGTGTGGCCATACTAATTTCTAACAAAGTTGACTTCAAACATAAATCAATCAGAAAAGATAGAGAGGGACATTTTATACCCATAACAGGAACAATTCATCAGGATGAAGTCTCAATCCTGAATATCTATGCCCCTAATATAAAAGCACCCACGTACGTAAAAGAAACATTACTAAAACTCAAGGCTGCCATCAAACGACACACACTAATAGTAGGAGACTTCAACACTCCTCTCTCACCAATGGACAGGTCAATCAGACAGAAACCTAACAGAAAAATAAGAGAATTAAGGGAGGTAATGAATCAAATGGACATAACAGACATCTATAGAACATTCCACCCAAATAAGAAGGAATATACCTTCTTCTCTGCAGCTCCTGGAACCTTCTCGAAAATTGACCACATACTTGGTAACAAAGCAAACTTCCACAGTTACAAAAAAATATTCGTAACCTCCTGCATCTTATCAGACCACCATTAAAGTTAGAATTCAACAACAATGCTAACCCCAGAAAGCCTACAAACTCATGGAAACTGAAGAGTCAACTTCTGAACCACACCTGGATCAAGGAAGAAATAAAGAAAGAAATCAAAGTCTTCCTTGAATTCAATGAAAATAAAAAAACAACCTATTCAAACTTATGGGACACTATGAAAGCAGTCCTGAGAGGAAAGTTCATAGCACTAAGTGCCCACTTAAAGAAAACAGAAAAAGCACACATTGGAAACTTAACAGCCCACCTGAAAGCTCTAGAAAAAAAGAAGCAGCACAGGAACATGGAAAGGCTGTCCACTCTCTCCATACCTCTTCAATATAGTGCTTGAAGTTTTAGCAATAGCAATAAGACAACATAAGGAGATCAAGGGGATTCGAATTGGGAAGGAAGAGGTTAAACTTTCATTATTTGCAGATGATATGATAGTGTACATAAGCGACCCCAAAAACTCCACCAAAGAACTCCTAAAGCTGATAAACACCTTTAGTAAAGTGGCAGGATACAAGATCAACTCCAAAAAATCAGTAGCCCTCCTATACACAAAGGATAGGGAAGCAGAGAGGGAAATCAGAGAAGCATCACCTTTCACGATAGCCACAAATAGCATAAAATATCTTTGGGTAACTCTAACCAAGGAAGTGAAAGATCTATTTGACAAGAACTTTAAGGAATTGAAGAAAGAAATTGAAGAGGATACCAGAAAGTGGAAAGATCTCCCTTGCTCTTGGATTGGGAGGATCAACATAGTAAAAATGGCAATTCTACCAAAGGTAATTTATAGATTCAATGCAATCCCCATCAAGGTCCCATCAAAATTCTTCACAGATCTTGAGAGGACAATAATCAACTTTATATGGAAAAACAAAAAACCCAGGATAGCCAAAACAGTCTTATATAATAAAGGAACTTCTGGAGGCATTACCATCCCTGACTGCAAACTCTACTACAGAGCTACAATATTGAAAACAGCTTGGTGTTGGTATAAAAACAGAGAAGTCGATCAATGGAATCGTATAGAAGACCCAGATTCTAACCCACAAACCTATGAACACCTCATTTTCGATAAGGAGCTAAAAGTATACAATGGAAGAAAGAAAGCATCTTCAACAAATGGTGCTGGCACAACTGGATGTCAACCTGTAGAAGAATGAAAATTGACCCATATCTATCACCATGCACAAAACTCAAGTCCAAATGGATCAAAGACCTCAATATCAGTCCGAGCACACTGAACCTGATAGAAGAGAAATTGGGAGGTACGCTACAACAGATGGGCACAGGCGATCGCTTCCTATGTATAACCCCAGAAGCACAGACATTAAGGGCATCATTGAATAAATGGGACCTACTAAAACTGAGAAGCTGCTGTAAAGCAAAGGACACTGTCTCTAAGACAAAAAGGCAACCCAATGACTGGGAGAAGATCTTCACCAACCCCGCAACAGACAAAGGTCTGATCTCCAAAATATATAAAGAACTCAAGAAACTAGACTTTAAAATGCTAATTAACCCAATTAAAAAATGGGGCACTGATCTGAACAGAGAATTCTCAACAGGAGAAGTTCAAATGGCCAAAAGGCACTTAAGGTCATGCTCAACCTCCTTAGCGATCAGGGAAGTGCAAATCAAAACAACTTTGAGATATCATCTTACACCTGTCAGAATGGCTAAAACCAAAAAACACCAATGATAGCCTCTGCTGGAGAGGTTCTGGAGGAAGGGGTTCCCTCATCCATTGCTGGTGGGAATGCAAACTTGTGCAACCACTTTGGAAAGCAGTGTTTCGGTTTCTCAGGAAATTCGGGATCAACCTACCCCTGGATCCAGCAATACCACTCTTGGGAATATACCCAAGTGATGCCCGATCATATGACAAGGGCATTTGTTCAACTATGTTCATAGCAGCATTATTTGTAATAGCCAGAACCTGGAAACAACCTAGATGTCCTTCAATGGAAGAATGGATGAAGAAAGTGTGGAATATATACAGAGTACTACTCAGCGGTAAAAAACAATGACTTCTCAAATTTTGCATGCAAATGGATGGAAATAGAAAATACTACCTTGAGTGAGGTAACCCAGACCCAAAAAGATGAACATGGGATGTGCTCACTCATAATTGGTTTCTAGCCATAAATAAAGAACCTTCATCTGGCGATGGATGGAGATAGAGACAGAGACCCACACTGGAGCACTGAACTGAGCTCCCAAAGTCCCAATGAGGAACGGAAGGAGGGAGAAGATGAGCAAGGAAGTCAGGACCAAGAGGGGTGCACCCACCGACGGAGACAGTGGGGCTGATCTATTGGGAGCTCACCAAGGCCAGCTGGACTGTGACTGAAAAAGCAGGGGATAAAACCGGACTCTCTGAACATGGCGGACAATGAGGGCTGCTGAGAAGCCAAGGACAATGGCACTGGGTTTTGATCCTACTACATGTTCTGGCTTTGTGGGAGCCTAGCCAGTTTGGATGTTCACCTTCCTAGACCAGGACGGAGGGGGAAGGACTTTGGACTTTCCACAGGGCAGGGAACCCTGACTGCTCTTCAGACTTGAGAGGGAGGGGGAGAGGAGTGGGGGGAGGGGGAGAGGAGTGGGAGGCTGGGAGGAGGCGGAATTTTTTTTTCTCAATAAAAAAAGGAAAAAAAGAAAACATATCAAATAGCATATTCTATAGGTCTTTAAGGTGACTGAAGACCATCTATCTACCTAAAATGTATCTTTGTAACTTTGAAAACATACATAATAATATACTACAAATCTGATTATTATAGATGACTACTAACCTGCATTTCTTAATTATTCATTACATTTTTAAATAAACTGCATAAGTACAATACTATAAACAAAAGTAGTAACATGCATTTAGTATAACAAAATAAATTTGTATCAATATACCAAAATCCATACCCATGTGAAATATTTGAGACTAGTTGTTCAAAAGTAGACTCAACCATTAGCTCTTTTATCCCATCATTTCTATACTATATCCTCGCTTTGTCCTTTCAGAAAGAGATCCTTAAATCTAATCTTCTTTGTTTATCTTTCTTCCTGACCATGACCAATAGCAACTTGTAACCAATTCCTCTAAACTATGACAAACATCCATAACCCACCAAATGAACAAAACCATCTACCCCACCTCTTTGGAATGTGGGCGCTCTGTTATATATACTCTCCTTTTGTCTGGGGGCACTGGCACCTTTAGGGTACCCTGAGAAAATTGGGATAGTAGTCAAGTGCTAAAAGAGATAGCTGTATCATTTGTTGTCCACTCTCTGTGTAATTGGGAAAGTGGGAGGCTAATCTGAAGTCCTTGCTATAGTAGTCTATGGGGATGGACCATCTCAGTCAGTAGTCTTGAAGTTGTTCTGGATGCAGAACTCTGGGAAAACTGGAACAGAGACACTCTGAGAGACTGGATTACCTGGGCCACCTATTTTCATTGGTTTCTGGTTCCCTTTCTTTGAAAATACACAAACTTTTAAAGGTCACATACATATTTGCATTAACAAGTATGGAATGTGCAGTGTGTATAAGTCAGTTAAAGATAATGTTTTGTTCTATGTTTGAGCAGGTAAAAGGCATCTGTCAACTTTATAAGTCCATTTGGACTTCATAACCAACTGTAATATACATCTTTATCCATGCCATATAAAGCTATAGCACATAATAATAAGTAATGAGGGCTCTGTAGCCAACAAGATTTATCATGTCTCATCTCATCTCTGAGGTGTTCCAATGCAGAGGGATCAGTTTACAAATCATCTGCCCTGTAGTCTTTCTTGGATTCCTCCCTCATGTCTGTAGCCAAGATACTCAAGAGGTCTTCCCCAGACAAATCTGATCTCTGTTAACCTGAAAGGAATCCCCAGCCTTTTCTTTCCTGTGGAAACAAAGAATAACCTCTTCCCCAACACATTTTTTACTTTCATTTTAAAATTAAGGCATTCCTAAACTATAGAGTTTGGTTTAATTCAGCAGTCCCTTCCACAACCCAATGTCTCTCAGCAGCTATTGTCTGCTCATTAATATTCAATAATATATCAAATTATATTCAATTAATATATCAAAAAATTCAAAATTAACAAAGCACCATATAAGGTCCAAGCTCCCTGTGTTATATTTCCCATCCTTACATGGCTTATTCTTTTTATATTATTATTACTTTACTTCTCTATTAAAAGACTTTATTTTATTATTTTTAAGCTATTTTATGACTGTTTATGCTTTTTCTTTTTTTCTTAAACACACCATAACCTGTTTGAAGGATTTTTCTATCTGCAACCTTTTCTATCTGTCTGAGCAAAACCTTAAACTGCCATGCAGCTTAGCTCATGGTGCATTGTCATTTCAAGCACAGGCAATGGCCTGGAGATACATTGCTGCACCATGGCCCATATGAGAGGCTGAAAAATTAGGAAGCCACATTTGGCTCTGATTTTGTTTGCTTGAAAAGTTTTTTTTAAAGCTTTTTCAGGTCTTATGTTGAAATATGTGCTCCCACATTAATTGTTAGTTGTAGATAGATTTTTGTTTGGGTCACCAGCTCACAAAAAATGACTCAGAGACTTATTATTAATTATGAAAGCTTGGCCTGTAGCTTATATTGGTCCCACTAGTTATTATAACTCAAATTAACCCATATCTTTTAGTCTACATTCTTTTCTTTGACTCGGTTACCTTTACTCTGTATTGCCCATGCTCTTTCCTCTGCTTCTCCTCACATCTTCACCCTTCTTCTTCTGAGAATCCTCTGTGCCTGGAAATCCTGCCTAGTTATTGGCCATTCGAGTTTCTTTAAATTAAACCAATCAGAGTGACACATCTTCACAGTGTACAAAAAGATTATTCCACAGCAGCAATCCTTCTGTCTCAAGCTTCCAGAGAGCTAAAATCATAGGAGGATGTCACCATGCTTGGCTTGGCAGAATAATTTTTAATCTATTTAAAGGGTTCATAATATTGGCAATGTGGAATATTCCTATACACTGTGTGACTATATGTCACTGTGATTGGCTTAATAAAGAAGCTATCTAGTCAATAGCTGAACAGTTTAAGGTTAGGTGGGAGAGTCAAACTGAGAATGCTGGGAGGAAGAAAGGCAAAGTCAGAAAATAGTGAGCAGATGCAGAGAGAAGCAAGATGGGCACGTCATACAGAGAAAAGGTACCAAACCACGTGGAAAGGCATAGATAAGAAATATGCATTAATCTACAATGTAAGAGTTATATTTTAATAAGTCTGAGCTATTGGCCAAGCATTTGTAATTGATATTAAGCCTCTGTGTGGTTACAAGGAAGCAGTTTACAGGACAGAAACTTCCACCAACATGACAAGATAAAGATGCAAAATTCAGATGAGAATGGATGTCTTCAGAAATGAATCCTATGTTTAGAGTCTATATTTCAGGGTATGATTGATGGTCCTGAGAATCTAAGTAGTAATTCATTAAACCTAGTGAAAGTTAATTAACAGATGGTGACATAGAGAGCTACTATGCAATGCAGGGTAGGGTTAAAGGAATATCAGTTAACCTTCCTCACTCTGATGTGGATGCTATGATTAGCATGAATGAAAGCACATGGGCTTTTGCATGGACTGTAGGTCATCTTCTAATCCATTCAACCTCTGATATTGAACAGACATAATTCAGACTGTCGGTGACTCTCAGAATCTGAAAGACACAAGGGAGAATCCTTCTCCAGGGGCAAATAGCATTATCTTGATTCTAACATGACTTCTACCAACATTTCTCCAAATATGTTGTCTAATATACAGGTAGAAGTTGGCAGGCCAGAGGCAAAAGAACATGAATTAAGATGATCAGGAATACACAAGAGAAAGAGAATAACAAGAAAAGATACTAGAGTTATCAAACAGTTTGAAATAAAAATGTATGCCACATTTAGAGAATTGTTAGAGACAAGTGTAAGTTATATAAAAGAATCAAAGTTATTCTCTATGCATCAAAAGTCTATGTGTCAAGTCTGAAATTAAGTGGATAATCTCATAGCATTGGTATAGAAAATTATCAATTCACTTATTTAACAGGAATATTCTGAAATATTCTTTCTGTACAAGCTACAATTAGACTGGAAGGGAGATAGAAAAATAAGTTAGACACTGGAACTCTGCTATCAAGGAGTACATGGATTATAGCCACATTCATCACACAAATTATTTTAGTCAAAGAAGCTCTAACTGGAAATGCCTCAAGATTTTCTCTATGTTCTCTTCTAAATGGTTAAAAAAGGAGTAAGTTGTGATGCTAAAATTATATGTTCCTAAATCAGTTCTGGAAGAGAGTTGCTAAAGATGGATGGATAGGAAAGAGACCATCATTACTATAGCTGAGACTCAAGACAGTGCTATTTTCTTCCAGGGAAGATTCTCATGTGTGTGGTGAGGACAAGAGGTGGTCACCTTAATCCTGAATGCCAAGAGAAGAGTCACAATCATTCATACCCCAGAGCACAATGGTTTCGGTGTAAGTACTGCGATCACTCAGTACTTCAGCTCAGCACCATCCTTCAACCCACATAAAAGGCATTAGAAACATGGTCCCAACTATATCTGAAGCTGTATTGATTTGGGGGCTGTGAAAGCAATATATTTCTTTTCAATTTCTTTAAAACAGGAAACTGCTGGGAAAATGCTCAAATAAAATAACCTAGTCTCGATACTGAAAGGATGGTTGAATTAAAGCATAAGTTACTTAACATCCAACATAAATATCCTTCATAGCATTTGGAGCTTAGGAATGAACAGTTATTTCTCAGAATTCTGAACTTCTCTTAGACACATTCATGAGCAAAGAGGCTGAGGAAAACCTCTCCTTCATATTCTTGTTATTTGTTCCAAATATACTACTGGCATGTTCTTTAGAAAGGAGCAGGGGTTGGGGGTAGGGATGTGACTCAGAGGTATGGCACTTTCTTAGCATTCATGAAAACTTGCATTAAATTTATAGTATTGTATAGAAAGTAAAAGGGGGATGGTACCTAGAAAGAGTGAGCCTGAGCCCACAGTCTCTTCCCGGGGCCAGGGTGAGCATGCATGCCTCATTCATCTTCAGTTACTGGCCTATAGTCAGACACTGAAGGATTTGGGAAATTACTACCAGAGAACTAGTCCCCAGGTTCCTATGGCATGTCTGTGCTCGCCAAGCACAATCAAGATGTATACACACAGAGATAACACCTATACAAGACTTCAGTACCTTATGACAAGTCCACTTCAGCCAGTAATGCTAGGTGATACTAGCTGGAATCAAAGTCTGTGTACTAGACTTATTTCAGAACTCCATGACTTGACATGGCTAGGTATAGGGATGCTAGTATATGTCCAGTTTTAGGTTTTACCAGCCTAGAATTAAACTCTAAGGTGAAGTCCTAGGCTTGTGATTCAATCCTACCCCCATTCAGCAGGAACCGTGTACCATGCTATACTGCCTGATATTATAGTAGTGTTAGTAAAGGCAGAACCTTGTCCATGTAGACTGATATTAAACTAGATTTATCTCTTAATCTCACAACCACAACTTCAGGGGCACATAGAAGCCTATGCCAGAGTTGTCAGTGAGGCAGCTGATTTTGAGTCTGTTGTATTAAGAGTACAGGTTTTTGCCTGGTACAGCAGTTGACTTAGAACTCTGGTTGCAAACCTTGGCTCCTATGCTGCAAGCAATAACTGTAGTGCCCTGGATTGGGAAACGTGGTGTAGCAAGCCAGGCTACCAAAGCTCATGATTAGCTGGGTTGCACCTCATTCTTCCAGCTACAGGAGCCTGTATTGTATATCAGGAGGGGTGGGAGTTTTCCAGGCTCGCTTCGAGGATAGAAGATATGACATAGAGTGAAACTTGAGTCCACCCTTACCCTACAGTGCACAAGGCTAGGCCTAATTCTAGGGCTGGTCAGGAAATCTCTGAGCCTTGGCTTGTATCTGTGGTTTTCAAATTATACTGGATGCTTGTTCTTGCCATAATGGGCCTTAATGTGGGATTCCCCTTTATATACTGTGAATATATTTTATTGTCATTGGTTAATAAAGAAGTTGCTTTCAGCCAGCGGCTTGACAGAGTAAAGCCAGGCGGAAAATCCGAACAGAGATGTAGAGAGAAAGAAGGCAGAGTCAGGGAGACGCCATGTAGCTGCTGAAGGTGACAGATGCGCCAGAACCTTACCGGTAAACCAGAAGCCTCTCGGTAAATATAAAATAGTAGGAATGGGTTAATTTAAGATGTAAGAGTTAGTTAATAGGAAGCCTAAGCTATTGGCCAAGCAGTGTTGTAATTAATATAGTTTCTGTGTGATTATTTTGGGTCTGGGCAGCCAGGAAATAAACAAGCAGCTTCCATCTACAGGGCCTAGCACTGGGATTTGAGGCAAAGCCTTGTGTTAGATTTCCTTTACTGATCTTGGCAGTAATAATCATGCACCCCTCTTCTCTATCACTTATCTTGGAGAAGGGATGTTAGAGGCAGTTTCTCATTCTCACCAGTCTTAAGAAAATTCCAGATTCTTAGTCTACTCATGGGCATTGGCCTAGCAGGGGGATATCTGGCTTTTCTCAGCATTGGATTTTATCTTGACAGGACAGTCCTGGGTTTCTAAGGCCTGAATTTATTCCTCCCTCTCTTCCTCAATAGGAAGGTCTCTCTCTCTCTCTCTCTCTCTCTCTCTCTCTCTCTCTCTCTGTCTCTCTCTCTGTCTCTCTCTCCCTCTCTCTGCCTTGGGCTGCTTGGAGTTAAAGTATGACATTTTTGTTTTGTTTAGTCAAGTGACAACAAGGATTGAACTTAAGGTAACATCCCTTAGACATTTGGTTGGTTGATATATTGCTATTACAAATACATAATACTACCAAATTGAATCCACAATGCCAATAGCTACTAAATCTCTGCAAGTAATAAAGCCAAAATTGAGTCACAAGAAGGAGGAGGAAGAGAAGGAAGAGAAGTAGAAGGAGGAGGAAGATGAGGGAAAGAAAGAGAAGTAGTAGAAGAAAGAGAAGGGGGAGGAGGAGGAGCAGAAGAAGAGAAGAAGAAAGATGTGATAATTGGGAAAAGAAAAGGGATTGGTGGCAGTAAAAGTCAGACAAAAAAGTTTGAGTATGATGAAAATAGATTATACATATACACAAAATATTTTATTAAGTACTTTTATAATGAATATATGCTTTAAAACATTTTAAAAGTTATTCCCGGGAACAGAACAAATAGTGTGGTGTCTTAATATCTTAATATATATGGTTAAAAATTGGGGATCTTATGTGAACTTTGCCAAGTATTCTCTCAAAATTATCTTACTTCTATTAAAATTGCAATACTTACTCTCTTCAACATGCTTAAACTAAAAGGAAATTTCGATCTAGCTATTTTCAATGGAAAATGTGCTATTTACCCAGTCTTTCTATTTTGATGTGAAAAAATGGTGAGAAATGTCAGATGCTTGTACCTAATAAAGGTTGCCCTCCTTTATAATATCTGAAGAAGTCTTTCATTTCTACTTCTTAAAATTCAATATTGAATTTATAGTACAAAAGAAATTCAACTTGATTTATATTTAAGAATATTATATAAGTAGTTCTATAAATAAAGATCATACATAGCCACAGAGAGATTCAGAAGGGTTCTAGTAAACAGATAAAACCATTACTAAGGGATAAGTTAAAGAGTATTAAGGTTGCAATTCACTCTGCCTCATCATGTTACTATCCATGAATACATTTCTATATTGACCAATGCTGATCCCAAATGACCCTGCGGGGATGGTCTTTCCCTCCTATCAAAGGTGATATAGTTTGCATTTGAAAAGTATTATAAGCTTCCAGGTGGTCATTTCATAATATTCGATATTTAAAATTCACAGACTTTATAAAACATACCTATGCTCTATTTTCATCTCCCCAGATTTGTATAAATAAAGGACATGAATGGGATCACTTCAGCAATATGAAAGGATTAAAAGTGCTGCACTATCTTGCGCTAAATCCCTTAAAGGCAAGATGGGACTGCAGAAGTTCTGTAGATCTCTTGATCTTCAGGCATGAAAAGAAGTAGTTGTGTAATGACTGTTGCGCAAGAGTCTCCCCATCACTCAGACTTACCTATTTGAATGTTCCCCGTTTCTCACCCTCACAGAGATCCCCCAAAGGCAACAGCTGAGGCTGACCTATAAAGATATGGCTTATGAAATGTTCCAGTCTTGGATCTCTTTAAAAGAACACATTCATGGCTGAAGACTGGAGTGTATCCATCAGTCAGCAGGACCACTAATCCATACTATAGCTTCCTCAGCCAAATGAAAGTACGGCTGCTATTTTGTGCTCTTGAGGAGTTCAGAGGTCATCATATAAGAGTCAATGCTTTCCTCCTGCCATATTGATGCTGAGGTGTGAATTTAGGTGGTCATGATAGGCAGTCGGAGTCATTGCTTGCTCAGGCATGCTATAGATTGTCAAATTTTGAAATCAAATAATTAGGGATTCTGAGAGCTTACTCAGTAAAGAGGATTATTGGCAAGCATGATAACTTGATTTCAGTCCCTAGGATCCATGTAGTGGGAGGAGAGAACCAACTTTCAGAGGTTGCCCAGAGACTTCCACATACCATATAAGGCTTGCAAATACATGTGCATGCAGACACACGCTCCATAAATAATTGAAACAAAATAAAAATAATCCAAACTTGATTTAAACACAACAAAATTTATTGTTTCTCAGGTATACCATATTCTACATACAATTTAGTCCCAAGACTCCAGACATACGATATTACTGCCCACATTCTGATTGTTTCTCCTCAGTCAAACCTCTGTGGAAACACCCTACCCCACACTCCACACACCTAGAAGTGTATCTCCCAGACAATTCTAAACCCAGCCAAGTTGACACTGAAGATGAACCATCACAAAAACATATTCAAATTTTATTCTCTTTCATGGATGGCAATAATTGTGAGACTTTCTGGATGCTGGCAGCTGACCCCTCCCAGTCACTTGTGCCACCACAAGATTGGTGCCCATCAAGTGGTCTCTAGTTCTGTGATTTTCCCTACTGAAAGTAGATGTAGTTCCGAGCACATCTGAGGTAGGCCAGGCCTGTTGATGTTTCATAGCCCAGGAGGATTAACTGGTTTTCAACCTAGGGTGGATTTATAGCACACACTCCAGCTATGGTTAATGAGTTCCTGCAGTTCTTCCTGTGGCGTGTTCCCAGTTCTCTTAGGAAAATACTAGTGCATGACCAGTGATACATGGGAGATTAGATCAGCTTCCCAGGAAACCGCAGACTCCTGCAAAGCTGATCAGGGTGCATTCTTACTGCAGTGTTGAAGCTGCTCCATGTCCATGCCAGCACTTGGCACTATCGGTCATTGGTGTGTTTGTTCTCTTGTTTCAGCATTATAGTACACAAACAGTGATTGAGTTTGCATGTCACCATAGAAGGGACACTCAGTGCCTTTCACTTGTCCACTCACTGCCAGAATCTCTGCCTTAGTCAAGTTTCTGTTCTGATTGTTTAAGTCAGATTTGTTAACTAGAGAAAAATCCTTCACATATTCTGTTCAAGCTCTTAGATTCTTCCTATACCTTCCTGGATATTTAGCAATGTTTTCATCTTAATTTTAATAATATCGCATTTTAGTTTCTTCAGTTTTAAAACACTCTAATAAAATATTCTTAGAGAAAAAAAAACCTAAAGAGATAATTCCAGGCAGGTCTGATGTATACAGTCCTGAAGTGGGGAGGAGGAGAACAGGAGAATCAGAACCTAAGAGAAGGCATCATGAGAATAGCTCAACCAGCTCTTGCTAGCTTTAAAGTTTGAGGAAGAATCCCAGAACCAAAGAATGATAGTCATTTCTTAACACTGTAAAAAGTACAGAACCAGTTTCTTCCTTAGAACCTCTAGAATCAACTCGGACTTGCATTCTTATTTTTGTATTGCTTTTCTGCTTCCTTTCAATTTAATGGCAATATGTTAATTTTGCCCAGTGATACTTCATTTCAGACTTCTAACCTTTAAACCTGTAAGAAAATTCATGTTATTATTTAAAGCTCCTAATTTGTAGCAGTTTGCTTCTTTAGCAAATTAATGGGATTATGGAAATATTTTGAAGTACTTCATGATTTACTCAATGCTGACAGTGTATTTATGCAAAGTTGGCATGGAGAACAATCTTCACACAGTATTCATGCATCTTCTTCCATATCATACCCGGGCATACCATCAAGGCTAGCCAGTCTCTCCTATCCCAAGATGCCCCAAGTGCAAATGCCTTGGACCCATTAACAGAACATTGGATCTGGGAAAGATCAAGAATTAGAATTTCTAAGAAAAAATTCTCTGAAGATACTGATGCTGCTGGTTAGGGGATACCACATCTGGATCCTCCTGGTTGAGCAGAAGAGAAAGGCAGATAAACAGATGCAATATTTTGTACAAAATATACTGTAACTCTTTAAATACAAAATATATCCAGGACAACATACTAAATGAGGAATGCAGCCATTAGTATAGAGATATAAAAATAATGTAGGTGGTTGGGAAAAGGTTTGAAAAAGAAGTTTAAACAGGAAGGGGGGCAGATAAGTCAAAAGATCTGTCTGGAAGAGGGCTACCTGTTGATAAGGAAAATATACAACTGAAAGAAAGAATAATTGGAGGGAAATGAAGCCAGAGAGAGACAAAGACAGAGAGCACAGAGAATCTTTCTGCTCTAAAGTACCTCAATGCGGTATTCCAAATGCTGGAGCTACCTGCTGATATCTATATACAGACATTCATATCAGAGGGTATATGTGGCAGCTGCATCGGACAGTGAAACTGGTTATGAGACTAGAAACCGAGAGGGTAGGAAGAAGTCTCCTCCAGAGATGTCATCAATGACTGCTCTATATAGTAAAAGAAATGGCCTGGATGGCTTAACTATGAGAAAAGTATACAAGTTACCAATTAACCTTTATAAGCCTTTCCAATTAACTACAGGTAGTGGGGGAGGACTGTAGATATTGAAAGGGTGACTGCCAGGGTTCGAACTCACACATTTGGTTAGCTAATGGAGTCATTTACCAGGAGTCAAGGACCTATAAAAGAGTCCTTATTCAGAAGAAGTGATGGTTTCCCATTGTATGTAGATTCACAGTGTTTGCTTAAGGTGACTGGGTTATATGTAAGGGAAGATGGTCAGATGATAACTGTAAAGATCTACTATTTTTCAGGACATCAAATCATAAAATGAAATTTAGTATTCAAGTTAAATAATGTTTGCCTACACCCTGAGACCCATGCCACAAGAGTGAGCCCACGCCTGACACTGCCTGGAAGGCTGGAACCCAGAGAATGACCTGGAGACCTAGAATAGAACTAATCATGATGGGAGAAAATAAAAATGTCAGTGTTATGATGCCCAACGATATTCTGCTAGACTCATAGATTGGTGCCTAACCCAAATGTCATCAGAAAAGCTTAATACAGCAACTGATGGAAACAGATCAAGAGACCCACAGTCAAACACTAGGCTGAACTCAGGGAATCCTGTGAAAGACAGGGAGGAAGGATTGTAGGAGGCAGAAGGGTTAAGGACATCAAAAGAAAATCTATGGATCAACTAACCTGGGCTCATAGGAGCTCACAGTGTCTGAACCAAAAACCAGAGAGCCTGAATAGGACTGACCTTAGGCCCTCTGCATATATGTGACAGCTATGTAGCTTAGTCTTCTTATGGGACTCCTAAAAGTGGAGGCATGGGCTGTCTCAGACTATTTTGCTGACTTCTGAGACTGTATTCCTTATTCTGGGTTGCCTTGCCCAGCCTTAATACAAGGGGAGGTGCTTAGTCCTACTACAACTTGATATGCCATGTTTTGTTGATATCCATGTGAGGCCTGCCCCTTTCCAAACAGAAATGGAGGAGGAGTGGTTGGAGGGGGCAGAGAGGAGGTATGAGAGGGAATGGGAGGAGAGGAGGGAGGGAAAACTGTCTTTGGGATATTGAATTAATAAAAAAATTGGAAAAATATCACTGAAGTGAAGTTTTTATCAGATTAATATTGTAAAGCAGTGAATAATATCTTCTCTTTCTTCTCAGACCAAACATATGAACAATCCCTTTGAGAGTCAACAGAATTGGAAAAAGAGTAGACTAAGAAATGATTGAGCAATAACTTCTTCATAACAGAATACAATTAATGGCGTCTGTATTGCCTTAGGTAGATGCGCTTCTGCAAACCAGATGCTTGAGGTTAGCTACTGCTTTATTCCTCTCGTCTACACATGGGCATGGCTTTGTGGATGTATCCTATATTTACCCTAAAGATGGAGCGAAGCATTAAATGTCAGCTACATATGGAATAAATTAGGGGTAATGTGTCCAATTTGAAGAGGTCAGATAGATATTTCACTAAGAAATTAAATAATTCACATATATTGACCTCTCATTAAACCATATCAAGTGATAGTCACATCTTAAATGCAATGAGTAATATATGAATAATATTGCTTTAAAAGTTAAATGTTTAAAGCTGGTCTTCTAATTTAATTCAAATGATTAATTTTTAATAAGAGTTAATTTAAAAGGTGCAATCTTGATTTTTTTTAGCAGAACACGATCTAAATGCATGTAAAATGTGTATAGAAAACATCACATACAGATGTGATATTTTATAGGTAATATTAACTTTGATTTATTTTAACCCATATTGAACAAATATTTTATTTGATCAATGCTGCTCTTTTAAAACAATATGTGGAAAATACTTAAAGGGCTTTCCTTTTAAAAACTAAAAATAGTTAGAGCATATTACAAACTGAAAATCAACATTAACATTATGCAACCATCTAAATAGATCTTTGCTCAAATATCTAAATGCAACCAAATGTCATCCGACATGATAGCTTGGTGACAGACATACTGACTTACAAGACCTAAGGGACTAATAGCTAGATCATATGTGATTAAAATACAACCAAGAAGGGTATCTAAGACTAAATAGGAGAAAGGTTTCAGGGCATCAATTTAGAAAGTTGCTTCACAGTGTCTTCTGCATATGACATGTTATTGTGTCCATGAAATCACTGCAGCTATGATTGCCTGCACAAGACTGGAGCCTATCAACATCCCATCATGAATTAAGGAGGATTTTTTAAAGCTCTACACTTCCCCAGAATATACTAACAGTTAATGATTGCTGGGAGTTAGGAGAGGGGACATCATTTATTTTAACATTTTAGCCACTGGTAAGGTGTCCGTGGTCCAATAAATAAACCCCATCCATGCTTATGTAAGCAAACATAATTAAAAGCACTGGGTAACCAAAAAAAAAAACATGAAGATAGGATGGGGACTTGTTAAGAAGAAGAAATGAAGATAGGATGGGGGTTTGTTAAGAAGAAAGGGTACAGTGAGAGGGAGAAGGGAATGAGGAAGGGTAATGGTAGGTGAAAATGCCCAAAATATATCATATACATATATGGAATTGTTAAATAATAATTTTTTAAAGCTGTTTCCAATTGTTGAGTCCCATGAAGGGATAAGGTTAAAAGGAGATTTTTGTATTCCAAGATATTCAATGCTCACTTGACCCTCCTTAGATAAAAAGATAAAGAATATTCATCATAGTGACTATGGCTCCATGGGCTCCTGAAAATAGACCTGTGAGTCCAGAGCATAGACTTTAATACCTCAACTATGTACAAATGATCCCCACAAATATAGGTGGTCCAAACATAGCAATTCAGAAGAGAAAATGAACTGATACTTTATAAGCTGCTAGTGATACCATGGCTGTAGATAATACCAGTCATATAGGTGATGTCTGCCTAAGTGGAATCCTTTGTAATTTATTCAAGGTTGCTATATTGAAGGCTAAAGACCATTCTTATTTTATTATTAGTGAAAAATCTAATAAATTAATATATAAAGATAAAAAACCTCAAGAAAAGGTTGAGTATTTTAAACCCTTTTGAGGATGATCTCTCTTCATGTCTAAACATTACATATTTGTAGTTCATTTGTAGTTCACCAATTCACATTAGAGGGAATATTAATCACACAGGGGAGCACTATGTGATTCTCTGCGGCAAGTAAAAGTTTAAAATTTGGCTTTTATCAAGCAGGTAGCTAATGTTGCACACAGCATCATGCCAAAATCCAACCTTAACCACTCAATGTTTCTATCATTGCTGTCAAAACCCATGCAGTGAGTTTTCAGTCAACTTTGGGTTGGGTTGATAGTTACTCTAGTTTTAACTGAGCACTGTCACCTGTCTTGTTCCTGTCAGACTACAGGACAGTGCTGAATATGGGGGAAAGAGTTCTCAGTATACTGTCTCTCTTTCAGCAAGGTAGGCCAAATTTCTTGTCAGGATGGCAGGAACCTCACAGATTTGTATAACATATTTCTGGGCTTCGAAAGTTCTACCACATTCTATTGGCTTAAAACAAAGCGCGCAGCCATGTCACATCCAGGAAAGTGAGGAAACAGAACTTTGTACCCAGAGAACAGGACGTGTGAAGGGGTGAAAAATTAAGGCTCAACTTTGCAACCATTCTGCCACAAACATAATAGAAACATTACATCTACGTCAAATATTAGGGGAAATGGTAATACAGCTGAGTAATGGTCAACTAAATAACTGGACCGCTTTTTATCTATTATATGTGATATATACCAAGAAAGGGCCCAGTTTTATCAACAGAAGAACAAAGTTTTGCACCCGCACTTCACTGCAGCCAAATAGGAACTCCATCAATAGAACACTTTTACCCATCTGACCTTAAAAGATGCTTAAAATACGATTGAGCTCTTCCTATAAGAGATGAAATAGATCTACTGACTATTTTGTCAAAGAAAAATATGCATTGTTTCACTCAATATAACACTGTTGGAAGTGTTATGAGATGTGGCAAATTCTGAGACTTTCAGACTGATTCAGAAGCTAAAGCTTTGCCAAGAAAATTCTAATAAGTGAGACCTTTTCCCCCAAGGTATCCATTTAATGGCCAAATTATTTCTATTCTTTTGTTTTTGTAGATACAATTTAAGCAAGCTGTATTTTCCCATCTGGGACTCCAGAGCCATTTGACAATCAAGAGTAGCTGGACCGAGAGTTGGGAGGATGGCTCAGTGGGTAGGCACTTGCTGTGGAAAGCCAGACACCAGTAATGCCATCTGTACTTCCAGCGCTTATCCGGCAGGATGGGGGCAGAAGCAGGAGAATCTTTGGAAGTCTGCAAGCCATTAGGCCTGGTATATGCAGCAGAATAAGAGACCCTGTTCCACAAAACAGTGGAAGGTAAGGCCAGCTCCTCTGACCTTCACATACAAGCTCACACTGTGGTATTGACATTCATGAACACAGGCACCATTTCAGATACAAGAATAGTAGTAGTTTGGAACTTCTGACATCACTAAGAGACAGAAATTCTCAGTAAAGCCTCTGTTCCTCTGCTGGCTCTTATAATCTTTCTGCCCCTCTTCTGAAATGATCTCCAAGTCTTAGGCACAAGAGTTACATTGCAGATGTAATATCACACAAACTAAGCAGGTTTAGGCAAAGGGCTGTTCCCATTGCCATTTAGACCCAGAGTTTCTAAAGGAGAAGGTCTGCTTCCTACAGGACACATACTGCCCCTCACTAAAGGAAGCAGCCGTGGCCATCTCACTTAGGTCTTGTTTCAGAGGAACTCCCAGAGGAATGAACTACTCAGCAGATCTCAGCTGTAGCTACTGCCACTCTCTCTGGGCTCAGAAAGGAATAGAGGATTAATTGGAAAAGTGATGCATTTATCTTCATCACGGAAACTGTGCAGAGAGTCAGATCAATGGGAGCAATTGCTACCAACCACAAAAGTGCTGAGGAAAGAATCAATTCTTAAAATCTTCAGTCAGCTCCAGAAGTTTAAGCCAGTTTCATAAAGTACTAATCAAGGAAAAGTGCTATTTACTTCTCCTTTCCTCCTCTGGTTCCTTGCACTTGAACACTGGAGAGCCAATACCTCCATTTCATTAAGTAATGGCGAAGAAATGAAAAGCAAGTAGAAGAGGAGGTTGACACCAACGTTCTGTTTAACTGCTTCCACTAGTCACACATAGTTAGGGAAGCAGAGAAAGGCACTATCCCTGAATAAATCCCATATTCTGAGCATCACATAGGACGGGGCATTTTAATTAACTGTCTGGAGGACTTTCTAGTTATCTCAGAGTATGGAGAAAAGCTATGAGATGCCCCCAGTTTTCACCTCAAGCAGAATGAAGTATTTAAATGGAGAAGAAAACAGCAGAAAACAAAATTGGCTTAAAATTACACACCACTCTTCATTCTTCTCTGATGGACCAATACAAAAACACCTCTCATGGAGGAACAAAAATAAGAAAGCAAATAATGGCATGGTAATAGCTAGCAATAAAGCATAGAGGAAAACAAAGTCAGGAGCGAGACAAGGTGGTGTTTTATACAAAGTAGCCAGGGACAGCATTTGAAAAGATACATGAAGCAAGAGAGCCAGCTTTAGAAGGGTCTCTGGGAAGACAGTCAAAGTAGGAAATCCAAGAAGTACAAAAGTTCTGAGTCAGGAATGAGCTTGGCAGTCTAAATGTGTCTGGGTACATATACATATGTATATACACATATGTATGTATATATATAAATATATATTTATGCATATGTCTAGAATTGAAAAGCTGGAAAGTGAATGTAGGTCAAGAGTCCAGAAAATTCATCAGGAATCAAATCATAAACAATCATGAAAAAGGAACTGAACTCGAAATACAATTCAGAATTTAAGGGCTCATTTCTATTCTAAAATAATTTCCTTGGTTATTACTACATAAAGAATGGATAATGGGCCACCAAGACTGGAAGCTAACTCAACTGGTGAGGCACTTGCTTCTACGTCGCCTAGAGGTGCTTACAGAAGGGGCAACCATTCCAAGTACAACTATCATGAATCTTATGGGAAGAAGGCAGATTCTCCAAGGGGTTTGTTCAGGATGGGACCACCTTATACACTGAACATCTTATAATCACACAGAGAACTTATGCTCAGCATGAGACTTACACTCTCCGTGAAATGAATATGCTTCCATCTACCCTCTGCTTTAACACATTTCTTCCACCATTAACAGCAGTCAGTGCAGGACTTAGCAGCTCAGACTTTTCTTTAGTTCTAAATTTAACTTGGGCTCAATTTTACTATTTATATCAAGTCATTCCTCTTCCTCAATCTCAACTCTTTTTATTATTTACACATTCAACTCCTCGTTTGAAATAATTTAGCTGCAGGGGCTGGAGAGGTAGGTGAGTAGCTAAGAGTACTGAGTGTTCTTGCAGGCGTTCTCAGCTCCCATGTTGGTGGTTCACAAATCACCTGTAACTCCAGTTCCAGAAGGTTAGACACCCTCTTCTGGCCACCATGGGGATCAACACCCATGTGCATGTACTCCATATACAAAGACAGCTAATCAAAAATAAACACAAAATAAGTTTTCAAACAGTTAAACTGTAGCCTCAGTAGTCTTTAACACAATGCACTATGCAGAAATGTAATTTGGACTTATATCCATTCAGCTTTCACGTCTTTTCTGGTATAAGACAAAAATTAACAGCATTTTCCTTTTTAAAAATACTAATAGCAATTTTATTTTTCTACTCAACACTGTCTTTCAGAGAGTAATTGAATGAGTCCATACCTGATACCATTTAATTACATATCTGTAGACTGTTTGCCCTCCCCTGAACTCCTTATTCTGGCCTACAATTTAGGAATAAGATTTTGGCTTTATTGTAAGGAAACCAAGATCTAGGGACTCCAGGTTCAGCAGCTTTACAAGAGGCCAGACTGGTCCTTGGGACTTCAACATCCTCTTCCTTGAGCTCCATACTCTGACCCACAGCCCTGGCAGTTTTACTGTGGGTTAAGCTGGTCATAGGGACCCAAGCAACCCCTTCCCTGTGTTTCACACTCTGAGCCACAGCCCTGGCAACTTTACCAGAGGGCAGTCTTGTCCTAGGGATTCCAGGTAAGACACCACACACTGTTAACTAACACATCTAAAAGTCTGCTCAACAATCCCAGACTGCAGCCCCTCCCCTGGCCTCCATATTTTGGCCTACAACTGCAGAAGACGACTTTGGCTTTATGGGTAGGGCACAACAAAGCTAGAGACCTAAGATCCCCTAAACCCCAGTAGTCACACCTACTGAACCTGAAGACTCGCTAGTAACCAGAACCCTTGTCTACTGAGGCCAGAAGACTAAAGAGGAAACAGAAACAAAGGAACAAAACACAAACCCAACAAAGGCAAATACAGGAATCAGCAAGTAGACCTATAATCATCACAAAGCCATGTGCCTAAACACTAGTGTAAGAACACAATCAATAACAGAAAAGGCAATATGGCACCACCAGAACCCAACTATCCTACAACAGCAAGATCTGAACAATCCAACTCAGCTTAAACACAAGAAAAAGATCTTAAAAATAACTTTATAAAGATGACATGGATCTTTAAAAAGGAAATTTAAAAATTCCTAAAAGCAATTGAGGACAAGACAAACAAAAAATTGGAAGAAATCAATAAATCCCTTAAAGAATGCCAAGAAATCCAAAAAAAAAAAACTAAACAGGTGAAGGAAGCAGTTCAAGGCCTGAAAATGGAAATAGAAGTAATAAAGAAAACACAAACTCAGGGAATTCTAGAAATGGAAAATCTTGGTAAGTGAACTGGAACTATAAATGCAGACATCACCAACAGAATATAAGAGATGGAGGAGAGAATACCAGGCATTGAAGACATAATAGAGGAAACAGATTCATCAGTCAAAAAATATTTAAAACTAAAAACTTCCTAACACAAAACACTCAGGAATTTTCAGACACTATGAAAAGACTAAAGCTAAGAATAATAGGAATAGAAGGAGAAGAACCCCAGCTCAAAGGCCCAGAAATTATATTCAACAAAATCATAGAAGAAATTTTTCTAACCTAAAGAAGGACATGCTTATAAAGGTACAAGAAGCATACAGACTGCCAAAGTATCTGTAAAATAAATTCCCCATACCACACAATAATCAAAACACTAAACATACAGAATAAAGAAAGAATATTAAAGCTGCAAACTAAAAAGATCAAGTAATATATAAAGGCAGACCTATCAGAATTATACCCAACTTCTCTATGGAGACTTTAAAAGCTAAAAGGACCTGGAGAGATGTCATACATAGTCTAAAAGACCACAGATACCAGCCCAGGCTTCTTTACCCAGCAAAACTTTCAATAACCATAGATGAATAAAACATAATACTCCATGACAAAACCAGATTTAAACAATACCTATTTACAAACCCAGAATTAAAGAAAGTACTACAAGGAAAACTCTAACTCAACGAAGTTAGTTACACCCACAAAAACACAGGCAATAGATAATCTCACAACAGCAAAACCCAAAAAAGGGAAACACACACATATACACACAAAACCACCACCAACAGAAAAATAACAGGAATTAACAATCATCACTGGTCATTCGTATCTTGTAATGTCAATGGACTCAAAAAGTGTCATAAGCAAAGACACATCTTTACAATGTAAAAAAAAATATTCCACAACAGACAATGGTCCTGATAATGATTTGAACTGCTGGGTACTATCTCAAGAGGTTGCAGAGGAGAAGAATTTTAGTATATTTCCTGGAGATTATCCCTATGATGTTTTGGTGAAGAAAGTAGCTGCCCTTTGCCCTTGTCTGAAGACTCTGCCTGAGGCTAAAGTGTTTTGTATTAATTCCATAAGCAAAGGAAATCTCAAAACAGCCTAGTATAGACTCTGTTGTGTAGTTATTAGTGCTAACTCTGATGAAGATTTATAATGAAAAGGAGCAAGCTGAGCAAGGAAAAATATTTGAGGAGAAAAGGAGCACCAGAAAGTGGAACTAAATTCTGTGTTCAAGGAGATAAAAATATTAAAAAATGGAATAAGGGAGTGGTGACCTCTGGACAAGATTCTACTGAGCCAAGTTTCCAATCTGTGAAAAGGAACTAAAGAGGAGCTTAGAGCCAGTTGTGATGGGGCACACCCTTAATCCCAGTACTGGAAAGGCAAGAGGTTGTTGGAGTTTGAGGTCAGCCTGGTCTAGAGATCAGTTCTAGGACAGCCAAGCTTAGGCAGAGGAGGACAGAATCTGGTGAATATGTAATTGAATGAGGGGGCCGTGTTCAAGACACAGTAAACAGCAGAATTTGGCAGATTCAGCCACATGGTTATGGCTTTAAAGTTAAGGATAGAAGAAATGGGTTGTGGAATTTGCCCCCATGAAACCAGGCATGTGTCAGGGATGTCCCTGAATGGAGGCCTAGCGAGGGCATTGCATGAAGCTATGACTTTGAAGCCTGGATTGCCTTGGAGAACCCACGATGTTAGAGATGCCAGAGCCATGGGATACCTGCCAAGGAAAGCTGCTAACAGGGAGTGGCACAAGCCCAAAAGAAAGAAATGTGTTGCAGTCAGCAAAGTTGAAAAGAGTTGAAGATCTAAAGAGCATTTTGACATCAGACATGGAGATACAGAGTTTGGAGTTTGCCCAGCTGGTTTTAAGTATTGCATTGGTCCAGTATTTTCTCACTATGCTGCCTTCCCTACATTTTGGAATGGTGATTCCTGTGTAAATCCCATATATCCTGCACCATTAGATGTTGGAAGTATGTGATCTGCTTTTTTATTTTATCAGGGAATATAGTTAAGAGATTGCATGAATCTCTGAAAAGACTTTGAATTTCAGACTTTTAAACATTGTTGAGACTGTGATAGACTTTGGAGACTTTGAAGTTGAACTAAATGCATTTTTGCATTGTGGTATTGTTACAAGCATATGGGGGCAGGGGAGTGGAATGTGATAGTTTGAATGTAATTGGCCCCCATAATCTCATAGGGAATAGCACTAGTAGGAGGTGTATGTAGAGATGAGGCGAGCAGGCCCGCTTTTCGTCCCGTCTGACTCCCGCATGGTTAGCTTAGCCTCAGAAATAATAACATGGAATCTGTATTTTTTAAACCCTGCCTGGCCCGTTAGTTCTAGCCTCTTATTGGCTAACTCTCACATCTTGATTAACCCATTTCTAATAATCTGTGTAGCACCACGAGGTGGTGGCTTATCGGGAAAGATTCAGCATATCTGACCTGGCGGCTGGCTCCATGGCAGCTGACCTGGAGAGGAGAGGCATGGCATCTGCCTCACTGCCTTCTTCCTCCCAGCATTCTGTTCTGTCTTCCCCACCTACCTAATTTTCTGTCCTATCAAAGGGCCAAGGCAGTTTCTTTATTAACCAATGAAAGAAACACATAGACAGATGACCCTCCTCCATCAGGTGTGGCTCTTTTCAAGTGGGTATGTTGTTGTTAGAGGAAGTGTGTCACTATGGGGGTGGGCTTTGAGGTTTCCTATGCTCAGGATACCATCCAGTGTCTCAGTCAACTTCCCATTGTCTGCAAGATATAGGATTCTCAGCTACTCCTCCAGCACCATATATGCCTGCATGCTGCCATGCTCCTCACCATGATGATAATGGACTAAACCACTGAAATGCTAAGTGAGCCACCCCAATTAAATGTTCCTTTATAAGAGATGCAGTGGTCATGGTCTCTTCACATCAACCTTGAGACAAAAACCACCAACAACAGCAACTAACTAAATAAATAAATAAAGTAATTAGCAATTACTTGTACCAGGCTTTTTCTTTTGGGATCACCAACCAGCTTCCAAATCATGATACTATGATTTAATAATAGTTATGAATACTCAGCCTTATCTTATGCTTGTTTCTTGACAGCTCTTATAACTTAACCTGTTCTTCTTCAACTACATTTTGCCTCAGGGCTTTTTTTCTGTCTGTGTGTCCTATTTTGTGTCTGCTGGCTGGCAGCTGCCTGGCTGGCCCTGGGCATTTTCCTCTTTTTCTCCCTCAATCTCTCCCACTTCTTCTCTTCTCTCATTATTCTTTCTTGAGCCTAGATTTCTCCTCCTACTTACTCTCTGCCTGCCAGCCTCATTTATCCTTTCTCTGACAGCTGTTGGCATTCAGCTCTTTATTAGACCAATCAGGTGGCTTAGGCAGAAAAGGTAAAACAAATGCAACACAGCTTTACATAATTAAATACATACCCTTACATCGTTAAGAAATGCAGCATAAAAAAGTAATACACCTTTAAACAGTTAAAATAATATTCCACAACAATCACTGGTCATTAATATCTCTCAATATCAGTGGACTTAATTTGCCAATTAAGTTAGTTCACAGGCTAACAGAATGGAAATGCAAACAGGATCCATCCTTCTGCCGCATATAAGAAATACACATCAACATCAAAGATACATATTACCTCAGAGTAAAGGGTTGGAAAAAAATTCCAATCAAATGGATCTAAGAAGCAAGCTGGTGTAGCTATATTAATTTTTAACAAAATAGACTTCAAACCAAAATTAATCAAAAGAGATGGGAAAAGACATTTCATACTCATCAAAGGAAAAGTCCACCAAGATGATACCTTAATTCTAAACATTTTTGCTCCAAATGCAAGAGCAGCCACATTTATAAAAGAAACAATACTAAGACTTAAATCACACATCAAACCTCACATATAGATTGTGGGAGACTTCAATATACCACTATCACCTATGGACAGGATGTCCAGACAAAAACTAAAGAAAGAAATAATGGAATTAATAGGCATTATAACTCAAATGAACCTAACATAGCTGCAGGATATTTCAATCAGATACAAAAGAATATACCTTCTTCTCAACACCTCATAGAACCTTCTCAACAGATACAAAAAATTGAAATAACCCCCTATATCATATCAGATTACCAAGGATTAAAGATGGAATTCAACAGAATCTACAAAAACTCTACAAACTCATAGAAACTTAACAGCTCTCAACTGAATTACCACTGGATCAAAGAAGAAATAACAAAAGAAGTTAAAGACTTACTAGAATTCAGGAAAAATAAATACACAGCATGCCAAATCTTACGGGACAGAATGAAAGCAGTGCTAATGAGGAAAGTCCATAGCACTAAGTGCCTACATAAAGAATTTGGAGAAACCTCACACAAGCATCTTAAAAGCATACCTGAAAGTTCTAAAACAAAAAGAAGCAAACATACTCAAGAGGAGTAGATGACAGAAAATATTCAAACTGAGGAATGAAATCAATAAAATGGAAACAAAGAGAACATTTCAAAGAATTCATAAAACAGTTTGTTCTTTGAGAAAATCAATAAGATAGACAAGACATTATCCAAACTAACCAAAAGGCAGAGAGAGAATATCCAACTTAACAAATCAGAAAAGATGTGGGGACATAACAACAGATACTGAGGAAATCATTAGGAATCATTAGGTCATACTTCAAAATCCTATACTCCAAAAAACTGAAAAATCTAAAAGAAATGAACAAATTTCTTGATATATACCACATACTAAAAATGAATCAAGAGCAGATAAACAATTTAAAGAGACCAATAACCACTAGAGAAGAAGAAGCAGTCATTAAAAGTCTCCCAACTGAATAAAGCCCAGGGCCAGAAAGTTTTAGCACAGAATTCTATTAGATCTTCAAAGAAGAGCTAATACCAATAATCCTCACATTATTCCACAAAATAGAAGCAGAAGGAACATTGACAAATTCTATTTATGAGGCCACAGTCACCCTGATACCCAAAATACACAAAGACTCAACAAAATAGAGAATTACAGACCAATTTCTCTCATGAACATTGATGTAAAAATATTCAATAAAATATTCACAAACTGAATCAAAAAACACATGACATACAAATCAAAATGACTTTCAGATTCCATCTTACACCTGCCAGAATGGCTAAGGTCAAAATCAAAAGTGACAATTTATGCTGGAGAGGATGTGAAACAAGAGGAAAACACTTCTACTGTTGGTGGGAGTGTAAACTTGTACAGCCTCTTTGGAAACCAATATGGCAGTTTCTCAGAAAATCTGGAATCAATCAATCTACCTCAAGACCCAGCAATACCTCTCTTGGGCATATACCCAAAGGATGCAGACCCATACCACAAGGACACCTGGTCAATTATGTTCACAGAAGCATCATTCATAATAGCCAGAACCTGGAAACAACTTAGATGACCCTCAAATGAAGAATGGATAAAGAAACACATCTACATAATAGAGTATTACTTAGCTGTTAAAATCAATGACATCATGAAATTTGCAGGCAAATGGATGGAACTAGAAAAATAATCCTGAGTGAGATAACCCTGACCGAGAAAGACAAACATGGTATATACTCACTTTGTAAGTGGATATTAGCTGTACAGTGGAGGATAACCATACTACAATCCATAGACCAAGATTGGCTAGTTAACAAGGAAGGATCGGTCGCGGGGGGGGGATGTTTGGATCTTCCTGAAAAAAAGAAATAGAAGAGATATTGTGGGTGGACTGGTGGTAATGGGGATGGGAACTTGATTGAAGGATTGACTTGGCAGGTGGTTGCGGGGGAGAGTACTGAAAGAGATGACTGGAAAGGGGAGCATTTGGGGATCAGGTAGAAACCTGATGCAAGGGAAACTACCAGGAATCTGTGAGGATGACCCCAGCCAAGACTCCTAGCAATAGCAGAGACGTTGACTGAACTGGCCATCTCCTATGACTAGAAAAGACTTCCAATGGAGGGATTGGAACACCAAACCAGCCCCATAGCTTTTGACCTACAGTCTGACCTGCCTATCGGATATGGTGGGGTAATGGTGGTACTGAGATTGTGGGAGTGGTCAACCAATGACTGAGACCCATGCCTCCGGAGTGAAGCCACCCCTGACACTGCCTGGAGGGGTGGGCTTACTCTGGAGGCATGGGTATCACTCTGGGGACTGGATGGCCCAGAAACTTAGGATATAACCAAACATGAATGAAAAAAACGTCAACATAATGATGCCTAACTGTAATCTCATAGATCGGTGCCTACCTCAATTGTTATCAGAGAGGTGTCATCTAGCAACTGAAGGAAACAGATGGAGACCTACAGTTAAAACATTAGGTAGACCTCAGGGAATTCTCAGGAAAAGAGAGAAGAAGGACTGTAGGATCCAGGGGTGTCAAAGACATAACAAGAAAACCAACAGAAACAACTAACCTGAACTCATAGGTGTTCGCAGAAACTGACCTGACCACCAGGGAGCCTTCATAGAACTGACCTCTACGTATATGGGACAGTTGTGTAGCTTAGTCTACTGTGGGACTCCTAGCAATGAAAGCAGGAACTGTCCATAACACTTTGGCTGGCTTTTGGGAACCTTTTCTTCATAGCGGGTTGCCTTGCCCCTCCTGAATACAACGTGAGGTGTTTAGTCCTACCACAACTCGATATGCCATGTTTTGCTGCTATGCATGGAAGGCCTGCCTCCTTCAGAACAGAAACAGAGAAAGAGTTAGGGGACAGACAGAGGAGAGGTCGGGGAAGGAATGGGAGGAGAGGAGTGAGGGAAAACTGTAGTCGGGGATATAAATAAATGAATTTAATTTAAATAAATGTCTGTCTCCTACAGTATACTCAAATTATCTGCTTTCTCAGGTATGCATTAATTAAACCAAAGAGAATTTCAGACATTTTGAGTGATCTTTATTTGAACACATGAAATTTCACCATAATGGTTATTTTTTTTTCCAACCCATCACCTAAGTGGTTTCATACAACATCCAATAAGTAGGGGTTAGTGAGATATCTCAGGAGGTAAAGACACTTGCTACCAAATCTGATCATCTGAGTTTGATCCCTGTGACCCACATGGTGGAGGAACAGAAACAATACCTCCAAGTTGCTCTCTAACCTCTGTATGCACACTATGGCATTGACATAGGCACACTTGCACATAGTAAATAAATGAATAAATCTAAAAATGGTGAATAGGTGATGAGTAAGAAAGGGAATTTGCCTACCTTCTTATTACATGAAATAAGGAATATCATTATTATATAATAGTACTGTCTTCTAAACAGGGTCAAAGGAAGATATAAGGTGTCATCAGTCTAATAAGTAATGGTAGAAGCATTTACCACCAGCACCTTATACTACCACACTCCATTTTTCTGATAGCAGGGCTTTCTCACTGGAAATATTGCATTAACAGTGGAAACTTAAATGACTAGATGTGGAAAATCAATTACTTAAAGTCTATTAATTAGTTCAAGCTGTCTAAAATAACAGACAGGTCAAGGTTAAAATGGTCATTTATATTTTCTTCTAACTCGAGTCCCAAGTTCAAAGGCATGTTTGCATCTATGAGCCAAGACTAGAATTTAATTTGGCTAAACCTGACAATAGAGTGACAAATTAGCAATCAGTTCATTCTGTACAAACAGAAATATATTCTAAATGTATATACTGGGAACTAGCAAATTATATCAATATCTTAATTTTCATATTTATATTATAAACCATTCAGTAGAAGGCATAATTCCTTAAAGATTTATTAAGTACTTAGTGTCCGAAGAGAATTAATTATTGCATGTTAATCTGCATAAAGTATAACTGTTCATCTCAGTTTTATAAAAATAAGCCCCCTATGACTCAAAAGATGATTTCAAAGGTACTTTCTTTTTTTTTAATGGAGAAAAGGAGAAAAAAAAACAAGTTTCCACCTCCTCCCAGCCTCCCATTTCCCTCCCCCTCCTCCCACCCTACGCCCCCTCCTCCCACCCTTCTCCCCCTCCCCCCACTCCTTTTCCCCTCCCTCTCCAGTCCAAAGAGCAGTCAGGGTTTTCTGCCCTGTGGTAAGACCTAGGACCTCCCCCCTCCGTCCATATCTAGGAAGGTGAACATTTCTAAACCAGAGAAAGTCATAGTTTAGGCAATATTTTTTTTCTCCTTTAATAAAAAGTCATCTAGTGACCCTTAAGTTAACTTCATGCTAAACGCTTCAAGGTTAGATTAATTCATCAATAAAACAAAGAGGAAAGAACATTTCTTAATTCCACACTAGAAGAAAATGCTTTATCATATAATAGAGAACAATCAAGTATAAATCTGTAACTGTATAACTGTGCCCTCATTAATATATTATACAAATTCCTCCATGACATTCAGATTGCACTCTAGACCCCAGTTTAAAAAAAAAACACATAAGCACAGGATCAAACTGTACTGTAAAAGGAAAAATTATAACAAAATCTTTTTAGTCCTAAATATTTAGCTTAGGACAATGAGCAGAGCAGGACACATTTTATCAAAATGTCACCATTTAACAGTACTATAGAAAAATGTTACTTAAAAGTAATAAATGAGTTCTGTTATATGACCAGCCATTCTGTTAAAAGGCATCAACCAACATGTAAGAACATTTCCACAAGCCTGAAGCCTACAGAATCAATTACTCTGGGCATATCTTTCCAAGTGACTTCGTAATTCCCTTTAATATTACAAACACAAGTCTATCATAGTACAAGAACTCCACGTATTTCAGTGTTTCTGGAACTGACTAAAAATGAAAAGGCATCAACGGGAAATGCATTATATACTTATTATAGCTCAAAAATTTGGTTCCTAACATATGAGATAATTCTCTACCATTTAGCTGTCTGTCTTCAACTACAGTCTAGTAGATTTTAACTCCTAGGATCTTATTGTACTTTGGGCAATTATAGGTAAAATACAGTCTGAAGAAAACCAGCATATTATTATGCTTAAAATTCATAAAAAATTGGCATTTTTACTACTATATTCAAATAACATCCTTTAATGTGAATTAATAAAATGTATTCCCCTTTTAAAATACAGTAATATGTGAATTTTTTGTGAAGCAACAGCTTTGTAGAAATGTTTGGCTAGACTTATTAAAGATCTTTTATTACCTTGTATTAATAAAAGAGATGATTTAATAAGGAAAATGGTACTTTTAAAGATGGAACAATGTACATTTATTCCTTTAAAAATTTTACCCCAAAAGAACACCTGTGAATCAATGTTCTGCAACAGTGGAACCAAGTTGTTCAAATAGAGCTCTGTCCAACTGAACCATTCATACTACAGCATAGACCTTAAAAGACATCCGTAAGTCAAAGTGTAAAATTATTTTAAGATAGATGTGCTTTATAGCTGTGTCTTCAAGAAATGTCTTTCCTTCCCCCAAACAATCAAAATGTGATTAATTAAAACGTTGACTCTATGAAGTTTTCCTTTCCCATCAGCTCTTCAGTTCGAAATCCTATCATCACTGACATGAGCCTTAAGACTCTTACAGATGAGCATGCTCTCTTGCATCACTAACCCGGGCCACCAATAAAGATAGAACCCCATGGGTGCTCAATTCTCAGCACAGGATTGCTACAGCCCAGTTATACCTTCTCTCCATGTTCTTCCTTTGAGTAGCACTGTTGCAGCGAAAACCATGTTTACACAGAATTACACACCTAAGAGTTCAATGAGTAATCAACACATTATTAACACAGAAATGAACTAGTAAGCCATCCCTTTCCCAAACTTTGATCTTTGTCTTATACTCCTCCCAAAGGTATCCAGGAGTTCATTTCTCCCCCAGGGGTTTATCATTCTTTGTAGACATGTCATCTTTCATTATACTTGTAACAAGTAGGCATCTCATTCATACTTCTTGGAGTTTTGGTGTTGTTGTTTTCAACTGCTCTTAGAAATAAGTTTTTGAACAATTTGTAAATTTCTAAGCCACACAACACTCCAGAAGTGTGAACACATGGCAGCCATTATAGAGTCAGTGCAATAGCTAGCGGTGCGCGTGTGCTAAACTGCATGCTCCCAGGACACTGAAGGAAAATCAGGTCCCTCCAGAGTTGTGGCTTTACCCTCTAAAAGAGTTTCAACTCTTCTCGCCTGCCCTGACCCACAACTGTAGGAAGAAGTCAGGGCAGAGTACGTGGAAGTTATAATTTACTAAGCCTTCTCTTCAGTGCTAAAAGGGGAAATCAGTCATTAGCTGCAGAAAAGGACGGATGTGGAACTGTGAAGAAGTTCCCTGAAAGCTCTGCAGAATGTCACTTTCTCAGAGTGACTTATTCTTGCACTATCGCAGATGTGTAAATGGCCTTAAATCTTTCACAGGAAAGAGATAGCATTATGTGTCTATCTGTGTATGTACATATAGTATATAAAACAAAAATACATATATATCTTTAAGGTTTATGATTTCATAATACAATGAATTTTAAATCACCTCTATCTGCAGAAAGAGAGAATTGCACTAATCACCTAAAAATTAGTGAGTAAGAACTAGGTATTTGCTGTTCTTGTTTAAAGAACAGTTAGGGTGTCAGGGGGAGGGAAATTGTAGTCGGAATATACTGTATGAAAAATCTATTTAAAGTGAAAAAGAAGAATAGTTAGGGGTAGCAAGATGGCTCACTAGGTGTTGTATTAGGAGCACAGGCCCCTTGTTCCGTCCCACCCGGCTAGCTTATGCCTTAAATAATCACATGAAAATCTGTATTAATTAATTTGCTGCTTGGCCATTATCTCTAACCTCTTATTGGCTAACTCTCACATCTTGTTTTAACCCATTTCTAATGATCTGTATGTCACCACAAGCTCGTGGCTTACCGGAAAAGATTCAGCATGTCTGACCTGGCAGCTTCATGGCGGGCGGCTCTCTGCTTGCCTCTGCTTTCTTCCTCCCAGAATTCTGTTCTGTCTTACCCACCTTCCTGAGTTTGCCCTATCAACTAGGCCAAAGCAATCTCTTTATTTAACCAATGAAGGTAACACATAGAAGACCCTCCTACACCAACTGGGTAAAGACACGTATCACCAAGCCTAGCAACCTGTGTTTGATCCCCAGAGCCAATCTGGAGGAAGGGGAGTAAATGACTCCTGCTGGTTTTCATCTGATGTCCACATGTGCCTCCACTTACACACAAAATAAATAAAAACTAAATTAGAAGCATTTATGCCATGGCTTTAAGCCTTCCTTGCCTGCAAGTAGAAACTGACTCTCAAAAATAATAACACATCATATTGTTCTGGCTCCTAGTGTCTCTATACATAAGAGTATATCTCCCGAATACACTAATTTGCCTTCTTGTCTGTCATCTATCATGTTTCCCAGGAAAGGAAGGAAGGAGAGGAGGAAGAAGGAAGGGCAGGAGGAGGGAGGGAGGAAGGAAGCTGCCAACTCATTGATCAATCAGAGCAAACTCTTAGATTTCCAGAGATAGGAGTGAACCTTCATAGAGTTTAAATATTGTCTCAGAGGGAGAAGAGCAAGATAAGATATTATATACTGGGATGGGTGATCTTAGACCATGTCTTGATGAGGCTGCCATCGAATTTGGAGCATGGAGATTTTATGACATGACATTTCTTGATCAGTGAGCAAAAGGAGGTGAAAATATTGGCACGAATTGCAATAAGAAATGCTGGTCTTGTTAAATAAACTCTTAATTGGCTTGAGCTTTATTTTCAGGAAAAGGTATTTCCTGAAACAAGTGGGTAAATTTATCCTCACAATTGGTTAACACAGAAACAGAAAAGTATTCCCAGTCCCATTATTGTTTTACATGGTGACAAAGAATTATATTGGTTTCAGTACTCAATTACATTGTTGAAGTGATTGGTTTCCTTTATTCTGGCTCTGGCATACTAAATTGATTCTGGGCTACACTAATGGTAAAAACACAACATACAGAAAGCAAGATATCAGTGTTCATCAATGTCCAAGTACTGCTGTGAAAGCAAGGCCACAATGCCCCCTGAAATTCTTACTGCATCCAAAACAATAAATGGATTTTTGTGACTTCTTTTATTTTACTTTATTGTATAACCTGTAAAGCACTCCACAGTTATATTCCCCAGGATCATAAAGGGTTTTTATTTCTGAAATTGCTCTTTTAATTTTAACTTACTCTTAATTATTGTTCTCTTTTCAAGGACTTGTTGGCACATGGTGGCTGATTTAAGTTTAATTAAACAATGCCACTTCTTGATAGCCTTCCCCATTTCTCGAACCATTTTAGTCTCCAGGCAATGTTACTCGCTCTTTGGGTTTCATTAGCCCACTGGTGGCATCTCCTTCTCACAAACCAAGCAATCCCTATGGGTACATCTCAAGATGCCAGCAACATACCTAACGTACCCCCACACTGACAAACACACATTTTACCCTCAAACCACACCTCTCAATAAGTGCTGAATGTTTGGGTCACTTAGAATTTTTCTGGCTTATAAAAGCTATATTTTAACAGATTATCATGGGACACTGTGTTGTTTCAGTCCACATGTGTATTGATCAACTCAAGTTACTTATCACTCAAGTTGCTCGTCGCTCAAACGTTTGTAATTTCCTCATGATGAAACTCTTCTATCATCTAATTCTTTTGTATCTTGAATTATAACGCACAGTATTTATTATTAAGTCTAATCTCTGTGTAATAGAATTCCAGAACATAGTCCTACTTTCTGGCTGTGACTTTATAACCATGAGGCAAGAGCTTCCCTTTTTCCTTCTCTCCCTGTCCTCTGGTAATCACTATTTTGTTCTCAACTTCTATAAGCTTGGAATATTTTATTGTTAATTTTCATATATTATGTTTTGATCATATTCTTTCCCCTCCCCCACTCCTTCCAGGTCACCCCCTCTCTACCTACCCCAACTTTATGTTCTTACTTCTCACAAAACAAACAAAACAAAACAATCCAAAAACAGAAAATAAGGAAAAATAGAGTCTGTCTATTTCAAATTATTTTGTAAGGATATTATACATGAGGTTTTTATTAGCAAATATTAATTATACATAAAAATGGATTTCACTATAGCATTTCACACACACACACACACACACACACACACACACACACCCATCAGCATATTCACCCTAATATCCTCTCTTTTTATATGTGCTAAATGTGTTTTCACACATGTATAGGTGTAGTTACATGTTTGGCTCTGTATATGTGAAGGCTTGACGTTGATAGCAGGTACACCTTGATTATTTATCACTGTAGTTTATTGAGATGGGGTTTGTCACTGAACCTAGAGCTAGTTAGTCCAGCTAGCAAGCTTGCTCCCTCCCAAACCATCTTACTTCTGCCTCCCAAGTACTCAATTACTGGAAGTCACCTTGCCTGCTCAGAATTTACATGGTTCAAGAGATCTGAATTCTGGTCTTCATGCTTCCATGGCAAGCACTAAATTATGATCCACGGAGCCATCTCCCAATTCCTCCTTCGGTTTCTCTTATCTCTTTCGCTCTTCCACCAGCACTGACTCCCTTCCACTTCCCAACATCCCTACCTATTACATTATTATCTGTGTCTCTCTATTACATTCTTATCTTGTGTGTGCGCGCGCGCGTGTGTGTGTGTGTGTGTGTGTGTGTGTGTGTGTGTGTGTCCCAACTAACTTAATCAAGGTTGCTTACAGAAAGATGAGTGGGGGTTTATTTATAGGAACATGGCAATTTACCAGTGGCTACACCACTAAAGAAACTGTCTCTCCCCACCTCAGCTACCGCTGACTGACTTAGACCCTTAAGAAAGAGTGAGTATTCCTTTCCCTCCACTCCCTAGCAACATTAACTGTCTATAAATTATCAAGGAGGCCAGAGCCTTAGGAGCCCCTCCCTGATCCATGATGAAATGTTGAAGGGCTCAGTCTTGTGCATGACTCCTGCAGGTCATCACAGTTACTTACATTTCAAGAGTGCAATGACAACGCCATGTTCAGGAGACAGAGTTCCATGTCACTCCAGCCCTTCCTCGGCTTCCGCATTCTTTCGGCCACCACTGCTCCATGATAATCTATAAACCTTGGGAGACTTTGTTTTAGTCTTGGATACATGGTCCTGTAACATCAGGGCTGGCCTCAAAATCTGTAAGATCTTAAACTTCTGATCTCTCTGTCGCAAGTGTTAGAATTCTAAACTGCATCATTAGCATCCCTGGCTTATGCGTTGTTGGAACTAGGACCCAATGTCTAGTACAGGCTAATGAGCACTCTACCAAATGAGCTACAACTTCATTCTAACTTGTTAATGGAAATAGCTTTGCTACAGATAGGTGATAGCAGATCCTACTTCAGAAATCCCACCCCCAGGAAATGTCCTCGCTAGGCACAATGAAGATCTCTGGCATTTGCTTGTTTATAGTGCAGAAATCTGACCTCAAACCCCTTAGTAATTATTATTTGATGAAACTGTTGATAAGATTAAAGGCATTGACCTTAAATTTATCCCTGGATTTAAGAAGCTGCCTTGCTATACTTGAAAAGCTGCCTTTACGATTGATCTTTATTTGGTGTCTTTAAACAAAAAAAAATTAAATGGGTTTCCATTCAGCCACCTCCATTAAGGCACAGTGACTCCATACTTCAATCCTATTGCTCTTAAAAGTTGCAAGAGCAAGCATTCAGCTGTCAAAAGGAAGATTCAGTATCTGACTGGCTGGAACAGTGATTGGATAGGAAAAGGATTAGGATTGGAGATTTAAAGAGATGAGCCTTTTGAAATTGCTTGGATTTATGGATGGCTGAAAGAATGTGACTGCCTCCTAAAACAAAAGAAAAAAATTTAAATGAAAGTGACAATGAAGAGCTACATATTGCACAGTGAGGGAGTATCAACATGCACAATTAATAGCAGGAAACAGGCTGAAGCATCTCCCGTTAAGCCACGTGCCATCTGGCCCAGAAGCAGTCATTCTACCAGACTGACACCAAAGGTCGGCAAGAGCAAGAGCCGTATGTCCCGCTGCCAGGCTCCTGGATTTTATTTCTCATTTAAGAGAATCTGATCTGTCATTCCTCTGGCTCCTGTGGGCTTTAAATTCACATAATCAACATATCACTGCCAGAGACTTAGTAATAGCCAAGGCAGTTTAAAGTTGAGTGGAGAATAATCATACTCCCGTGCCAGATGCCTTCAGTTCCACAAAGAAATAAAACGTCCATCTCCCACTCTGAAAGCAAGGCAAATTGCCTTGTCTAAAGGAAATCTCGCCTCTCTTCTCAAGTGAGCTAGGAGCTAGACTTTACTTGCTGGGAGGACTGGGCCTTCACAGAAGTTTCAGCAGCTGTTCTCCACATGTGGCTCCCAGGCCTCTGGGGATTTTCAAGGCCCTTCCTAAGGGGCCTAAAGCTCACAACTATTTTCCTAATATTTCCTCTACTTCCTGGTTCATTGTTTGACGTTTGTAGGGTGATCCAAAAAGTGAGGGTGGACAGAACCGCTGAGTCTGAGTCAAAGCAGCAATATCAAGTTATACTGATAGAAGCTACACAGAAGACAGGGAGTGCCGGTTTTCTTTAAGAATATTCTCGATGGGGCTCTAAAACTTGTCAATTTCATTATTTCTGAGCCCTTAAGTACACCTTGTGTTCTTGTGTTGTGTGGCAGTAGAAAACATGATGAATTACACATGTTTCACTACATGTTGAACCACAACTCTCATTCTAAGAAAAGTGTTTTGGCTACCATTTTAGTTGGAAGGTAGGTTGTCTGTCCTTTTCATGGATGCTACTTTTATGTGAAGGAATTGACAAACTATGGCCAAACAAAATTGAGTATTTGGTCAGCATCTGTCAAAAATGAACTAATTGATCCAGTTACTTCAAAGAACAAGAGTATTTGGTGTTGATGTTAAAATTGAACTTTTGCAATGAAAATTGGAATTTTGATAATCTTGTATCTGCAATCATGAGTGTAGCAGCTTCCAAGCACTAAAGATTTATCTGATGAGATGAGTGATGATTAATAATGAGCTCAATTCTTTTGGAGTTGCATAATGAAATGTGCCAGCATTTGGAAGATCTGTATAATGCAAACAACCAATATTCTCCAAATGGTCAACTGCTTGATATTAGAAAAACAGGGATGATTAAATTACCCACTATAGGTCAAAATACTAACACAGAATGCAAATTCTGTTTTTATATTTCAAAATCCATATTGAAACTTACCATATTAAATCTTGGTTTAGAGTTTCAAAGAATAGCCACAGTTACCTAAAAGCCTATTCAAATATGCTTCTCCTTTTTTAATACTTTATCAATACAAATTTGGGGGTTCTTCCTATTCTTCACCAAAATTAAATATTATTATACATTGAATTAAGAAGCAGTATGAGAATTCAATCATCTTCTATTAAATATTGAAGAGATTAAAAAAAACAAAAACAAGATGTCCCTTAAAGTGCAGGCATAAAATTCCACCTATCAGGGTAACTGAAGCAGGAGAGGCACAAGTTCAAGGCATGCTAAAGTGAATTCAAGGCCAGCCTGAACAACTAAGTGAGACACTATTTCAAAATATCTGATTATATAGCTAAGTGGCAGAGTACTTGCCTAGCACAAGTGAAACACTATATTCAATGAAAAGTACCACAGAAACATAAAGAATAAAATAAAACAGAAGTTGGAAAAAAGGGTGAGTGGGTAAAGTTTACTCCCTGGCATCCATATAGTTGGAGAGAACCGACTCCTACAGGTTGTCTTTTGACCTCCACACACATGCCATAGGATGGGATGTGTAATATATATATATATATATATATATATATATATATATATATATGTGTGTGTGTGTGTGTGTGTGTGTGTGTGTGTGTGTGTGTGTGTAGCCACTCTTGGTAACTTTGCACAAAATATTTTATATACTGTACTAATATATTTTATTTTAAAATCAATTTTTGTTTCTTGATAAGCATAGTACACAAAACATAGTCTTATTGGGTTTCTCCATAATATTTAAGAAGCTAAGGAGAAGGACTCCTGTGAGGAAAATATTTAAGATTTACTAATCCATCATAGTAACCGCAATAGTGCAGTACTGGCATGAAAACTGGGCATGGTTGTGCACAAAGCAAAAGAAATTGCCTACAATGTGAGAAAAGCTTTACCATCCTACAGGGAGCTAATATTCTGAACATATAAAGAACGAAAAGAAAAGGCCAAGCAAGGAAAGAAAAAAAGCTTTGGGCTAGAGGGATAGATGAGCAGTTAAGAGCTCTTACAAATCTTGCAGAGGATCCCAGTTTGATTTCTAACATCTATAAGGGGCACCTTACAACTGCCTGTAACTTCAAGTTCCAGGGGTTCCAATGTATTCTTTTCATTCCTGTTGGAGAGAGGTCGCTTGTTGATTCCCGGCCGCATGACTAGCTTTGACCCGAAATAAACACACAGAAACTATATTATTTAAAACACTGTTTGACCTATTAGCTCTAGCTTCTTATTGGCTAACTGTTATATTAATTTAACCCATTTCTATCAATCTGTATATCACCATGTGGCTGTGTCTTACCAGGTAAAGTTCCCAGCGTCTGTCTCCAGGAACTCCATGCCTTCTCTCTGACTCCGCCCTTCTTTCTCCCATCATACAGCCTAGCTTTCCCTGTCTAGTTCTGTTCATCCCTGCCATAGGCTCAAAGCAGTTTATTCATTAAGCAATAAAAGCAACACATAGACAAAAGGACCTCCCACACCAGATTCCCAGGTACCTATACATACCACCCCCAACACACACAAAAAATAATTAAAAATAAATCTAAGTGAATATTCATTCCAATCATGTTCATAGAACCATTGTTTATCATAGCCAGACCATGGAAACAACCAAAATTCCCCTCTACAGAAGAATGGATAAGGAAAATGTGGTACATTTACACAATGGAATACTATACTGCAGAAAAAAATGACATCTTGAAATTTATGGGCAAATGAATGGCTGTATAAGGTCACCTAGACCCAGAAAGACAAATATCATATGTACTCACTCATAAGAGGCTTTTAGACATAAGCAAAGAAAAACCTGCCTACAATTCACAATCCCAGAGAACCTAGACAACAAAGAGGATCTTAAGAAAGACATACATGGATCTAATCTACATGGGCAGTAGAAAAAGACAAGATCTCCTGAGTAAACTGGGAGCATGGGGACCTTGGGAGAGGATAGAAGGGGAAGAGAGAGAAATGTAGGGGAGTGGAGAAAAATATATAGCTCAATAAAAACAATTTTTAAAAATTACAAATAATAAACAAATATCTAGCTGCTCTAGGCTACCTGTCCTCTCAGAACCCCTGCTTTTTTGTCTGGTATTATTACTCCAAGCTCTGGCCCAACTGATTCGAATGATTCAGAAGCCCTAGAACTTTTCCACCTTCTAAATTAGCTGAAGTTGGAATGTGGAAATGAGAAAGAGATCGAAATCACTTAAATAGCAAACTCTGTGACATGCACCGTGTATGTGATATGTCATTTAATTCTCACAAAAGTCCTTATTATAATATGTCCAAATAATAGCATAACAGAACACACGAGGAGCCAAGTTTATGGACAAGGTCAATAAAAGCTCTCTAGAAATGACAAATGTTTGTAAGCCAAATAAAAACGTCTCCCAAATAACAGCAATGCCAATTTTGAAACACATGTAGGTGATTCTCACAATACATATTTATTGTAAAGCCTTAGCAAATTCATATAGGATTTTGACCATTACAGTATTTTTTAAAATGTTTTTCAATGAATGACATACATATAATTTTTGACAATGAAAAGATAACAAAGCAATCTTCACCCTGAAATATGCTGAGAAGCCCTGCATGGTTTAATACAAACACTATAAACTCTGAACATTGCAAACTTGGTGTCTTCAGGATGCAGGCTGTGTGGAACAATGCTTTGAACTCTGTAAGTCCCCCATTGCCAGCAAAATAGTTAAAGTAAAACTCTAATCAGTAATGTTTTTAACAACCTGTGGGACAGGAAAGAGGGCTCAGCAATTAAAAAGAACATACTACTCTTGCAGAGAACTTGAGCTCAGTCTCCAGAACCCATGTTAGGTGACAACTGCCTGTAACTCCAGTTCCAGGGACTCTGATGTCTCCATGGGCACCAGCAATCATATCACTCATACCCGTATACAGACTCAGATACATAATTTAAGATAATAATTTTAAAAAAATAATAGCCTGGTATGGTACTGGTTCAATAAGAGAACACAAAAGAAAATACTGTGAGAGCACTAGGGAAGGCTTGGCCCCTGCTATGCAAGTGTTCTGCAACTACACTAAATGTCAGGTCAATGGACTTTCATTTTTGATTAGAGATCAAGTCCAGAGCCTGGTGGATGGCACTAGGCAAACACTTTACCAGTGAGCCACAGGCACCCCTTGGAGCTACATTTTAAAAATAAATGTAAATGAGCAGAGAAGAGAAAAACTAGCCTTCTAAGTCAATGAAGCAACACTAGCAGAAACACACATGGAAAGGGCAATGTATTAGCCACAGTAGAAGTCTCAAGGTAACAGTGAGATACAGCCGGGAAAGGCATTTGGGGGCCAATGTTGGAGGGCTGGATGGATTAATAAGAACTATAAGTCTTTCCTAAAGGCAATTCAAAGCCATTGAGAAAAGAAATAAAAGGGAGCAACCGAGAGTAGATGTGGTGTAGATTGGCAAACTGGGACAGGAATTAGAAAGTTTTATTAGAAAGCAATTCACAATCCAAGACTGAGATTGTTCAAGTCTGACTAGAGAAAATAGAAGTCAAAAGGAGTAAGCATAAGGGAGACACTGAAGAGTCACAGTTTGGTAACCAAGGCAGTGGAGACGCAGGAAAGAGAAGATTCCAAGATTTCAAGCCCAAAAGTCTCACATGGTACAAATGCACAGGAATCACTTGGCCTGGGGTGCATCTGCTTACCTCTACATCCTCCCAAATTTGGTGCTGGAAGGAAGGAGGCCTGGGTTTCCTGCCATGGAGGAACCTGTGTCTACTGGACAAGGTAGAGCAGCATACTGGCCTTCCCACTGGTCAGTCCTTCAACTGTTTGCAAGATGTCTGCTCCTTCTTATCACAGCACAGTGAGACCTGAGTTGCTTTACAAGATGGTAGGTGTTCGCTACTACTCACATCCAAGCTTCTGCCATCACTAAACACTTCTGCTGCCTTTTCCCTCGGGGTTTTCTAGTGACAAGGCATTTGTATCGGGCTTTTATTTTTAAGGTTGCTACCTTGCATTGTAGAACACAACTTTCTGACCCATGACTTAATTGGTCTCTGCTGTACTCAACAGCTGTGGACAATCAGTACCTGCTTCCAATTTCCCATTGCTTTTCCAGATTTGCTTAACCCTAACTTGTGAGTTAGCCAAAGAAGCATGGGGCTGACTGGCATTTCCCACATCAACCCTGGACATGGTGGTACATTTATAATCCCAATGCTAGGGAAGCAGAGACAAGTGACTGCCTGGGGTTTACTGGCCACTGAGCCTAGCCTAAACTGTGAGCACTGGGTACCAGTGAAAGATGCTGGCTCAAAAAACAAAATGGAAGACTCCTTAGGAAAAACAGCAAAGGTTGTTCTCTGACATGCACACACAAAGAGAGAGGAAGAGGGATAGAGAGGCAGGAAGGAAAACAAAAAGGAGAAGTTGCTAGTACTAAAGATGAACTTTTTCAGCCTGGAGAACACTGGGGAGGGAGTCATGATGAGGATGAGATAATTGTCTTCCGGTACAGAAAGGACTCTGCTGGAGAGAGGAAGTCTGGTTGTCCTCCCATCTGGCCTAAAGGCAGACCAAGGGCTTTAGCTACAGCATGGGAGATTTACATAAGATCAAAGAACTTCTTGAACAAATGTGGAAATGGGTTTCAGAGGGGTTTGTGCAATTACCTTTTCCGGAGATGGCTAAAAATAGTGTAGCTGCCCAACAGCTGGAAGGCCAGGAGGTGTTCCGTGGGCAAACAGGAGGTAAGCTTTGCTTGTCACCCATCCCAAGCCCCCACCTTCCTCCTTCACACATCCTTTGATCCTCAAGGAAGCACTCTTAACCCTTTTCAAGAGCAAGACTTCTTAGACAATTTCATATATATATATTTTTAAATTAGTTAATAAAGCCATTGTCCCAGTGGCTACCACCACACTTACAGAAAGAAAATTCCAAAAGTAACAGAGGCAACTTCTGACAAAATGATGTCCCAGGAAGACTCAAAATTGTTTCTTTAACTGAAGGGTTGCTCGGCTGGCTTTTAATTAGGGTGGATTAATGCAGCGTTCCCGTCTATAGAAACCTAAATTGAAAGGCAGGAAAAGCAATGAGGTCATTTGAGGGAAGGAAAAGCAATGAGGTCATTTGAGGAGGGAAATAGCCTCTTCGTCCTCTCCTTCCTAAATATAACTCTGAAAAAGATGGAAATTCGTATAAAAATTTGTCATTCATTGCATACCCTAATAATTTCTGTATCTGAAATCTCAAAGATGTTACATAACTTTCCAGAGTGTGTAGGCATATATATCACATGCATGTGTATATGTTTCTATATGTATACAATCATATGCATGCACAAAGTATATATGGCAGTACATATATGCACATCCCCTTTTTTCAGTTTCCACAAGGTCATTAAGAGAAGACTAGTCATGTAAATTGCCTGTGTCCTCCCTCTGCCCTCTGCTTCATTTGGCAAAAGCAAGAAGCTTGCACATTAGCGCATGAGATGACCTTCATAATCCTCGACTGTAAAATGTGTCCTTGGCATTCATTTTAAGAAGCAAGAGGAGGCAACTGGGAAGTGAAGTGTTGTCTTTTTGTCACAGCACCGTCCCTTGATGTATATAGTCATAGTAAGATATTAACAAGGGAAAGACGGAAAGAAAACTAAATACTTTTCATCATCAAAATGAGCATCCCCATCATCTTTTACTAGAAAAAAGACCATGTCCATATATCAATTCCGGAGGCACCAATGGCCAACTCTTTTCAGAAGAATTCTGTCTTGCTGGGGCTCACATCTCTCCTCACTTGTCTCTCTCAAAACCATCAGCATATCCTATCTCCTAAGCAGTACTGCAACAGCCTCCTATCTGACCCTCCGGCCTTTAGCCTCAGCCCTCTCCGAATGTTCTCACACTACCATCAGCTAAACAATGATTATACAAAAACCGAATCTTGTCAACAATTCAATTTAAGTTACTCCATTGTTCACAAAAGCCTCCGAGAACAATGCAAAGTTCAACGTTGTGATATTAGACAGCTAGTTAGAAATTAGCAGATTCATAGATCATTGAAGCTTGACCCTCCCTAATCAGTTTTGGGCACCACCTCCTATGTTGTGGATAACGCATTCATTTAAGAAAAGGGAAGTATCTCAATTGCCCCTTCTTACCATTTGAAATACCATGTGAAGGAGAGAAAAGGCATCCTAATTGCTCCTGCTTAAGATTTAAAATACCACACAAGACAGAGGCAGGTAGACATAACAGGGCTTTGTTGATGTCCACCAAGGGAAAGCTGGAAGCCAGGGCAATGGCTAAGCTGGTAAAAAGAGCTGGCTGTCCCAGTCCAATAACCTGGCCAGAGTTGAATCCCTGCAACCCAAGTACAAATGCCAGATAAAGTGACATTCATCTGCCATCCTAGCACTCCTGCATCAAGATGACTTGTGAGATAATTGGCCAGAAGCTCTCAGGCCAGCTAGCCTAAAGTATGCAGCATAGTAGCCGAAACAAGAAAGAGCATGCTACAGCAAGGTGAAAAGGGAGAACCAACTCCCAGAAGTTGTCCTATGAGCTCTACCTACACACACACACACACACACACACACACACGCAAACACACACAAAACAAATTTTAAATTTCTTTTTATTCTATATGCATGAGTGTTTGCCTGGATAAATATATGTATATCACATGTAAGCCTGGTACCTGTGGAGAGCAGAAGGCATCACATGCCCTGCACCCTGCAACTGAAGTTACAGTTGGTTGTGAGCCACAATGTGACTGTTGGAAACTGAACCCCAGTCCTATGCAAGACAGGCAAACACTCCTAACTTCCAAGCCACCTTTTCAACCTCATATTGTTTTTAAAGAGAAAGCTATTTACTCCTGCTAATAATAGGACTGCTTTTATAAATTGGTTGTTTATTAAATCTAATTCTTTCAAACCTGCTTTGTTAGAAGATTTTGATCAAAATGACGGGATCTAAGTTGTATCTTTGGCCCTTGGTACAGACATGAGATTCTAAACTGAAAAGATCCTAAGATTATTATCTAACCATGGGAGGCTTTCTGGTAGAGAACGAAGCCATACTATTATCTCCTCCAATAGACTTCATCCAAATGAGCCTGCCTGGTGCCTAAAGAAGAAAGTACCCTTCAGGAAAGCTATCCGTCCTAGAGACCTTGAGAAAATAGGATGAAGCCTAACTAAATATGAAGGCCGGCACAGCGGTCTCTCTAGAAGTAGTCTATCCCCATGAGAGGGTTTTCCTCCTTTTCAATAAATGGCCCTTTTGATCATCGCCCACGCTCATCCTTTGAGGGTATCTCATTTCATCCTGTAATAAGCCAGACTGGCTTCTACACTTCACTTATCTGAACTCATTTAATGGGAATCACAAGGACCAGGGGACTGAAAGGCCAGAGTGTGATCCCAGCAACAATGCCACTTCAGGACCATTCCCGTCAGGCCCCTGCCAAACTCTCTTCCTTATCACAAACTGCTCCTCCGTTGCTCTTCAAACTCTCGCTCACTTCAGATTTCCAGGAAAGTTATTCTGGATTCTGTTGTTTTCGCAACTACACTTCTGTGCTTTCTGCAAGGCTGGACTTTCTGCCTGAACTCTTGGCGCTCTCCTTGTTTTCCCTGCTGTCTACAATGCATGCTAGGAATCTCTGCTCTAGGGATACAGGTGGCTGAGTACTGGAGTGCTCGTCTAATACAGACAAAGTCCTGGGAGTCCATCCCAGCAGCAGAAAAACAAACAAAACACTAAGGTTCTGTTTCCTGCTGTCTAGGCCAGGACCTCACACCAAGCCTAGTCTCTTAGCTGCTTTTCTTTAACAAGTATAAAACTGCCTAGTAATATCAAAAAGGGGCTTGAAAGAGAGGAAACATTTTGTTAAAAGAATTCAATACTTGATATTTGCTTTAAAAAATATCTGAGTAAAGCTGGGCGGTGGTGGCGCATGCCTTTAATCCCAGCACTCGGGAGGCAGAGGCAGGCGGATCTCTGTGAGTTCCAGGCCAGCCTGGTCTACAAGAGCTAGTTCCAGGACAGGAACCAAAAGCTAAGGAGAAACCCTGTCTCTCGAAAATCAAAAAAAAAAAAATCTAAGTGATTATTATTTAGAACAAAAATCAAAAATCACTTGGAGTTTGTGCTTCTGTTCATTTAAAAACATTTATTGTTAAAATATCCTATGGAGTAGCTATTTCCTCCTGGCTTGACATGACAACCGCCATCATGAAACAGAGTTGTTGTAATCTATGGAACTTTATCATTCAATCATGACACCAAAATAAGCAGAACAATACAGTGGATGGCGAAGTCTGTGGTAAAGGTAATGAGACTGTACTAGTAAAAAGGGGTGGAATCCAAGCTTCTAGTCACTATTCTCTCATGCTCCAGCTGCCCCCGTCTTGCTATATAGGAAGCAGAAGGTGGAAATGTTTCAATGATGCTGGTTTCCTTGAGTCAGATACACTGGGGGAGGGACTTCCTGGTGGATAACTGCCTTTAAGTTGTCCCTGGTCTTGTGAGTAACCATGATAAACTCATTGCTTCACTGATGTGGACGTGAATGGGATCCTTTCTTTGATCTATCAGTGCCCTTTTGGCCTTGGGTAAATAGAAACATTTCATACAGCTCCCCAGGAAATATCACACAGTACGTATTTTTATATGTAATTGGAATCATAAAGTATGTTCTGTTGCTTTGTTTATGTGTGTGACAAACATAATGTTGCCTGCAGTTGTAATTTGTTCATTCGTACACATTTCTTATTTGTTTACTCTGATGTATTTGGATCCTTGCCAACATTAGACTCTTACAAATGGTGCTTCTAACGGTTTGACAAGCATACAATGCATAGGCATTTCTTTCAGGTATATATTAGGTTGAACAATATAAATTTTCCAGATTCAACCTTTTTTGTCTACTAAAATGACAACTTACTACCTTGGAATGACTGAATCATAGGATACATGTATACTCAGTTTGGGGAGGCAGTGCCAACTATGTGGCTGGGTTCTCTTTCTGGTCTCCTCTTAAGTTCTGTCAAACGAACTCAAACAAGATAGAGTGTAATGTTGAAGACAGACTTTATTACAGAACCACATGAGGTATTTTCAAGAGTTAAAGTAGACAGTGATCAAAGGGGCCAGTGCAAAGGGAAAAACACTCTCATAAGGTGAAAGTAGACAATGGCCAGAGTGTTGGCATACACAGTTTAGGCTTTATACTATTTTTCTCAAAGGCCTAAGAACAGGCAAGTTTTTCATTTAGGTGATTGGCAGGCCCATTTGAACTTACTCTTTCTTTTAAAGATTATCTGTCTGTCTGTGTGTTTGAGAGAGAGAAAGAATGAATGAATGAATGTACCCTCAAAAGCCAGAAGAGGGTGTCAGATACCCTGGAGCTGGAGCTGGAGCCGGAGTTACAGGTAGTTTTGAGCCACCCAGCATGGGTAGTGGGAAGCATAAATGGGTCCTCTGTAAGAGCAGAAAGCCTTCTTAACCAGTGAGCTATTTATCCAGCGGCTAGTTTCACCCTTAAGGAAGAAGGAGACAAATGTGTATCTTTGTTCTTGATCAGGAAGCCTCCTGCTATATAACAATTTCATAATCTTCTTTGGCAGTACAGAAAGTCATATCTCAATTCAGAGCCAGAAATATAACTCAGTTCTCATTGTTTTGACCAAAATCATATCACAGAGCAGTTTTTCACTATCACCATTTATGTTACCAGGAACACAGGAGGAAGGGCTCAAAGCTGACTTTGAGGAAAGGGCTCAATGACCTTCAAACCTGATCATTTAAAGTACTTACCCAACAAAATGGTTTACCAAGTTACTATACTACTTGTATTTCCACCTTGACTAGATGAGAGGTATGTTTGTCTAAGTCAATTTTTATTGCTGTCTTTCTGTGAAGGAAAGTGAGTATAACCAAGTCACTAGGTGGCCATCATTTGTACTTCCTTAAGGACTAGAGAAGCTGAGTACATTCCATGTGTCTTCATAATTTACATATCTATTATGGAGAATCTCTACCCATTTGTCCAACTTTCTATTGGTTCACTGCCTCATTCATTTTTATGACTACTTGGATTTCACAGCTGAAGGCATTATAATTCGCTCATTGCTTAGCTCTATAAATATTTTGATACAGTCCTTTCCCCCAAAGAACCCTGTGTTTGACTCTATTCAATTAAATATTATAGTACCGAAGTTTTATTTACATATCTTCTCTGGATTTCTAAGTAATTTTGGGGTTGATAAATAATTGAGAACTAGAAGTATTATTCATCATTGCACTCATAACTCCAGTTTTAATATTCACAAGTGATCAATAAATATTTGTCCAGTTTAATGAAATATATTTTTACATTTTATTCTTCCTAAATTTCTGTGAGCCCTTTTGTGCTCATTTGTTTGAAACTCATCCCAGCATCGGAAGTGGTGTGAAGCAGAGTGCTCTGCCCTGCCCCCTATGTTAGAAAGGAATAACCGTAGTCACAAATGGACATAGGCAAAGACCAGACAGAGCTAGAACGTTTCTCTGAAAATAAGTGAATATAACATATAAGCAATAATTACAATTGACAAGACAGAAACCTTAAGATTCTTTTTGTATTTTAATACTGCAATGGGCAACAACATTGATATATAATTTACACCAGAGTGGTAAGGACTAATAAAGCTAATTACTAAAATTAACCTGCAACAGCCTTACACATGTAATAGAGGCAAAGATTAGTAAAAATGAACCTGATGACCTTTAAAGTTGTATAACTGTGGTGCTTTCTATTGTTTTTAATTGCACTTCACAGAGAAGTTGTTGATTTGCACTTCTGAATCTCCGTCATATTTTCACTTTCCTGTAGAAAAGATCTATTATTTCTAGTTTAGTTCTATTATAAGTCAAGTTTCTTCATATATACAATTGTTTTTATTTTCAGTATTTCTCTCTCTCTCTCTCTCTCTCTCTCTCTCTCTCTCTGTGTGTGTGTGTGTGTGTGTGTGTGTGTGTGTGTGTGTTACGGTGTGGTGTGCTGTATGTGTGTTTCTATCTTGCAGGGGATGGAATCCTGAACCTTCTACAACATTGACCAATAGGATACAACCTCAGCCCAATACATTTTTACTGGGATGGTATTTTAGTACATTAAAGGATAGACATGCCTCCTTTGATCAGGTCAGGTAACTTCATTCTTAAATACTTACTCTAAGAAAATTAGAAGGAAGGGGAAAGCCCTATGCATGAAGATATTTATCTCTATGTTATGATAGTGAAAAAATGAAATCAAGAATTTCTAATAATAAAAAATTAATTGTAACCCAAGCATGGTGCTACAAATCTTTAATCCCTGAACTTGGAAGGCCAAGACAGGCAGATCTCTGTGAGTTCAAGACCAACCTAGTCTACATAGCAAGTTCCAGGCCAGCCCAGGCTACATAGTGATAGTCTATTTTTTAAAAAAATAAGTCTATGAATTATTTTATACAAACTCACCAGAATATTATGTTTCCATTTCCATTACAAATAGAAAATTATGATGTACATATAGGTACAGGCCGATGCTGATAAATTTATAAAATTTTATTGTGCTCCAGATAAAATTATCCCACACAATCATGCATAGACTCATATAGAACATTATTGTAAAAGCACATATAAAATCACTGGAAATTTATAGTGGCAAGATTATGAAGGATTCTTTAACGTTGTTCTTGTTTATTCAGTTAACTTTCTCCCCTCTTCCCTCTTGTATACAGCCACCATCATTCCTTCCAAGGACGGTGACAACCACCTCCCAACTAGTCTACAAACTTCTCTCATGCTCTTTAGTCTTCTTCCATGATCTATGCACCCTCAATTTTCCTCACAGCTAGAATCATCCTGAAGATTATGAGTCAGCATTGCCACTTGTGTGCTCAAAACCATCCAATGGCTTTCCCATCTCATATGAAATAGAAATAAGTATTCTTACACTAGTCTGAACGAGCGTGAATGAGCTGTGCATTCACTTCCTTCCTGACATTAACTCATGTTTCACTTACCTGGATCCTCTGTTCCACCCTTAGTAGACTTCCTCTGATGTAGATGACATTAGGACCATTTCCATTCCCACGTCTTTGTATTGAATCCTACCTCTACCTTGAAGGCTCTTCTCTGAAAGAATGTCTTTGCCCAAATTGTTTTTTATCCATTCTATTTAAATTTCCAATACCGCGACCTCCATATATGCTAACTCCCTTCCCCTGCCCCATGATAATTATTAAGATATATTAAATCATATGTTCACTTTTTTCTTGCCTTCCAAGAGTATGGACTCTACAAGGGTAAGGCCTTTTAACCGTTTTGTGTATCAAAGTCCTCAGCAGCACCTAAATATTGTAAGGCACATAGTAATGATCAAATTTATTTTTTAATGAAAAAATAAAATGATTCAACATATTTTCAAGGACATTTTACATGTTAGATACTGTTCCAAGTGCTAGAAGTGACAATGGAAAACAAGACAAAGTGCTTAATGAAACTTACAAGACAGTGATGGAGTACAAACAATATGAAGTAAGGAAGACAAGAGACAAGAGATAATGGGCAAACAGACAAAAGAAGGGGAAGAGGAAGGGAAAAGGCGGAGGTGGCACACGCCTTTAATCCCAGCAATCAGGAGGCAGCAGGCGAATCTCTGTGAGTTCAAGGCCAGCCTGGTCTACAAGAGCTAGTTCGAGGACAAGCTCTAAAGCTACAGAGAAACCTTGTCCCGAAAAACAAAAAAAAAGGGGGGGGGGTAGAGAAGTAAAAAGTAGAATTACCAATTGTGGTTCGATCCAGGGATGTACAAACCAAGTAATGTGACAAACTTTATAGTGACGAATCTTGGAAGTAATAAAGTCATATAAAAGAAAATTTTTAGGTAAAACAACAAAATCTGAGACTAAGAAGGGAGAAGAAGGCTTCATAATGTTAGAGAGGCAGAACAAGCCCAGTGGAGTTGGAAGAAAGGCGATGGAGAAGCGATGCCTGAAGAGGAGAGAGAGCCAGGCTCATGGGCCTCCAGGTCGTGAGAAATCGAGTTTTATTGTAAATTGAAAGAAAAGAACACTGAAGAGTTTTCAGGTAAGGAAATGGCAATGTCATTATAATAATTTTGTTTGTGAGGTTGGGACTTACAGTCTCCAGAGTCTTGGATCAATCAAAATGAAATAAAGCAACTGGCGCAATGACTCATCGGTTGTGAGCAGACAGTAAATGATGGATATTTCCCCTTATTCTTAAAGCACATGCCTTCATACCCATCACCAGTGGTCCAGGTTGAGGGGACTGATTTTATTAGCAGTATGGTTTGCGGAATAATTATAATATTGCTGAATGCCAAAGAACGTTTTTCAGTGATTACGGTAAAATCGACACACTGAGTATCCACTTTTAGAGAAGTATTTGCACTTAAAAAGACATTTGATTGATCTCATCCCAACAAGCTCTGTGCATTAACTCAAACTCAGTCTGCACCAGAGTCTGTGGATGCAGGCTCTGAGGACTGAGCTTGGCCTTTGTTGAGAAGTAAGAATTTCTCTAGAGCATCCATGAGAAATCTCCTTCAACCTTCCCTACAGTACCCCATGCAGCTTTGGAAGGTAGACAGAGACAATCCTTTCATCTAAAGTAGATTCTCCACAGGCTGTTATATGTCTTCAGGAGAAGTAACCAAAAAAATGTTTATTCATGTGTTTACTAAAATAACTAAATATATGTCAGCATCCATATATCCATATATAATACAATATTCAGCGATTTAAAAGAATCTTTAAACTCTAAGAGATGGGGTTGGATAAAAGCAATCATTCAGGATAGAATGTTTCCTTTAGGATCAATTTTTTCAAAAACTGTAAACTTGCATTGAAATGTAAGGGACAGATGAGGATCTACTCTTCTTCCCACAAAATGACTATGTATTTGCGTGGGGTGTGGTTGTGGAGAAAATATATATATGAAGAGAGAGAAAATTTTTAGAAGAAAGTGTAGGCCTCAAATGGACAAAGAATGGCATCCCTACTAGGAGAAAACTGTAAACACCAGAAGGCCTTGGAATCTGGAAACTTTAGTTAACAATCATTATCAGAATGTTTGGTAGGGTTAAAAACAAGGTTATAGCCTTAAAGACCCTCGAATACCCTCAGGCAGCATTGCAAAGGTTTAGTTCTCTGGATAAAATGACCTGGAGACAACATGAGTGTGTGAGACCCGGTTGAAGGTAATCACAGCACTGGACACAGGTAGTTCTGAGGAAGCCTAGGAACTGCACTGATAGCGAAGGGACTCTAGCCCACTTGAGAACGTGGCTCTGGCAGGCCTTGCCTTTCTCCCCAGTCCCTCTGCCCTGCTAAAAACCATTAGATTCCAATTCCTAAAGCTAACCACTAAGGTCTATTCACTTATTTGGCCACTTCCTTCTCCTGAGGCTGACTACCAAAGTCCAGCAATTTGCTCTCCGAATTAAGATTTCCAATTAAAATCAAACACCTCATCCTAACTCGGTGTTTCCTTTTCTACCTTTATAAACTGCCATTTCCACGTCTATCTCCTCTCTATCCAGAAGCTGTCCTTTGTCCTCCTCCGGGACTAATACCTGTTTTCTCCTCTCCCTTGTTCCCTTCCCCTTCTCCCTCATCCGCTATCTCCTGTCTTTGACTCTTATTTCCTGCCATCTCTCCTTCTGGGATAAACAAATCTCCTTTGTGCTGAGAACTTGGTCTTGGGGGTCAATACTTTTCCCTTCATTGAGGGGATACCCCAACTGGGAAATCTTATATATATTCAGGGCAGCAATTGGGCCAAAATGAATTCAAGCCCAGAATTGCTCCTTGCCAGCTAAAAGCGGATAAGCATGTCATTAACCTCACCAAGTACTTCCTTACCTGTAAAACGTGGGTGGAAATGGGTAACTAAGTTGTTGTAATTATTACATAATATAATATAATTAAGGCGCATAGTTTAAATCTAATAATAAATCTCAATAAACAGTAGCAGGTAATATCAGTGTGGAGCACCTTCTAAATTCATTTTTTATAGGACTCAAGGTGAAAACTGCCATCAAATATAAATTCCTAGAAACCGATTCCATTATTTTCTAACAGAATATTACTACCTATAATCTTCAATAAGTCACACAATCATGTTTGTGAACATCCCCCAATGTCCAATAGGTTCTGAAATCAGACAAAACTATTTCTAGCTCCTCCAGTTGCTGACATGGTCTTAGCAAGTCCCAGAGCTATCCTTCACCTGTGTAGTGAGAATATTAACTATCTACATGATTGACGTGAAGATTGGCTATAATTCAGGAACTAGCAGAGAACCTTGGACATAATGAGTCGACAAACAGATGCGATCTTCATTATGATTACTAGGCAAAAATCATTAACAAATGCCTATTGAAAATGTGTTCAATTTGGGGATAAGTACGCTCTGGGATAGTTGTGCTATACCTTAGATGCCATGGGGATTTCATAGCTGTCTCTTATCTCCTGATTCCATTTGCCTCCAAAACAGTTTGGACATTAACACAATAAGGTTGCTATGTGATAAGCGATGCTTTTCTTAGGACATTCACTTCAGTCAAATTGCAGTGCACATGGTATGCAATATTTTAGATAACTTTAATTATGAATTCTTTTCTCAGTGTTTCATATCGCCTAAGCAGTGGTTCTCAACCTTCCTAATGTTGTGACTCTTTAATACAGCTCCTCATGTTGTGGTGACCCCCAACCATAAGATTATTTTCTTTGCTACTTCATAACTATAACTTTGCTATGGTTATGAATCATAATGTAAATATCTGTGTTTTCTGATGGTCTTGGGCAAGCCCTATGAAAGAGTCAGTTGACCCTCTCCAAAAGGGTTACAACCCACAGGTTTAGAACCATGGCCTATGTTGTCCTTAAACTCACTATGTAGCCAATGGTAACGTTTAATTTCTGATCCCTGTCTCCACCTCCTGAGCACTTGGATTATAGGCATTCACTACCACACCCAATTCATGCAATGCTGGGGACTGAACTTCATGCATGCTAGCAAGCATTCTACCAAGTGACATACGTCTCTGGCCACCAAATAGGGGCTTTTTACCTATTTGGTTCTTTCTCTGTGAAAACAGAATCTCAATTCAGAATTGATTAGAAAACAACATTTGTGGCCTATACATGAACAATCACCTTCCTTTCTAAGACACATTCAGGGGGCAAATCATAAAATAAAAATGATCTGAGTAGCATTTTTCATCTCATAATAAATAAATGAAAATTATTTTATATAAGTTTTCTTAAAATAATAGAAAATACTGTATTCTTCAGCAATATTTTACATCCTAGTAGGTATTTTCCTTTCTCAATAGAATATAGCCTAAAAGCTTACAACGTAGCTGTAAACCTGTGGCTCAGCCAGATTCTTCTATTCAGTTACCTTCTTAATTGATCCAATTAACAAAACAAAGTACACATTCAAATTAAACATGTATCTAAAGCATTTAGAAATGATTACAATTATAGATCAGGCTTTCTCTCTCTGATCAGAAGTTACTGGGATGCTTCTGTGGTGCTCAGCTCCCAACTCACTTTGGTATGTTAGTAAGGCAGGGCATTGTCAGATCCCAGGGAGTATCTCATTTTCCTTTTCATATCTCCAATTCTAAAGGGGATTAAATTATCCAATTAAGCTGTTAATTAAAAAGACTCCTACAGAAGAAACTGCAGGCTACTAATAGCATTTGCAGTTTTCATTGTGCTGTGTTCAAAAGCAATCTTCTAAACTCAGAAGAGTGCAAAGTTACTGTCCTAAATTTCACTTCCAAAGGCACCCAACAGCAGCAGAGAGGCCAACCAACCCCCTGGCTCTTCGTACTGGGCACACAGCCGGCCGCACTACACTATATGATGCATCTGCCCCAAAGATTGACTTCAGCCACATGACTGAGTTTTAGCCAATAGAACAGAAACAGAAGTAATGTAAACCATGCCCCGGGACCAGAACTAATCTTCCATTCTCCATGGCCATTTCCTTCCCATCAGCCTCTTGTTTATGAGCATGTATCGAATTGGGTCTTGAACATTGTACAATCACTGTATTGAAGGAGCCTGGGTTGCCAACTGGGGGAGGAAAGTTCAATAATCATTAATCTCCATTATGCATGTAATGAAAACAATATAACTTAAGTTGGGCTAAGCCTTTAAGACTGTCTGTTTCTATAACTAATGTGGCCTTAATCACTAGAGAAATCAGGTAAACTGGAAAGGCATGCAAAAATATCCTTAGCCTAACTAAACACATCAGCCTCCTTCAGATTTTGATGAGGGCTACTTAGATACATACCTGAAAATCTAAAGAAATTCAGTACCTCTTGAGTCTCTTGAAATCTAAGTTACATAAACCATGGTAAGGAAGATTCTGTGTCTCTTTCCTCTGTCTGCAGAGGAAATGTCTCTCTTAAACCACAACCTAGAAATCATTCTGTGATAAACTCTCTCATTTATAGTCATATTTCCTTCAAACCATGAGTTTATATACATGCATACTTACATAAACCCTCTCCCTCCCTTTCTCCCCCTCCCCCGTCTCATTTTGTGGATCAGTCCATGAACTAGAAACTCATCCTTAAATGAACACCCCAACAGAAGGCCACCAGGCTACAACTAGACACTTGTTAGCCATTAAGTCTAGAGCCTCTCACTTCTATATCCCATGCATGACGTCATGACACAGTAGATTGACTCAGGACCTCAAGAGCAGAACTTGACCATATAAATGCTAGGAATTTATTTAAGATAATTAACGGGATCCTCTATTTGCATTATCAGCCAAATCCCAGCAGGCTCCATTGAGAAGTTAGCGTGAATTGTATAGTATACCTATAGATTTGCTTGAATTCAGAAGTGGCCAACCTTTTCGATTCCTGTCCATCTTATTGTCTCAGGGCACCAGGAAATTACAGTTCACTGGAAGTGGGCTGGACGAATAAGCCTCACATGCAGGAAGGTATGTATCTAGAGAGCCATAGCCAATTAGGAACCAAAGTACACAGAAGGTGAGTTAGGGCTTCTTGTCAAAGGACTTTGCTAGAATCTTGACAGAGGGTGAACTGATAATGTACACCATAGGAGAGCTGGCTGAAAATTTTTTTACCTGTGTCCCAAACCATACCCCAAGGTACTTACACATCATCAGATGCTATTCAACAGTACAGTTAACAATGTCCATAGCCCTGTTAAACCAGGCAGCCCATTGAAGCCAGAAACTGCATATTATCCACCTGAGTATAGCTGGCTTGGGGATTTCAGTAGAATGGATGCTCAGTTCCCATGTGCTGGATGAATGGCTACAAATTGCCTGTATTACTAAAGCACACTGACAACACATAGAGATTCTTTGCTCTGCTAGCAATGATCTTGTGCATTGTCACTTTTGTGAGACCAGCCCCACTTCGGAGGTCTCTCTTTCCCTCTACAGGAATATTATTGCAAAGGAAATAAACTACACCTGTTGACTTGTATTCTAGAAGGTATATAATGACCATCTCTCATTGTCTACAGAGAAAGTCACTGCGTTCAAGTCCTACACTCCCAAAGCAAGAAATTCAGATTGTTGTAGTGGTTGACATAGTTTTCTGGCAAGTATCTTTAAATCAGACCTGAATAGATTGTAATTGTTCACAAAAAGGAGAGCAACAGAAATCCTTTAACCAATGTTTTATTGTCCTTACAATGATGATTCTCATTGTTTCACAAGGGGAAAAAATCACATCTACTAGTTTTCTAGTGACCCCATAGATTTGTTCTTTAAATGCGCAATCCAAGAACATCTTTCTTCAAAACAGTAGGGTAGAGCCACTGCTGACCAGGGTGTTATTCTGTGAAACAGCCATATACTCTTTCAGAATTTAAGATGCATCGAGACATTATGTTCAAAATATCAAAAATGGTGGCTACCAAATACTAAGTTACTTTAGTAATACAGGCTGAATAAACATATTAAGAAAGATGATAATCTAAGAGATGCAAGTTAATCCAAAGGTCAGAAGCCCAAAACACGGAGATTAATTATCTTTCGAGGCTCTGAAATATTTGACAAGCAATTTTAAGCCTTCCCATTTCTCTGGCATGAGCACCATCCGTCTGGAAAGCCATGTTTCTTAGTGTCTTCTTAGCACTGCTCCAGGGCTAAATAAGAGAAAAGTTATGGGATGTGCTGTGAGCTTCATTGAGGTAAGGCACTAAATACGCTTGGGGATGAATTCTGAGTTCTGAGCTTGCATCAGCCGTATCCGAATCCATCTCCTAAAGGGGGGTGGAAATAGGAGGCCTATGCTGAACACGTGCTGAAACGCTCACCAAACTTTAGACAATGGCAGCAAGGCCAAACAAGACAGCTTCAGCAGCTTTAAATATACAAAATCCTTGACTCACACAAGAGAATCTCCCACACATAAAAAAATAAAACCTCGTACATGCCCGGTTAATAGTCCACTTGCAGAACAGCTGCTATGTGAGTCAGAACAGTGTGTTTGTTGTTGCAGCCCTAGCCTGAGAGCCAATATTTAATTTCCATTTGATTTCCCATAATTAGTTTTGAAGATTTTGTGGCTCTCCTCCGGTGGCCATGTTTAGCAAGGATTACCAAAACCCTGTCTTGTTTTCCTTAGGCCAGCTACCCGGCTTTTCTTCCATCCCTCCAGGTATGTCTGACCTTCTCTCTACCACTTAATTGGTGTCTATTTCTTTACAAAATCAGTCGCACAGGAGAAGAACAATACTGTAAATTGGAGGGTCAGACAGAACCAGTTGGAAAGCTAGTTCGTGTAGAAAATGTGTGTGGCTACTAGGAGTGATTCTGTTTGTCTTCATAAGCGAAGTTGTACCGAATTAGTCACTAGTTCTGCCATCCAGAAACTTGGAGAGCCCCAACTAATCACAAACACCAATACCATTTCAAAAGTCATAATGCTATAGTTTTATCAAATACTCTCTCTGACCTGCAGGAATGTTTCTTTGGAATTTTTTTAAAAAAGGACATCTACAAGGAATGCACTATTTATATAAGCATGACAAACCAGCTATTCTGAAGTGCCCGAGTACAGGAATAAAATGAGGATTATCAAATCAAAATGCTTACACCGGAGAAAGGCACATATATTCCCAACACCTGAAATAATACTGTTTGCTTTTAGAAATACTAACCAAGGTCACATTAAACCATGGTTAAGGGGAGGAAAAGGCTGCTGCCCTTCAGAAGTGTATCCACTCAGAGAGGAGGAAGTCAAGGGGAAAATCACTCTCTTCAGACTAATGCAGTGTAATTGTTTTCCTCATGATGGTGCCCTTCCATTTTCCTCCCTTCAGAAGTTCCCATGGTTACAAAAGGACATGGCTCACACTTACTTTTTTTTTTTTTTGCAAAAGGGTAACAAGTCACAAGGATACAAAATGACCTCCTGTGGTTCATCTGAATTTGTCATTTTGCTTTAGAAAGTTTTCTATTGGCCCACTTAACCCAGCACCCCATGCACAATGGTTAATGTGACGGGGGTAGGGAAATGCCTATCCTAAATAAAACTAAAACTAAACAAGAAATACCAAGTAGCCACTTGAATGCCATTACAATTTTATCCTACACACTTTCTTAAATGTGATAACAATTTCATCCTACATACATACATACTAATATTACATTAACCAACACTAAAGATGCTCATTTAAAAAATAATGCTCTAAGGATCAAAATACAGCACTGCTTTTTTAAAGATAAACCCTTCATAACACTTAAAGAGTAAATTTGTGCACCTTAGATCTAGGCAGGATTTTTTTAATTGGATTCATATAGACTAAAGTGCCTTAATTCCAGAAGTTTTTGAAAGGGATTTTCTTTTCCAGGGATGTAACATTAAGTGGGCTGAGATGGAAGAGCCTTTACTCCCTCCTCAATGTGGTGTTTATATAGTTGTGCTAAAGGGAAATGAAAGCCATATGTTCTTGACATGGAAACAGAAAATTCTTTTCTCGATGTCTGCTCGGTTCAAAATTAGGAGATACACATTGAGGGTAACAGTTTCCAGAGACTGGTCCTTTCAATGGATATACTCAACTCAGGTCACCTGCAAAGCTGTGGATTGGAATTCTGTGCCACCGACCTGTGGCTAACCAAAACAGATAATAGGGATGCCAGTTTAACCAAATAGTTTTGACATTTGTTTTCATTGGTTTGCCTTTCTCATGAAATATATTTGGTTCAGCTCTTGATTTCTTTTATAAGCCCAAGGACTTTGAACAGATACTGTTTAGATCCAAGCAAGTCAACTACCCAAATACTAAAAATGCATTAAAAATAAAAGTTCTCAAAGAAATAAAGGCAAAAGGCAGTAGGTGCTGAGTCCGTCGTTGCCATCTCTACTGGCATCCCTCAGCTCTGGCAGAATGGTAGGAACCAGCACTCCCAGCTACCAGAGTCGACAGGAATTCAGGCCTCTGTTCATACTGGAATTCGGAGGACAGTTAAAAGCTTTCTGAAATTCCTCAAAGTTGCTAACAGCACCATTGACCCTGAAAATAAGAGATGACAAAAGTACGTTGTTATTCAATTCATACACATCCACAGGTTCTGGATAAAACAGCCAGTCCATTGCTTCAAAAGGATCTTTGCATGCATTTAATCCATTTACAAGGAAGACAGCTAAAGCTCAGCTAATTAAGAAAAGAAATTAATATCATCGAGAATGAAAACCAACATTTCCTCAAAGCATGGCCAGAATTCCTCGTACGCTTCTAAGTCTTAAAACTCCTACACAACTAGATCATCTCCAAGACTTTGTTTTCTAGCTTTTGAAAAAAATTACTTTTGGCCAAGTGTTAAGGATAGAATATAACTGATAGTAAGTGTACTCTGTAAATTATTTGCAAAAAAAAAATATTTCAGTCAACTGGTTAGTAAAATGAGATTAGTTTCTAAAACTTAAATATCTGGTACAAAGGGCACAAATCATAAACATAGAAACCACTATTTTATCCAGATGTGTCTGTCATTACCAATTTGGGATCGAGGAAAGGTATCTCAAGCACTCCAGTTTCTTTGTCTCTCTTGCCAAGACTTCTTCAAAACTACAGCACTAGCTGTGTTTGAACTCCATATGAATGGAAAGTCCACTGCCTACAGCTCTGTCTTTAGCACTTTCCCTCTCCGTAAAATATTATGAAAGCCATCCATCTTGCTGCATTTCCAATTAGTTTTTAACAATGCATTTAATGTACAAAAACACTCATTTGGAGATTCACACTACCTAGAATTTGGCTAAGAATCAACTAACAGATAGGATCTAGCTGTTACAGAAGAATCATTCTGACCTGGCTTTTAGCTCCAGAATCTGGTGTACACGCGCAAGTTCCTGACTGCAATGAGGACCGCTGATTCCTCCTCGGCCCTTTGGTTGTAACTGTCTTTTGGAAATGCTATTTCCATTGTATGATTTTTTTCTCTGCATTCAAAATCTACACTGACTGCAGATATCAGTAACAAGTCAGCTCAAAACCTCCCTCTCATCCATTTCTTACTCAGCTGAATATTTAAAGGGTTTACTAAAATTTAACTCAGCATTTTATTTCTTCCATAATGGCATGATTACCTCAGGGCATCTGAATGAATGCAATGGCCTGTATCCAGCAAATCCCCATAACGTCTCCGGCTTAGCTGGGGTGTATGGATAAAGATTCCTAAATCACGGAATGAGTCACCTTAGGCAGGTGTGAAAGATAGACTATAGCTGATAATCAGGAAGTGCACTCTGGAAATTATTAGCAAAACTCCAACATTTCAGGCAACTAGCTAGTAAAATAAAAGTTGTTTCTAAAACTTAGCTGGTGAGCAATTAATCTACTGTGTGGTTTCCTCTGCTGCATTTTTCAGTGGAAGCACATTTTAGTCCATTAGAAACTGTCAGCCTGCGTGACAGTTCAGCCCAGTGGGGGAGAAGTTCCAACACAGTGATTAGATTTTTATGCTAGTGGGTAATTTATAGTCGATTTCGAGCATTTCTAAAGCAAGGTTTTAGGAATACGATTTTAAAATACAGAGGAAATCCTAGATTACTTTCTTATGATATGCTAATGGATCATTTAAATATTAAACATAAAGATATTCAGGTATAATGTGTTCTAAGCAGAGTAACTATAAATTAGCATGGTTTCTTGGATTTCTTTATATAATTAACTATCCTCTACTGTATGAAATTTTCTCTCAAGCCATAGAACCTAGTCAAGGATAAGTAATATCAACCTTAATTTTGTTTTTACTTAATAATTTATACATTCTGAAATTACAGTTGTTAATCTTTTTCTTTTTGTATATAAGCAATTGCTTCAAAGGGTAATACAAGATGAAAAACAAAATGCAATGTCTCTGGCCTTAGATATGAATTATAATTGCTTAAGATTACCACATATATCTTCCTTTGTGTTGAGAATGAGGGCATATTTGTTTATGTTTGATAATTTACAGGGTAAGGGGAAAAACAAGAGCTATCACAGAGAATACTTTTAAAGAGAAAACAGACCAGAGTAAACCAGAATTCTAGAAGTTGTAAGCAGACTAGTTCACTAGATAATGAAATCCATTCTGAATTTATTTTTTGCCCAAACCTCCCTGCTAAAATAGATGGTTGGATCAATTCAATACTCCTGTTATTGAGCAGTGACCTCATGGCACCTATGGATTATTAACCTCCAAAGGCAAATTACATAAACATATATATATATATATATATATATATATATATATATATATGATCATGTGTATGTGTACAATGTGCATGCTTACAGGCCTTGGAGACAGGAAGAAGAATTCAGATCTCCTGGTGTTTGGTTTCCAGGTTGTTATGAGCCATCATGTCGATGCTGGAAATTGAACCTGAATCATCTTCAAGAACAGCAATGCTCTTAGCCACCAAATCATCCCTCTGACCCCATGCAATTCTAATTCGATATCTGAATCTTAATATTAAAACTGATTTGGACTGCAATTACTTCTGAGGCATCACAATGATGAAACCTCATTACACAACTTCACTTGGAAGGGAGAGGCAGGGAGGGAAGCAGAGAAAAATGTAGAGCTCAATAAAAATCAATAAAAAAAATAGAAACTTCACTTGATGTAACACTAAGCAGAAATTTAGTTGAAAAGACACTGAGAAGACCAGCTTACTTCTAAGGAAACAAGAGATGCTTAGTTTCTTTGGCTAGATTCCATTATCTACACAATGAAGATGATGTATTTATTTTATTGTGTGGACTTTTGTTCATAACTCCCATCTGGCAGCACACTGGTATGATTGGGAAGCACAGAATGGGGAGAGACCATTAAAACCTGCTGTCCCCCATTTGCGCATTTACCGAAATTGTGGAGGACTGTGAGCACCAATTTGGACTTGTTCTCTGGCAGCTTCTGGTCTGTAGGGATTGCACCTCACCTAAAAGATAAAGACACCCCTGTAAATATACTTCTACTTCAATCATACCTTTCTTCCTTTCTTAACTCATCCAACTTGAGCTGAAGAATAATTCTGGAATTAATTGATAGCAAGCATTTTTAGTGCATCAGCTAAAACTTTAAGCAACAGTAACATCTATTATTCAAATCCCCAGAACAGAAGGAATTTATCAATGTGAATTCCACAATTTGAGTAAATTAAGAAGGTTTCCAGGCAAATGATTTAAAGCAAGAGAATCAAATGTGCCCTGGAATTGAACAATGTATTCAACTTATTAATTTAATGTTTTAAATAACTTTTTATCAAATTTAATCATATACATTTTAATGAATAAACTAAGTGAACAATACCATGGTTTAGCATAATCAGGAGGTATACTGATTATAGATGTCCCTGAATGTCTTGCTTGCCTCATCCTGGTCTGGACTTGAGATAAGAATACATGTCTCTACATCCTTTGAAGTTAGTTATGACTATGTGCTTTGTTCTAATCAGTAAATATGAGAAACTATATATTCCATTTCCTGATAAAAGTTTAGGAAAACTTGTCATTAATTTTAATATTCTTAAGACCAATTTAATTTGCAACATTAAGAGTCAATTGGGGCTGAGTAGATGACTCAATCTGTAATGTGTCTAGTACAAGCATAAGGACCTGTGTTCAGAGCCCTAAAACCTATGCAAAAATGCTGGGCATAATGGCATGTGCCTGTAACCCCAGAGCTTGGAAAATGGAATGGGAGAGGTGGTAGTGAAAGGTGGAGCTCATTGGCCAAACAGCATAGCCAAATTGATCAATTTTGTGTTTAGTGAAAGAAACATGTATTAAAAAAATAAATGTGAAAAGCAACCAAAAAAAGACATTCAACATCAACTTCCGGCCTCCATACACACATACAGCTACTAAATAAATAGAAATGGACATTGAAAGAACCAGAAGTATAAAAATGCATTTTAAAAAAGTATGAGAAACAAATTAGCAGGTCATGGCTTCTACAGGCATAGAGAGGGCAGGAAAGCTAATGGGTTACTGTTATTTTGATAAGGACAAATAGTCTCTCGCAATATTTATGAATGTTTTTAAAGATCTTCTTGTAATGCAGTTTCTTAAATTTCTCAGAAGTTAGCCCATGTGAGCTTATTTTTCACATTCAATTTTGCCTCATCTCTTAGGTTATTTTCTCTTTTATACTTTGCTTACATTATTATATAGTATTGATGATGCTTCATAAGTCATTTAAGAGATTCCTGGAAATACATTATGGTTGTTACTGTTCTCGAGTACTTTTCAAGGGTAGAAAATAACATATTCCATATAAACAGATGTAATCCAATGTAGAAAAGAGTAAAAAATCTCTTTTTTCTGTAAGAAGGAGGGACTCGAAGAGAAATTCCTCAATGGTGATTTAAAAAAAAAAAATTAGGATTACTCTTTTTCCCCCGAATTGCTTCAATTTGACAAAAATGTTGTATTTGAAAACATCATAGACATTTTAATCGCAGCAGCTCTCTCTATTACTTTCATTTACAAGAGTTACTAGAGACTAGAATGTAAGCAGTACGAACAGATGGACCCTTGTATCTTGTCGTCTAGATCAGAGCTGATCAAAATTCTTCTGAAAAGAGAGAGATAAGTACTTGAACTTTTAAAAACCATAAGGTCCCTTTTTCAACAACTCAACTCTGCTACTGTAACACAAAGTAACCACGGACCACATGTAAACGACAGAGTGTAGCCTTTTTCCAATCAAAGCGTGATTTATAAATAAAAGCAAACAGCAGGTCTTAATTTGGCCCAGTTTGCCCATTCTAACTAGGGTGTGCTTCTTTGGTACTATTTTTATAGCTGACCCAGTACTGGCGCAAGATTAAATGGCTTTTGTCAGTTATCACTGGGAACTTTTCTTCCACACCTTTGAGTTGAGGGCATAAGTTAACAGCATCCAGTTCGTCTTTTACGCCCTTCCCTCGGTTTACTCACATGAGCATAGCTCAAGAAGAACAGCTGGTTGTTGGTGAATGTGATGCCTGGTAGGAGAGGCTCTTCAACCCCCTGCCGTTTGTCATTTACCCATTTCCTGTAAGCCTGGTGATGGAAGCAGAGCAGGTGAGTCTCATCAATGGCAGCTCTTCCCTCTTCACCATTCAGCACAAAAGTACTAAATACATGTCCTCGCCATGTAGAAAATTCACTTTTGGGTTTTTCTTTAAGAAAACAAACCTGGAAATACAACTCAGTGCCATTTCACCTGTGCTACCAGAGCATGGTGGTACACATCTGTACCCAGCATTTGGGAGATTGTGGCAGGAGCATTGCCAGGAGCTTGAGATCAGCCTGGACTACAGAGTGACACTCGGATTCAAAATCAAAAGCAACTCAACAATGGGGCGCCTTATACCCTATACATAGCAAAGTAACTGGGCCATAGTGGTCAGATATTAAGTTGCTATTTTAAAGGTGCCCTTCTCATTCCAAGGAGGGACAAACAAATTTACCACCATGCACGACTGCTTTAGCAATAAATTGGAGTGGTGTCAATCTACTATTCTATTTAAATGTTCTCATCAAGAAAACATATCTTTTTTAAACCATTATTTAATAAAATAAAATTCATCTTCAGTAAAATATAGAAAAGATAATGCTTTAGGATTATAGCCTGGTCTGTAAAGTAAGTATATTCAGTTTTATGCAAGTCTTTCCATGTTATCATTGTTTATTTCTTAACCACATACTGGGATATGATGCAAACACTTCTACGGACTCTCACTGGCCCAATGTATGAGAATGAATAAATAGCTTTAGCCATAACTTAAAAGTTTGAGGCTTTATGATAAAATAAGGAAGGATAGAGAGAAAGCTTTACTTCAAGACAATTTACATGAACTTAGCCCCAAGGAGAGTCCTATGGCATTCTTTAATATGATTCTGAGTATACTATCAGTAAACCACATTGTAAATTTACAACTCTTAACAACCATGATTATTTAGGATGACTCAATACTCCAAAAGAAAAAAATGCAGCTCTATTTATCTATTTATCAAGTATAACAGAGTTCATGTAGAAATACAAATGGGTTTTAGAGAGTCCAAAACACCGTACTTCTCAACACCATGTAGGTACTATGCACTGAAGTGCACCTATGTGTGCTTCCACACGTGATTTTTAAAGCTCAGTAAATGTAATGGTGTGTACCCTGAAGGCCTCCCGCAGACCTCCGTTATCAGCAATATTTTCTCCCAAGGTCCTCTTCCCCTTTACCTAGAAAAAAGGAAAACAGAAAGTGTTCCACAGTCAACTAACATTCAGCAAAAGGTATGTAAATATTATAGGATCCAAACCGGTCATATTTTAAAGAGAAAATGACATTCAGTGAATCAGAAGTAGACATGATATGTTGTGACATGGCAAACTAACCCCAGCAGGGGTCTTCTGAATGTAGATGTTTTTATCTTATTACTCTCTGCATTATTTTCTCAGCCTCCTCTTTATTCTTGCCACTTGAGTCAGCTCGAATAAAATGTTTTTGGTTGTGAGCCTAGCTTTTAACGGTTGAGCCATCCCTCCAGCCCAAAATGCTAACAATATTCTCAGTGGCTCTGGTTTAATAGAAAAATAGAAATTTCAATATTCAGATGACTTCTCTGATTAACTCACATAATTTGAGTCTTTCTCATTGTCCCTGTGTCTCTAAAAAAATCACCATTCACACAGAAACAAGATTTCAGCACCAACCGTTATCATTCTACCTTCAGCTATTTCTACAAAACATTAAAATGAAAGTTGTTCTCTTAGGGAACAGAAAAATCAAGTAGAAGTGGTACAGACTACAAGGTCAAGGTTTGAAATATGTGTAACACCCAGTCAAGCATGGGGAGACATTCTTCTCAACTGTTTCTTAAAACCATAAATGATCTAGGATAGAAAGTCAACGTTTATACATCCTACAAGCCAAAGTCAACCTTCCATTTGCTTTTATCTAGTCTAGATTTTATCCTTGTCAGTGATTGAAAGAAAATCAAAAGAACAATATCTTATGCACATAAAAATGATGTAAAATTCAAATATCAATGTCTATAAATCATCTTTTATTAGATCACAGTCAAGCCCACTAACAAACACAGTCTGTGTTTCCTTTTTTTCTTGCTACAAGGACAGTTTAGTATTTCCTACCTAGCTTAAGGCTTTGCTAACCCCCATATAGCACGCAGAATAATAGTAGGCAGAATAGTGGCTTCTTAAAGACATCTACGTTAAAATCCCCAAACCTTCAGGAATAAGTTACCCTACAATGACAAAAAGTGACTTTTAAGATGTGATTAAGTCAAGGATATTGAGAGAGAGAGAGAGAGAGAGAGAGAGAGAGAGAGAGAGAGAGAGACTGCCTTAGTGACTTATTCTGGTTTGTCCAGATAAGCTCAATGTAATTACAAAAGGAAAAGGAAGACAAGAGAATACCAGAGTGGTACACCAGTCATTGCTGGCTTTGAAGGAGGAAGGGGTCATGAGCCAAGAAAAGTAGATAGCCTCAAAAACTTCGAAAATGCAGGAGACAGACTCTTCCCTATTACCCTCTACAAAGGAAGACATCCATGCCAACACCTATCTTTTAGGTCACTGAGACTTGTGTCACACTTCTGACTTAGAGAATAGTATGAGAATAAAATTGTATTGTTTTAAGCAACTAAATTCAAAGTAATTTGCTCCATCAGCAGCAGGAAACTAACATACAACTCCCAAGCTATGGATCCTACTGACTTAATTTAAGTTAGACCAACTTTTGACATATCAAGTGATGTTAACAAATAAAAATACATCTTAAGAAAGCAAGAGTCTATGTTATCACCCAGAACCCCCACCATTCCTTGCTTTAGTCTCCCAAAGTTCCCATTCTGACTCCACCTACATTCATTTTCTACATTCCAATGAGTTAAGGACTATTGTCAACACCTTTGATTAACAAACAAGCATCTGATTTTCAAAGCAGTTTATGGATTGTATATATATTTGAAACTAAAATATGATACATTATAAGCCTTTCCTCCTTCCAGCCCTTCCTGCTTTGCTCTCTCTCAAATCCATAGCCTCTGTTTCTCTAATTGCTATTCATAGAAAATTACTTGTATATATATATATATGATTTCAGGGTCATCCAGTAGTTCCCCTTCTCTACCAAGACTCTGCAGCCATCCCTGTGACTGCTAACCTTAACCTATGGGAGTACTACAGCCCATCTCCTAGTGACTGACTGATGTGCTAGTGCAGATGCCCAACTACTTGCCCCTGCGCTGAACAACTTCGGGGATGATAGTCATTCTCCAGAACCCTATTTAGTATCAAGAGTAAGGCTCAGCTTCCCTCAGAGCCAATGGGAGGTTTCTCATAAAACTACTTTCTCAATGACTCTGTCACCTAAGGAACCCCTTCTTGGGTTGTGCTTATCATGAATTTGTCTAAGACAGAATGATCAAGGGAAAAAAATGCTCACATTCGTCAGGTATTCAAACCCAAGCAGACCTCTTCGTCTGGAGTTTTTGGTGTGCGGCACATGCCTTCTCAAGTCTGGGTTTTTCTTATGTATGCTTATATATTCTCATGCTTGAATCGATCTCCTTTTCTCACTCTAAACTTTTCATTTAAATTATAGCTTCTGGCAGAGCCCCATCCCTTTTAACTCCTCACACTCTGAACCATCACCGTGGAGTACATGAGACCTGGTTTGACCTCTCCAGACACACTAGCTACTGACATTCTGCATCTGTGGTGACCCAACTAAGTTCTTCCCTAAACACTGCAAAGAACGATTTGGGCACTGGAACTTACTCTTACAAATAAAACCTGAAAAATAAAGCCTGACCACTTATGTCCATAAAGGAAACACACACACACACACACACACACACACACACACACACCTTCTAGACACATAGCCCTTCTATGGGAAAGAGACTAAAGCTGTTTTCTGATGGTTGAATGAATTTATACTGAGACAGATTTGCTCTATAATCATTGTCCTAGTGACAAAGATACATGATTTCAAACTTACATTACACTTTGGGCAAACAAAATAGATGCTGAAGAACAAAACTAAATAAATGTATTTGAATATATTCATATACGTAAATAAACTTAAAATAAGAGAACAAGAGCATGCTATGGACGCATGTAAAATGACTCTAGAATCATACAGTATTAAACTCGAACCTATACTTTAACAGTATATGAACTCCCCTATTGAACTCCACAGAAAAATAAATTTCACATTCATGAACATTTAAACGTAAAATATCAGAAAAATAAAAACAAAAGTTTTTGGGAAAAAATGAGAGTCTCCTGTGATGGTTTGAATGTGCTCATATATTTGAATACTTAGTCCCAGTTAATGGAGCTGTTCTGGAAAGATTAGGAGGTGTGACCTTGTTGTAGGAGGAACGTCACCGGGGGATGGGCTTTCAGGTTTCAAAAGCCCCTCTAGTTAGCTTGAATAGCTTTACTCTCTCTCTCTCTCTCTCTCTCTCTCTCTCTCTCTCTTTCTCTCTTCCTCCTTCTCTCTCTCACGCCCTTCCCCCCTCTCTCCACCCCATATTTACCTGCTGCTGCCATGCTCCCCACATGATAATCATGGACTCTAACACTCTGAAACTGTAAGACCCAAATTAAATGCTTTCTTTTGTAAGTTATCTTGGTTGTAGTATCTTACCACAACAAGAGAAAGGTAGCTAAGACTATTTCCTATACAATCTGAGTAGAGCAGACATCTTCGTAGGCAAGAACAGAGAGACAAAAAGTAATTTTAAGAGAGATTTCGTATTTTGAAATATTGAAAATGTTTTGATTTTGTGTGCCAAAAGATACTACAGAAAAAAAAAACCTTAAAGGATAAGTAATACACTTCAGGGAGATACATATAATGTGAATAACAGAAGTTCAGCATCCCTGCTATTTTAAAAGGCTCTCATAAATTGACAAGAAAAGTAAGGTTTCATGGATATAACATTCCTTAATCTATCACTTGTAGAAATATTCAATTATATTCTGGTGACAATAGGAATAGGTCCTACAAGGAAAAAGTAATACACAATAAGGTATTTATTGCATAGACATTTTTAACTGAAAATTCAATTCCTGGGTAAGAGGTTAGTTGACTAGGTTATGGTATATCCACACCAGGAATTCTTAGGCCATCACCAGAAGCAATTAATTAAACCTGTGTGTATCTATCTTTACCTGAATGCAGGAGGAAGTGTATCAGAGCTACTAACGCTGACCTTAGGCAGAGAAGATAAGATAGAAAAGAAAAGGCAATGAAGAAAAAGGCAAAAACAAAAGGAACAAAATCTCACATCCTCAAAGTATGTATACAATTGCATTTTGCCTTCACTGAAAACTATATACATACACATGCCACAAAATAAACATTTCAAAAGTATATTTATTTTGTTAAAACTTCTATAACTAAAAACTTGATTTAATTCTCAGACCCTTTGACTCAAAGTAATGAGACGTTATCTCAGTTAATTCAACCTAAAAATGTAGGAGATTTTTTAAGAATGTTATTGTTTGTTTGGGCTAGGGCATTTGTGATGTCACTAATGGGTAGGCCTACAATTCTCCAAATTCAACCATCTGTTAGAACCACCTGAGGGCTTGTAACAGAATCCCGAGTACCAGACTCCACCCCTAGAGATTCAGTAGGTCTAGGCAGGAGTCAAAGATTTGCATTTCTAACAAGTTCCCAGGGAACACAGATGTTGTAGATCCCAGAAGCATACTTGGAGAACCAATGGTCTAAAGCAAGCTAATGTCTAAATGAGGAAAAATGGCCCACAAGGTGCCCCCACCACCACCACCAACCACAGCTGTACTCACATTTAAACCAGCTTTCTTCCAATAATAGTTGCTATACTGGCTAATCATGCACTTTGTTTTTTCCTTAAACTTTTCTTCTGAGTCCACAGACCACCAAGGATCAAGGTTTCCATTTTTATCGTATTTTCTACCTAGCAAAAAGAAAAGTTACAAGAAATCTGTGTTACTTTCTAGAAGCCAAAATGATCCTCTTGCCTTTCCTTCACCTCATCAGACTTTCCAAAGCAGCCCCGACAGCACAGGATGCTGTCCCTGAGATCAGCTCCCATGTCATCTCCAATGTCATGGACTAATTGTAGAAAGCAGGAAAGGGAGGCACAGAATTGAGCGAGTTCTTTCCTTGAAAGGAACAAAGGGCATTTTCAAAATGAGATTCATCAATTTAACACGTGCACCAGTCTCATCCAATCTCGGATTCTTTGTTTTCATCTCCTCTGACCTGAAACATTTTCTGGCAATCAAAATGAGTTTCCTGTATTCAAAAAGCAGAGGGAACTGGAGTAGCACTACCAGTGAAATTCCAAATAATCCATAGGAATAGCCCCAGTGAGTCATCCAAACCATAGGACCACAGAACCTGACTCAGCCCTATAGCAACCTGCTTCCGCTCAGTTGCCAGGAGCGAAGAAACACATAAACCCTCTGCTATGAATCATTTCACAGTCATCGGTGTGGATGGAAGACCCATCTGTCCTGCTTGGATGAGGAATGTTGGTCTAAAAAGAGAACTTGGAACTGGAATAGAAATCTCTAGAACATAACTGGGGGAGGGGAAATCGTTTTTCTTGCTTTGTGGTCTCTTGCTATCTACAGCCTTCCCATCAATGATTTGGGTACAACTCTTCTATTTCCAAGGTTATTGCTAGAATCAAAGGCATACTTTTAATTTAATTACACAGAAAGCCCCCTACACAAGAGGCTCCAAAGGGAGAACTTGTAAGAAAAGGCTTACATGGAAGGACCCTAAGCAAAAGCATCCACTGGACCAACCCAAAGCTCTTCAGTAAGGTTGCTTGCTACTAACACTACCCCAAATAATGGTGTCACTGTCCTCCATCCACTAACACATCAGCCATCAGTTCCTGGACATATACTCATATGTGCAACACATTGTGCTACGTATTGTTTACAGGATGGAATTGCCTTCGTTAGATTCTATTCCATGGGAGAGACCTTAGAAGTAAAGTCTGGGACTAATGAGCTCCATATGCCTTTGTTTCTTAGTTAAGAATCTTCTCCCTTAGCCAGGCAGTAATGGCACAGGCCTTTAATCCCAGAACTCAGGAGGCAGAGATAGGTGGATCTCTGTGTGTTTGAGGCCAGCCTAGTCTACAAGGGCAAGTTCCAGGACAGCTAGAACTTTTACACAGAGAAACTCTGTCTCGAAAAACCAAAACCAAAACGAAACAAAACACATGAGAAACAGAGAAGCAATCCCGCAAGTTATCCCGTGACCTACATACACTCACACTCACAAACACACACAAAGAAATAAATGTCAGAAAACCTTAAAAATGATGACTCTCAAAGGAGATATTTTTAGTTGTTTGTTATTATCTTGCCTTTCCCTTTTGCTTAAACACCATCAGGATACAGAGCATATGTGTATGTTATTAATTTTGAATATATGCCAATATGAAGAAAAATAGAAAAGAAGCACTTGAAATTATACAAAGCAATCAGGCAGCCGAGTTCCCAAGGCTAACTTCTTAATTAAGCCGCACATACAATCATCTCAGGGGCAGAGCTCACACCTCCAGGGAAAACAACATAGGCCTGTGAGGAGGAAACAAATGACAAAGGAGAAAAGCTACAGCGAGATTCCTGCAGCCACTGTGGGAGCCCTGGAAATCCCATCCCAAACGCAAAAGTGATTTCATGGAAACTACAAAGTCTTTCTTTTTTTCATTTGACCCTAAACACCAACTGGAATAGTTATTTATTGCAAGCTATCACAGCAAACCATGAGACAAGTTTTCAATCAGCAATCACATTGCTTGAGATAATCTTCAGTTTATGATGATGCCACTATGAAAAGGTAATAATGACAATTAACACACTCCAATCAACATCATTATAAAAGCAGCAGCTTGTAAAATAAACTAGTACTTACCATTATTATCAAATCCATGTGTAAATTCATGTCCAACAATTACTCCTATAGCACCATAACTCAGGGATCTATGTCAAAAATAGACAATTTGGAACAAATTACAGGCATGAATCTGAGAACATAAGTCTTTAAATTTTTAGTGAAAAGCCAAGACAATGAACCGTTTACTAATAACAGTAAGAATAAAAGTATCCAACAATTATACCCATAAAAGCATAAACCAATTTCTCTAAGCATGCCAGTACTTCTAATGAAAACAAAGGAGTATAATTTCTAACATTGTCACTGTGACCTTGTATGGGTCTTGGTGTCCCACTCAGTGAAATGAGGGATTTCTAAAGACATCTGGGGTTCTATATCTGTTGCAGTGATGTCTTGTATTCATGAACACCTAAAACAGGACTTAAAAACAGTCAATATACTATTTTTTTGGAAAATTTGTGGCAAAGTCACTATAATCGTAGAAGTCAAATTGTTTTCTAAATGTAGTCATAAAAAAGGAATAGAGCAGAGATTAAAAAGGAGCATTCTGTTTGGGAGTTAGTCATGTTCCTCTGTTTCTGTGACAGACAAGCTGACAGTTGGAATAGCTAAGACTGTGAAGCCTTAATCAAATTCGGGGAAAGTGTTATATTATTTCTCCTGACTTCTGAAGAAGCACGTGATAGATCATCTCTAAGGATGGCCACCAAAAACTCAAGCTATCCTTAAATACAAATGCCCCCACTCCTACCTAGATGTGATCTGATCTCTTACCCTTGAATCTGAACTGAGAGAGGCTACTGGAGCTAGACCTTAAGACACCTTGTAGTTTCCTCCTTTCTATAAGTTAGCAATAATGTAAAGAATCTGACTGCCTGGTTGAAGGGAAAGGGGCCTGGAAAAGCGATGGAGAAACTCCAAAACGTAAGGAACTCTGAAGGGAAAGGAAAGACTTTACTGGGCCCCACCTATTAGAAGAGCAGGAGGGAGGGAGGGTATCCTGAATAGTTCAGCCCAGTGGAGCAGCCCCTGTCAAAATCATAGACTTGTGAGGCAGAAGATGGCTGTTTGACAGGGCTTTATTATACAGTATAGGTAACTGGAACACACCACAAACACAAGAGCTGAGAAAAATCAATGGCCTTCCAGATGCACGCGTCTAGAATGTTCTCTCTAGCATAATCTCCATGAAGACCAAGCCCTCCCCTTGTCATTTACCGCTAAATTCTCTGTTCCTAGTACAACAATAAGAAAATTAACTGCGATTTAATTCATGATTAATCAGCCTTTTAATGTCATGGAAAGGACATGTCTTATATGGAACTTACTTAAACCAGTTAACCTATAGGTAAGAATTATAGACAATTTAGACCTTTTAGTCTAAGATTTGTAATTATGCTAAAAATATTTCACAGTTGGTTCGTGACATATAATATCAACATCAACCAGCACACAGATAGGACCAAAGCTGGAAAGAACAGAATTTTTTGAAGCAACATGTTATTACAGGACGTAATGATCCTTAACATGCTAATTGTTTGTCTCCACTATACCCAAGGAAGTGCTGTGAGATTTAATTTTTCCCCTTGGTGGCAATTCTTTCCTTTGTTATTTCTTTCTTGCAAGGTAATTTGCATTTGAAAAAAAACGTTTCCTACTGTTTTTCCATCATTGCAAACCTTCATTAAAGAAGTAAGAGTAAAATTATGCATTTCAATCATAGAGCTATCATGGCCTATGTGGGACAAACTTGTAATTTCACATGGTGCTAATTTTTTGCTGTAGTAGCCAGCATTGTGTGACCAGCAACATTTCAATTTCCAAGATTTCTCAGTCCTCCACAGCCCTCAGTCAATGCTGTTGACTGGATAAGTTTAAGGGATGGACAATGGGAACATACAGAAAGTACTCCACAATAAAAATCCCTTAAGAAGGGCTGTTCCAAAAGTTTATTTGTGAGGAAAACAGGGAATTCGGAAAATGATTGAATCATTGTAAGTCTCAATTTTCAGTTACAGAAACACAATCCCTTGAACAAGAGACAAAGAAAAGGTAATTTTGTATGACTAGATAATGTTTTATATTACATTGATGTCTTCTAGTTTTCAATGGAAATTGTTTAATTTAGTATGTCATAAAAAAAACCCTCACGTGCCTTTTAGAATACAACTGATTGACTAGGCAGAAATTGGAAGACTTCTGGCCTTAAAAATAAAGCCCTTGGCCAGTACTTGGAAGGGAGAGGCAGATGCATCTCTAAGTTCAAGGCCAGCCTGGTCTACAGAGTTCCAGGAAGGCCAGGACTACACAAAGAAACTGCCAGGAAAAGGGAAAAAACAAACAAATAAAAAAAAGTGTTCTAAAGGGGAAGGTAACAGTGTTACTTTATTATCTATTCAGTTTCTCTCATTGTGAGCCGGCTTTAACACACACATGAGATTTGGTCAAATATATTGCTGTCTGGACTCACCATGAGCTCAGGCTCTTATCAAATATGGGCTACCCTACTCCGGTATCTAAAATCATTAAAAGTTCTCTAAAATCCTGTTCAGTGTCCTGTCACCTACTTTGGAGTCAGAGAGAATAGGATAAAAAGTTAAAGGCTAGCCTGGACAACTTAGTAACATTGTATCTCAAAACCGTTTTTCAGGTAGGACATAGGAACACATGCCTCTAATCCTGGCACTGCATTTGAGATACTGATAGGAGTGTGAGACCAGCCTGGGTTATATGTTGAGCCTGTTTCAAAAAGCCCAAACCAACTAACCAAACAGTAAAACCTTCAAAGAGTAGTAAGACATCGGTTTGCATCTTTCCAATGATTAGGAGTTCACTTCTCTAATGGAACCTATTACTTCTTAGGGTAGTTCCAAATGAAAAGTTTCTTCTACACATTTTTCTAGAGTTTCTCAACTGTGCTTTCAACCTATTGGTTCAGTACAGTCATGGGATGAACACCTGCCGACATCCCTAAACACAGAAAAGTATTTGTCACTTAATTTTCTTTCCAAAAGACAAAATAGAATTCCTGTAATCCTGTAATTTAGGGGGAAAGGCAAGAAGATCACAAGTTCAACGTTAGCCTTACTTACATAGAAACTTCCAGACCGGCAACTTTGAGGCCACAAAAATAAAAAAAATAAATAAAAAAAGATTGCAAACCCCAAATTCAAATATTGCCAAGTTCCTTCTTTGACTATTGATTTTATTTTATCTGTATGCGTGTTTTGCCTGCACATGTCTGCATACTATGTACAAGGGGAATTGTGAGCCACTGTGTGGATGCTGAGAATTCAACCCAGATCCTCTGGAAGAGCAACCAGTGCTCTTAACAGCTATGCCATGTTGCAATCCCTCTTCTAAGTTCTTATTTTTAAGTCATGAACCAAAGAATGGCATTTCCCCCAAAACACAGAAAGCAGAGTCATCAAGCCTTGAGGTTAACCATATCCAAATAAGTTTCCTATAGAACTTGGGAAATGAAGATACTAAGAGGGAAGCGAGGGTGACAATTTCTGGGAACACCTTTGGGTCATGTGGCTGAAGGTCATTTCCATTCCTAATTCTTGCCTTTGGAAATGATTTGGCTTATCTCTGACCTCCCAATTAGACCCAACACTCACACGAAGGCAACTATCAGCAGGTTGAGCAAAAGGAAACCTATTCCTTCAGTTCTGGAAGCTATCCATCAACTAAGAGAAAATAGATGGGAAACTCACTGAACTGTAATTTCTATCCTTTCTATATTCCCACAGCAAAGTACACAAATGATGTTTATCAGGTACTCACTGAAGTGGTATATTAATAGAAAGTGGGTGGCTCACTCAGGTATCAGCTATGGCGCCACCCAATGTAGTTCTAGCAGACACTATCAAGAATTCTTAAGTTTCTGATTTGTATGATTCTATAAAAATCCCCTGTCCTTGGACCAAATAAACAAATCACTGAATCAATAACTTGCAAACATAACCAGACTATTTCCAAGTTTTCAGGTAAAGTTACATAACAATTGGAAACTCAGTTAAATTATCTATGGTAAGCAGAATCAAAGAATGCCAGTATTTTTTTTCAGTCTGAAGTGATCTTAGAGAATTACTTAAGTGTCTAATTTCATGAATTTAGTGTATACATTTCTAATCTTAATCATGGAAAAAATCAGAATCCAAATGCCTGAATACTGCAAAAAAGCTATTCAGCTAAGGATTGGGGGTTACAAAACCAATAACTTCCATTTTCACTAACAATAGAGGCTCCCTGCCAGGCGGTGGTGGCATAAGCCTTTAATCCTAGCACTCAGGAGGCAAAGGCAGGTAGATCTCTGTGGGTTCAAGGCCAGCCTGGTCTACAAGAGCTAGTTCCAGGACATGCTCCAAAGCCACAGAGAAACCCTGTCTCAAAAATAAAAAAAACAAACAAACAAACAAAAAAAAACAATAGCACTTCCCTGCAGTAGACTCTTTTGCTGCCTGCCTACGTTCCCTCAGCATACAGCATGTCTCAGTGCACTGGCCTCTCTGCTTCTAAGTGCCAACTGAAAAGGAGCTGCCAAAGAGCTTCTCCAGCCACGTATGGTGGGTACTACCAGGGAATCCCCTGGGCAGCACCTCTAAATCACTGATGTAATGTGGCCTAGAAGACAGATAACCTAGCCCCCTTATCTTGAAGCATGTTCTGTAGTTCCCCAGCAAGACTGATTTCCAGTTGCCCATTATGATCTGTTAACTTTATAGCACGCATGAGTCAAGCAGAATAATGGCTTCCCCACGATGCCCTGATGCTAATTCCTGGAACCTGTGAATATGGTATGTTACATGACAAAGATAAATCAGGGTTGCAGATGAAATTAAGGCTACTAACCAGATGACCTTAAAAGAGAGAGATAACTCTGAATTATCTGAGTGGGCCCAAAGTAACCCCAAGTGTTTTTAAGAAAAGAAGAGACAAATATTTATGTCAAAGGGAATGCTACTTTGACATTTTTAAGATGAGGAGGAAGGCCATGGACAAAGGAATGTGCACCCTGCTCTAAAAGTCAGAAAAGACAAGGAAATACTTTATTCCCCAGAAATTAAAAAAAAAAAATGCACCTTGCGTTTAACCTAGTGAAATCTAGGTTGGATTATACAAGGATAGGCTTCGTGCTTGTATAGTTTTAGTGCTAGCTCACTTTTCCAGCCATAACAGACTCATAGGACACATGTCATTTTCCTCCCCTCTCTGTGGCACCTGCCCATCTTCTGCTGGGGTTTCCGGGCACCATGTTCCAAAAGAGCTATTTAAACCCTCATGGCAGGGGCAGCTTCTGAGGAAGCCCAATTAAAACACAACCATTATATCTCTCTGATTACTATATGTATGAGATATTTAGCTTATAATCATATAAAAGTACTCATATATCAAAATGCAAACACAAGTGATTCAACTCCTAAAATCAAGACGAATTTTTTCCCTGCATTAAAGGACCACAGAACATAAAAAGGCATATAAGAAAGTAATGGTACTGTTGACAAGGTATATTATGAGAAACTCCACTCTATAGAGAAAGTACCAATTACATACATCTATGGCCTGTTTGCGAACAGCTGTCCCTAAGTCCAAACGTGTCCCTTCTGACCTATATGGTACAGCTATGCTGGCTGTATTTCTAATGACACATTTAATCACCTCACTTCTTTAGAAACTTTAGTATTTTCTGTTCTAAATTCCTCACTAGACATTCAGAGCCCTCCGATATGAAACTAAAATCTTTTTTACATGACTTCTCTTTGTAGACTTGAGCAGCCAAGTCACCCTCTGCCATCCCAGAAAGCACCTTTCTCCCCTTTCTTCAGTTTCTTCACCCAGAAAGGTTTTAGCCCATTTCCTTCTATCCCAGCAATCTTTCAAGTGATGAAATGCAATGAAAAAGAAAATCCTGTGTAGAAAATTGACTTTCCCATCTAGTCAAATACTCTGGGAACAAGGATCAGAAAACAAATACCGGATGAAAACTAATAAGATCTCCAATGCCTTCTTACGGCTGAATAACCATTGACTTGGAATTGACTGTTTAAAAGATTACCGTGAGTTTCAGAGAAAACTTTCAACTTTGGACTTTTAAACAATACTGAGACAGTGACAAACTATGGGAGCTTTTGAAGTTGAACTAAATGCATTTTACATTATGATATGGCTACTAGTCTATGGGGGCCACGGACTGGAATGTGGTGGTTTGAATGAAAACAGATCCCAAAGGGAGTTATACTATTAAGAGGTATGGCATTTTTGGAGTAGATATGGCCTTGTTAGAGGACATGTGTCACTGGTGGGTAGGCTTTGAGGTTTTAGAAGTTCAAGCCAGGCCCAGTGTCTCTCTTCCTGTTGCCTGCTGATCAGGATGTAGAAGTCTCAGCTACATCTCCAGCACGATGCCTGCCCGAATGCCTTTATGCTTACCACCATGACACTAACAGACTGAGCCTCTGAACTGCATGCCAGCCCCAATTAAATGGTTTCCTTTGTAAGAGTTGCCATGTCACTTAGAATTTGAAGACAGTCTATAGTCTGTCATTGGCCAAAGTGACAAGTTCTCCTTTGCTAACTTGTCAAGGACTGGAGTCCTTTCTAATTTACTCACCGAGGGTATTCTGTTCCCCAAAAGAAAGGCTTCTGCAGCTCACCAGCTGGAAATCCTGAGAGGATGGCAAGCAAACAAGAAAAATGTTAAGGATGCAGAGAAGATGATTCAATAGCCATACTCTGGTACCAACTACCAAGCTCAGCCAAACTGCATTCCTTATGAATTCATCGGATATCCAAGATATCTACTTAAAAGTGATGTTAATTCACCTTTCAAACTCAGAATCATTTCAAGGACAATTTGTATAGATAAGCTATTAGTAGAGTCCAGCCTACTAGGAAGTGGGCCCCTTCGTATGGCACCCATAGGCTGCAGGATAGCCAGTAGGTTCCCAGATGTCTATAGGTTTCTGCCACACATGACAGACATAAAGAATAGTTACACATTCGATATGGTAGTTTATGTCATTGCCTTGACTGTCTTTGTAGTTGAATCTTGAACTTGTGTTTCCTATGTGGGTTCAAAGGCAATCATGAAGCATGTGTGTGCAAAGAATAGATGCACATGATGTGTACACCAGCTGTTCCTAGGGGCCCTTTGCACACCCAAGGAGTACAATATTTCAGTTGTTTCACACAGGGGGGAGTCTAGCAAGATGCAGCCTAACCAGCATATTTTCGTGTTACTTGGAACTCAACAGTTCTAGACTTGGATAGCCTCAAGAGGCTGTGCTTTCCCTGTTAACTGGAATTTGCTTAGATCACTAAAAGAAGTTAATATTATTAACTTCTAAGAAACAGAATGATTAGAGTTCTCCATCTCATTGTCTCTTCATACTTTCCCATATTGCCCAAATTTTCAAACTAAAATTGGTAACATAGAAGGAAAGGAAAGCATATCTCATTTCTTTACCTCTTAGTCTCTCCTTATTCATCACTAATGTAAAGGTGAAAAGTGCTGGTAGATAAATAATTAAGAATAAAAGGCCAGCTAGGCGGTGGTGGCGCACTCCTTTAATCCAAGCACTTGGGAGGCAGAGGCAGGCAGATCTCTGTGAGTTCAAGGCCAGCCTGGTCTACAAGAGCTAGTTCCAGGACAGGCTCCAAAACTACAGAGAAACCCTGTCTCAAAAAAAAACCCAATAAATAAATAAATAAAATAAAGAATAAAAGACCGAGGATACAGCTCAATAGTAGAACACTGTATAGTATTTGGGGGGCAGCACTAATACCACCAAAAAGAATGGACTAGTAAACTTAGTAGTAGCAGTAACAACAGTAGCATAAAAATAACTGAATTAGTTATGTGTAGTATTTCTAGCTTTCTGATTAAAAAATATGCCAGGTATGTACTGCATAATACAAAGTGTGTCATTTTAGAAATTCCTTACACAAGTTAAAAGTGATCCTATTCACATTCAAGACTTGCTTTGGAGCATACAAAGATAAAAGGTAAAATTCATGTTAATGACATAAAATTTTAGCGTTCCTAAGAACAGCAGTAAATGGCAAATCAAAACACTGTTGATGAGTCAAAAGAGAGGAGGACACTCTCCATTTTAACCCTCGTGGCAGCATTCATGCAGCTTCCCGCACAAGAGGCCACACATCTTCATTTTACACTAAGCCCCAGAAATTAGTTAGTTGGCCTTGGAGATAGAAGAATGCGAGAAACACGCGGCTTTGTCCTTCCAAGTCACTACTAAACTGTGTGCCCTGAGCTGATCCTTGGAGTTGTGCGAAACAGTCATTACAGCTGGGAATTCAAAGGCGAGAGAAAGAGGAGGGAAGAGGGAGAAAAGGGGAAAGAGGGAAAGAGACTTTCTGCAATGTCCTTGTCTGCTTGAGAGCAGCTGCTCTAGGCCCCATGAGACGAAATGTTCTTTTATGAATTAAAATGCTCCTCTGCGCTCTGCTCAACCTTCTACCGCCCCTCCATGCCAGGACACTTCGAGGGGAAATGAAGGCAGGGAAGCAAGTCTTGCATTTAGAGATGAAGTACTCGTTTCCCAAAACTCTTCTATTCTGTGTCTTTTATTAATAATATCAGACTTTGAGATTTCAAGGTACATAAACCTAATTGCAAAACAGAGATGGAGCGAGTTAATGCTTCTCTCTCCCTGCTGCTTTCAAATAAAGGAAAGCATAGCAAATATGTTTGAATTTCAAGGGGCAATGTTACTTTAATCTTTATAATTTTTACATTCCCTTAAACATCTTTGGCATCTTTACATGGATAGCCCATCCTCTTTTTCTGGAGATTTGATTTTAGTAAGCTATTCTGATACATATATATATGCAAATATATATTATATATAAATGCAAATCATGGTGTTTATATGAAAATTCCACTTCACATAATAAATCACCCCAAAGCAATGATATTTTTCTAATAAGAACAATGATCAGAAACCAATGTGATTTAATTATTCAGTCATTATGGCTTCCCTGCCTGGTAATGTGCCCAGCTGGAAGCAGTTATGTCCACCGCCAACCTTGTCACAGGAAAACATCTGACACCTGCATAAGCCTTCACGGCGGCAGCTTTGGTGTCTTAGGGGTCCCAGTCTCCAGTGCTGAGGCCGTCACATCAGCCTGATCAGCTACATCTTCTCAACTTGTCAGGGCCTTGAAACTCAATAGTGATAAACGGAAGAATTCGATGCCCTTAGGCATGTTTTGCTGAAGTGAATGGATTAACAGTGTAAGCTGCATCTTTTGGAGATGTCAACTAGCAAGAATGATAGATGGAAATCCCAACGGGGTCAATTCAATATCTTATCTTATAAAGTGAATAAGTTGTATTAGCAAAAGTGGAAGTGAGAAATAAATAAATGAAAAGGGAATACTTTCCCACCACACACTCTCTCATAGGTGTCTGTTCTGTTTCCGCACAAATTCATTCTATTTCAGTGTTTCCCCATTGCAAAACCACTCATCACATGTCCCAGACTTTTAAAGTCCCCTTTTTAAAATCAGTGTATCAATGTGTTTATGGGAAGCATTCCTCACACTGTGTGTGTGTGTGTGTGTGTGTGTGTGTGTGTGTGTGTGTGAGAGAGAGAGAGAGAGAGAGAGAGAGAGAGAGAGAGAGAGAAATTGAGAGACGGGCGGAGGGTTGGAAAAGATTACTTTGTAAGAAGTATGGTAGGAGGGAAAGTTGTTGCAAGCATATTTTAAAGGATTAAATCTCTGTGATGTTTTGAGAACTCTAAGAGATAATAAACTAAGGAGAAACATGACATTTGGTGCAGTATATGACATTCCTATGTAGTGTATATAATGGATAGATGTATGAACACATGTATGATTTCAATTCTACTCTAACAGACTGTGTTTTATTAGTGAAAAGACAAGACAATTTTCTTCCAACACAGCAGATAGAGTGGGGCAATTCCGAGACGAAGCTCCGGTTTTGCATTTTTGCTTATGCGCACCTCCATTCCTGCCCAAAGCAGAAGCCACCTGTCCTGAGCTACCTGGGAGATGACAAAGTGCTCATGTCTGTACACTTCGGCATGCTCAACTATTTTCCGTCACTTTGTGCTTTAAAAGCCACATCTGTTGTCAAAACTGTCGACTTCAGGTAACTCTTCTACCACTACATGATAACTCTTGAGGGGAGAAGGGGAGGGGGGAAGAGAACTTGAGGAACCCGATGGTCAAGATGGGGGAAGGAAAGAGGCAGAACAAGGAAAGAGATGTCTTGATTGATGGAGCCATTATGGGTCTAGCAAGAAACCTGGCACTAGAGAAATTCCCAGGAACCCACAAGGATGACCCCAGCTAAGACCTTAAGCAATAGTGAAGAGGGGGCCTGAACTGGCCTTGCCCTGTACTCAGATTGATGACTATCTTAAATGTCACCATAGAGCCTTCATCCAGCAACTGATGGAAACAGAGGCAGAGATTCACAGTGGAGCACTGGGTTGAGCTCCCAAAGTCCTGCCAAAAAGAGGGAGGAACGATAATATGAGCAAAGGGTCCAAGACCATGATGGGGATACCCACAGAAACAGCTGACCTGAGCTAAGGGGAGCTCACTGGCTCAGGCCTGACAGTGAAGGAACCAGCAAAGGACCAAACTAGGCCCTCTGAATATGGGTGACAGTTATGTGGCTGGGGCAGACTATGGGGCCACTGGCAGTGGCACCAGGATTTATTCTTGCTGCATGTACTGGTTTTTTGGAACCTATTCTTTTTGGAGTAATACCTTGCTCAGCCTAGATACAGTGGGGAAGGCCTTGAGCCTGCCTCAAAGCAATGTGCTAGGATTTGTTAACTGCACATGGGAAGGAAGCCTTACCCTCTCTGAGGAGTGGATGAAGGGGATGAAGGAAACGGGAGGAGGGGAGGGAATGGGAACTGGGATTGATATGTAAAATGAGAAAAGATAGTTTTTTTAAAATAAATAAATTCAAAAAAGAGGCAGCTCCCCAAACACCAAATGTCATAGCAAATACCACTTCCTTCCAAGAGAAAGTGGCAATTTTATCATAGTATTTGTATATTTGCCCATTTAACACATAAAAATATGCTATGTTTCTGAGTAGACCCCCACTTTTCATTTGAAATTTGTGAGTGATAAGGTTTTTTTCATATTTATTTTTAATCATGTGCCGGTGTATGGGTAGGTATGTTCATGTATGTGCCATTGTCCTCAGAACCCAAAGACATTGGATCTGTATGGAGCTGGAGTTTCAGGAAGTTGTGAGCAGTCCAGTGTGCATGCTGGCAACTCAACTGGAGTCTTCTATAAGAGCAAAATGCCCTCTTAATAACTTAGCCGTCTCTCCAGCACCAATTAATAAATTTTTGATTGTTGTATGTCCCATACTCATTTCCCTGTAAGCTCTGTGGCTTTTATTACATAATTTTGTAGACTGCAGTGGTCTTTACAAATTCATGTCATGGTATAGCAGGGAAGTACTCACATGTGGTAGCTGCCCTCAACTGTTATCACATAGAAGAATCAGATCCTGTTTAACTTTACTAAGCGTCACTTTGTAGGTCTCTCTAGTTACTAGTTAGTTTGGAATAGGGCTTCAAATGTCCATCTCTACCACTGTATATAGTAGTCTAGGCACCACACTTGAAGTACCACTGCCCAAGAGTTTGTCCAAGAACACTCTGGAGTTCACTGTTGCATAGTGTATAGTTAAGACCACACCGAAGACTATTATGTAGCAAATGAAGAAGAAAAAGGCCAGTCTTAAAATTCTAGCATGAAAAATTTTCCAGGAGCTGTTGTTGGAATAATGCCAGGTATGGACATGGAGATATAAACAGTATTTAATGGCTAACCTGTTAGTATATACATATACATGCATATTTTTGTGTATGTGTGTGCATATACAATGTACCTGTCAAATACAGGAAAAAAAATGGTTGCAGTAATCATCTTTTGGAAAAAATTTAGATTCTGGGTAAACATTTTGATCAATCAATGGTACCAACTTTTATCATCAAAGTTAGCTGTTTTAGAATTGTGTGTGTTTACCAAAAATTCTTCTAAAATCTATATAAAAACAGTTAACTAAGCTTACATGGTGTTGTTTTGTTCTTCTATAGTTAACACTCACAAATTCCATTTCTATTTCTAGCAAAAAATAAGGCTTGTAGTTATAGAATTTCTTTTTTTTATTTTTTTTTTAGTTATAGAATTTCAATGAGTCCAATTGTAACAAAATAAAATATTGGCGCCTCTATGCTGTAATCCCCTCATTATTTATTGTGATCACTTCTCTTTCTCTAATTTGCACCCGGGAAAGCCACAAGGCCCCGCTTCTAGGTTTCTACCTGGGTCAACATCTCATTTTGACTAAAACTTTCTCATAACTCTTCTATCAGTGAATACTGACTAACTTCACTGGAGCGCAGCCAAATGCTGACCATCGAATGTAAACTGCCCTGGTTGCTAGCATCATTGCTAAAGAACCAATCACATTTAGTGGGTGATAACCCCAAGTTCAACCATCTGACTTCTATAGTCATCAAATCACAGCCTGACTCTAGCTACAGTTTTTCAGGGGAAATTAAATGTCTCAATGTTTCAGAGCTTTCGGCATCCATCTTATTGTAAAATCACACCAATTAGATTTCTTAAGTACAAAGCATATAAAGAAGAAAATAAAATTAATCAATTATCCCATCACTCAAACATTGAGAAAGTAAATGAATATACTCAGGGCTAACAAATTCACACTATATAGGGATATGTCAAGCAGGAATAATTCTCCCTCATCTCCACCCATTTCTGCCCAACATTGATCTATCTTTCTGCCACTCTCTGCAGGGCTTACTTTAGCTATTTATTCAAATGTCACCTCACCCCCCTGGTGCTATCTTCTGCAACTCACTGTAACACTCAGCTACTCTCCATCTTAATAGACAACCAATCTCGCCACATGAATTTCAAGTTTCATAATATAATGGGATTTTTAAATTCTTTCTTTTGTTTCTAAGATTATAATATAATTACACCATTTCTTCCTTCCTTGTCCTCCCATCAAACCTTCTCACATGCCCCTCCTTGTTCTCTTTCAAATTCATGGCCTGGTCGAGGGATTTTTCATTTTATTTAGTCTTATTATTTTTTCAATGTAATACCCTCAGAGCTAGAACACCTGGCAATTATCTGTGAAGTGGATGGAATCCCTACTGTATGAACTTTAAAAGGGTGGCTAAGGTTGAAGCATTACCTGTAGTTACGATAATATTTTGTTGGCAGAAATCAAAAGTGCATGGTGCATTAAGTGCTACCAATGAATTCCTTCTTGAAGCTTCCATCCTCAGTGCCAGATCTGGAATGTGTTCCATTATTCAAGTTTGACTTTCATGTTCTTTCTAGATGAGAGCTGTGCTGGCTCTTGCTATGATGGCAGAACTCGTATGGTTTTGAAGCCAACACAGAGTCCATCAAAAAGCAGTGTGAAGGCTGGGAAGATGGCTCAGTGAATAAAATGCTGTCCATACAAGCATGAAGACTTAAGTTGGGAATCCCCAGCACCCACGGAAAAGGCCTGTAATCTCAGTGCAGCAGTCTAGCCAATCGGTGAGAGACATTGTTTTAGAAACTAGGGAGAACAATCAGTGAAGACACTACTCATAATCTAGCCACAACACTCACGAGTGGACACACATGAGAACATAGACACAATGGGCAACTATGAACACACCGAGAAGTCCTGCCTACCTTTAGGTAAGTTCTACCACACTATTTCCCCTGGGTCCTCTATACTTTCCCAGCAAAGAATTGAAATGAAGTATACTGTCCTTTCTAATGTTTATGGAACAAACTGAGGAGGGAAAATTGGACAAAACTAGACAAAAATTCTTGACCTGTGAATCCTGACCCTAATAGCAATTTCTTTCCTCTCTCGTTTTTGCTCTTTCCCTGTAGCTGCAGCATGCATTTATGCCACGTAACCTTGAGACTACAATTCAAGGTAATCATCTCATAGCAAACGCTCTGGAAACACTGCTTTGCAGAGGTTTCTCTTACTCAGAAGTTTCACTTTTTCATATCGACACAAATCCTATTGCTTTTAAAGACATCCTTGAGGAGGACTCCCACATATTTTCCTTTGGTTTCTGTGTTTAGTCACACTGCTCAAAGACGGAAGGCCTCAAACTTCTATTGCCAGTGTTCAAAGCCCAGCACACTAACATTCTCCCTTCTTCCTGTCAAATTTCATGAAAATTTATTAACAAAAAGCAAAGCAACGCAAACGTTTCTAAATCCAGAACCATTTCGTTCAATATCCCTTCTGACTCTGGTGAAGGGATTAGCATTATTAAATTATTTAGTTAGGATTCTTCCAGATGCCTCTATGGCAGAAATGACAGTGGCAGATGCAAAGTTCAGTCCCCCACAAAAAGTAATAGGGACATTTCAAAAGGAGAATCCAAATGCGCTTGAGATTATGTAGGCTGCGGTACAAAGTCAAGAACTGAATAAAAGGTTTGGACTTGCTGTAACTCCTTTCTATAGAGATAAACTTGGGGTTCTTCAATGACTAAGTATATGGGTCTTTGAGTTCTTATAAAAATGTGCTTGTCAGAGGAATCTAAAATAGCTGAAAGACACTTAAGGAAATGTTCAACATCCTTAGTCATTAGAGAAATGCAAATCAAAACAACTCTGGGATTCCATCTTACACCTGTAAGAATGGCCAAGATCAAAAACACTGATGACAACTTATGCTAGAGAGGTTGTGGGGTAAAGGGAACACTTCTGCATTGCTGGTGGGAGTGCAAACTGGTACAGCCCCTTTGGATGTCAGTGTGGTGATTTCTCAGAAAATTTGGAAACAACCTTCCTCAAGACCCAGTAATACCACTTTTGGGTATATACCCAAAGGATGCTCAATCGTGCCACAAGGACATGTGCTCAACTATGTTCATAGCAGGTTTGTTTGTCATTGCCAGAACCTGGAAACAACCTAGATGCCCCTCGACTGAAGAATGGATAAGGAAAATGTGGTACATTTACATAATGGAGTACTACAAAGCAGAAAAAAATAACGACAGCTTGAATTTTGCAGGCAAATGGATGGAGCTAGAAAACACCATTTTGAGTGATGTAACCCAGACTCAGAAAGACAATTATCACATGTACTCACTCATAAGTGGTTTTTAAACATAAAGCAAAGAAAACCAGCCTACAAATCACAATTCCAGAGAACCAGAAAACAATGAGTACCCTAAGAGAGACATACATAGATCTAATCTACATGAGAAGTAGAAAAAGACAAGATCTCCTGAGTAAATTGGGAGCATGGGGACCTTGGGAAAGGGCTGAAGGGGAGGGTAGAGGATGGGAGGGGAGCAGAGATCTCAATAAATACAAAAAATGTGCTTGTGGGTAATATTTGTTGTTCAAGGGCTGATGATGTCCATACAATATTCTACTGCATTATTACTTTTTCAATTAATTGAATATTTGGCTTTTGAATGGAGTTGTTCATTATTAATAAAGGCTTTGATTTAGTGCATATTATGACAACTATTTTATTTTCAAAGGCTTAGGCACTAGTCTTATATGATCAAATGAAGCCAAATATAAGTCTGTACTTGAAAGTTATTGATGATCTGCCATCCTAGTGAGTAAGGCATTGCTTCTTGTTGAGTTTCACTTGTAGCTACATTCTGCTTATACATTTAGTTGTTTCATTTACCCTGTTCAATAGTTTCTATCTCTATAACTCACTAAGTGAATGTAACTTATTATTCTAAATTCAGAATTGTCAGCGTATTAAACACATTATAAAAACTATCTCAAGCATTGGGTTTGGTCATGATGATGGAACTACTGACCACCAATATTTACCGAGTCTCTGTGATATTCTAAGCCACATAATTAAGTTCTGATAATACAAACATCATACATTATCAAAGTATATATAGTCTAGAGAATAAGAGAATGCTACTGAACAATGGTATCTTGAAAGACCTAAAGAAAAATGTGAACCTATTCTATGCTTTCTAATGTACAAAGAAAAGAAATACAGGATTCAAAGAAGATGTACAGAGGAGTTTGGAGAGGGGGCATTATTTATATAAACATCTATACTAATGAGTAGAAGATATAGTTGATAAAAAATAAAATCAATTGACTTTTGAGGCAGGAAATCTTAGGACACTTGTTTTCAAAATGTGGTTTGCAGACCGGCAACATCAGAATTCTCTGGGCACTTGTTAGAGATGGAAATATTGAACCTCTGTCCCAGACCTGCTCAATCAAGAACACTGGGAATGGGCTTCTGAGTTTCAACCAACCATTTGTATTACTGAGTCCCACCAGTTTCTATCAGAATAACTATTCTTAACTCCAACTACAAATTAGAATACTGACCAATGCTCTTGCCCAAATCTATTGAGGTGTAATATCTATGATGTTGTCCACTTGTAACTTGACCGTGCAAACAGTAAAGAACTGATCATGTTTAAGATAACTGAACCATAGCTCAGCCCTCCTGGTTTATTCCACCTCTGTTATCACATATTTGGGATATGGTATTTTTCCATGAACTTTCTTCAGGCTATGCTTTCCAAGATTAACCTTTATATGACCTAAAAAGATATGATTGTGCTAAAGGAAAAATATACATTTAGTTGTAATTGCCTTGAAAAGTCCAGGATGAATGCTAAAAGAGAATAAGTATTATATCCTGTTCAGTATCAATTCTGGTTATTGGCTAACCTCAATAGCACTCTTCTTGAGTGGTGGCATCAGTTGGGGCATGAAAAATGCTGCAGTTACAAAGCACTTTGGGTTATGCCTTTTTCGATGTTGTTATAAAAGGATTTCATTGTCATTACTGCTAAGATTAATAGCAGCTTTTTACTCAAGTTGGCATCTCGCAATAGTTTGGTGAATGCCAACCTTCCCATTTCCAGAAAGTATCTCGTTCTACCAGCTGTGTCGCCTGTCATGGGATTCAGCAAGATGTCTTAGCCATCTGTTGGCATCCTGCAGGTAACCTCCTGCCACCAGATCTAGCGGCCTCGAGCGGACAAACAGAAAGCAGATTCTGAAATCTGCCCTCCATCTCGCAGCTTTCTCTGATGACCATTCTATTCTATGTCTGTCATATCAGCCTTATTCCACAACAAACGCCATCTCTCGCCTTTCCCAGAGTTAGCAACCAATCCCATTTGTCCTGGACTAAAAAGATGCCTGGAATATAGTAGTTTTCAGTATTAAAATTGGAATAGGCCCTGGCAAATGAAAAGAAATTAAAAACACTGCTTTCATCCTCTAAGTCTGACCTATTTTGTATTGGCAGAATTTTAGGCACAATCGTTCTCAGCATTTGGCATCTTTCAAAGTCATTTGGCGATTAAAATCTTACTAAGATTCAAGGGGCTGGTGCATAATCACCAGAGTTTATTATTTAGTAAAAAGGGTCCAAACAATACCCATTTGTCACAAGTAGTGGTGATGTTGCTGGTCCCCAATAAACACACTTTAAGTAGTTCAACTTTCTGAAACAGAGAAAATACAAATCCCTGCCTCCACCCCAGTATGAAGCTCTGTCTGGTCCTTTCATATAAATAAGTGCTACCCTAGGTAGGAAACAATGACACTAACATCAGTGATGCTCGGCCTAGTCCTGGGAATATTAGGCAAATATATATTAATGAATGCCTGTGTGTCCCACTAAAGCCCTATCTGTTTATTTGATAATGATTTCATCAATAATGACACGGCTCCAATTCCCCCATATAAGTTATACAAAAACAAAAAACTCACAGTTTCTTTGTTAAGTCTCTTCCAATGTCATCCCTTAAGATGCAAACTCACCAATACATATGTCTGTTGATGGTAAAGGCATAAAATGAAAAAAGAAAACAGGACTGGGAATATAGCTTAGTGTTGATGTTCTTCCTTAGTTGCTTGAGGTCCTAGATTCAAGTTGCAACATTAAAAAACAAACACACCTCTTGGGTGGCAAAGAACTTTTCTTTTCAATTCTGTGACCTTCTTTAAGGGTACGTTCCTAGAAGTGCAAGAGTTTCTGTAGTAAGTGATATTTAAGTTGCATCCTACAAAAATAAACGACAACTTTCTTTTTCAAGGGCGGTCACATAAGGCTGGGAACATGAAGATAGATTAGTGAGCCTGACCCTGAGTTCCTGTCTCCCACGGTTGTGTTCCAGGATCTTGGTGCTCACCTTCTAGCTCACAGCCAGAGCGCTCTCAGCCGGTACCCACTCACACCTTCACTCGCGTCAGATAGACCCTAACAATCATCCTATCCTTTCTGTTGCCTACCTGCAGCAAGCCTGCCTGGTCCATTACAAGGAAGCAGCCGTTTGCAGATACCTCACAGGCAGCAGACTGAGGCCCTACAGCCACTGCTCCTTAGTAATGGGCTTTTAGGAGACTGTGGGCTTAGCAGTTGCAGATACTACTGTTTACTAATGAAGACTTCACAGAATATTGTTCTTAGCTGTCTCCTGGGTCAGAGATAATCTTAAAACACCTCCAGCAGGTGCTTTTTAAGTATACCATCTGTCAACTTTGCAAACTGTTGCGAGTTTGTTCGTGACTTAACTTCATCCGTCTCAACAAACTTTTGAAATCTTATTGTAAATTTTTGTGAAATGCTCACTTTCTGGGGAATACACTTTAATATTCTTTCTAAGGCATGTTACAGTATCTGCCTATCAAGTAATCTACCTTCAAACCCCCTTATTCTAAGGGACCAAGAAAGCGGTGGACTTAAACCCAGGGCTTGCAGTGTGCAGCATGCTTAGAGGTGGCAAAAGGAAAGTGCATTCATTGTCACAGCCTTTCAGTGGACGTGGGATCAATAGGACATGGGTTCCATCTCACCTTCTGATATTCAACTACCTTCTGGCTGACCTCACATCCTATAGTCTTGCCATATCAAAAGAGAAAGAATCCTCCAGTAGTGGAATTTGTGAAAGTATATTCAATGATTATTTGAAGATATCTTGCTAAACATTCACATGTGTCGCTCATATAATTCTCATATTTCTTACCCCATTGAACAGTATAGTGTAAGGATTAAAATAATACAATCAATAAACTGGGTACCCTCCCATACCTGCTTTGATGCTTCATCTTGGCTGTCAATTTAATTGGATCTGGAATCAACTAAGAGATGTACATCTGTATAGATAAGCTATTCTCTGGTTTGGATTCAGTGAGGAGGGAAAAAGCCCTCCCACAGAGTGGGTGGTACTCTCCAGCAGCAGTCCCGTTTAAGATGGTCCCAAGGAAAAGCTGTTGCTTTTTACCTGTCCAGCTTCACTCCTTGCTGGTGAGAGCACCTACTTCACTGATGTTATTGTTGCTACCATCCTTTGCTAACATCAAAGCCAAGCTTCTTCAGCCTTTCAACACGAACTGAAGCCCACCCAGTCCAGGATTTCAGTGTCATCTTGAGATAACTGAAGCATCTAGCTCAAGAACAGAGCAATTACTGGGTCTCTTACCCTGACTAATACACCTGCAGTTTACTAGTGTTGCATCTTCAGCAAATTATTTCACCCCTCTGACCTCTAGTTTCCTCTTCTGTAGAATGAACGCATGGTACAAAGTTGTATAGCTATTGTGGAAATTCTACATAATAGACGTGCACGTAGTAGGCACATTAATAGGTTCCCAGCATAGATGAGTGCACAGTGTGACCACTATACCCACTTGGTGTGAGTTTTTCAAGTAGAAATGGAAATGGTTGAACATGATATTATATATTATCATTTTTCAGTTACTAGAGAAGGCTCTCGAGATTTAACTTGCCCATTCCCTAACTCTCTCTTAGCAAGGTCAGTGCCCAAGATTAGGTCCTCTCCATCTTTCTCTTAGGCCATGTCAGAAACTCTTAGCTTGTCCAGGCAGCTTGACTTTCCCCCTCTTTGAGCCATTATCTTTAAGAATATAACTAAGAAAATAAATTGATTTTATTTTTTTTACTTCCTAAAGAAAATACACCGATCCCCTATTCTTTAACATGATCTATAGTCCAGTATCAACTTTTCCCAAGAATCGTATTATGCCCTTTGCTCTCTAAAGCACCAGGCAACCTGTGCTTCAGCATACGTGAGCATTCTCACGGTCCACTCCTGCACCATGCACAGCTCAGCACGCTACCTTTACAGCAGTCATCCCTCCCATATCACTTCTTTTGCCTAGAGAACTTTCCTTTCCTTCAAAAGTCTTCTCAACCCTTTTCACCAGAAATCCAATTGTGGCTCAGCCAGATTAAATTACTCCTCTGCAGTAGCTCTCAGAATACATTGAATAAGTCACTATGATGTCCTCTAAATGACCAGGTCACAAGTCTCTCACCCAACTCATCAGAAGCAAGCATTAGTATCTGGCTATGAATTACTTACTCTGATCCGTATTTTCTTCTAAGCATTTAATATGTTATTTCACATTCACAGTTCTATAAGATAGTTATGTCACCTCCATTTTATTTAAAAAATTGAACTATTAAAGATAGATGGGTTAAAGATGTTGAGAAACTTGGCCAAGACTTAAAGCTATTAGTGACCAAGTCAGGATTCAAAATCAAACTGTCCCACTTGAGAGCACACAGTATCAGCTATCAGTATTGTACCATGCTCTACATCCATGTTTAAGCTCAGTACCTGGCAATGTTATAATGCTACATATAACAAATCATCTCCAAACATACTTTCTTAAAACCAAAAACATTCTCTCTCAGTTTCTCTGGGCCAGGGATTCAGCAACAGCTTTTTGGGGGGAGGTTGTCTGAAGGTCTCTTGGGAGACCACAGTCAAAATGTTTGACTTAGTTGTGGTCACCCGAATGCTGGGACTGAAGGACCTGCATGGTGTTTGAAGTGGACAGAAAGCCTACGGAGCCTCACCCATGAGCCTTGAGCTGCTTGAGTGCCCTCATGATGTGGTGATCGACTTCTCCCAGAGGGATAAATCCAAGAGAGCAAGGTTCAGTTACGATATCTTTTATGGCCCAGCCTCAGAACTCATACTCTGTTATGTTTATAAAATCCCACTGGGTACAAAGCTGAGCTTTCACTCACTGTGGGAAGGGGCTTCAGAGAGCTGTAGATACCAAGAAATAAGGAATACTCCAACTCCTAGAATGTTAAATGGGAACATGTTCTAGATCATGGCTTCTTCAGCTTTTCTACTCACAACTCCTTTACACCCAAGAAATTTTTATTTGATTTTGGCATATGCATATGTGTGCATATTTATGTATATTAATCAGGTATTTCCTGATAATAAATGATAAATGTATTATAAAAATAAATGTATTATAAAACAACTTTCTGGAATACACATATTTACCATGTATTAAAGATAAAAATCTGCATGCTAATGAGATGGATCTTTTTATTTATTTTTACGTAAGAATTAAATCTTGGATGAATATTTAATGCTGTGGGATATAAAGTATCTTCAGCATTTTCAGAGTTTTTAATTGTTTCTAAATATGTATTTATTTTATGTGTATGTCTTGCACCATATGCATGCAGGTACCTGTGGAGGCCTGCAGAGGCTTGGATTCCCCTGCAGCTGAAGTTAACATACATAACATACAAACCAAGTACATGTGAGCTGCAGGATTTGAATGTTGAAAAGTGAACCTGGGTCCTCTTCAAGTGTAACAAGTATTCTTAACTGCTTAGTCATATCTCCAGTCCCAATATTTATATATATACACATTCATCAATGCTGAGACTGCCACTTTGTATAAATATATACTACACAATGTTGGATTATATTCAGATCCATTTCAAAAATTATTAAGAATTCTACCTTATTCCTAAACCAAAATTCGTTTGCTGATTTTCTATATAACTCAAGTCAACCATTCACATAGAATGTGTGTATTGTATGCATGTGTTCAAGTGTGTGTGCTCATGTGTTGAAGTGTATGTGGAGGCCAGAGTTTGTCAATGAGGGTCTTCATGGATTGCTCTTCACTTTATTCTTTGAGACTGATTTTCTCACTGACCCATGGGGCTCATCTTAGGGGGCTATCAGTCTCCATCAATCATCCCTAGAAGTGGGGTTATAGATATGTGTCACCATGCCCACGTTTTACATGGGTACTGGAGATCTGAGATGAGGTCCTAATGATTGCACAGGAGGCCCTTTTCTGATTGATCCATCTTTCCAACCACTCAAAGTGCAATTTGTAGAATCTTTGGATACCAGTCAGACATTATCCATTGCACCATTAGCTTGGTGCTTCAAAAAGCAATGTTTTAAATCAGATTTTATAGAACACAGAACAATTCAAAGATATACTAACTTGATATCTGCTGAAGAATGCTAACAGGAAAACAGTAAAAATCCTTTATTTCCATAACTAAACTGTTCTGTTTCTGTAATATCAATACAACATAGGCAGTACTGTCAAAAATATCTTGGGCAAAATGTCCCTCAACTGAAGAATGGATAAGGAAAATGAGGTACATTTACACAATGGAGTACTACACAGCAGGAAAAAATGATGACATCTTGAAATTTGTGGGCAAATGGATGGATCTAGAAAACATCATATTGAGTGTGTAACCCTGACCCAGAAAGACAAATATCATATGTACTCACTCATAAGTGGCTTTTAGACATAAAGCAAAGAAAATTCAGCGTACAATTCACAATCCCAGAGAACCAAGACAACAAATAGGACCCTAAGAGATACATATAATCTACAGGGGAAGTAAAAAAACGACAAGATCCTCTGAATAAATTGGGACCATGAGAGAGTGTAGAAGGGGAGGGGAGAGAAAAGGAGGGTAGTAGAGAAAAATATAATAGCTCAAAAAAACAATAAAAATATCTTGGGCTTATTTTACACTTGATTGGGAATTTTTTGTCAGTGTTCAGAAATCTACTAGTCCACAGTTTTGAAACATGTTCAGATACACAGGTTACAGGTAAATTGTGTTCTAGATAATGATAAATTGGTGTTGATCACTGACATGTCTCCATAGGTCCATAATTTTGGAACGCTGTTCCCAAATTCTAGATGTTTGCCCTGTTTACTCATGTCTCCAAATGGAGCATCAAATGAATTCAAGACTTTAATTCCATTAAATCCAAGTACAAGTCATGGGTGAATATCTACTAACTTGGCTTCCATTCTATGGTTTTAGGCTGAGCCAACAAAGAATGAGAAATTCTCATAGTCTGAAAGAGTTATGTCTGTAACAGGAAAACAAAGCTGTTTGGTTTCAGGATTAACTCTATGGTCTGCTGCCAGTATAAGCCCAAGCTCCAGACAAAGGTTTATTATCTTCTTTAGCACAATATCTGTAATTAAACTGGAGCAACCAAATCTCTTAGATATAAGAGTAAAGATAATAAAAGTGTTGGGTTTAGCCCTCAGGCCATGCTTGTTTTCAAGCCAAGGTTGAATTTGCTTAAAATAATTATTTAATATTGTAGTGGCATTTCAATTGCATTTTAATAAATAAAACTTGCCTGGGGAGCGGGAAAGTAAAACAGCTACACTGGCCAGCCTTATAGACCAGGGAGCTATGACTTGCACCTTTAATCCCAGTAGCCACACTAGTTTGCCATAGAAACCGGCAGGTGTGTGTCTTTAATCCTAGTGGTGCATGTCTTTGATCCCAGAACTAGAGAGGATTATAAAATGGGAGAAAACAGGTCTCAGGCACAGTTTCACTCTGAGATTTCTGGAGGCCAGATCACCGTTTTGAACCGAGTTCAAGGTAAGAGCCATTGGCTGCCTGCTTTGCTTTTTGGATATTCAGGTTGAACCCCAATTGCTCTGAGTTTTTAAATCATGCTTCAGCTGGTTTCAGATATACAAACATACAAACCAAATACTGGAATGGGGCATATTACAAATTCACAGTGACATGAATACATATAACTACCAATTTAAATGTCATTAGAACTGGTGACAGCTCTTTCCTACAATGCCCAATACAACCTGTGTAAATCACTAAGACTTCACACCACCCTCCATGTCAGAAGACGTGGATACTTAGCTTGACAAGGACAGAAAATGAGCTTTAACCACTTAGCAAAAATAATTGAACATCAAAAGATGGCCCCAACTTCATGGTTCTGCACAAAACCATGGATTGGGAATGAATAACAACTCTATAGGTTTTCCTATTTGCTACTCAAATCTTTACTGCATAAAGCAGCAGACTTAGTGGCATAAATCAGAAAATGATAATGAGGCATGAAGGAAATTCTCATAAATCACGTTACTAAGTATAGTTACATTGTAGATGTGGAACCCAATTAAACAGATGGCCACATGCTGTCAGAATTAGCCCCTAATCAATAAAGATGTTCACTTTAGGAAATCACCTCAATTTTTCATTTCTTCAGTGAAGCACAGAGGAGGCAGTTGGGAGGGGATGGGGGAGTCCCAGGAAAGCCAGGGGGGAAATGTGTAAGGAGAAATTCCACCTGTCTTAATTTGTAGTCCAGAAAATCAGAAATGAAGGAGGGTGGGGGAAAAGTCACCCAAAGGATTCCTTGTCATCTTGCCTGGTAATGTAATTTACAATGAGAGCAGGCACTGGTCATTAGGAAAATAGAAACAGCTTGAATCTCTTAATTAAAATACTGCTTCAAATTGTTCATTTTAAAACCCCTCTGCCCATGAGCTTTCTAGAACCCATTGGGTTACCCTGAAATGGCTACTTCTTCAGGAAAATTCTGATGGGGTCAGCCCTTCCTAGACAAGACAAAGGCAGTGGGCAACCCTTGAGACAGAACTACTATTAGATGCGCTTAACTCTCCAAAAGCACAGTAAGCTCCTTTAGTGACATTTGAGAGAAATGGAAACACCAGTGAAGGGACAATTTCATCACCCTCTTCTTGCATAAGAGCTGACCTATTACACACGCTAGACTGGTAGCAATTAAATCTGAAATACCAAAGGTTGATGAAAGTGGGGAACAAAAGGAATACTATTGGAATTTAGAATGCCCACGTTAAAAAGCATCTGGCAATACCTGGTTGAGAACTTGCAGACTCTCCCTGCAAGGAGTTCTGCCCCCAAGGAATATCAGCCTGACTGGCTTCAGAAGACTACGCACAAGAATAGCAGAGAAGCACCATTCCAAGGAGTGAATATTTGCAATGGTGGAAGATATAGAGGGTATTATCAGCATAACAGATTGTCTGAGTATATGTATGGTCAGAGAAATGAATACTACACAGCAATATATAGTGAAATCGGGAAAAATACTGCCATACACTCCACGCATATACCCAAAAAAAGAATGGGGCTGGAGAGATGGCTCAGTAGTGAAGATCATTGGCTGCTCTTCCAGAGGATCCAGTTTAGATACCTAGCCCCCAATTGGCAGTTCACAACTTGGTGTAACTCTAATACTAGGGAATCTGATGGCCTTTTCTTGCCCTTGCAGGTGCCAACCAAACATATGGGCACAGGCACACATGTAGTCCGACATCTACTTAATATACTGATTGGAAAACCACAATTTCTGAAGATTATTTACAGTATGATAAACTTTTATTATGTTGAAAACAATATCAGATAGGGGTACCTACATAAATTGCTAATATTTTAGTATTTAGAAGATAAACATGGCCTAGCACAGTGGTGCATGCTTTTATCCCAGTACTTGAGGGAAGGGGAATCTCTGTGAGTTTCAGGCCAGCATGGTCTACATAGCAAGTTCCATGGCAGCCGAAGTTATATGTGAGACCCCCCCAAAGAAAGAGAGACATAAAATGTAGCATGTTGGTTACCTCTGTGGTGACGAGGAGAGTAGGTCAGGGAGGCGGACTGGCAGCTCAGGTGACACTGGTAAGATTTCCGCTCTTCACTGAGTCGCACTTTATTGAAACTTGTTGATTTTCCATCCTCCCAGATGCTTTCTAACTTAACATGGGCCAGCATAGTACACAGATTCTCTTGAATGCAGCAAATATTGCATAGTAAAAGATGTCCCATTAAACTTTAATGTCACTTCAGAACCCTGAAGACAGGCTTGGAGGAAGTCCCTTGATCTCGCTGTCCCTCTTTCCAGTGTGGCCATGTTAAACAGATTATTTTCTGCTTACCAACATATTCCAAGTAGACTTGTGGACTAGTGGCTAAATCTGGCTTAGGACACGGGTTGTGAAACCCCAAATTCATTGATAATATAGTAACCACAAAGGGACAAAAGACACATTTGGGGGATATCTGCCACCCCAGTAAGCTGACCTCAAAAGGAGAGGAAAGAAGAAAGATCCCAGCCATGACTGGAGTCATTTTACTCTGAGAATATTTTTCCATCTTTCCACTTCACCTGCCATCAGCTGCCCTTTGCTTCTACTTGCTCGAGCAGAAAAATGAGTATTTGGACATTGTTTTGGCTTCTCAAAGAAATTTGACCCTTGCAGCTATGAGGAAGTTGGGAGGAGAAGAGACAGACTGACAGAGAGAGAGAGACAGAGACAGAGAGACAGAGAGAGAACTGAAACAATATTTTTGAGATGCTAGGATGTTACTGACAGGTAGTGCAGAACAGACTTCCGGATTCCTCCAAAGCTGTTCTGCCAGAAGAACAACATTCGTCCTTTAAGCTCAACACACTTCTTTCTGAAGTCTTCCTGACCAGGATGGCCTGACTTGTGCCCCTCTAAGACATGACACCTGTGACAACCTTGCCTCTGCTTTATTAATCATATCAAGATACCAGAACCCTCCAAACTGGTATAGAGACTACTTCAAGTGAAAAGATGAGCTGCAGGAGAAAGAATTGTACCTGAGCTTCCCTTGTCTGCTAAGAATGAAAAGCAGGATACTGCAAAACGCCCTAGCAAGGTAATCTTAAGGTTACACTCGAACAATCTGAAAAATGATTGGGTAAATAAGGTGCCAGACATCTTTGTCCTTCCTACAGTAACCATACAAACTTTACTGCCAACTCATCTGGGGACAACTGCTCATGCAATACAATGTTCTTCTATTAAAGTGTTCTGTTAAAATAAACAATCTGGATCAGTGGAATGGTTCAGTAGATAAAGGGGCTTGCTGCCAAACCTCATAACCTGAGTTCAGCCCCCAAAATCCATGATGTAGAAGGAGGAAACTGTTTCCAGAAGCTGTCCTCTCACTTCTGAACATATTCCATGGCATGCCCCACCACACACAGAAATAAAAAATAATACTAAAACTAATAGAAATGAATAGTCTAATCAGTATTCTACTTCTCAATGGACATTTTCTACATAATGTAATTAGATAAGTGCTATAAATTTTAATTGTAATTGATAGCTCAATATCTTAAGCCTCCATGTAACATATGCAGCTTGGTAGTCAACTTGGAACTTTGGACCCTAAGAAAGCAACAACAATATTTTCAGCATAATTAATATTTACATACTAAGGAGTGACACTCAAAATATTTAACAACTTCTTTGGTTATATTAATTAATGTAGAATCAAAATTTAACACCATCTGCTTGGTTTCCATCTGTAGGACTCTCAAGACAGTCCTACAGATTACCATTCCCAACAGTAGACGCAGGAGGGCGACTCTAGAAGCAAGCTCAATCCTCCAATGGCATGTGAGGCCACAGAGTCCTATAAGGTACAGATCTAACTTGGATGAGCTACGACATATGGGGCTGACTGGACATGGGACAGGCCTGATACCTCATTGAGAAGAGATCTTTCACTTGAGGAAATTTCTAGGGGGAAAAAAGGCCAATGTCTTGAGAGAAGTATATGTGTCCCCTGTGTTCTAGAAGCAGAAAGGAAGCCAGTGTGGCTACACATGAAAAGAGATGGGAGTGGAGTTGGTAAAGGTGGAGGAACGACAAACACTGGGCTGGCAACGGAGCTCAACAGGCATTATGCTTGCCTAGCATGCACTAGGCCCTGGGTTCGAGCACTAACACCTCACATGCCTCCCGTGGTGACACACATGCAACAGCAGCACTCGGGAGGTGGGGGCAGAAGCATCAGAAGATCAAGGTCAATCCTTACCTACACAGGTTGCTTGAGGCTAGCCTGGGACACATGAGACCCTATTAGGCAGGGGGGAAAGGCATGTTTCTAGGTCATTGCAAGTAATCACTTTTAAGCTAAGTAAGATAAGATGTGGATAAAAGGATTTGTAGACAGGGTGACATGATCTAACCAACCATAAAGAGAACAGCTTGGAGGAGCGGAGGACAGAAGCAAGAAGGCCAAGGGAGGCTCTTCTTAACATCCAGCAAGAAAACAGGGAATCTCAGAAATACCACATCCTGCGTTCACCAATGTAGAAATGCTATTGGAAGTACATATATCATCACTAGAAGAGCGAACAAAGGTGGAGAATAGGGCAAATAGAATAGGAACCAGAACTGAGCACTACGACATCATGGTGGAGAGGTGAAGGACATAAGGGAAAGCAAAAGGAGTTTGACTTGGAGCAGTCAATTCTCCCCACAAGAGCTCACACCACCAACCTGAATTTGATGTCTTCCCTCTTCCTAAATAACTTTTACTACAAATGGATATGACTGTAAACGACATAAAGGATTATTCTGCATTTATTAACGAGGTCTCGTACTCCGTATATTTTCTCCAGTTACTGATTTGCTATACAACCTAATTAGTGAAACTCATCTGTTAGTAGGCGTCACAGCAGGCCATCTAACTTTCACTTTTGCATGCTCTTCCCTTACATGAATGTGCCACATTAGTTCGTTTCCATGTACAAGGACACAGAAGCAATTTCCCTTTCCTGCTGCCATCTGTGACCCTGCCACGAATATTCTCACATGGGCTTCCTTTTCCCTTCCTTTGGGTTCTGTTGGGAAGGTTTCTCAAACTTTAGCATTCAGTAGAAACAGTTGGAAATTTTATTAAAACCAGTTTCTAAACCCAGCATTCAAAGATTTTGTATAAGCTAGAGCCTGAGAAGTTGCATTTCTGACAAGCTCCCCCAGGGTGCTTTTGTTCATGGTCCAAAAATGACACTAAGAATCAATATCCTGGAATAGACCAGGCATGAAGAAGGAAGTCACAGATGTGCAGGCACCTCTCTGGCTTTTCTACATGTTGTCAACTTGCCTTGCAATGTGGGTGGCCTAATTTATGTTTACATCAGTGGCAGGATCTTTAAGACCAATTCTGGATGCTGTCAGATTTTTAATTTTTGCCATACTAGACTTCAATAATTTAAAAAAATGAATCACAGAATTGGTTCTGGCTTTAGTTCTGATGTTGTGATAAAACATTATTATCAAAAGCAACATTGGGGAGGATGTTTGGTTTACAATTCCAGACCATGATCCATCATTGAGGGAAAGCAAGACAGGAACTTGAAGGTAGGTCTGATTGTCATTCCACACAGGATTACCTCTGACAAAGGAACTCACTTCACAGCTAATGAAGTACAACAGATACCACGGAAGGTGCTGCTTGCTAGCTGACTTCAAAGAAGGCTTACTAGCAAGCTTGAAGACTGCTAACTTTCAAATGGTGCTCAGGACCTCCTGACTAGGAATGGTGCTTCTCAAACTGGGCTGCCCCCCACACACACACACACGTGCGTGAGTGTGTGTGTGTGCATGTGTATGTGTGTCTGTGTAAATAATCAAGACAATCACCCGCAGGCCAATCTGATCTAAGAGATTTCTTAATGGAGACTATCATCTTAGATGATGTAAGCTTTTTCAAGTTGACACTTAAAACTAACTAGAACAGCATATATAATTACACATACCCAACACACAGAAATAGACATTACATCCTAAAGCTAATCAGAATACATTCAAGCTTCTTTATTCCATAGAAATTACTCCCAGTTAACTGCCATTTTCCCTATCAAGCAAAGATGGTGTGGACAAGACCATCAAAATAATTATGAAAGGAAAAAGAATGTGTGCTCTTTTTAATGAAGAACTTCACTGTGGTTCTGTTTGTTATAGTTTGAAAAGCCAATGATGATATGAATTTTTTATGGACTACTAAGGAGAAAGGAAGTGAATGACCTATACAATGAAAACACTGAAGAAACTGAAGAAAACACTAGGAGATGGAAAAATATTCAAATATTGGAAAAATTAATATTGTGAAGATAGCCAACCTACCAAAAGCAAACCACACGATAAAAGCCACCGCCATCAAGAATCTAGTACTCACGTATCTGGTTAGTGGATGCACTGTAAAAGGCATTGACTGTTGTCGGATTTGTAAACCACCTGCAGAAAGAAAGACAAATGCCACAGGTAGCCATCAGTATCCAAATAGAAAACCAGTAAATGTAAAACAACACAATATTGCTGCAAGGGAAAATTTTTGTCTTATTTATGGCTCCTAGTCCATTGAATGAACAATTTTATCAGAAAGTAAGCACAGTTTGGCATGAATATGTTAGCAGGGCTGGAGAAATGTCTCAGTTTAAACACACTGGCTGCTCTTCCAGAGGGCCCAGGTTCAATTCCCCGTACCCACATGGAAGCTAACAACTGTCTGTAACTGCAGTTCCAGGGAATCTACGGTGCACAGACATTCATCCAGGCAAAACACACACACACATACACACACATATATTATCTCTTTTAAAAAAGAATACTAGCAAGCCTGGATTTTCACTGACAACAAAAATGATTAATTAATTGATTGATTAATTAACTAATTTTATTTTTTTAATTAACTAATTTTAAAAATGCAACATGAGTGCATCTGAAAATCCTTTAACAAGAAGTTTACAATCAGAGGTGCTCCCTCGAAAAATCAAAACACACAGTAGCAAGCTGATGCTTGTCAGGTTCTGTTCAGATGATCCAGGCAACAACCACCTTTCTGGCCTGTATCACCCCTGACCTGCTATGAAACTGTTGCTGCCACAGGGTCCGCCTGCTCCCGTGAAAAGTTTAGTGATTTAAGTTGCAAGTGCCTGAACTATCTCTATAACCAGCTGAGTTTTGAGGAATCCATCACCAATCTTTCCGGGGTTTGCTTTCAGCTGTAACGTGAAGGTGTTGGGCTGGTAGGATGGTGCTTGCCCTGAGATCCCGAAGAACTGAGTCTCTAGTTACCTAGAGCAGAATATAGCACTTTCTTCAGTAAAAAATCAGAGTGTAAATGCTTCAGGCTTTACAGATGAAGAAGCAAAACTAAAGATAGTATACAGATAGGAAATACTAAACTTTCTACAATGATTAATAAAATTAAAATATAATAATAACTATCATCTTTATTCATCAAAATGACAAAATTCTTTTGAGGGGGAATATTTCAACTAACTGGTTAAACTTATGGCTTATCAACATCAGACAAATTACAACTTTTTATCTGTAAATACCATTCTTGGTTCATGGGCTAAGTGACACAGCCAGGTGGTATCTAGCTCAGTCACTGCCTTTTATAATTAAACACGGGCAATGCCTTTTAAGCTGAATTGCTTAAAAATAAACTTGGACAGGACTGAGTGTCTAGCTTAGTGATATAAGGCATGCTTAGCATTCATGAGCTCTGGGTTCCAACCCCAGCATGAAAAAAGAAACATAAATCCCTTTTCAAACAAAGGTTTTATTCTTCTATGCCTAATAGAAAACCATCAGAGCAATAAATTAATGTATAACAGTCTTAAAAAAACCTTGTAGGTACTCAACTCTTGATTCTTATTGGTCCTCTCTTATCTTCTTCCTTGCGGAAAAGCCTATGACTATGTCATCCAATCCTCGTGATTATTAGCTAGCAGACACTAAGCATTTTGCTAGGTTCTAACTTTATCATTATAGCCCGTCTGCATATAAGGACAATGAAATTGAGAAGCATTGCACACTTGTGCAAAGACTGGTCTTTCAGATTTGAACGTAATTCTATTAGGCCTTGCATTATTCTAGAGACAGTAACAGAAATCAAGAGAGTATCTTGTCTTTTGTCCAATCAACGTAAGATAAGTGGTTCAATTAGACCCTGGTGCTTATCAAAAAAAAAAGGTTACTGACTGGTCTATTTTCTTGAGGAAACAAATACGGGAGAAAGTATCTTTGTTGACCCCAAGTTTCTGTCTGTAGTGAGTAGAATTATGGCCACATCCTAATCCCTGGGATCCTGCCATTGCACAACAAAAAGAACTTTGCAGATGTAATTAAGGTTAAGGATCTAAAAATAAGGATTATTTTACCTGGATTATCCAGGTAGGTTTATCTAATTCCATCAGCCCTCAAGAGCAGGCAACCTTTTCCAGCTAGAATCAAATAGATTCAACAGAGGATTGGAGGTCGGAAAAGATACTTGCACACAGGAAGTCAGGCAGATGGGAAGGGTGAGAAGAATTTCACACACTGCTACTGGCTCTTAGAAGAAGAGGCCATATTCTAAGAATTCAGACCTTCAGGCCTGCAACCACAGGAAGTGGATTCAGCCATAATATATACATGTGATAATTGCAATAATATATGTTCCTACAGACTCCCCCTTCTCTTCCCCTCATTTCTCACTCTGCTTGTTCATATAAAAGTAAATATTCAAATTATTAGGGTGAGAACCATACATTGACCTGTTCCTAAAAGCTGATAGGCAAATTCACACACACACACACACACACACACACACACACACACACACACACACAAAGAAACAAACAACCACTGTCTGGGGCCATTTCAGAGAGACTTCTAAAGCTTCAGCAAGAATTGATAAAACATCCTACCTCACACATATGACCTCATTCCTGACCCCTATCCAACCCTCTGAGTTGTTATTGATTCTTTGGACCATTTGGAGCCTTAATTGTCCCTGGAGCTGATATTAAGTATCTGCACCAGCAGGTCTTATCAGTTGTTGATGCTTTTATTTCTTCTGCGTATTCAGGGACCGTGCCAATCCAGCTGTGAAACATTTTGTACATCTCCTTTATTATATCCAAGTTTGTTATATATTTAGTTTTACTGTTCTCCGATGCAAACTTTCAATATCTGTTTACAAAATAGTTTATTCACCCACTAAGATATGGAATCCAAATTCCTTTCCTCTTTATTATAGATTAGTCTTGCTGACTCTCTGCTAAAGAATGAGATGTGATGAAGCTTGAAAGAAGCGGGTAGAGTGCTGGCCTAGCATTCAGGAAGCGCTCAGTCCCATTCCCAGCACTGCACAGACTGGCTGTGATGGCATGCACTTATAACCTAAGCACTCAGAAGGTGAATAATCCTCAGCTACATATAAAGTTTGATGTCAGTCTATGACATGAGACCCTATCTCTGATAGATAAATAAACTAATAGAGTAATATTTTATATAAAAAACGAAATTAAATGGTACTTGGTGACTTCCAAGGGCAATACACTGATGCACACAAGAACAGCCTCTTCTTATTTCTCTCCCATCTCTCAAGAAACTGGCTATTCAACTTTGTTCATCAACTAACATTCTGTTAAGACGTTTTACACACAAAGGGGCCATTCATAGGTGTTCTAGCCAATGAGCACCAATGAGTAGGAATGTAAGAAAGGGAACCCAGTAACTATCTTACTATGACTACATTAAAGACTATGAGCAATAGCCACAGAGCTAAGCCTAATGACCACACCTAGAATCAGAATATGCAAAAGTCAAATGATTAGTGTTCCTATGAGCACCTAACTGGGGCATGGGGGGGGCAGTTATACAACCACAAATAAGTAGAATGTGGAAAAGTTGACTCTCCACAGATTAAGCCCTACCTAACAGGCTGAAGTTTCCCAGTTTTATTTGCCAATATGATGGATCTTAAAAATTATTAAGTTAGAATTCCTTAAAGCCAAGCATATAAACACTAATTCTTTTAAATGCTCACACTTGTCAAAGTTGGCTATCTCTTCACCAGCATGGCCCTGAAGGCCTTCCAGTTTGTAGGGCTGATCTCCTAGGATGATTTATGAGATAAAACCACCGTCCAAATGTCATGTTCTGAGCAGAAGGTCACTAAATATATTGTTAAATATACATCCATTTTAAGAAGCAAAAATATCAGCTCTAGATTCTTCTTACTGTCTTTGGGGTGCTCCTGCAGTCTGTATTTGTGAAAAACCTAATAAATAAAATAGAGGAGAGAAGTCTAATATAAACTTCAAATCACAAAACTTCTAGGACAGAGACACAGTTAAAAGGAATATAATACCAAGCTGTGAGCATCTGAGAGGAACACACTGATACTCTGATTTCCTTTGAGCACCTCATATAAATAAATATCAGGCTAAAATTTCACGTTTCACTAGTCAACCCTTAAAGGTAGTTAGGGAGTATGAAATGACAAAGAAAATCACTGGATATATGGTACATTCCTACCATAAGCTACAGGTAATATTACTCTCATTCAGTGTTATACAGAATGTTTTTGCAAACAAAATTTCAGGACAAGATTGTAATTTGTGTAGATGTTTAATGTGGTTTTTGCAAAGTTTTTTTTTTTCGAGAGTTAGAGACAAGAACCAAGACATGTTTTGTCACAGTAGAATGAGAGGGAGTTAATAAGGGAGCTGGCTTAGAATCATCTGTCAAAAAAGAGGATCCTGAGGGAAAGAAATTACTTTTGACTCAAGCCAAGCAGTAAAGTAAATCATCTATTTTTTAAGCAAACTGATGAAGTGACAATTCTGAGAACCAATCCCTAAATATGTACCTTCAGGGATGACCGCCCAATTAATTTCATTCTTGCTGACATTTCCCATTGCCTTAGAAACTTCTTAATGCATATTAGTGCAGCTAAAATGGATTTCATGAGAAAAAAAAAGACGATAAAGGGTATTTATCTCCCAGCCCCACAAAGAAGCAAAATGTTATTTCAGAGCTTTTTGGAACGAGAATCATGATGTGCTCTGTTCAAAGTAAACTAGTACAGAGGAGCTACTCCAACATCCTCCTCACTCGATTGACTCATGAATTTTCAGAACTAAAAGATGTCAATTAAAGTCCATGGGCTTCACAAAGCTAAAATTCCCTGCAATGTTTAAAATGGACCAGACAGACATTTCCTTTAAAAGAAAAATTGACAGCCATGGAAACAGGACCTTAAACTTCATAACATTCTTTTCTCTGAAATAGACATATAAATATACATTACAAGTATTACTCTGCTATTTATTCTTAAATAATGTTTCCCAAACATTGATCAAGTTACTACCTTTGTGAAGCAGAACAGATAGAGCACTGTGTGTGTGTCTACAGGGCTGGGGAAAATGCAGCTGTACTTGACACACACACACACACACACACACACACACAACACACACATTTTCTTATTATTCCCTAAATTATAAAGTGTACCAACAGTTTACAGTGTGTTAGTGTGATAATTTGAATGATATGCCCCCCATAAGTCTCAGGTATTCGAATACACGGTCTTCATTGATGGCTATTTGAGTAGGTTAGGAGGTGTGCTCTTGCTGGAGGAAGTATATCATCAGGGGCCAGCTTTGAGGTTTCATAAGACTTATACCATTTCAAATTAGCTCTCTTTGCTTCCCATTTGCTTAAGATGTGAACTCTCATTTCTGCTTCAGCAAATAGAACTGCTACTTGTGGCCAGGCTGCCCTGTCACAGTGGACTCTTATTCCTCTGTAACCATAAGCCTTGGTCATAGTGTTTTAGCACAGCAATAGAAAAAATGCAATTAAGACTATTAGGCATTTTACATAAAGATGATTCAACTTACATAAATAGAAGTACAGGTTACATGCAAAGACTGCACCATTTTGTATAAGACACTTAAGTGTCCTCACATTTTGTTGTCTTCCAGATGTCCGAGATCCAATGCCTCATGAATATAGGGAAATTCATGGCAGTTATTTTCATTGACAAGGGTGAGGGTGGAACTATACAAATTAATGTCACCAAGAATTTTCCCAAGGTATGAATAAAATGTTGTTAAGACTTGTTAAGACCTAGATGACTCCACATAGGAGCCTTACCCTCTCTGAAGAGTGGATAGGGGTGACAGGAAGTGGGGGTAGTGGGAGGAGGGGAGGGAGGAGGAAATATGGTTGACATATAAAATGAATTTAAAAACTTAAAAAAATAATAGCTAAGACCATCAGAATCTGACAGCTCATCAGTATTTTAGGATAATATTAAAGATGGTCCATTTAGTAATTTTTCTACTAGTAACCTAAACCTTGCCACATGACCAAATAAATAACATTTTGAAATTGAAAAATAAAGCTGGCAGCGTCTCCAATATAGAGATGGCTCAGCTAGCAAAGTGCTTGCTTTGTAAGTATGAGTATTTAAGTTTAGATTTCCAATATCCATGTAAAAAGCCAGACATGGCGGCACACATCTACAATCCCAGCAGTGTGGAGATAGGAAGATATCTGGGCTTGCTATCCAGCTGTTCTAACTGCCAGGTTCAGTAAAATACTCTGTCACAAGATAGATAGGTAGGTAGGTAGATAGATAGATAGATAGATAGATAGATAGATAGATAGATAGATGTAGATTGATAGACAGGAGACAGGGTGGGAAGCTATGGGTGAAGATACCCATCATTTGATTCTGGACTCCATACACACAGGTACACCTACAAACACATGTATCTCTCTCTCTCTCTCTCTCTCTCTCTCTCTCTCTCTCTCTCTCACACACACACACACACACACACACACAAAGAATTTTTAAAGTTTGAATTAAAGGTCCCTTCTGCATAGCATTTAACCTTTCCACCCAACCAGATCTCCCACATCCTTCCCTAGGGTTTAGCTCTTGGAGTCCCACTGTCCCTTCCCATACATGCCTTCTCTTCAATCTGTCCAGATCTAGTTCAGTTCCCATGTCCAGTGTCCTGGCTTTGTCTGGCCATCAGTGCCTGTGGAGTAACCAACTTCTAAACTTCCTACAGGACCTGTCCTACGTTCCATCACCCACAGATCTTTTCTGCACAATATCCACACTCTCCACTCACCCAGATCTCCCACATTCTTCTACAGGGTCTAGTCTGGTGGGTCTACCTGATCTTCCCATCCACACATGGTCGCCAACACACCAGAACTACCCTTGAGTCCCATATTCAGTGCCATAACCTAGCCTGGATTCAACTGCCTGCACCACAAATGATGCCTAAGCTCCTGCCACGGCCCTCCCTACTTGTCCCCACAACCCACTGGCCCCTTCCATGCTCCACTGAACCTTTCAATACAGACAGATAGATCTACCTCCACACTCAAAGTTTGAACCAGCACATACATCTTTGCATACAAGACCAGTACCCTCTGTCTACCTGACATCATTCTGTTCAAGCCATTACCAACATCTAGAAGCAAACCACCTATGCACCTACCTTCTACCTCAACCTGCTCAGTCAATAACAGACCCAAAACTAAGAAACCAGTCCACATTACCAGATATCATTGTAAAAGTGCCAACAATATGGAAAATCAAGCCAGTATCTTCCCCTCAAAATATACCAGTCTTATAGAAATTCTCGACTTTGAGAATTAACTAGATGAACCCCAAGACATAGAGTTTAAAAGAATAATCATAACCTCCATCAAATAATTCAAGAAATTGAAAGAAGGTAAAAAGACACAGTTTACTGATATTAAGAAAAAATCAAAGAAGAATAAACACTTGAGCGATGCCCAAGAAAACACAAAGAGAAGGCTAACGGAAATAATGAAGAAAATCCAAGATTTGAGACTGGAATCCAATCAGAAGATAGAAACATTGCAGACAAGATAAAATGGTAATGAAACTGAAGAACTCAGTAACTCAACTAGGAAACTCACTGGCAAGCCTTACAGGTAGAATGAATAAAACGGATGACAGAATATCAGGACTTGAAGATAGAGTAGAAGATCTAGACCATCTAGACCAAATAAGCAAGGAATATTTAGAAAATTAACACACAAGAAATGTGGTACACCATGAAAAAATACCTTAAAATTATAAGCAAAAATGACAGGGAAGATTCCCAAGTCAATGGCATTGAACAAAATTCAGCAAGATCATAGAAGAAAATTTCCTAAGACTAAGGAAAGACACACCCATAGGATAAAAAAAACACACAGAGCACCAAGTAGACGATACCTGAAAAGAAGATATTCAAAGCATGGCATAGTTAAAACACTAACTATACAAAACAAAGAAAGTGTATTGAAAGCTGCAAGAAAACAAATACAAGTTACAAATGGAGAAAAACCCACCAAAATAACAGCCAATTTCTCAACAAAAATTTTGAAAGCCAGAAGAATATGGAGAAATATGTTCCAAGTCCAAAAAGATGATGGCAGCCAGCCTAGACTAATATTCCCAGCAAAATTATCCACCATATCTGAATGAGAATGAAACATGATTCGGGATATAAACAACCTTAAATTTTTATAGTAAATAAAACATACCTAAAGAAAATACAGAAAGCAAAATTTTAGGTTGAAGAAAGAAATGAGCATGATAGAGACTGTGGAACAAAATAAAAAGCCATAATTATTAAAATACAAAGTACCACTGAGAACACAGAGAATATGAAAAATCAACAATATAATGACTACAATTAACACATGTATTTCAATAATAACTTTAAATGTCAATGGCCTCTATTCTGTAATTAAAAGACAGAGACTGACTGAATGGATAAAGAAACAAAATCCATCTACTTACTGTCTACAAGAAACACACCTTAACTTTAAAAGGATGAACAAAAATACTCTAATCAAATGGAACCAGGAAGCAATAAGACATCATTATCTTAATATCTGCCAAAAAAAGACTTCAAACTAAAAGTAATTCAAAGAGATTTTTTTTAAAAGACAGTTTATTATAAGGGAAACAGTTAACCAAGAAAACATTGCTATCCTAAATATATATGTACCAAACTCAGGCGTGTACAATTTCATTAAAATTATCTATTACTGGAATTAAAGACATAGATAAACATCAATCCATTAATAGTAGGTGATTTCAACACCCTAATTTGAACAATAAGTAAGTCATCTGAAGAAAAATAAACAAAGAAACTTCAGAACTAATTGGTTTCATACATCAAAATAAGTATAGTCTTTATCCCTTTTTCATCAAGAAAACTTTGTAAAAGATGAAGAACACTACAGAAAATCAGAACCAATCAAAATGCAGAGTTGTGGAACCCAATCACAATGTATACATCTATGACATGCTTCCTACACCTGAGCTCAGGGAACACTGCAGAAGAGGAGACAGAAAGATTATGGGAACGAGGGGATTGGGTAGTTTGCTGTAAGTCTGTGCCTCCTAGTACAGAAACTAAAATCTCATCAACACGACTGCCTAAACATGACCTGAACATGGATTGGGTAGTTTGCTGTAAGTCTGTGCCTCCTATTACAGAAACTAAAATCTCATCAACACGACTGCCTAAACATGACCTGAACATGGCCTGAACCAGGACGACACCAAACATGCCAAGGTGAAAGGGGAAAAGACCATGAGGCCTCAACCTGCACAAATAACTATAGGCAGCTAAGGAATGATAACAGTTTTAGGCAGAAATAAGTCTTTCCCAGAGGAGAGCACACCAATTGGTTATTCAATACCAAACGGTCAGCCCTGAAAACATCCATACAAGTAATATACAAAGTGAGTAGGTTATATTCAAGAATATAGATGTATATTCGTATACATGTATGTATGTAACAACAATTCATGAAAAAGAGAGCAGGAATTTTAAAGAGAACAAGGGCAGGAATGTGGTAGGACTTGGAGTGGGAAAATGATGTAATTATATTATAATTTCAAATATAAAAATTTTTTTAAAAGTTTGAACAGTTATTAATTAGATTTAAAAGGTCAGGATGACTTGCCTAGACCTATGATTATGCTACTACATGAAGATAGTCATAGAGATATTGAAAATTCTTTGCTGAAGTCACCAGCTTTGAGTCATCAGATTTTACAGCCTTAAATCTAGAATGCTTATGAATAATTTAGATTGAGAATGGAATGGAATAGACAAGCTGAAAATTAGTATGAGAAGAGTGAGAGCCAAGGACAGTGGAGTAATTGGTTATAGATTATCATCTGCGATTAGCAAGGAGTTGTAAAACCAGCTGTCATTTTCCTTTGTACTTTTGACTAAAGTCAGGAATACATAAAGGACTGGTTAAGCTTTAGGCTTCCTCCTTAAAGTTAACAACTGAAAAAACAATTGTACATCTGTATTCCATGGAAGTCTGCCAGACAGAGTCAAGACTGGGCATATAAGAACATCAAAAGGAGATGGTGATATCCACAGCTTGAAGGAAGAAAGGATACAAGGGTCTAGTGTTTCTGGAAACCAGAAGAAAGAAGGGTGTTGAACAGAAACAAAGAGTCCAAGATGGTATAAAGAATCTTACTGACAGGCCTAGAGAGATGGCTCTGTGGTTAAGAGCACCAGCTGCTCTTCCAGAGGTCCAGAGTTCAATTCCCAGTAACCATATGGTGGCTCACAACCATCTGTAATGAGATCTGCACCCTCTTCTGGCGTATGGGCATCCAGGCCGGCAAAATGTTGTATATATAATAATAAGTAAATCTTAAAAAAAATCCCACTGAAATCATGGAAACTAGGCTATTGACAAATTTTTAAAGCTAGCCCTAGAATCTTCATCTGGTGATGGATAGAGATAGAGACAGGGACCCACACTGGAGCACTGGACTGAGCTCCCAAGGTCCCAAGGAGGAGCAGAAGGAGGGAGAACATGAGCAAAGAATTCGGGACCACGAGGCGTGCATCCACCCACTGAGACAGTGGAGCTGATCTACGGGGAGCTCACCAAGGCCAGCTGGACTGTGACCGAAAAAGCATGGGATAAAACCGGACTCTCTGAACATGGCGAACAATGAGGGCTGATGAGACACCAAGGACAATGGCAGGGGGTTTTGATCCTACTTAATGTGCTGGCTTTGTGGGAGCCTAGCCAGTTTGGATGTTCACCTTCCTAGATATGGACGGAGGGGGAGGACCTAGGACTTAACACAGGGCAGGGAACCCGGACTGCTCTGTGGACTGGAGAGGGAGGGGGAGAGGAGTGGGGGGAGGGGTAGAAGGGTGGGAGGAGGGGGAGAAGGGTGGGAGGAGGGGGAGAAGGGTGGGAGAAGGGGAAGGGAAATGGGAGGCTGGGAGTAGGTGGAAACTTGTTTTTTTGTTTATGATATTTTTTTCTTCTTCTTTTCGCAATAAAAAAAAAGAAAGAAAAAGAAAATTCCGGAGGGAAAAAAATAAAATAAAAAATAAAATAAAATAAAAAAAGCTAGCCCACCGACTCAGCTTTTGGGGGATGATAGCACAAATAAAGCTGAAAATTCCTTTTCAAAGGAGTCAAGCAAAAAAAAAAAACTGGACACAATAGTCAACAAGCATCCAATTTAGGTCTCTGACAATTAGCCAAAAAATGAGCAATAAACTGAAAAACCTTCAATCTGAAGAGACTGCTAGAACTGGGGAATAAATAGAGCAGAGTTAGGTGGGCATGTTCCTGGGACTACTCCTGACCCTCCCTCCCTGTGCAATAGGAAATTCACTTTCTCCAAGAAAGGGCCAGCTGAAAATGCAGCTCTCTCAGCTAAAATATGGCAAGCTTTATACAGAAAAAGAAGAAGAAGCAGAAGAAGAAGAAGAAGAAGAAGAAGAAGAAGAAGAAGAAGGAGAAGGAGAAGGAGAAGGAGAAGGAGAAGGAGAAGGAGAAGAAGAAGAAGAAGAAGAAGAAGAAGAAGAAGAAGAAGAAGAAGGAAAATCCAGTCAGAAATTTCAAAGAGGAGATCCTGAAACTGGGAAATGAACCATGATGATAACAATACTAGGTCTGGAGTGTGGGAGACCACAGAAAGCCTGTTGTTAGAAAGCAAACCCCAAGGAAGCCAGAGATATGCCTGACTTTGAAAGCACTTGAACTACTCAAAGGCTGGAGCACTAGGTCTGCCCTGTCTCTTGTCTGCGCATGAGCTTGTATGCATTGGGATAATCACCAATAAGTAAATCTAAAAAATAAAATAAAGGGCTGAAGCCTAGACACAGGAATATACAGTCATATATGTCCAGAGAGACACATTCCACAGTGTCTACAGCAAATATACAGGAAAAATCTCAGAAAAGTAAATTATCATCCAAACTTGATACATTATATTATCTAAAATGTCCTTTTTCAACAACAACAAAAAAAAAACTACAGGAAAGAAAAATGGGACGAGGATGAATCATTAGAAAATTACTCTTAGTTAATTCAGATAATAGATTTAGGAAGGATTTGAAAGTGGCCATTAGAATGTGCTTCAGAGAATTAAGCTATATTCAAAGAATTAATAGTAAGATGGTAACAATGACTACAAATAAATAACAGAAATAGAAAATGATTTTTAAAATAAACTGCAGTTGAGAGCATAAAAATAGAAATTGTCTGATCTAAATAACATTTTTGAAACACTGGAAAAGTGAACTACAGCAAAAGTTTTGTAAAATAAGGATAGAGTATCTATACCTCCCAGAACTGGCATGATGAAATCAATTAAGAACTGTAAAGCATATAGTGGGGAGATGGTCAACGGGTCAGAGCACTTCTTATTAAAGATGCATGGCCCGAATTCAGATCCCTAGCACCAGCATGAAAGTCAGGCCACACATGCCGGCAACCCACCATTGGGGAGGGGCAAACAGGTGGGTCCCAGAAGCTTACCAGCTAGCCAGCCAGCTGCTAAAGAAATAGTGGTAAATTCAATGAAAGACATGTCTCAAAAACTAAGGTGGGTTTGGGTGCTCACCTTCCTAGACCTGGATGGAAGGGGGAGGACCTTGGACTTCCCACAGGGCAGGGAACCCTGACTGCTCTTTGGACTTGAGAGGGAGGGGGAGAGGAGTGGGGGGAAGGGGAGAGGAGTGGGAGGCGGAGGCGGGGAGGAGGCAGAAATTTTTAATAATAATAATAAAAAAAATTTAAAAAAACTAAGGTGGGTAATGGTAGAGGAAGCTCTCTGATGTCCTTCTCTGGTCTCCTTGGGAATATGCATAAGCACAAATGCTAAACACACATACACACACACAAGCGCGCACACACACACATACCATGCAGATACACACATAAATTCAAAAGCACCTCTTATAATAATGTAAATGCACAGCAACTGTCACCAGCTTTCACCATCATCAACACTATTAAGATCAACAATGTTTTCTTTCCTAAAGGAAGATGCAGTGGCTAGCTTAACATGGGTTGAAAAGTTTGTAAGGATATTTTCTTATCTGCTGATAGGAAAAAGATAAATAATTCATAACTGTTACTGGATCAAAATGATAGTTAGTTTTCAGTTCTCTGACATGGACTACCTCAGTGAGTGAGCATCTTTTAGTTCAGTTTCTCAACCTTCCTGTTGTTGCAACCCTATAAAACAGTAACCCCCAGCCATAACTCTATTCCTTGCTACCTCATAACTGTAATATTGCTACTGTTACTAATCATAATGTAAATATCTGTGTTTTCTGATAGTCTTAGATGACCCCTGTGAAGAGTCATTAGACCCCTGGGGGTTGTGACCCACAGCTTAAGAACCACTATTCCAGTTGCTTCTTAATTATACAAACTCTTCTACATTTCTAATCATACTAAAGTGTTTGTTCTTCAAGCTCTTCAAACGTTTCTGCCTGCATATGAAAATGCAGAGAAATGTATGTAGAAATATTATCTATATACGTATTTATAACTACAGCTAGAAAGAGCTTCAATGTTTGCCTCCTAATGAGAATTCTGATATGTGTTGATGCTGAGACTGGGAGGTCTGTAATAGATGAAAGATCTGTACCGTGTAATATTAGAAAAGAGAACTGGAAATCCATGACACAAATTTTGCTAAAACAAAATAACTGTCAAGCTGGCTACTCTGAGTTGAGGAGAATTACAGAGTTTAATGTAAAGAGATTCCACTTCCCACCAATGTATTTATCAATTTCACTTTTTTGAAATACTCACTCTGTTTTGGGAACAGCTTTTCTGAGCCAGTAGAAATCAGACTGGGCTAAATATTTGCGGGTTTGCAGCACATTGCCAAAGTAGTCCGATTCTGAAAATTTCATCTGCATAAAACAAACCACATCATTATTGTTCAAAATGCAGATAAGAGACGATTTAAAAATAGACTTCAGCCCACCGAGGAGCAATGAGAAGAGAAGCTAGGGCCCTCAGAACATCACTCAGCCATAACTCAGGGCTCACAAAGCCATGAAATTTAATCTCAGTAATTTTCTTTTAACATAAAAAGCTCAAAAATCAATATGGTCATTTCTGGATCACAGGGAAGAAAACAAGAGAAGCTTCAGTTGTTTACTGTGTTCTGTTTACTTTATAATTGAAAATCCCACTTTACCCTTTGCTAAACATATCATCTTAGAGCTGAAATTTCGTGGCTCACGAGTTCTTGATCCTTTCTAAAATGTGTGCTTTATTTATTTGTCACATGAGATTCTTCTAATCACATTCTGGGTATTCATCTGAAACCTCATTTAGCTTATAGATGATGATTTAGTCAAATGCTAAAATCCAATTTACGGTAATTGGCATTTGTTCATAAAGGAAAAATGGAAGTAATTTACAGACCTATTTTCTGCCCTGAGTACAATGGAGTCACCCAAATAATTTAATTATTATCAAGATTTATCTATTAACATGAAAAAAGGCTCTAATTGCTAAAAACCAAAATTACAGAGGCAAATCACAGATTATAGACTGCATGGAACTACAGGAAATTAAGGACTCACAACAATGTTGTCTGCAAGATAATGGGTTATCTAGTTCCTTTCTACTGCATTGCATCTGAAGCTGGCGCTGCTTCACCCACGTATAATAGTGATGCTTGTATTACAATAAAAGCAAGAGTTTGTAGTGGTCTTGAAAACTTGACTTCTGAAATCTCTTACTGGCATAAGAAGTTGAAATGTAAAAGAGATATGTAATTCCATTAATAAGAAAAACATATGAGTAAGTAAACAACCAAGAGTAAATTCTTTTTTTTAAAAGTGCTCATTATTTTTTTTTACTGGGCTATTATAATTGCACAAAAGAGTAGGATTCACTGGCATTATCTTACACGTATATAAGGTATTTTGATCATATTTTCTCATCTTACTACCAATACTTATTTCTCTCCCCTCTTTTCCTTCTATGTTTGTTCTTCCCACATTTCAATAAAAGAAAGCACATCAGGTTTGGCTTAACCAAATCCTTAACATGGTCCTCTCTAGACCCTTTTACTAATACACTGTCCTTCTACTGACGACCTATTGTGCAGTGCTAAGGACATAAGGAGAAGGCTGAATTCACAAAAGGACATTGAAGTGCAAATGTATATTTTTTCAAAAAAATCTTATAATTTATATAATGTACCTTGGTCATATCTATCCACTACTTCCTCCCTTAAGTTCGCTCAATTACTTTGACATATTTTCCATCTTCCTCCCAACTTCATTTATTCTTTTTTTAACCCACTAAGTTCAATAACTGCTGACCATATGTCTATTGTGTGGTCATCAGTTGGGAGCCTCATCTTTAACTGGACACAATGCTGACTAAACACCAGCACAATTCCAATTCTTTAAAAAGACTGAAAAGGAAACATTCTAAAGTTACTCAATTAAAAAAAAACTTAACTGAATTTAAAACCCAAATGTAATTTCTTAGTAGCTATTAGTCTTTTGATAACTTTAAACCACATTCTTTATTACTTTTTGTATGTATTGTGTGTGCCTGGGAGTGTGTAGGTCTATGTGTGCACCACATGTATGCAGATCCCACAAAGGCAGCAGAGGGCTCCAGATCCCTTGGGACTGGAGTTACAGGCAGTTATGATTCACCCAATGTGGGTGCTGGAAACCAAACCCAGGTCATCTGCAAGAACAGCAAATGCTCTTGACTGCTGAATCGAAACCAACAGCGAGTGATCATGTATGAAACTCACAAGCATTGGATTATAAACATAAATGTACGTATTCAATATGATGGTGAGCACTTTAACATGGAAGATGGTTGTTGGCCAATATCTAGTCACATTTAGCTGATTCCAAACATTGTGTCTTAGAATAAATAAATCTTAATGAATCATGCTAACAATATTCAATTCTCAGAGGGAGAGGCAAAACTATTAAGCCAGGGACAAAACACACTGAGAACAATGGGAATGAAAATATGGATTACTGACAAAAGTGTCGTTCTGCTTGGCCAAAAAAAAAAAAAATGAAGGCAGTGGCTTTAAATTGTCCCTTCTTGAAACTACTTAGGCAGGGGAGGCAGGGTTGATAAAGAAAGCACAGCATGGTTGCATAATTGGAAGCAATACAGAAGGCTAAATGAATGCTCTGTGGGCATGAATGTGAAATCGTCTCAAAACCAAGGTGAATAATGCAAGTCATACGTATGAGAGAATTTAAGGTTTTCATGGGAAAATACCAGAAGGTGGGAAGGTTGTGGGAGGAGATGGGGAACTGAAATATATTGTATCATGATTGAAATGTATTTCATGTAAAAATTAAATTAAAAATGTATACTAAAGACACTTCTCAGTGTGTCTTTATGCACACGCTTATGTAGCAAAAGCTTGTATAAAAAAAAACTAAATTCAAGATAATTTTTATATTTTGAAGGAGCTATACATGAAAAAAGGAAATTAAATCAGAAAACATTATACAGAGAACTTAAAATGCACCTATATTTTGATTGAACATTTGTGTATATGCCAGACAGTGGAACACACCTTTCATCCATGTACCTAGAATGCTCAAGCCAAAGGATTACTTGAGCCTAGAACTATAAGGCCAACCAGGGCAACACAATAGGACTATCCCCATCTCTCTAAAATAATAATAAAGTAAGATATGTGTATACATGTATAAAGTGGTAATATCTGTTGAAGATTAATCCTTAGCATATTTTACATAATGTACCAATGTCAGAAATGTTCCATAATACAAACACTAGAATTGGTTCTATTGTAAGATAGATGTTCTTTTAGCCTAAAACAAGATTAAAAAGCATGTTTTAGAAATTAATTTTAGCTCACAATCCTAAGACATCTCTGGGCCATAGGGATATATCTGGGCCAACAGGACATATCTTTTACAAACATATCAGAATGTGATTATAACTATTATGACTAGTAGAAAATTCAGATATGTTCTTTATTTCAGAAAACTAAGAAATTCTGCAGAGAAATATCCTTAACAAATATTATCTATTTTTGTCATATCAATGGAGTCAGTTTTTTTTCATTAGATGAGCTTGCTAACGTCAGTATTTTTCAGTTACATATACAAAGCCAAAGGTTGACATCTAAATTAGTTCAGAGACTTGAGAGAGAAAACTATTCCCTAACTTCCTGAAGAAGATGGCAAACTGTGTGAGCGGCTGCATACACCTGTAATTACAGCATCCCAATAGGAGGACTGGGACTTATAAGCCTATATAATGTATATAGTGGAACCCCCCGGAAATGGAAAGAAGGGTTCAAGTCTAAACATATAGTAAGCAAAGCTACTATACCCATGAAAAGGAGCAAATGACAAGTGGAGTAGAACTCAAGATCACAACAATTTCACCACCATAACTTATCTACCTTTAAAATAGTAATTTTGTACTGTTTCAGTTCCTAAACTAAGAATATCTATCACTTCTTAAACAGGCTCAATTGATCTACTCCACTAATTTAATAGAACCACAAGTAATGGAATTTTTTCATATACATAAAATATATGTGATATATAATTCATAAAAACACATCTTGTGTGCTTTTTTTTTCCTTTGAGACAAGTGTTTGAGTGTAGATAGTGGACCATCATTAGTATTGTCACCCAATGGGCATAAACTAGAGAGTGTAGAATAAGATAAGGCTACACAGTCTAAAAAATTTGGCTTTTCATTTAGTGTCACCTTCTTTGGCCCTAATAGGAAAACCCAAATATTCAACAGAGAGAGAGAGAGAGAGAGAGAGAGAGAGAGAGAGAGAGAGAGCAACAAAGAGGAGAAGGTAAGAATTGGTTCTTGTGTGGAAGCAGTAACCGAGTCCTAATGCACCCTTCTTGGTACAATACTATATAGCTGCTAAAACAACATTGATAAACATTTATGGGAGACAGTGACAACACAGAAGGTTAACTGTTAAGGAAAGTTAAAAACTTATGTGCTGACATGAATGACAGCTGTAGAGAAATGGGAAGAAACAACATCTCTAACAGAAGTATTATGTTGAAGTACCACTATTGTGGGTGCTTTTTGTTCCTTTCCTCTGTCTCCAAAATGTTCTGCCCTCTGACACTTTGATAATTTAATACCTTTCAAAAACCGTATTTATGAGAAAAACTTGAAGTCCAGCAACAATTGGGAAAGTTTTGTTTCTTGTACCAACAGAAGCAAAAATGAATATGCACATATACTCTTAACAATTTTTAAAGCTCTACAAGGGACAGATCGGGTCAAACACCGCTTGTTCTTTCAATTACTAAAAGAAATCTAAGTCAAGTTGATAATGACTTTCAATAAATTCCATTTTTACCTTTCAATTGAGTAACCTTTGTGGAGATAGTTTGGGTTCTCATGTCATTTTGTTGGAACATCTGCTAGGATTACAAAATTCATGGATCCTAGATTTCTTTTCTTGGAGATGCTACCCTAAAGTACCAATTGCCACAGATGAAGTGGAAGAATAAAGTTGTCACTGCCTTCCTCTCCTCTACTCAACTTAGGTGAAGGATGTACAAAGCAGATATAACAAGGAAATGTGTTCAGCTGCTTTGTAGAAGAAGTAAAGCTATGTTTATAAGATACTGCATATACCAAGAGCAGTAGAGAGCTCCTATTTAACTCAAATCTTTTTTAAGGATGCTCAGAGACATACCCAAATACCTGTAAGATTTTATGTTAGGTACCCAAAGAAATTTCTATATGCTTAATGAAATCCACAATTTGAATTTCCATTTTCCCTTATTTAAATAATAGAGCAATATACAAGAGACATGTGCTTAGGTGAATGAGAGGTCGTGCACACACACATGCACACACAGTGAGAATTTGCTTATCTATACACATATATACAGGGTATGCTCAAAATGTTTAACCATCCACACATATAAAATACCATAGAAATTTCCCACAAGTAGCCATGTAATGGTGACCAAGAGCCTCAATCAACACACCATAACCACATGCCCTACCTCTATGCTAAGGTGAGAGAACGGTACTCAAGCCTGCTCTGGCCAGTAGAACACTCCAGATGGAATCTACTATATGAGAGATAAGGTGAGGAGAAGAGGGGAGGGGAGGAGAGGGGAGGAAAAGGGAAGGAAGAGAAGAGGAACAGAGTGGAGGGGAGAGGAAAGGAGAGGAGAGGCAAGACAAGACGAGACTAGACAAGACAGAGGAGAAGACACCCTAGCTAGAGCAGACAAAAGCTTGAAGTTCTTAATTTCCAGTTTACTTCAACTTTCTTTTTTCCCCCACCTCCCAACCTATTTCCTCTGACTGACATACCCAGTGTAAGTTTTTTGATCTTTTCAAAACTGGTAAAAGCCCACTTTCCAGTCTATTTCCATTAAGCATCAATGACGTAGAATGTATATTTTATATAGCTAATTTGAACACTGACACTCACTTTCCCCTCACAGCCGAACCACCAGGCTTTCCTGCATACTGATATCATTTCAAATTAACAGTAGTTCATTTTTTACAGCTTTTAACAAAGACTACAGAAAAACAGTTTTTCAGAAGTGCATTGCACAGTATCTCAATTTACCGTGTCATGCTCAGAGGGAAAGAATATTCTCTGGTTCGGTTTCACATTTGCCTCTCGAATCTTTTCATTTCTTTTTAGCTCCATATGAGCTCAACCATAGTTTGCACCCTTTCTCCCTGACCTCCATCTGACCCATCTCCTAATCGCTCTTCTCTTCCCTTTTGTGCCTGATGAATCATATCTTTACGTGGGTCAAACTTAGCAAGCTGCTTTTCATTTCCAACAACCTCTTACACCCAGAGCTCGCACTAGTATAAACTGCTCATAGGCTCTCTAGTAGTCCTTATCTACGTGTTTATTAAAATTGAGAACACAGTACCATTGTGTATTCATGAGAGTTCAGTCATTTTTCTATTAACCTCCGTGGCAAGGTTTACAATCACATCATGCCTTAGCATCTTTTCTGGTTGGGCTTTATTCATTTTTCTCTATCAGTTTCTGAACACAAATGGGTTTTTACGTTGTGTATTTTGACTTTTTTTCACGTTGGCTTTTTAAACTTTTTGAAATGCTTAGGTATAATTTCAATCTGTTCTGGCAATAAGTCAGATGAAAACCATTTCTTCACAAGAGTGCTTTAAAAGCTTGGTACCTGGTGGCTGCAATTGAGCCCCTGGAGAAATGTATCCTGTTTGATATCTGTTTTATTTTCACAAAAGATACTGCATTCTGTGAAGCCTGAAGTCTGGGACTCTCAATTTGGACAGCAGCAGACTGCCAACAAAACCTGATCAACTAAGGATTTCAAGCAAGCTCTGGATGCTACCTGATTGGATTATGGCTTGGGACAGTTCCATTTATATAGCCTTTTAAATCAATTTTAGGCACCTGGATACTGCATGCATTAATTCATCATGACTTTGGCTTTTTCAGACCAGAAAAAAACCACCACTGTCATAAGTACAAATTGAAGATATCATTGCTAATGCTTATGTTTGTGTTTATGTGCCAGTGCAGGCTTTGAACATGTTATTTGATCCTTATGACAATCCTGTATGGAAAAGATTACTATCATTCATTTTGCAGATAATGAAATTGAGGAACAGGAAGATACATAATCTGCTTCGGGTCCCACAGTAGTAATAGAAAGCATGTGAATTTTACTTTAAGCATTCCTGGGTTCATGCTCATAACCATTAACCTCCCGTATCCTGATTTAGGATACTCACCAACCACACAGAATTATGCAGGTAAGTAACCAGGATCTCCTCCTAGAGTACTTTGTACCCCAGAGATGGTATTCTTAGTAGCAGCAGTTCTCATTTTGACCCACAGAAATATCTTTTCAAAATGTTAGGCATATGGGTATTTGGCCTACATGTATGTATGTGCACCTTGTGTGTGCCCATGCCAAAGGAAGCCAGAAGAGCATGTCAAATCTCTTGGAATTGAGCTACAGAATTTTGTGACCCACCACATGGGTGAGGGATTAGAAACCAATCCTCTGAAAGAGCAGCCAGTGTCCTTAACCACCAAGCCATCTTTCCAGCCCCCATAACATTACTTTTTATAGGGATCCTACTATGTGTCAGACATTGAGCTACGTAGGTGCTTTTAAATTCATACAATCTCATCTTCTCAGATCCTTCCCATCAAAGCTCAGGGAACCCCATGAAAGAAGAGGCGAAAAGAGTATAAGATGGGGCAAAGGGCACCAAAAGAACAGGGACCTCTAAATCAACATCATCAGTGAAGGGTACTAGCCCACTCATGTGGCTCTGGCAGGCTTTGCCTTTCTCTCCCATTCCCTCTACCTTCCTAAAACCCATTAAAAATTGGGTTCCTAAAGCTAGCCACCGAAGTCTGTTCCCTTATTTGGCCACTTCTTCCTCCTGAGGCTGACTACCAATGTCCAGCAATCAGAAGGCCCTTTGGCTCACCTAATTAACGTTTCCAATTAAAATTAAACACCTCATCCTAACACAGAGTTTACAAACTGCATTTGTCTGTGTGCCACATCTGTCTCCTCTATCCAGAGGTAGTCCTTTGTACCTCTGGGACAAATGCCCCTTCCCTTTCTTCCTCATCTCCTATTTCCTTTGCCACTGCACCCCAGCCCATTCTAACAGAGACCTCCCCTTCTTCTCCTCTTAAAAATTACACCTGCAAGGTCATCTGCTGCTCTTTTGCTGCCTGAGCCAGAAAGCAGCCACTTTAACTTTTCTTCCACACCTAATAAAGGATCTCACTGTGAAAGCAGGTTGTAGTCTGTGCCTAATCCGGAGCCTGGGAGGAAGCTCCCACAGTTCAGGAGGGGGTCTCTTTCAAACAAAGCTCCTGCGAACTCACAGAGACTGAAGAAGAGGCATAGGGCCCACACAGACCTGCACCAGGCCCCATGTGCTCATATTAAAGCTTCCAGTTTAGTGTTTTTGTGCGATTCCTGAGTGTGTGGATGAGTGGGTCTCATAATTGTGCCTTCTCTTGGGTTCTTTTACTTCTGTTAATTTATCTTATCTTTTAAAAATTAAGGAATAAAAACATATATCTCAATAAAAATGATTTAAAAAAATAAACAAACTTCTGGGGATTAAAAAAATGAAGTAATGAACAAACGAAAACTTAACAACTAGAGTAAACTACAGAACTGTCATTTATACCTGCTGGGACCGGGGAGATCAGGTTTCTCTAATGGAGAGACACTGGGTATATCAATCACTTCAGGGTAGATCCCATTCTCAAGAGTAGTTGACCAAGATATAATGGACACCACAGGTTTTTTGTGTATTTACTTTTGGTTTTGGCCCTTTTTTTTCTTTATGGGTGCTGTTTTATTGTTTTCTTGTTTTTTGGAGTGTATTGGGTTCCTGTTTGGTTTTTTGAGAAAGAACTTAAAGTTGGATGGGAGGGAGATGGTATGGACAGACTTGGGAGAAGGGAAGAATATGATCACAATGTATTTAAATTTAAAAATTACATACATTAAAGAAATACCCAAATAGCCAATGGGAACATAGGTAAAGTCTGTACAAGGTTAAATGATGTTAACCTCTAGACAACATTTCGTTCATCCACCCTCAATAAATACCCCCCACCAAGTCTCCCAAATGGACTCCTCTGTCCTACCAGCACAGCTTCCTGATCAGATAGATGTCCCTGAGATCCCCTTTGATCTGTCCTGTCACCTGGTTACCCTGTCCTCTTAGGAGACAAGCCCCGCCCACTCTCCCCTTCCTCTGAGGCAAGTGGATCTTCTGCCTCTTTTTCCAGCCAGAGCTTTCTCTAGCTTCCCATCCCTCCTCTGAAGAGATGGCTGCTGCCTCTCTCTCTCTCTCCCTCTCCCTCTTCCCATTCCCTTCTATAACCCACTAAATAAACTCTATACCCAAACTCTCTCTGCATGGCATTTCTGTTTGTCTCTCACCTACCTCGGTCTCCCACCTGCCAAGGGGACCTGTCACGGCCTTGGGTCACCCACCAACCCCCCCCCCACAGGCCTCTGGTCCACCATGGTCTCCCACCTGCTGCTGCCAGGCTTGAGACACCCACTGCTTTAGAGAATAACACCCTTCTTTGACTGAAGTCAGTGCTTTCTGATCCCCTACTGTAGCCCTGGATCCAATACTCTATGTGGGCACTGAAAAGATCACCCAAATTTTTTCACTCCTCACATCCTTTGCTCCAAGATCTTCGTAATTCATTGACTTCATAGGATCAGGAAAGACAGGGATAACAACATAGTGTACATTTCAGTGCCAAGTATTTCAACATTTCATTATCATAATAATAAAATGTTCAGAATTGGGACTGGAGAGATGGCTCAGTGGTTAAGAGCACTGGCTGTTCTTCCAGAGAACCTGGGTTCAATTCCCAACACCCACATGGCAGCTCACAACTGTAACTCCAGTTCTAGGGCATCTGACACCATCATATAGACATACATGCAGGCAAAACACCAATGCACATAAAAATGAAAATAAAGTTTTAAAAAATGTTCAGAACCATTAAAATAGTATAGAAGATAAACTGTTAAGTAAGATGTTAGCACAACTATTTTCTTCTGGAGCAGTATCATCAATTTGGGGGAGGCCAGATTTTGAAGACAAATGTAGAAAGACTCACCCCCCCAATGAAGGCACAATGTTTTTATTACCTAGAAAATAATTTAGAATCATGAACACCAATAATATTGCATCAGGCTGTTTCAATGCATTCTATTGTGGTGATTTGAAAGAAAATGGTCCCCAAAGGAATTGGCATTATTATTAGAAGGTTTGACCTTTTTGGAGTAGGTGTTGGAGGAAGTGTGTCACTATGGGGGCAGGCTTTGAGGTCTCAGTGTGACAACCAGTAAGTCTCCTGCTCCTGCAAGATATAAGACACTCAGCTATTTCTTCAGCACCATGCCTGCCTGTATGTGGCCATGCTCCCCGCCATGATTGATTGAGCATCTGAACTGTAAGCAAGCCACCACAATTAAATGCTTTCATTATAAGAGTCGCCATGGTCATGGTGTCTCTTCACAACAATAAAAACCCTAACTAAGACATCTATTATCTTCAAATCACTGAGATCTTTCAAAAGTTCTCCAAATACTTATATATTACAAAAATTTTTTAATGAGAAGTAAGCATTTATTTCCATGTTTCTTGAATTAAGCTGGGTGAATATTTTTATAACTTCTACACTTACTTTCATTTTTGACATGCAATAAGTGGTATGAAATACTCGTTCTTTTAATGCTATTTTAACTATTGACATCTAATGGATACAAACAGAATGTGAGGTGACTTTCTTCCACACTAGCTCTGAGATATGATAAATGCTATTTCCTTCTGAACATGAAGTTAATATCAAACCTGTTCAAAAGCATCAGATCACACCTAGGGGAAAATGTGAGTAGAAAGTGTTCAATTTAATCAGCACAAGTAACACCTTCTTGATGACTGAAATAAAGAAACTTTTAAATTCAGGCTTCATCTCACATGTAAAGGGTCTTATAAAATTCTGATAGTCAATCACAAAGCTAGCACTATTTACAGATAGGCCAAATGCCAAACCACAGGTTTAACAAAAATCTAGACCTATGAGCCATAGTTATGAAAAGTATTTCAAGACTACTGTTTAAAGGAAGGTCCAGTGCTTGAGCTAGAGAGATGGCTCAGGGGTTAAGAACACTAAGCTTCTCTTCTAGACAACCTGGGTTTGATTCTCAACACCCACATTGAGTGGCTCATAACCATCTGTAACTCCAGTTCTAGGAGATACAATGCCCTCTTCTGGTCTCTGTGGCCAGACACACATGCAGATGAAACACCCATGCACATAAAATACATATATTTTTAAAAAACAAGAAATTTCAGTGAATTGTGAAAGCAGGGCTTTTCTGGGAAGGAGAAAAGGTCTTCTGAACTATTTATTGGAACAGAAATAGCAGTAGTCATCATTAGAAAGGGCTATAATGAAAAATATGGATCTCAAAACACTAGAATAAAAAAGAATTATTACCATTCCTCATCAGTAACTTACTGCCAATATACGGTCCAATGTACGATAAATTACAGAGTCATACATACATGCACTTAATTTGCCAAACCAGTCATAAAGTTTAATGAAGTTAACTCTCAACAGGCAGATTTATGTCCATCCATTTAATATGGATGAAGAAAATAAAAAATATTTAGCAACAAATGTGACGCATTCACCATTAGAACACATCCACTAATTGTAAGACACTCAATTTGGTGAATTATTTCCATTTGCTTTACGATGTCCACTCAGCTCTCTGACACTTCCTGTATTTGGAATCTGCACTAAATCTTGAGATAGGCCTGGCAAACTCAGGCTCATATATAGCCAAGGAATTAATCAAAAGTTGGTACTTTCTGGCACCACCAGGTTTAATTGCTTGGACTTGGGTTAGTTAATAGGCACAAGGCCAGTAAAACCTGCCAAGAAAAATACAGCAAATTTAGCACTTACTGCCTTGAGGTCTTCATTAACATGAGTATCATTCATTATAAATTCTGGATAGCCAACTTTTGCCAAAACAGCTCTTGCCTATAAAAAGAAAAATGAGAGATATGATGTCAGAGTTTCCTCACTTAAATCATCAGTAATCACTGATTATAGGGGTTCAGACTTCATCTGAAAACTCCATTGACTGAATGTCTTCTATATGCAAGGCACTGTAAATGATAAAACAAAAGACTTACCACCCATCCACAATGCGCTGCAAATGCAGCGAGTATAGCATAGACAATAAAAGATCGTGAGCATAGCTGACAAACGCGAATGTCTGAAACACATTTTCAAAATCTATAGCAAGAAAACAAGTTCTTTAAAGAACCTGAGCTGGGTGGTGGTGGCGCACGGGAGGCAGGGGCAGGAGGATCTCTGTGAGTTCGAGGCCAGCCTGGTCTACAGAGCAAGTTCCAGGAGAGGCTCTAAAGCTACAGAGAACCCCTGTCTCAATTCCCCCTAAAAAGAACCTAAAATTTTGTTTCTCATATATACATGTGCAGCAGGTATGTAAAAGGGAATATTTCAATATCACTAATCACAAGGGAAATGCAAATTGAAACCACAATGAAATATTATTCCAATGTGCTTAGCTGGCAATTATAAAGAAGAGTTAGTAGGGATCTGAAGAACTAAAGAATACTTACCTGCCACTGTGGAAAACAGACTGCTCAAAAACTAAAACCAGTATTACTGTGAGATCCAGCAATTCCTCTACTGGGTGAAGCCATAGATAATAGGTACCCTTCTCTCCAAATGAAATCAGTATATCAAAGAGCCATCTGGACTCCCATGATCATAGCAGCACTATGTGTAGCAACCAAGAAACAAAGATGACCTACTGACTGATGTGTGTAGACAAAGCGTAGTGTAGGTAAACACATACAACAATGGGATAATATTCAGCTACTACAACAGGGTGATAAAATCGGGGATCATTGTGGTAACTGAGATAACCTAGACCCAGAAAGACAAGAACCACGGAAAGAATAGAGGAGCACATGGTAAAACGGAGCTGTGAAATGACCTGCGGCTGCAATGCTCAGAAGCCCACATTGATCCACGAGGTCAGTTGAGTGTGTCGATTTTTCATGTTTTCACCACCCAAAGTGATAAATACATAAGGTATTGTATATGCCGATGAATTTCTATTAGCCATTTTACAATGTATACTGATGTCAAAACATCCTGGTGTAATTCATGAATATGTACAAAGTGATCCTATAATACATTAATATGAAAAACAGGTAGATAGGAAATTCATGGATTATTCATGGAAACTCCCACTGCCATGCTAACAAGTCTTTTTATTGTTGTTGTGGTTTTTCAGATAAGTGAGGGTTAAATATTTCCAAGGGGAGTGAAAAGAGATGAGTCATGCATCAGGATGATGATCCTTGCAGCTCTGTGAGTGATGGCCAGAACACCAGAAAGATCAGAGGCAGGAGGTCCAGAATAATTTAAGACACATCACATCATAGTCATCCGCTTGATCGACAGAGGTACTAATGATGACCTTCTTTGTTTTGCAGCATGCAGGGAATAGATAAAGGGAAAATCAGTGTGAGCGCCAGTCTAGAGCAACAACTGGCAAACTGTGGCCTAAGGACCAATTTCAGGCCACTTCTACCTGTTTTCATAAAGGAAATTATGCTGGAACACAGCCATACTCATTCATTTACCTATTATCTATAACTGCATCTGTGCTGCAGCTTCTGAGCTGAGTCACTGAAACAAAAACCCTGGGGCCCACAAAGTCGCAAATATTTGAGCTAGGCCTTTGGAAGAAAGCTTGCCAGCCTTGTTCTAGAGACAATTTGCAGCTTCCTGTGAAGCCCTCCCCACCATGTTATTCAGTTTCAGAAGCTAATTCTCCTTCTCCCAGCAGTCATTAGTTACTCTAGATCTTTGTCTAGGGGCGGAACAATTCTTTTCCCTTCCACATTAACATGTCCATTGATAATACCATAGTTCCGGTCTTGTTCCTACAGCCATTTCTAGAGTCTTATCTTCTCTAATTGCCAGCACCAGAAAATCTGAAGGCCCATGTATAATCACAGCTCATTCTGGGCTGTTGATCTCCCTTCTGTCATTTGGAGCGCTCCCTCCTTACAGGCAACTCTCAGACAATGATTGACTGTGGCGGGATCATGAGAGCCCAGCATCTTCACTTCAGTTCAGAACAAGCTCAAAGGTATAATTTACACTAGCAGGTTGCTCACAGGATCAGACTGCTTCCACACTGGCTTCTGAAATCACATTCTCCCCTCAGCTCTTTCCCATCTTGGTCTAGTTTCTCCCATTCTGCTGCTGTTTTCGCCTGCAAATATTTGCTAAATGAATCATGTAAATGTGAATCTGTATTTCCAGGTCTACCTTCGGATGAGCCAACAAAAGACCCAGCCAGCTGATGTAGGAGGGTCATCTGTCTATGTGTTACTTTCATTGGTTAATAAAGAAACTGCCTTGGCATTTGATAGGACAGCAGCTTAGATAGGCAGAGTAGACAGAACATAATGTTGGGAAGAAGGGAAGTGAGTCAGAAGCCATGACTCTCCGACCTGAGACAGATGTAGGCTAGAATCTTTCCCGGTAAGCCACCATCTCGTGGTGCTACACAGATTATTAGATATGGGTTAGTCAAAATGTGAGAGTTAGCCAAGAAGAAGCTGAAACTAATGGGCCAGGCAGTGTTTAAATGAATGCAGTTTCCATGTAATTATTTTGGGTAAAGCTAGCCGGTGGCCGGGAGCTGGGTGGTGGGAAGTGGCCGGCAGCTCCTTCTACAGGTAGCCCTGACCCATTAGCGGTATCCCAGCAAAGCCTCAATGCAAAACCACTGACCTCCCATGCTGCTCTGGCTAATGGCATTTCTTCTCTCGTCCCTTCCAAATGACCGCATTCAAGAAATAAATAAAGTGAGATAGTATGTCTCCCTTATCATTTTTTAGATAGAAGAAATATTAAATATCATCAGAAACTTCCAACTCAAGATTTAGGATTTTAGAAGTGCCGCAGGACACAGCTCTAATGGGTTTTGCTGTGCCAGGGACTAGCATAGAGAACAGATCAAATTCTGCCTTCAAAAGCCTGCGAACTACACTAAAAGCTTAATATGATAACAGGACATCACAATTCTCCCAAGACCACAAAACAATATGTCACATGTCTATAGGCTTCCTCTTTCTGAAACTACTTCCTTTCCTAGTTGTAGCTAATTTCTCAGTATAACTTAGTGGCTCGTCACAAGTCACATGCATCATTTTAACAAAGAACTGTAGGTGGTTCTTTTCAGCACAAACACACACCCAAAAATCTACACGATGAGCTGAGTCATGCACAACTGTTTGCAGAACACTGGCTTTCCCAATGTGCACCAGTGAATTCTGCACTCTTTTTCCAGACTGCACACTCTGGGAGCTCACTGAACTACAGTTTCACAGCATACATTAGCTCCTGTACTGTATATGTATAGTACTGAATCCTTTCTTGTTTATTAAGCATCACCACAACTTGAAGAAAATCAGAAGCAAAATGCAAGGAATCTAGATTTCCCTACCAGGGACACACAAATAAAATCAGGTAATGATTCTAATAGCAGATCTGTAGAATGTTCTTTTTTGCCAAAAATGTATACGAACTTTTGTATTCTGGGTCTTATATTCCTTCTTCCAGAGTTTGTGGCTAAGTCCCTACCATCCCAACCCATCCCATTTTTCCCTGAGAAGCTTCAGAACTGCATTGTGAAAACCCTACTGGGCCTGACTTTAAATCAGATTGTCAACAAGAAATACTCATAGGGCCTTAGAAAGCTGAAGAGATGGAGATATCATCTATTCACTGAGGCAGCATTAGTGGGGCCCATGTCTATCTGTGGACAGTAGGTACAACATGCTGCCACCAACTTCCAAGCATTCTCCTGGGAAGACCCTGTACAGAACACTGTAGAGGCAACAGTGGCCACTGGCAGACTTGGCCTTTACTTCTAGCCCTGCAATGGCTTCATAACCCTCTAATCACTCAAGTTAAACATTTTTCCTGTTTGATGCACTTAGAAGTGTGTCTGCATTCCTGCATACAGACTAAGGCAAATAGAGACACATCACTCCCCAGCATATTCAGGATGAGAGAAGTAACCCACCAAATAGTTGGTTGGTTTGTTAAAGGGAAAGGTATTAGCAAAGCACGTCTGAAATCAATTATCCCACTGGTTACAATGACAAGAGGAAAAAGCAAGTCACCATAAAAACACTGAGGAAATAACGGGATGAATGCTTAACAGATGGCATATTAGATCCAGTGAGAAACAATTTGTGGGCTATTTGAGGCTGATAAAAAAAAACTCAAGGGTTTTCTATAACTAGTTATTTCCATCCATTATTCCATGCACACATCTGGAGAGAAACTGCATTTGACAGCTGGTCGTCCCTCCCCTGTGGAAGAGACACAAGCCGATGATCGTCTTCACTACTTCTTTATCTGTAGACAACTATTTCTCTTCTTAACTCAAAACCGCCTAGTGTATAATACACATTGATCTATTCTACTGCCATTCTCTTATTATAGAGGCCAGTGCTGCTCAGGATGACAATAGAACAAACCAAAAATACATAGATTCTTGTACAGGTTCCTTAACAGATTTGGCTGCAGGAAAAGATTTGGGTCAATAGCATATAGATTAAAATGTTTTATGCATTTCTGAGCATCTATTTTAAAAAAGAATAGACTCAGCAGGGACATGCTGCCTGCCTTTAGTCCAGAGCTTCCCAACTTCAGCAGTACTGACATCAGGGCAAAATAACTCTTATGAGAGTTTGTCCTCTAGGCTATTGGGAATTTAGCAGCATCATTGCCTTGAACAAACTAAATGCCAGCCCCAATCCCCACATAAGCTGTGACAACCAAAATTGTAGAGGCATCAGATTCCTGTGCAGGGGGTGACAAAGCACCCTCAGTTAAGATTCTCTGGGGTGCTGAGCTTGCTTTCAAGCACACAGCAGCAAACCAGATAAAGAAATCTACATGTCAAACATGGCAGGATAAAAAGCAGATAGCAGGTGACAGCCTCAAAAAACGTATAATAAAATGTGCGACTGATACCAACCTAATATTTAGCTTCAAATGGCTACATTTAGCATGCCTGAAAGTTGTTGGCTTGGATATCCTCCCTTTTCCCCTCTACAGTTTGAAGAATTCCATGCCATGTTTCCCATTATCAGTAGTGGAAGCTAATCCTACACACTTCCCCTTTCATCAGGTACAGTTTGAGAAAGAGAATAGTAGTCTCTCAAGGTGCTGTCTGCCAGAATTCAGTATGGTATTATATGTAATACCATTCTCAGATCCCTTGGTCCAGTGAACATAATGAAAATGTGCTTGTATATGTTAGTTGTAGACTACACTCCAAGGACCCAGCATTTTGGAGCATCTTTCAGGGGAGTTTAAGATATTCCTGAATCAAACACCTGAAATCTCCTGTACAACAGTGTCACTCTTTTTAATCATAGGTTTCAAAGAGCCATACTTGTGGTGAGGGAGAAATCAATGAGAGAAAATGGTATCCGAAGAAAAGCTGTGGCCTATGAACTTCCTGAACCATGACAGATTTCCCTAGTAAAGACAAAGTCTGTATACTTGCTAGAAGAAATCAGGCTATTCAGTCCTGCCTCCAAGCCAGAAGATTCTTTTAAGGGTTACTACAAGCATTCCTCTGAAAATAAAGACAAGGCATATTATAAAATCTAACTCTAGAAAAGAAAGGTAAGGTAGAAAACAAAATGTTATGGCTTTTCTGTCGTTTGTGGATCTTATATTTTATACAGACACACTAACTTATGCACGTATGGGACATGAAAGTAGAAATGAACCAGTATAGGGGAAAGAAGGGAACTAATGGGATAGGCAGAGTGAAGGGCCATGGGAGAAACACAGTCAAAGCATGAGAATGCTACAGCATCCTTATGAAATATATTGACAGTCACAGCGAATTTACATCAATTAAAAATTAAGGTTGTCCGCCATGTTCAGAGAGTCCAGTTTTATCCCATGCTTTTTCAGTCACAGTCCAGCTGGTCTTGGTGAGCTCTCAATAGATCAGCTCCACTGTCTCAGTGGGTGGGTGCATCCCTCGTGGTCCTGACTTCTTTGCTCATGTTCTCCCTCCTTCTGCTCCTCATTGGGACCTTGGGAGCTCAATCCAGTGCTCCAGTGTGGGTCTGATGAGACGCAAAGGACAATGGCACGGGGGTTTGATCCTACGTAATATGATGGCTTTGTGGGAGCCTAGCCAGCTTCGATGTTCACCTTCCTAGATATGGACGGAGGTGGGAGGTCCTAGGTCTTACCACAGGGCAGAAAACCCTGACTGCTCTTTGGACTGGAGAGGGAGGGGGAAAGGAGTGGGGGGAGGGGGAGAAAGGTGGGAGGATGGGGGCGTAGGGTGGGAGGAGGGGGAGGGAAATGGGAGGCTGGGAGGAGGTGGAAACTTGTTTTTTTGTTTTTTTTTTGTTTTTTTTTCTCCTTTTCTCAATAAAAAAAAATTAAGGTTGTCATTAGCTTTCACCATCTTGGCTCTCACGTTCTCACTCCTTCCCTTCCCCAGTACTCCCAACAACTGTTAGGCCCTGTGTGTACATAGTCCTCGTTCTCCTAACATACCCACATTAGCCTTTCTTTAGCTCCAGAGTCATCTCACCCTTCCTTCCTCATCAATCAAAACTCTTATTTCTTCAAAACACTAACCCATTAGCTATTATTGGGGCTTCAAAGCAATGTGTAATACAATGTGAGTGACTAATAGCAACCTAATATATATACCCTGAGAAACAGCTGTATTGAAAAGGGTAGTTGATTAGCCAAATGGTTGAATCCAATCTTAAGGGAAGTTTTGTTAGTGGAGAAAACTTTCTTGCTATTAAGAATCAAATTAAATCTACAGCCTATTCAACTTTATCACCATTGTGTTCCAAAATGGAATGCAATGTCAAGCACAAAGCGAGTGACCAATGTTCAATAAATGCTGATTCATATTATGAGTAATTTATTTAAGAAATTCACCTTGACCAATGTCATCAACAATATCAGAAAATAAAAAAGGTTATATTTAACTTTTAAACAGGAAATAGCTAACATTTGATCAAGAATACCATTCAGTGTTCCTCACACCAAGGCATACTTCCATATTAACTAACATCATCACAGGAGAAGAAGATGAAGGAGCTTTGTAAGAGACTAGAGAGCCTTCTAGAAAATAAAGTGAAACACGAATCCACTGCAGTTCATTCCTTGTGACAAAAAAAAACCATAATTTTCATAAATGGTAATCATCCCTCATCCATGACTTGACTTTCCATTACATGCCATTACATCAACTGGTGTCCAAAATATTAGTATAAAATACCAGAAATAAGAAACTCATACTCTTTAAAGCAGATATAGTTCTGAGTGGTATGATTTAAAAAAAACTTGCATTGTCATACTTAGATATTGCAAGTATGTCAAACCTGGCATACATTGTCACACCAGGGATACAAAAGATCCCTTTGCCCACTCTTCATCCCTTACATTTGTTTTGTTTGGTTACTTTATCATGGTGAGGAGCCTCACTAACAAACTGTGTGGGAGAGTGAGGTACGTGTGCACACGTGTGAGTGTACATGCAGTTTAGCTACTAAGTTTGGTTTTGCTCTTTGCTATGACCACCATGTACATGCACCAAGTCTTAATTGCTTAGAATTTTGTTCCTTGCACTAAAATCTTAGGGCTACCACTTTAAAATTTATAAGTACTTTCTATGGAGACAACAGGGAGTTCATAAAGGGAAGATTATTACTTTAAGGCAGAGAAAATATCTATCACAAATGAACTCAGAAAACCAATGAACATGGAAAATGTAATACACAACATGATTTAAAACTCTCAAGTCCCCCCGACCTCCCCAGAATTTTCCCCAAGGCGCACTACAACTTGATAATGCTGGAGGGAAGAACATAACCAAATATAATTCTGCTCTATCTGGCTGAGAGCTCTGTAATTGCATATAATTTTGACACACGTGACCAAACTGATTTAAAGACTGGTCAGCTTGACTGTCTTGCTCCCGAATTTGCAAAGCCACTTAGCTTTAAGCTGATCTATGGAAAGCGAGATGGTAAGGTCATTTGTTCTAATCCCTCCAGACTCAGCTATGGAGGAAAGTCACACACATTCTCAAATGTCTTGCATGCCTTCCATCAAAGGGGTCACTTTAATCACTTAATTAAACAGCTCTGAGTTTACTCTACATGGTTAAGTCTCTTCACATATTTTTGTCTTTTCTATTAATTTAACTAACATAAGAAAAAATGGAACAACTGCTCACTGCCCTTTCACAAACAATTTCTAAAGCAACTTTCTTAAGCTTGCAGTAGCTTTGAAAACTTCAATCAGCCTTAACTATGCCAAGACCTCATTTTCTCTGATGAGTTCTGTAATAACTATTAAGCATCAATCAAAATTCTGAGCTGTAAACACCTGGAAGTTTAGGAAACTGTGCAAGAATTACACTATCCTTCAAGACAAAGGCCGTTTCTACAACGCTAGACAGATGATTGGCTCAAATACATATCTTGGCTGGAAATCTTACCCTGTACAGAACTAATAGTATTGATGAAAATTAGCCTGGGGACCAGCTTTAATATCCTTCAGGGTTATCATGATCCCACAAATAATAACAATGTAGTAATCTAACAAATCAAATTTTATCCTCTTGATAAGAATGGCACTGATTTATTATAAGTCTTCAAAGGCTGTAATTCTGAGAATTGCTTTTGGGTGCGGTTCACAAGCTAATGCATTGTGCCAAGGTGAAAGAGAACCAAACATCGCCATGAATCATAGGTCTTTTCAACTATAAACCATAGTCCTGGATCTACATGAACCAGAAGACAGGAATGGTCAAATTTCAGGTTATCCATCTTTAACCCTGCATGGGTAATGCTCCATATAGTTGACACTTATTGTCTACTACTTTCTAATATGGGTATGTTCTAGGAATACAAGTTCCAAATTACAAATGAGTACCAGGACTAAAACTATGAACTCCATGTTATCTTGGAAGGGAGTAGTTTCTCCAACTTGAAAAAAAAAACTACTCAGGCTCAAATAATTCAAAATTTAGCCAAATTGCAACTCAGTACTTCCGTGCTATCTCTCTGGTGCATTCTGGGCATATATGTGAGTCCTGTACCCCAAAATAGTTAAAGACATTTGGGTTTTCTAAGTGGTTGGTTGTGTTGGTGAATGGTAGTGAATTACCCAAGTAATTAATTCACAAAGGAACACATGTTGCCTTCTCCTGGGAGTTGGGGCAATATTACTTTAAAGAGAGAGACAACACTCATTTATTTCTTTTAAAATTGAATAAAACAGTTGCCACAAAATATAGCCTTTGAATCCATGTTTTTGTTCATTTTAAATTCATTCATGGACTTTTATAACTAGACCAGCTGTGATACCTGTTCACATGAATATCCTGAATCTCCATGAGGACAAATTTCACGTGTCCAGACAGAGCCAAAATAGTATAAACCAAAGGCCAAGAAAATCCTATATAATAGTTAGGTTTTACACCAAAGTCAATTATGTTTCCCTCTGCCTCACACACAGGTTCTACATCCGGGGTCAGCAAACTATAGTCTGCAGGCCCAAAGCAGCCTATCACTTGGTTTTGTGAAGATGGGGTTTATTAGACTATGCTACTGCGGAAAGGGGTTATTTTGAGCTGAAGGCATCTAGAAATCAAGGGAAGCAAGAAGAAGCTTTCTGATTCTCCTTATCTACTTAAAAGCAGAGCTTTCCAAAACAATTCAACTGTCACAAATCCTCCCTCCCTTTAAGAAAGGCAGCTTCCTATTGTCAAGAAGGGAGATTCCCCATCTTCTGACATGAGAAGTTGATGCCAGAATGACAGCATGCAACAGAACTTAATACAGTAAACCTTACCTTCTGTTAGGTTCTCCCATATATTTCTTAGTCATCTTCCATTTGTTAACCCACCCTCATTCTCACGTATATGTGTATGTATGTGTGCATACAAACACACACACACACACACACACACACACACACACACACACATTGTCAAAGCCAGAACCTGGAAACAACCTAAATGCCCCTCGACTGAAGAATGGATAAGGAAAATGTGTTACATTTACACAATGGAGTAGTACACAGCAGAAAAAAAATAATGACATCTTGAATTTTGCTGGCAAATGGATAGAGCTAGAAAACATCGTTTTGAGTGAGGTAACCCGATACAGAAAGACAATTATCACATGTACTTATTCATAAGTGGTTTTTAAACATAAAGCAAAGAAAACCAGCCCACAAATCACAATCCCAAAGAACCTAGACAACAATGAGGACACTAAGAGAGACATACACAGATCTAATCTACATGGAAAGTAGAAAATGACAAGATCTCCTGAGTAAATTGGGAGCATGGGGACCTTGGGAGAGGGTTGAAGAGGAGGGAGGTAGGGAAAGGAGAAAAATGTAGAGCTCAATAAAAATAAAAATAAAATGAAATGAAATAAAATAAAGGTAACATATATATCTGCATCAAAAAATAAACACAAACACACACACACAAACATACACACACGGGGTAGGGGATGATCCAGCCTAAGACCTTAGACATGGTAAGCAAATGCTGTACAACTGACCTACACTTTCACCCTGTATTTTCTCATTCATAACATATGAAAACTCCAAATTCTAATCATTTTCTGGACTACACTGCTTATCCATATTCTAATCAGCATTACAGTCAGTAGAATTCACAGATCCCCTCCACCAAATGCTAAACCAAAGAGGGTAGAGGAGGAAAAGTTTTTTTTCTCCCTGGCAACAGCCCACTCTTCTGCATATGGCCTGTGGCCACTTGCGAGCTACAAAAGTAAGTTGAGTAGGTGTCACAGAGACCATATGGTCTACACAAGCTTCAAACATTTACTATTTGGCTCTTTACAGAAAAAGTTTTGCCAACCACTCTTCCACATAAAAGGTTACTAAATTTCCAAAACCTAGTAGCAAAGATAGCAATATAAGATGTGAAATTTATTTTTTCAGAGCTTCAATTATTTGATAATAATTATTTCAGTAATTATATAATTTCCTACAATAATTATGCCTGATTTATTGAGGTAAACATCTGAGGTAAAACATTTAAAACAGAGACAATATACAAATATTAAGCAAAAATGGGGGAAAATGTCATGAAGAAACATCCATGCATTTGGAGGAAGAAGGGAAAAACAAACAATTAAAAAGCATCTTCAAATGTCAAAATCCAAAGAGCTCAGAAATGCACCTGCAATCCCATAGCTCCAAGAAATTTTATCAGCTACTTGATCCCCCTCCAATCATTAAATTAACTATTTAAACAGGAGGCAAGTTGGAGATTAACTTAAATAAACACATCCCCTTCTCTCATCAGCAGCTCAGTGGAATGGAGATTGACTCCATTCTTTCTGGGAAGGTTTAGCTCTGATTGGGGTAATGCTTTACTGCTTAGAAATTTCTGGGGCCACCTAGATGTCTCAGTGGGTTAAGGTACTTCACTTGTCACTCGAGAATAATGACCTTAATTCAATCTCCAGAACCCACGGTGGAACAAGAAAACCAGCTCCTGAACACAACGCATACACACACACAAGCACGCATACACACACACATACATACACACAAATAAAAATAGTAAAAACCTTCTAAAGAATCTTTTTGATAAGGCAGGGAAGAGCAAATGAAATACTGTTGGTGAATTATGAAATTAGACAAAGGTAGCTTGCTTTGTTGGTGCATAGCTATGATCCCAGGACTCAGGAAATTAAGGCAGGAAGATCTCAATTTTGAGATCAATACCTAAAGCAAGAGCCTGTCTCATAACATTCAAGCAAATAAGATAAGTATGAAATACCATGCAATTTTTAAAAAATATTTTCAAGATTATAATAAAATTACATTTTTAGAATTTTATTTGTTTATCTATTTGCTTATTTATTTTTTTACATATCTATCTTTGGGTTTTTTTTTTTTTTCGAGACAGGGTTTGTGTGTATTTCTGGCTGTCCGGGATGGGAGGTTAGAGACTGTGATAAAGAAAGCAGCTGGGAGAGTTAAAATGTTCAAAAGACATTGTATGAAATTCTCAAAGAATTAATAAAATGTTGCGAAATAGCATTTAAAAATAAACTAAGAGATATCATCCAGCCAGTGTCCATGCATTGCTTATTCTCTTACAATGGTACATCCTTTAGGGCTTCAGAAAAGTTGGTCTTTGGGGGAGCGTTATCAGCATCCCTCGGGAGTTTCCTAACAATGCAAATTCAAAGACCCAGACTAGCAGCAGCAAGCCAGAACACCCCAGACATTTACATCCTAATAAATGCCACCACAGCACAGTGTTGGGGAATCTTGCACTGCTGCCATTCCAGGTCGTTTGTGAGGGCCACCCTGTCCATTTAATAATCTTCAACTGCAGCCCTGACAGCTTACCACTACATACCTATGACACTCCCCCAAAAGGTGGTGAGCAAAATTATCCTCAGGCATTTCCAAAAGTCCACTGAAGCTCTGAGAGCTCTCAGATTGGAGATGGTAGTGTATAGCTAACTTTTACAAGCTGTCTACTCTGGACTCCAACATTTGCCAAGGCTTCAGGGCTTCTGTCCAGAAGCCGGACTCTACTCTACCGTTCCTAACGTGGAGACTTGTCTGTCCCTTCAGTGTTCTGGAGGGGTTCCTTAGTGACCTCCACTGTTACGCTACTATGAATACTTTAAGGAGACAGTGCTACCATCCTTCCCCTCACGAGTTTTTGAATATACCTCAGACATTTGCAATTCAGCCCAGTTTCTGGACACCACCACTTAAATCCTAGAATGATAAAGGGCCAACAATCAACAAGCAAAAAGTCAGGGCACAAACAGGTCTCAGAGACATTTCGACTAAAACTTCGAACAACTTTTCTCTAAGTAACTTGGCAAAATCCATTTTAAGTTCTTTCAGGCATCTAAAACACCACACTAATACAATTAGAGTTCACTGAAAAATTAGCATGCAATCTAGTTTGAAAGCTAAAATCAGTCATAGTGGGGTAATATTCCATTTAATTATAAAGATTAATTCAACCTTCATTTATTTGTGCATGTGTTTGGTCTTTCCATTTTTCACAGAACACCCAAGATTCAAATGCCATCTGGTAGAATTGCTGCATGGCATCAGTAGCAAATATTAGAGTTGCAGATTTCATCTCAAAGTAAAATTGATGGACAAAGGGAAAGTAAAAAGGGAGGGGTGGAGGTAATAGAAGTTGAATTTTAAAACCAAGATATTCCACCAATCTGATGTGACGCTATCCCTTTCTCTCCTTTTACCCCTACCATGTTACCTATACAAACTCTTCTTTGTTTTTGAGTTTTCAGTTCTTTTTTTTTAATTTATTAGATTTAAAAGAAAATACCAATCCAAATTTCCACTCCCTCTCCTCCTCCCATTCCCTCCACACACCCTCCCACCCCACCCCCATCTAATCCTAAAAGAGGGTAAGGCACACTGCTTTGCGGAAGGTCCAAGGCCCACCCTACTACATCTAGGCTGAGCAAGGTATCAATCCAAAGAGAATAGGATCCCAAAAAGCCAGTACATGCAACTCTTAGAGCCATTAACTTCTACAAACTCTTCTTAATCACAAGTTGTCGTAGCATCTTTTTTGAAACAGGTGAGGATTCGAGCAACATTACAAGCCATAGTGAGAATTTTATAAATCATGTCCACTGTGGTTTGCAAAATACATGTTATGCCTTCCTTAAAGGCTAGACTTAGCCACATGGTAAGATTGACCACTTTTTTCATAATTTCATTCAATTCAATTCAAGTTATCTCTTGCTGAGTGGCCACTTAAGATAAAACAAGCCTTGCAAGCTAGGAAATACTTTACTTGTTTTGTTTTTAGTGAGTGACAATGGGTACAAAGTACACAATGTGAAGGAAAAGAATCGAATTTTCTCTAATACACGAGTATAACTGTGTTAGTGTTCTAAAGAATTTCTAGAACCTATACGACTCACCTAGGCAGCCTTCCAGGTAGTAAAAATAAGAACTATCCTGGCCCCTATCTCCAGATATTAATTTCCGTTGTCCTTGAATGTCCCCAAAGGTCCAGATTCTTCTGTATTTGACACTAAACAGTATCTATATAATTCATTTATGTGATGTATAGCAAGAACAGAGATGGTTTAATTAAGCTATATACTTAGGAAGTTCGTGATTGAGTGGTCACATGTGGAGAATGAAAAATGAAATTAAATAGAAGAATAGAGTACAGTTATAAGAGAAGGGTCTTGTGAAAACATCTGCAAAGAAGTCTGAGAGCCGAAGAGAAATAATAGAAGTAACATTGTAAAAAAAATTAAAAAGGAAAAAAAAAGAAGTAACATTGTATTATTTTTTAAATGTTTTGTCTATTTGTGTGTGTATGTGTTCATGTATGTTTATGATACCTATGTGCAGGTGCCTGCAGAGGCCAGAAGAGGATGTCAGATGCTCTGCAGCTGGAGCTACTCGGTGTGTGTATTGGGAACTAAACCCAGGTCCTCTGGAAGAGAAGCAAGCACTCCTAAATACTGATCATCTCCTAATTTTGTTATTTTCATAATACCAAAAGTAATATTCTTCCCTGATGCCTTACTATGGTGGCTTGAATAAGATGATCCCCTTAGGTTCATGTTTGAATGCTTGGTCCTCATTGGTGAAACTGCTTGAGAAAGACAATGAGGTGTGGCCTTGTTGGAGGAAGTTTCAAAAGACTCCTGTCATTCCCAGTATGGAAGGCAGGCAGGCAGGCACAGTGCCTGCCCCCTCCTTCGGCTTCCTACTTTCCCACTATCCGATTAAGATGTGACTTCAGTCTGCTATTCCTGCCACCAGGGCTTTGCTCAGCCATTATGGACTCTAACTCTGAAACTGTAATCTCAATTAAACTCTTTAAAAAGTTGCCTTGGTCACAGAGTTTTGTCATAGCAACAGAAAAGAAAGTAATACACCTACCATGTACCAGACAGTGTGCTGAATTTCCCTTCATCACTGAATCTAAATCCTACCTATGATCGGCAAGGCACTAGCATATCATCTTACGTCACAGCTGATAAGCAAACATTCATAAAGGGGAAAACACACCCAAGTCACACAGAGACCAAAGCAGCTTCGCAACCAAATTGATTTACTTTTAATCTGACTTCAAAGTCCATATTTCTTCTGATATCCACTATGCTTAAGGGATGGAGAACAATTTTCTATTATATAAATTTTACTAATTTGTATAAACCCAAATGAAGTAAATCATATATAAGGCCTAGACAATCTCTGCATCAGTACCCATATTCAGCATGCCAAGACAAATATGCTCAGCTATAAGACTGCTAAAAACCTGATGCAAGAAATCCCCCAGGAATCAACGAGTATGAGTCCAGCTAAGACTCTTAGCAATAGTGGATAAATAGCCTAGAGAGTGGGAATGGGGATAGTTATATAAAATGAGAAAAGAGTGTATTAAAAATTATTAATAAAAAGTACTACAATTGAAAAAAAAATCAGTGAGAGCAAGGGCTGTTTCTCTTTTTCTGGTTCTTGTGACCCCTACTCCTGATGCTGGGTCACCTTGCCCAGTCTTAATACATGGGGAGATAATTAATCTTTCTTTAATTTTTATTTTCTCTCTTAAGTGATGTGTTCCAGTTTTTATAATTTTTTATTTAAATAACATTTTTTCATTTATTTTGCATACCAACCAGTTTCCCCTCCCTACTCTCCTCCCCTCCCCTCCCCTTCCATAGCTATCCCATCCCCATCCACTCCTCCTCCATCTCCATTCAGAAAGGGGCAGATCTCCCATGGGCTTGCACAAAGCACGGCACATCAAGTTCAGGCAGGACCGAGCTCCTCCCCTTACTTCTAAGAGGACCAGGTAATCCAGCATGAGGAGCAGGTTACCAAAGTCCTGCTCTCACTGTTAGAAGCCTTACTAAGAGACCAAGCTACACGATTGTCATACACATGCAGAGGACCTACGTAGGTCCCATTCAGTCTCCCTAACTGTTGGTCCAGCTTCCATGAGCTCCTGCGATCTCAGGTCAGCTGTCTCTATATGATCCCCAATCATGACCCCTCTGGCTGGTACAATCCCTCCTCCCTCTCTTTCACAAGACTCTCATAGCTCAGTGCAGTGCTTGTCTGTGGATCTCTGCCTCTGCTTCCGTCAGTTACTAGATAGAGTGTCTCTGATAGCAATAAAGGAAATCACCAGTCTGCTTACAGTAGATGGCCAGTTCAGGTGCCCCCTCCACCATTGCTAGGAGTCTTAGTTGGAGTCATCCTTGTGGGTTCCTGGGGGTTTTCCTGGCACCAGGTTTCTCCCTAACCTCAATATGGTCCTCCACCATCAAGATGTCTCTTTTGTTATTCTCCCCCTCCATCCTGCCTCTCACGTCCACCTCATCCCACCCACTCCATCTAGTTCCTAGGCTTCCATTCCCCCAACCCCTGCCCCCAGTTTACCCAGGAGATCTTTTCTACTTCCCAAGGAAATCCATGCATCTCTGTTTGAGCCCTCCTTGTTATCTAGATTCTCTGGGGGCTGTGTATTATAGGTTGGTTATCCTATGCTTTATGCCTAATAACCACCTATGAGTGAACACATACCATGTTTGTCTTTCTGGGTATAGGTTACCTTAATCAGAATGATTTTTTCCCTAGTTCCAGCCATTTGCCTACAAATTTCATGAGGTCATCATTTTTTACAACTGAGTAGTAATTCATTATGTAAATCTACTACGTTTTCTTATACATTCTTCGGTTGAGGGGTGAAGAGTGTGTAGCTAGCCACACTAGTTAGTCATAGAGACCAGGCAGTGGTGACACACACTTCTAATCCCAGCACTCGGGAAACAGAGACAGATGAATCTCAGTGAGCTCAAAGTCAACCTGGACTACATGAAATTGAATCTGTCTAAAAGAGAAAGAGAGCTCACACCTTTGATCCCAGCACTTGGGATCACATGCCTTTAATCCTATCCCAGCATTAGGAAGGTGGAGACAAAAGTGATATGGCTGGGTGGAGATGGGAGTATGAATATAAGGTGGGAGGAGACAGGAGCTAAAAGCATTCAGTCTGAGACTTGTAGAGACAGGATAGTCCATTCAGTCTGAGGATTTCGTAGAAGAACTAATGGCTGGCTTCTCTGCCTCTCTGATGTTTTAGCTTTCACCCCCTAAAATCTGACTCTGGAATTTTTATTATTAAGACCAATTAGAATTTGCTCTACAGAGGGGCATCTAGGTTATTTCCAGGTTCTGCCAATTACGAATAATGCTGGTATGGACACAGTTGAGCAAGTGTCCTTGTGGTATGATTACACATCCTTTTGGTATATGCCCAAGAGTGGTATCACTGGATGATGAGGTAGATGAATTGCCAATTTTTTGAGAAAAAGTCATACCAATTTCACTCCACATCCTCTCAAATATAAGCTGTCATCAGTGCTTTTTATTGTAGCCATTTTGACTGGTGTAAGATGGTATTTCAGAGTCGTTTTGATTTGCATTTCCCTGAAGACTAAGGATGTTGAGCAATTCTGTAAGTGTCTTTTGAACATTTGAGATTCTTACATTGAGAATTCTCTGTTTACATATGTAACCCATTTTAACTGGATTATTTGGTATTTTGATGTTTAGCTTTTTGATTTCTTTATATATTTTTGGAGATTAGCCCTCTGTTAGATGTGGGGTTGGTGAGGATACACAAGTGACCCCAAAACATCTACCAGGGAACTCCTACATCTGATAAACATCTTCAGTAATGTGAAGGGATACAAGATTAATTCAACAAAATCAGTAGCCCTCCTATATACAGATGATAACCAGGCTGAGAAAGTAATGAGAGAAATAACACACTTTACAATAGCCACAAATAATTTAAAATATCATGGGGTAACTCTAACCAAATGAATGAAAGGCCTGCATTGGTGTGGGACAATTCTGTAGTATGTCAATTATGTTTTAAATAAATGCTGATTGGCCAGTAGCCAAGCAGGAAATATAGGGGGGACAACCAGACAGGAAGTAGAGGCGGGGCAATGAGAACAGGAGATTCTGGGAAGGAAGAAGCCCATTCCTGTCCAGTCCTGTCCAGACACCAAAGAAGGAAGATGTAACCTGCCCTGCTGAAAAAGGTACCTAGCCATGTGGCTAACATAGATAAGAATAACGGGTTAATATAAGTTATAAGAGTTAATATGAAGCCCAAGCTAATGGGCCAATCAGTTTAACATTAATATAGACCTCTGTGTGATTTTCTTTGGGGCTAACAGCTGTGGGAACTGGGCAGTACAGAAACCCCAACAAGCAGGCCCTCATGTTACACTATATGAAAATAACTTTAAGTTTTTAAAGAAAGAAATTGAAGAAGATATCAGAAAATGGAAAAATCACCCATGTTCATAGATAGGCAGGATTAACATAGTAAAAATGGCGATCTTACCAAAAGCAATCTACAGATTCAATGCAATACTCATCAAAATCCCAACATATTTCTTTGCAGACCTCGAAAGAACAATAATCAACTTCATATGGAAAAAAAAAACAGGATAACCAAAACATTCCTGCATAATAAAGGAACTTCTGGAAGCATCACTATCCCCGATTTTAAGCTCTACTAGAGAGCAATAGTAATAAAAACAGCTTCATACTGACATAAAGACAGACATGTGGATCAATGAAATTTAATCATACACCCTGACTTACATCCACACACCTATAATTTTTGACAAAGAAGCCAAACAATATACAATGGAAAAAAGAAAGCATCTTCAACAAATGGTGCTGGCATAACTTGATGACCACATGTAGAAGAATACAAATAGATCCATATCTATCATCCTGCACAAAACTCAAGTCCAAGTGGAGCAAAGAATTCAACATGATTCCAGTTACTCTGAAGCTGATAGAAGAGAGAGTGGGAAGTAGTCTTGAATGCACTGGCACAGGAGACTACTTCCTGAATTTAATACCAGTAGCACAGACACTGAAATCGACAATTAATAAATGGGACCTCTTGAAACTGAAAAGTTTCTGTAAGGCAAAGGAGACTGTCAATAAGAAGTACTTAGTCTTATTGCATCTTGATATGCCATGTTTTGTTGATACTCATGGGAGACTTGCCTTTTCCTAAACAGAAAAGGAGGCAGAGTAGATTGGGGGGTGGGAACAGAGAAGAGTGGGAGTGGAGGGATTGGGAGAAGAGAAGGGAGGGGAAACTTCAGCCAGGATGTAAAATAAATAATGAAAAAAACAAACAAATAAACAAAAGCCAAAAGTGGAATCACACCTCTCTTTTAGAATTCCCATACTGCCATAAAGACAAACGAGTGTGAATGTCAGTGTAGAACCAACAAACCTCCAAACCTGAGATGAACCATGGCTCCATCAGCTTGTGTACTTGATTCCAAACGTTGGTCCCTCTAAACTCTAGCATGGTTCCACTTACCTACTTATATGAATACATCATCACACCTTGGTGTGGTGACACACACCTTTAATCCTAATACTCCATAGACAGAGAAAGGCCGATCTGTGTAGCAGACTTTCTTTTGGACCACTGATCAGCTCCCAAATTATGACACAGAGACTTATTATTAGTTATGAATGCTCAGCCTTATCTTATGTTTGTCCCACTAGCTCTTATAACTTAATTTAACCTGTTTCTCTTCATCTATATTTTGCCTCTGGGCTTTCACCTTTCTTTCATTCTGTGTGCTTTACTTTTCCTGCTTTTTCTGTGTCTGGCTGACTCGCAGCTGCCTGGCTGGCTGGCCCTGGGCATCTCTCTTTCTTTCTCCCTTGTTCTCACCTCTCTCTCTTCTCTCAGGCCTGGATTCCTTCTCCTACTTTTTCTGTCTGCCCACCAGCCCTGCCTATCCCTCTATTGCCTAGCTATTGACTGTTCAGTTTTTTTATTAGACCAATCAGGTGCCTTAGGCAGGCAAGGTAAAGCAGCAACATATCTTTACATAATTAAATAAATGCAGCATAAACAAATGTAACACACCTTTACATAGTTAAAGTAATATTCTGTAACATATCTTTGTGAATTCAAGACCAGTCTGGTCTACACAGTAAGTTTCAGGACAGCAAGGGATATACAGTGAGACTCCATTTCAAGACAGAAAGGTGAGGAGAGAAAATACATCTTACCAGCCACATTTCATTCTATGCTACCATCATAACAATACCTGGGATATGACAGGGTTGAATACAAATACGTGGAGCTAGGTATCTGGCCACTCTCCACCTGTCCGATAGGCTGGTCACTAGTCTCAGACTCCCCTCCAGACCAAGGAACTCCATCTGGAGACCAGCCCTGCCTCTATCCTTCAGACCTAGTGATTTATCCTGAGACCCTTGTATGCCACATTTTAAAATAAGTTTCCAGTTCTGCTTTGATTCATCCCTGCAAAGGCAGTTGAGATGGAGGAATCAAAACGGTCACTTATACTAAAGGCAAAATAGCAAGCTGTCGTCAAGGGACACAGGCTGTTTGTAGACAGCAGCATAAACGGCCTCATCAGTTATTCATCATTTGACACAACTACTGAGTAACCTCCTGCAAGCTCACTTAATGCTTACATAAGATTCAGCCAACAAGAAAAGAAAGAGCAAGCTTTGGCTTAAAAACTTGAGCAAAGAAGGCTCAAGACCTAATTGGCAAGCCATGGCCTACAGGTCAAATTGGGGCCGCTGCCTGGTTCTATAAATCAACTTTTACTGACATGCATCCATTTGTGCATAGTACCTACAGCTATTTCAATGCTATCCAACAGATCTGAGTCACTGTTATTGAGACTACATTCCTTGCAAAGCTCAAAAATATTTGTTTATTGCTTTAGCTTTTTTTTCCCCAGTACTGTTGGGCTAAGTCTGAGCTGACACTGGGCTTGTACAAGCTTTGCTCCTCCTCATCCTTAGGCTATGGACAACCCACATTGTTCTTGTTTGCTTTATATCCAGGAGAAGAAACCCAAATCACCAACCAATGGCAAGGGAGGACTAGGGAAGAGGCGAAATAAGAGATTTCTCCTTTCTCAGCTTTCCTTCCGCCCTGCCAGGTTTTCTCATTTCAAATGAACTGTCTCTGCTGAGCTTACTCTGTCTGTGTGGGAATAATTTTTACTGGAATTCAGCAATGACTTAGGACAACTCATAGGACCTCATTAGAACATGCTCACGTGATCTATACAAATCGCTTTGCTAAATCTTAACTTTCATTTTTAAAAGCCTGGACGAACAAATCAAATTGTTTCACAAACTTGGAAATTAGCCTTATAACCTAACATTGGAACTGAACAAAGGATCTAACCGGTGGCCCTAAAGGACACAGCCTCACCCTGTCCTTGGCCCTGCTCTGCTCAAGACAGGTTTACTGTGCTCATTAGCTCTAATCCTGACAAATCACAGTCAGGAGGCTCTCAGTCACTTGCCCTATAACTGCCAGTGCCAGGAACACAGGACTACACCAAAGGCAGGAAGCATATTCTTCTTCTCTCTAGTTAAGCAAGAACATGGTATAGCATGACCTTTTCCCTAAGAGGACAGGTTTTGTGTATAAAATACAGCGCACCCAGTTAGTGGTGGGGGGGGTGTACTGAAAATTAGCTTTACTTGCTAAGACCCTAACGTGGAAAACTGGATAAATAAGTTGTCTAACTAAGATGAGGTCAGCAACTAAGGACTTTTCTACTCCTGGAGCCTAAAACCAGAAGGACTTTCTTATTTTATGATGGTCGTGGGGCCAGAGAATGCCTTCTTTCCTCATCACAATTCAGCAATTAGGTTTACTTCAATATTCCAACTGTAGATTAAAAGAAATAAAGGAAAATAAACCACGTAAAAATGGAAAATTCACAGAGATTCTGGATTATGTACATTTTGTTTTCTTTAAAATTTTTGACTGTGAAGGAGCTAAATACAGCTGCTAAGCTGAACCTGCACATATGGTCTAAAGGTATCTTGACTTCAGATTTTGGATCTAAGGTTATGATGCTTTGGAAAAGTCCTTCTTTTGTTTTCACAGAGGACCAGACCCTGTGGATTGATTCTATCCCAATATGGTATGATAGACCACGACCTCCTGAAAGGTTGCTGTGAACACCCTCAAAAAACTACTTCGCTCAACTGCCAACTGAGATAAACCTGGCACACAGGTTATATCCTAAACGATCTGATTAACAGCGCCCCCACTCAGCAGGAAGCAGTTTGGAGAGAAAAAACTGTGCCCATGTTCCCAAATATTGCTTATAAATGTTCTTTTACATTTCAAGGGGGATATGATATAGGTGTGAATAATTTACATTGGTATGGATTTTGCTTTAGAGATTTAAATTTAAGGTCAATTTTGTTATATGTATATGTGTTTCTGATCTTGATTAAGGTATTGTGATTGTGTAGTTCATTTAAAAATGTAATGTATATAGGTTGTTAATGGATAATCATTAATAATAGTCAAGTTTGTAGTCACGGTAGTTAGATTTTCTAGATATATAGATATATATTTCAGTTAGATCGGTATTCTTCATATCTTTCAAAGACTACGGAATATGCTATTTAATGTTTTAATAACTTAGGGTTTTTCATGACAATGAGACATGTCTGCTCCTGGAAACACCAATCTACTTCAAGAAGAAGATGGCATCGAAGAGGATCCTTATGGAGTTTGATAGCCATTTAGGCAAGAAACTGTTCTAGCTGGACTATTGCATAAACTGGACACAGAGAACCCACAGAGAGAGGACTACTGAACTTGCCTAAAGGTGAGATGATCTTTCAGGGTTCCTGATTCATGAAGGAGTCTGCAAGACATTCTGCAGGACACAGCAGATGGTGACTGAACTGACTTTGAAATTTCCTGCTTCATGGAAATGTCTCTGGATATTATGAACCTGTAGGCCGAAGATGGATGCCCCAACGGTACAGAGAAACTTTGTGTGACTGTCCAGGCAGCGTGATGTCTCTGTCATTTCTAGAGTTTGGAAGTTGCTTATTTCTTGTTTGCTTAGGTAATATTGTATCTTTCTGGAGTCATTGATGGAGTTGAAGAATAGTTAGTTATAGTTATAATTTTCCTTAGTTATGATAAAGATAAAATAGATGTAAATATTATAATTTTTACTTGATAACTGTTTTGTTATATGTAATTTTGCTATGTTAAAGTTAAAGCCTTCCTTTTTTGTTTAAACAGAAAAAGGGGAAATGATGGAGGAAGGTCATTGGTTAATTAATAAAGAAACTGCTTGGCCTCATAGGTTAAAACATAGGTGGGTGGAGTAAACAGAACAGAATGCCGGGAGGAAGAGGAAGTGAGCTCAGACTTGATAGCTTTCCTCTCTGGGGCAGACGAGATGAAGCTATGACCCAGGATGGACGTAGGTTAAGATCCTCCCTGGTAAGCCACCTCGTGGGCTACACGGATTATTAGAAATGGGCTAGTTCAGGTGCGAGAGTTAGCCGAGAAGAGGCTAGATATAATGGGCCAAGCAGTGTTTAGAAGAATATAGTTTCCGTGTAATTATTTTGGGTGTAAATCTAGCCGGGTGGCGGGACGCAGCCTGCTGCCGCTCCTCCTACAACACAAATCAAAATCACATTATATTCCATAAATATATACATATAATTATTTTTCAATTAGAAATAAATAAAACATTTAAATAATTTTAGTAACATTCATTGGGCAACTGCCAAAGGGAGATGGTAAAGTTAGTTCATAATTCTCTAATATAATTATAAAAAACTGAATATAAAGAGATGAAAAGAATGCAGCATGTAAATCAATCTTCCTAGTGACAACTCTAACAACTCCTGTCCTTCCTGTGTGGTCCTGTTCCTCCACACACCAAGAGATGGAGTCTTTTTCAACTGCTTTTGCCCAAGAGGATGTATCACAAGAAACAGTCTGAGACTTAATAGGACTCGCAGCATGTTCGTCCTCCTTCCTGATCCTTAGCTACCCCATGGGGAAAGCCATAAGGAACAAGAGACATGTGTGAAGTTGCCCCAATGAATTTCCATCCGCAACTGGCATCTGCTTTCAAATACATGAGAGACTCCAGGTAAGACCAAAGAAGAGCCACCCAGCAGAGTCAAGTCAACAACAGACTTGAAAGAGCTAAGACAACACCTGTTCGAAGCCATCACCAGCCAGCAAACAGACTTGAAAGAGCTAAGACAATGCCTATTCTAAGTCACTAAGTTTTGACGTCGTTTGTTATGCAGCAAACAATAGTCAAGACACAGACAACTGCAGTAGTTGAATTGTTCCATATTGGGGATGCTCTACTTCCTTTCCGCATTTACTACCCAGAACTAAAATGCCAACTTTTTTAAATAAGGAATTAATTATTTAATTAAATTAAATTAAATATTGTAAATATTTTTTACAAGAAGAGGAATATCATCCATTTGAATGATAACAATTAAAGTCAATATGAAATCTATTTTGGCAAAGTTTTCAATGCCCCTGTCTGACGCTTGATTACATCGTTTCTTCCTGGCAAGGCTTTTCTGTGACCTTCCCGATTCTAAGTCTTAACTTCTGGCCTGCGTCCCTTCACTCATTCTTCTTTTGCTCTCAGGCTTTTTCTGCCTTTCATATGTGAGTTTCTGTCAGAAATGGATTTGCTGTCACACCCTCAGTCTTGCCTTTACCCAGCTATGCTGAAGTCAAGAAAATGACAACTCAGAAGACAGGTTAAATACAATTTCTCTCTCTTCACCCATTTTCCACTATGTGCCTGCCTGGCCCTTGGGTTATTAATGGAACTGACATTCCTGTACAACTGACTGAGCAGGACCAGCAGCCAGATAACAAGGGAGCAGCTGACAGCGGTAGGCACAGCCCTAGAGATAGCAGATAAGCAGACGGCATGGCTATTAGTTTCATCCTGGGCTATAAGGAAGGAACAACCACAAAATCTACATGGAAAACTCAAAATGTTTCTAATGAGTCTTTTTCCCATGAAATTAAAACCCACATACCAAAACTGATTCTTTTTTGTAAACCCAACCAAACTCAACATGTATTTTTATATCCTCACATCCTCAATTTGAATATGGGCCAATAAAAAAAAAGCTTTAAGACATCAAATCTCCCCTACCCATGTGATGGATAAAAGAAATAAAATTCTATGGAATTCTCAAAAAGTAGCCCTCTTCTTTGAACCTCTAAAGTTATACCTAAAGCAATGGTCACATTGCTCAACCCTTTCCAAGTTCTACGGTCAACTAGTTCCCCAATCCAAAATAATCACCAACATACACTGAACGCTAAACACTTTCACGGTACCTATTAAGCTGCTGGGACTTGTTTGTCTGACATTGTTAAAAATTTTTAAGTATTTAAAAAAAATTTAAGTATTTATTATTTCATGTTTTATCTTTTAATATACCATGGCTCTACATATCTCAACACTTAAGATTAGCTCACTACCATTTTGTCGTTGTTGCTTTTCCTGTGCTGGTGATGAAACCCAGAGTCTTGTGCAAACTGGGCAGGTACTCTACTACAGAGACATACCCCAAGGCAGACACTAGCATTCTTTAAAATATATAACAGAATCACATACTGGTTAATAGTTATTTAAATTCTTGTGTGCATGTGTTTTTTGTGGGGAGAGTATACATGTATGTAGGAGAGGGTTCATGCACATGTATATGCCCTTGTTGTACACCCGTGGAAACCAGAGAAATATGTTGGGGGTCTTCCTCTATTGCTTTGTGCTCTATTGCCTTGACAAGGTCTTTCAATAAGCCGGAATCTCACTATTGCAGATAGGCTAGCTAGCCAATGAGTTAGCTGGCTCTGACTCTCTACCCCACAATGCTGGGGTTACAAACATATACAGCCATGTCTATAGTCATACAGCTATTACATGGGTGCTTGAGATCTGAACTCGGGTACTCGTGTATGCACAAGTTCTAGTAGCCAATGAGCTACTTCCCCCACCCCTTATTTATATTATTTCTTAAGGTGTATAGTTTTATAATTCTATGTGTATGAGTATTTGCATGCCTAGTGCCTAAGAATGTGAGAAGAAGGTGTCAGAACCCCTGGAACAAGAGTTACAGACAGTTGTAAGCTGCCACGAGAGTGCTGAGAATTGACCCTGGCTCTTCCGCAAAAGCAACGAATGCTCTTAACCTCTGAACCATCTCTCCAGTGTCCTTATTTATATTCTTTTTTACCATCATAATCCTATTTTATTATTTGTAACTTTGAGGAATGACAACATCCATTTCCCCACTTTTAGGCAATATCTTGATACAAACGGAAGCTTGAAAGAGGGCTAACATAATATAGAGACACATACACGGTAGTTATCTACCATCATAGAGCCTAGGTTCGACTTCTAAGACTAATAAAGAACCGTATGGTGGTGCACATGTTTTTATTTTTCCATTTAAAAAATTTACACTTCCTCCCCTCCTCCCATTCCCCTCCCACTCCCCCACTCCCCCTCCTCCCCCCCTCCTTAAGAGAGGGCAGGAAACACTGCCCTGTGAAAAGTCCAAGCCCCCCCCCTTCCAGTCCTAGGAAGCTTTGCATCCCTTATTTCTATTCTTAACAATCAATATTAAGAATATAATACTGCAAAAAGAAAGAAGGAACATGCAACAATATGTGAGTTTTCAAAATCCATCTACTATGTGTGCCCATTGACACGACAGTGACTCTTTACAAAAAGGCAATTTAAGTCACCTATCAAATTGTTCTGCAACTTTCCTTATTACTGGAGTTCTGTACTTCCAGTTATAACAGAAGTTTCACCACCACCCCTGAAAAAATAAACATATTGCTCATTACCAAAGAATTTATTAAGACTCTGATTTAAAAATTTATTTAATAGACGTTAAATATTAAGGAGGATATCTTGTCGTGACAGGAAACAAAAAACATAGTCTAAAAATTTGGAGTCACATCAAAATTCCCTAAAGGAAGAATCATAAGTTGACTCAGATGAAACAATGTGAACTTCAAAGAGAATTGTAATAAATTTGAATATATCAAATGCATTTTTAAAAATCCTTGTGTTTATAATGACGCTGAGGGGGAGTGCTTTGATAACTCTGAAGGTTTCCAGGGTACAACTTGTAAAAATCAATAACAGGAAAGAGACCTTCATGCAGCTTTTCCTGTAGAAACTGTATGTCAGGCTAATCAAGTGATTAACAAAGGAAAAAAAAAACCTTAGAGGAATAACCTAGCTAATAATTGCAGAATGATAGAATTTGAAAATCACCCATTGAAAAGCTTAGCAGAATCTCATATCTAGCAATGTTATCAATGCCCACTAAAACAACTGTTTTACTGATTTTCAATAGCAGCTATTCATTTGTTGCTCTACGTAAGTTTAGAAACTGGTGACACCTTGAGCTGGGGTACAGCTCAGAAGGTTATGTGTTTGCTGAGCAAGCATGAGGACCTGACCCAGAACCCACATAAATTCCCCAGAACCCACGTAAAAGCCAAGCATGGGAGTACATGCCTATAATGCCAGCACAATGGTGGGTAAAGACAGAAAGGTACAAAGGCCTCACTGTCCAGCCAGTCTAGGCAAATTAGTAAGTTCCAGCTTCAATGAAACACAGTTTTAAAAAACATTAACATGGCAAACTATTGAGGAAAGTACCCAACATTGACCTCTGGCCTCCACATGCAGAGATACAATCAATCTATCAATCAATCAATCAATGTGATGTATTTATGTCTATCCTAGAGATCTTGTTTAAAATAGTAACAATAAAAAAATATCCAATCAATTTAAAAGTGTGGTGGAGAGATATGAAAGGTGTTAGAGGGAAGAATGAGGCGGAAAGTGATAGAATTATATTTCAATTAAAATATATAAAACTGATCCTGCCAGGTGATTCTAATGGCATAGTCAAGAAACAGAATCACCATAAGAGGAGCAGGGTTGATAAGAAAATTAAAATGAAAGGATTGGGCCGAAAATTTCCAAATCCATGGATTTCCCTCGAGATAGAAGTTAAGACATGTCATCATGTGTTTCTTGAAGGAAGCATCCAGTGCTATACACAAAGTCTCCCTGTCAAAAAAAATGAACTTCTATCTAACCAAAACTCATCATTTACCTCCAGTTTATAGGAAATCCAAAGCACAGAAGAACATCCTAGAATAAACCAAGACTGTTAAAAATTCTGCTAAGTGAGCTAATTTTTTTAGTAAGTAAATTAATTTCATTTGTAAAGGTGAGGAAAGACAGTGCTCTTAATATTTTAAAAAATGTACCTATTAGTTACATAATATGGACCATGGATACTGATTTGCACCAATTGTTTAAAAACTAGCCAAACATTTTTATGATAATTACAAAAATTTGCAAGCAGACAAGATTCTAATTAATGAGAAATTATTGCTAATACAATTCATATAAAAATGGAATTGTAGTTAATTTTCAAAACTTCTGCATCTATTGAAACTACAGTAAAAATATTTTGAAATATTTTATTAAAGTACAGTAAATATTGAAATATAGTAAAAATTATGTCTGTGTCATCATGGATAGATTTATCTTTAAAGTTTACAACCATAAACAAAGATGAGGGTAGGGTCTATTGAAGTTAGAGTGGCAAACTATTGCTAACTGCTGAGCCTCAGTGACAAGGTCATAAGAGTTTTCTATGAACACTGTTGTGTAGTATATTTAAATACTCATTAAAATATCATGTTTATAAAGAATGAAAAACATATAAAGATTTGTCTTTTCCTTGAGTTTCCATTTTGGTACCAGAATGATAGATTAGAAACCCAAGGAAGGTAGTAAATAGAGGGTAACTGGATAACGGCAAAACATTGCTCAATGTCTCACGAATCCTCACAGGAAATGTAGAAAATACAAATGGTAGCTCTAGGGGTTAGGCAGAAACACTGACAGCTGAACTGAAAATCTATTGTTAAAGTACTGAATAGCTCCTAACATTAAACCTACCACAGAGTATTTCTCCAAGAGTTTTTTTTTTTTTCAGCACTGGTGATAGAACCCACGGTCTCATGCAGGCTGGGCAAACATTATACCAATAAACTATATTAGTAGCCCTTGTTTACTTTGAGGCATAGTCTTAACTATACATCCCAGGGTGGGTTTGAACTTGCCATACTCCTAATCAGTTATGATTACATGCATAAGCCAGCAGGCTTGGCCTTGAGCATGTTTTTGTTCAGTAGATGAGTACTGAAGCATGGGCAAATGCTGATTCCAATTACATTTTGTGACCATATTCATTGAAACCCAAAAAACCAGTATAAGCAAAAGTGCATATTTAGCGAATTTCAAAAATATAGAAATATAACTTGTATTTGATACAGTGAATGATAAACTTACAATTTTTAAAGATTATATTCTAAAGAACTAATTCGGGAGCTGGGAATGGTTTTGCATGCCTGTGACCCCAGCAATGTGGAGACAGAGAAAAAAGGATCAAGAATTCTACATAGCAAGTTCATGTCTAGCCTTCTCTACAAACAAGAAAAAGAAAATTATCCCAATCCTCCTTTCCGGAAGCACAATTCTTAGTTAAGGGAGCCACCTCAGAGTTGGCAAGAGACTTGAACCTAGAGTGGCTCCCAGATGCCCAAGCCAAGGTCCCCAGTCAGTTCCTTGGGCAGCTGAGGATAGGGAACCTGAAATGACCCTATCCTATAGCAATACTGACGAATATCTTGCATATCATCATAGAACCTTCATCTGGTGATGGATGGAGATAGAGACAGAGACCCACACTGGAGCACTGGACTGAGATCCCAAGGTCCCAATGAGGAGCAGAAGGAGGGAGAACATGAGCAAAGAATTCAGGACCACGAGGGGTGCACCCACCCACTGAGACAGTGGAGCTGATCTATTGGGAGCTCACCAAGGCCAGCTGGACTGTGACTGAAAAAGCATGGGATAAAACTGGACTCTCTGAACATGGCGAACTATGAGGGCTGATGAGACGCAAAGGACAATGGCACGGGGTTTTGAACCAATGTAATGTGCTGGCTTTGTGGGATGTTCACCTTCCTAGAAATGGACGGAGAGGGGAGGACCTAGGACTTACCACAGGGCAGGGAACCCTGACTGCTCTTTGGACTGGAGAGGGAGAGGGAGAGGGAGAGGAGTGGGGGGAGGGGGAAAAGGGTGGGAGAAGGGGGAGAAGGGTGGGAGGAGGGGGAGGGAAATGGGAGGCTGGGAGGAGGTGGAAACTTGATTTTTTTTCTCCTTTTCTCAATAAAAAAATGGAAAAAAATATAAAAAAGATTAAAAACACCCTAAAAAAAACTTTAAAAAAAAGAAAAAGAAAATTAATTCTAAAATAAAGCAATGTGCAAAACCTGCTTATTATCACATGATAGTAGATACTCAACTATAATTCATGTCAGAGAATTTTAACTCACATATGCAAATACTAACAGAATATATATTTCCACATGATACTCTTTGGTAAAAATTATATCATAATAGGAAAATTATAGCATAAATGTTAAAAGAAAAAAATTAATCAAATTTACATATACAACCTTGTTCAAGAATGTATCTTTTAAAGTCTACATATAAAGGAGAAATCAAAGTAATATATCAAGAAGCTAGCAGCTGTTGTTTGGGTAATGACAAAGCAATGATTTTTCTTTATCGTTTTGTTATTCACTTTCAGTATTTTTTATAAGAATACATTTTCATAAAAATATAATAAATATGAAGATATGGAAATTATTTTAAAAGATAGAGCTATGAACAAAACAACTAAATAGATTTTATTAAGAATAAAACGTAAAATTCTGTGAGAAGGGATTTTTTTAATGCCAAGTATAGGAGCAACAGAGCTTAACATCAGTTCCTATGAGATTATTTTTTAAAGACCAAGAAATTAACTGACTGTAAACTTGCTATAAGCCAACATTGACATGCATGGCTGAAAGAAAAAGATAGCCATAATTTCAACTTCAGCTTCCTTAATAGAATTTGTATGCAAAACAAAGGTGGCAATAATATCCCCACTGCGCTGGATGAGTTGGACTCTATATAGAATTATTGTGCTCCGCCTTGAACTTGAGCTTTAAAAAAAAGTGTTGAAGGCTGGAGCAGAGCCAGCAGAACATGGCATCAGAAACATAGCCTAGAGCACGGGTCTGCACCTCTGACTACATTAGAATCACCTGGGCTTGGTGATTGCACGGTAGAGTCCTGCATTCCTTCTCAGAGTTTCATTGCACAGATCTGATGCGTAGGACTTTGGATCTGCATTTCTAGCTAGAGTCTAGAGAACACCAATGCTGCCAGTTTGAAGACCATGCTTAAGGTGCACTTCTACTAGGATAAATGGGGACTGTGAAACCAACCATCCAGGAATGGAGTCCCAACTTTTCCAACAACCAGCTGGGTGACCATGGACAAGCATGCTTTATCTATATAAATAAATAATTGGAGCTTCCTTGTGGTGGTAGCATGACATCCATGTGGCAGTTATAAAGCATTTTGAGCCTCCAGGTTGGCATATAATAAACAACGCTGTCAGTGTTATGTAAGGAACACAACAATTGTTTCATCTACATAGCAAAACATTACTGGGTCTTTAGGAGGAGTTCTGTGCAGAAAATCTCATGTTCATAGTTCCTAAACACCGATGTGGAATCAAGGGACAGAGGGGGCCAACCAAGAGCCTTCAACTCTCTAGCAAGAGCATTCAGCAGATAGAGAGAGCATTATGGACTAGATGGCCTGGATGGGTTTCCAGTGTCCCTGCTCACTGAGGCACTTCATTGTGAGAGGTGATAGAAAGACAAGACAGGCCAACAGGGTGGGAAGAACTCCATAAACTTCCTTCAGTTCTATTAACTCAGCCATGGTGGGAGGAAATGGCCACCTGTGGTCACCTAGAGCCCCATCAGCAATGGTATCCCTCTGAGGCTTCATCAAAAACGCTGATCCCCAGCATCACTTTACAGCCATTGAACCAGATTCCCTGGGGTAGGGCTGGATCTTGTTTCAATGAGCATTCCTGGTGGTGCTAATGCACACTCAAGTACAAGAGGTTAAATTATGGGCTGGAGAGATGGCTCAGAGGTTAAGAGCATTGCCTGTTCTTCCAAAGGTGCTGAGTTCAATTCCCAGCAACCACATGGCAGCTCACAACCATCTGTAAGGGTTTGGTGCCCTCTTCCGGTGTGCAGGCATACACACAGACAGAATATTGTATACATAATAAGTAAATAAAAAATATTTTTTTAAAAAGAGGTTAAATGACCTAGGTATGTGCAACCATTGATACAACATTACTATCTATAGTTTTAAATTGAGAACCATACAATTATCTATCTCTCATAATATTTTAAGTAAATTTATGATTTTTTGTTGACCTACATTCATAGCTACCCTTGGCCATGAAAGCACCCCCAAACATTATTTCCATGAGGCTCTGAATTATAATCACTCCCATAAGATAGCATATAGAATGTATCAAACTCCTACTTACAGTACATATGCATACATACATAAATACACATCCACACACACATCACACTAAGATAACAGTGCGGGGAGCTGGAGAGCTGACTCAGCAATTAAGAGTACTCATTGCTCTTGCAGAGGATCTGGGCCCAGTTTCTAGCACCCACCTGGCAGTTCAAGCATCATTACATCAGTTACAGGGCATGTGATGCCCTCTTCTGAACTCGGCGGGCACAAGGCGAACAAATGGTATACCTGCATTCATGCAGGCAAACATTCATACACATGAAATTGAAACTGTTTTGCTTTTGACTTTCGTATTTTTGTTCATTGTTCAAAAACATGAAGTTGGGTAGATACGAAGGTAAAAAGGATTTGGGAGGAGTTGGAGGAAGGAAAAGAATATGATTAAAACATATGGCATGAAAGATGTAATAAAATAAATAAACCATTAAAAACAGAAATAATCGACTTGCTTAAAATCATAAAATCTAAATCCCAGAGTTAAGCAACTACCTCCTTTAGAATAGCAAGTCCTTCAGTAGGTAAGCTCTGAGGTAGGCAGTGACTTCACAGTTTACAGATGTGAAAACTGAGGCGGGAATAGGAAAGATTAAACCATCTCCAAAAAGGCATGTAACTCCTAAGGGGTGAAAATTGGCTTAGAATACAGACAACGTTCCATCCAGCTAACTTCCCCACTGTCCTTCCTGTGGACAGCAGTGAGGCAAAGAGATCTAATGAAGACAAACCCTGCCTTGGCCTGCACGTCTGTGAGACGGAGACTGAAAGATACATGGACAGGGTGGAGAGACAGTGGATGCAAACTCGTCATGGTGAATACTAGAAGCCAGAGAAAAGCAGGAAGCCAGAACAAGGACATAGTTTGCATGCTCTCTGTCCCCGATGACTCCTGGGAGTAGATGCAGGAAGCAGGGGGGGGGGGGACATGGGACGGGACGGGACGGGATGACTGTATTCTTGAACATTCTGCAAGTCTACTGGAAGCTATAATAGGGAGGGGTATGAGACACTCTGGCAAAAGCCTTTCCTCCCCAAAGCCATTCCAAAGGAAACCATGTGGTGCGACAGGAGAAGAGTCACCAAGGGAGAGGCGCTGCTGAGAGCACCTGTTCTAAGTAACAAGTGATGAGAGGCTCAGAAGAAGCCTCGCCCAAGGGCTTACAAGGTCATGCGTAAAAAAAAAAAAAAAAACGGTTCTGGAAGTAAGACAGAGGAAGAGGAAGGGGCAGGGTGAGCACCCTGAGGGAGTGAGGGTCTTAGCTTCTTAAAGCTTCCGCTCCTAGGCTCCCACGGCTGCTTTACAACTCTCAATATTAAATAGCCTTTGCCTCCTAGCACAGTACCCATAGCACTCCTCCATTAGCCTCGGTAGGTGAGGCCTCCGGCAAAAGAGGGGCTGCAACTGATCCCCCCCCCCCCCCCCCCCCGTCCCAAATCCGCAGCTTCCAGCCTGGTCCTTGACACATGGAGGGTGTGCTGAAAATGCCTGTGGGATTGAGGGTGCTGAAAGAATTCAGGCGTCCAGAGTTAATGAAACGCACTGTTACCTTAAAGGCAAGGAGGCATGAGAAGAGGACTTAACCCAGAGGCTGTGTCCTCATTAGCCGCCTCCTTGGGGTAGAGCCAGAGACTGGGATTAAAGCACACTGTGTTTGGATAGGGGCAGGGGATCAAAGAAACACCAGGAGGGGTCTTCAGAAGTGACCTGTCACTTCTGAAGGAAAGTAGGCAGTGAAGGGCATTTTGCCCAGGAAGCTCAAGCCCACTGGGAAAGCCCCCCGGGAACTTGTATAGAACCTGCAAGAGCCAGGAGAGAGCAAGGGCAGGTACTGGCCAACTTCCATCAATTGTCGCCAGCGAGGAGGGAGGGGCTGATGAGCCTTCCGAATGCTGTGCCACTCACAGTAGGCTCCGGTGGGACAAGAGAACCTTGGGCAGAATTCAGGGGCCTGCAGGTAGAAGCCAGACAGGCATGCAGGGAAGTAGCAAGGACAAGGGGAGTGTCCCCCAAACTTTAGAAGCCTCAGAATCCCCTGAGCTCACCCCACCCCTAATCTTCTTTAAACAGGTTTGTAAAAATGTGCCTGCTTTACAAGCTCCTAGGTGCCACCTTCAGAACCGTGGGCTCAGAAGGGAGAAGCCAGGCTCCTAACGAGTCAGTACAGATTGCACGCTGTGCAAGCCTCAACGCCTGAGACTGGCAGAGTCTACTAGTGACAAAGGCAGAGAGGTGAGGTACACTTTGCTTTGCTCTCTGCAATGGAAATCTTCCTACCTCACTCAAAGCCTGTGCGTGGGAGTCGCATGCTTCAGGAGTTGGGAACAGGCAGCCAACTTCTCTGCACCTGCTGTGGCCAAGGCCACAGCTACTCCCTCACGCCACCCTCAGGACACAGCCTCTCCATGTGTTGTGGGCTGGTATTTTTTTTTTTTCCTTCGGTACGGGCTGACAAGCTTAGACCCCAGGTGCAAAGAGTACACGAAAACAGTTCAGAGGAGCTGCAGGATTGTGCTACATAATTAATTCAGCTAGGGAACAAGCCTGAGCCAGCCGCTCTCGGGAAGCTGCTCCTCAGAGCTGACTCAGAACTGGCCAGGCAGTCTGAGTCCCTTGCAGCCCAGCCTCCGAACCATCAGAACCATCGCACAGTGACCTTGTGGGACTCCTCCTCAGCTCTGAACAAGGTGAAGCCTCCAGAAGACACCCAAATCGCTCAATTATCACAGTATGCCCACTCAAAGGCTATATTAACCTGAAAAACAGCAGGCCTCCTTGTCCTCTGTGGAAAAACAAAACGAGACTATGAATTTGAAAGAAATTGAGGAGGACTATATTGGGAGAGTTTGGAGGGAAAAAAGGAGAGGAAAAATGATGCAATTATAGTGTAATCTCAAAAAATAAAAGGAAAAATTAAAGAGCATGTGCTTGCCAGGCACACAGCATCCTAAATAAAAAGTGGTACTTAGTTCCCAATATATTTAATTTCCCCTTGAAATCAACACAGTGAGATTCAAAAGACAAAAGTAGCCCTGACCTCTCTCCAGAGAGGAGCGGCAAAAGGCGGGGAGACAGATAACAAATTTACCCTTCAAGGAAGCAGAGGCATATCCTCATTTATCTTTTACAGTGATCACCCCTAGCAAAAAGGACAAAGCCCACCCCCACACTTTCGTTTTGAAATAGGGTCGCTGCCACAAAAGCTAAGTGGTTAGGCCCTCAGACCACTGCAAGTATCTGAGCTTCCCTACCACTCAGTTACGGAGGTTGGTCACGAAGGAAAGCTGAGGTCAACACCTCTTAGGAGGTGCTTTAATTAGCTGCAGTTCTGAGCTTCACGGTGAGAGAAAGAAACGCTTCGACCCCTCACGAATCAGAAAATTTTTTACAGCTTTGCCAATGGGTAGCGAAGTGAGTCAGCATCAGCCCAGTGTGGGCACTATTATTATTGATGAGAAATCTTCCGCTTGGGTGATATACTGCATACGACACATGCCCAAAGAACGGTGCCAAGTCATACCAGGAAGGGAAGGCAAATTATTCCCCTCCACTTCAAATGCAGGCAAATCCTGTCTTAATGCAGGGGCTACTCCATATCAGAAAGACAAAGCCCAGAGACGGGCAGAGATTTCCATCTAAGACTCAAAAAATTATTAGGCAGAGTCTCTTCTTTCTTGTTGACTATTAAAAAGGCAATCAAGTTGAGGAAAGCAGAAGGAAAAGGGGGGCTGAGGGATGCGGTGAGAAAAATACATTATTTCAAAAACAGCCCCAGAGTGAAAAGCAGTACAAAAGCCTGCAGGCAGCTTCTGTCTTCTTTGTCAGTACTGTGAGCTCCACCTAGAGGTCATTTCTAGAATCGCAAGTTAATTCAAGTTACAAAAAGAGAAATCTACGTTTTCTGGGGTCCAGGGCTGATACTGACTGGGAGAACTGATGGATATCCTTGGACAACACCCTGTTTCTTGTCTCGCCTTACTGGAACTTCTCTGAAACTTGAGATGCAAGATCTCCTCAGGGAACCTAATGAGCTCCGGAAGGACAATTGCCTTTGATGTTTGTGCCTGTCAGGCTGCTACTGGAGTTCCTGGCAGGTTGAACTCAGCTCAAAGAAAGCAGAATGTTCAAAGAATACCTTTAGAAGGGAAAAAGTGACAGTTATGGTTGAAATAAAATAAAAGACTGGCGAGAAACCCAGAGGGCCAATGGAACATGTCTAATATTAGAAAGACTGAGAATAGTTTATTTCAAAGACTCATGGACCACTTGCTTAGAGGACCCAGCTACAAGACAGTCTTTCCCTAACTTGACACCAACAAGTACGCTGAAGTGGTCTTAATTTCTATTTCCGAAAAGTTGATTAGAAGCTCCCAAATATTCATAACTCACTCATTCATATGCTTTCTCTCTCCCTCTCTGTCTCCATCCCTCCTTCCATCCTCTCCCCCTCTCTTCACACCAGTTGTCCTGTGAAAATTGATACTTTAGGACTCCAGGCTACAGCAAAGGGCACCTAATACACTGAGCAGGACAAATACAAGATACATCCTGCCCCACACACCACAAGCTAGCTCTGCCAATAAACCAAGCCTTCAAGAAACAACAATGTGGTTGGTGCCAAAAGTTTCATCTACCGTATGGAGAGTGCCCCCCCCCCCCCACAGCCCGTGTGTTCCTGCCTCCTCCAGCCTGGGCCGTACGTGACCTAAAACAGCTTTGAGAGATCATGCAGAGGAAAAAAAAAAAGAAGCAAAATTACCCTTTCTGTTCTTTCACTTCAACAAGGGGGCTTGGTATTTATAGCATCGCTACAGTGAGAATTTCCTAGTTTCTTGACCATAACCCAAAAATACTGGGCTCATGATGACTCAAAGCAATAGACCTAATGATAATAGTCAGAGGAGATGGTAAAAATCACAAATGCACAGACCCCCAACTTGATAAACTAAAGCAATCATTGCTAATGATGTGCCCAGCACAATCTTGCATTTCCATGTTCCAGTGGCAACTGCTCTCATCGGGAAGATTTCAAAACCCCCTCTCAAAGGAAGAAATTTCATTTCAGAGCCTTTCAACTACAAAGTGGCATCCGTAGGGAGTACAGCAAGTGTACGCCCTGGCCCTGACCATTTGAATTCCAGCTCCAGAAGAATTTCTCCAATTCAAGATGGGCCCCTTCATAATTGGTAGACAATGCAGCTGTTCAACGGTTTCCCTGTTTATTCCTTTATCTTGTCACACAGCATCAGAGAATTTTACCAGGCATCACACGTATCCACTTGTGGCAGGAACTAGTTGTTTCTAATACTCCACAGTACTCTATGATCACTCCCATACCGCTGATATGCATGCTTTCTGGGCCATTTGGGGAACGTGATGGGCTAGGAAGCACATGTGTTTTACTGCAGGAAAGGACTTGCCTCAGGACGTTTGCACACATCAAGCGCAAATGGAGAAGACACGTGGACAATATGGGGTTTTCTTCTGCGCAACTTGAGGGCCCTTCTGCCAGCTGCTTCCCATGGCTCCCCACTGCTCTGCATTCTGCCGTATCCAAAGATGGTTTATAGCACAATTCACTAGGCAGTAAGCCATGTGGCTCTTACAGACGGCAATTAAGAGCGAAAGAAAGGCTGAATTACATGGCATTTGAAAATACAGTTAGAGAAAGAACAAGTCGGATCTTATTTTCTGTTACCTCCTGGTGATGAAATCTATGTGTTCATCCAAAAGAACACACCTACTTCTGGGGTTATTTGGAGCCAACAACTCAGTCAATAAAAAAAATCAACTGCACAGTCAATGTCAAGCATGAAAATCCATTAAACAGAAAGTCGGGTTTTTTTTTTCTTCCATCAAAGGAAATCCTTACCTTTTCTTGAGCTTTCCTTTTTGTTCCCGCATCCATCCATTCATTTTCTTTCTCCAGCATGTCAATAAAGGCCCAGCGAACACCCTCAATCAATTCTTCCATCTATAAGAAAATACCCCCCCCAAAAAAAGCAGAAACTTCAGACAAGGTTTCTTCAACCTAAATCAAGTTACAAAAAATAAATAAATAAAAATACTGCAAGGTTCAAAACCGGGAGTGGGAGGGGGGCTTTCAGCTCAATTCCACGCTCTGATATTTTTTGGGGGGGAGCATCTGTGAATGGATTGTGCAGGGAGGTTGTGGAAAACCCACCAGAAGCTACCACTAGTCAATCACTTACCTATATGGAGCTAAGAAATGGGTCTGTCCTTATCAAGGTAACAACCAATTTCAGTAATTTCATAAGAGTAGGGGAATGAGCTCAGTGGTAAAGTGAGTAACTAACAAGTGCAAGGCCCTAGGTTCTAGTCCCAATGCCACACGTGCGCGTGCGCACACACACACAGAGTTTATTAAACCCCAAGGGTGTTAAGCAAAAGCACGAGCTGTGCATCTTAGATAGGCATTACCAAGAAAGTGAGCAACAACTGAAGGAGCTATTGTTAAAAGAGACTCACACAGGCAGATAGAGTACCCTAAAGGACATCACACCAGCATGAATTAGATTTCTGTTAGGACCCCCAAATGTCCCTAAATTCAGTGACAGGAAGTTTTCCGAAGGGCTTTTTCCAGAGCATTTAAAGAATGAGATCACATCCAGGTTAAGGACACATTTGCTTTGTTGAAGGCCTCAGCAGGGATGGGAAAACTGGAGGAAGAGAGACGCTGCTGCAGGGTGCAAGGAGACCCCACCATGTATGTATGTATGCCACATAGTCCCATTCACCTGTGAAAATGCCGTCACTTCCTTAATGAAATAGCCAGTAAAGCTCAAACCCTGGCATCTGATCTCTGGATTATATTTGTTGTTGAGATTATGGACCTATAAATAAATTGTTAATTTTTTTCTAAACATCCCCTTTTATAAGGAATTGTCAGCATAAAAACTCACTTTAAAAGAATTTCTCTCTGTGTGTTTAATAAGTTTCCACTATGTTTTCAGTTCAATAACAGTTGTAAGAGAACAAGAGCTGTAAATCAGTGGGCTGGGTTCCATCATATGTAAATAAGAACAAACAGCAGATGGGAAAGGGGGAGCCTCACAGCTATTTCTTCCCAACTTAGGGAAAACACTAAAAGAAAGAGAAAGCTCCAGTTGGGATCCAGGCATGACAAGAACATGAAATGACAGGAGAACAAAAGCCTCTTCAAAATCATTAAGTCGTAGTTCTCAACTTTATGATAATACTGGGATCTTGGAGGAGCTTTAAAAGTCCTGACAAAAAGTGATTTAAAAGAAAAAAAAGAATGAATGGGTGAATTTTGGAGCCTAGGCATCAGGACACGGGCATTGTTGGTCCTAAGGTTCAGCATGGGCAGTGGCCATTTTGAAAGCTCTCCAGGTGAGTCCTATGTACACAAAGGGTTACTCCGCGAGCATTTCGGAAAGTCACTCATTTTTATAAACAAGAAAGCTAGAAGTTGAAGAACTACGTGAATTCCTACAGCTAGTGAAGGTCAGAGCCAGGCTTGACCACAGAGCCTAAATGACAAATATGAGTGCAGAGCTTCTAGAAGCTTCAAAGGTTTTCCCCCATGAATCAGAGGAACATGCCACGGACATAGCAAGTAATCGAGAGTCAGATGCAGAAGCAACCATTCCTAACAGGAAGTCTGACAAGAGGGGTACAGAAATGCCACAAAGCCTCCCAGAGACCACTACATCTTTTGCTTATGCAGTACTTAACACCCTTAAAACTTGATGCGCTCACCAAGTTAGATATCACCTGCATGCAGAAAGAGCAAGGCTGTCAACCTCAAATCAGAGGGGGATACCAGAAATGGAAAGAAGGGAGTAGAGTTGACCAATTTAGTGATGGGAGAAATAGAACCACATGAGTCATAGCATGTGGAGAAGGGAGAAAATCAGGGAGATGGGGCAACGCCCAGGCTGTAGGCAGGGACAATGCAGCGGATACTGCCAGCACTCTCTAAGACGAACATATGAGCGAACAAGAGAGATGAACGGCAGTGTGATGAGGAGGGTGCGGACATGGAGATAGCAAATCTGTGTAACCCAGCAGAGGAGATATGAAAGAAAGGAAAGAGGGGGACACTGGGACAACGGGGCGGTCTGAGGCTTGGGATGGTTTTGTTGACATTGCTGCTGCTTGGTGTGGGAGCTCTCTGTGTTCTAACACCAACGGACACATTGAGAAAGGAACTGAAACTACGGCCTTGGCGATTTCTGGGCCTTATAACAGCTATCAAATGTATCAAAGGCTTAAGAATAGAATTTCCCACAGGTTTTCCAAGCTCTTTGTCCGTAATCTGCTGACTGGCATTCCAAGTGGAAATACACTGAGGCAAACCGATTTCAGCTTATTGTCTGAATGAAGAATGACAGTTTACTCATATGTAGAATTCCTTCTCCCCCTCCCTCTTCTGTCCTCCCTAAAGCAACACTTTGATAACTCACTCTGTGGCTTTCATCTACTTCAAAATGTAAGTAAATCACTTCACTTCTTGCTACCCTTGGTCCTTCTTTGCCCTTGAGAACAACTTCAGGTGTTCTCATTCTCTCTCCGCACCGCCCCCCTCTTTCTCTCCTCTCTCTCTCCTTTATGGATTTATTCTATAATGTTTTCTGTGAAATGGTACTGAACCACCCTAACAGATTTCCAGAACAAGAGAAATATTTTCAAAGTATCGATGTCATTGTTTGGCATGTCAATGCAAGTAAGATAATGATTTTAGCATGCTGGAACCAGGAAGATAAATCATAGAACACTTTCGATTTTCATCTTTAGACTAGTCTACAACTCGCACAATAACATTGCCTTCAGTCAAACTGCACTCCTAGAGACAGTAAAAGCCTGACATGATTTTTAAGTAAGGGGGAAGGAGAAATAATATTTGTTCACCAAACCTTGACCTTATGCCCCAAGAGTCACCATGAAGCATTAATGGAAATCACTTAAAGATGAAGTCAGCAGGTTAAGTTAGCCACACAAATTGTTTATTTAGAGTCAAAGACCAAAATGCAACATACGAGAATTAACTAAAATATTACTGCAATAAAATCTCTCACCTTCAGGTTAAGGGCCTTGCAGGAAAAGCAACTTCTGAAAAGCATCTCTCTGTTTCAGATTTTTCTGAATTAATACTGAAAGTACAGTTCATTTGGTTGGTCTATGGCAGTGGTTAGTTCTCTTCCTCAACCATGTCTGTTTCAAACTTGGCTCTCCTCATTCTTTGTACCCCATTATTTGGGTCATAACATCCTATATCAGATCATAGAAAATTTCACCTGTATATATAACCATGTTATTCTTCTATCCTGAGCTTTTAAAAAATGAGGCTTTCCTATCATGTCCTTCCCACTCCCTCGTCTCTCTGTTCTCACCTTTTCTTCCCACACATAGGCATGGGAAATTTCCCTTTCATATAAACAGGTAGTCGTGGTGCATGCTGACAGTGTTTTGTGATCAGGGGATTGAGTTTACCCCATGAATGGTTATAGTTCCCTTCCAGTCTTTGCTTCCAGCTATAGAGAAACCCTATAGAACCAATTCAAATCCTTCATGTCCATGAATCCCATCCCGATGTTTCAATCCCTCTTGGAGTTCCTCTTAGGCTTATAATAGGAACAATATGAGTATATATGATGCATGATTGTTTTGTCATTTATATTTATCTCCTAACAAAATATAGGAATGTTGAGAATAAGAACCATGACATAGATCAAATGAGACTATAGATATGTAATATATTATATGTGTGTGTGTGTGTGTGTGTGTGTGTAATATAGGTACCCTGAAAATTAAATTTTCCATAACTTTTATGATTTTATATATCACATATGATTTTTACATGGTTATTTTATATCTCATTTTTATACCTAATACTGACATTGAGCAGATGCTCAGTAAAGACAAATTCATCACTTCATGCTTTTCAAACTCTCCACTGGAAGTTTTAACTAGAGAAACTAAGTAAGAACTAGAAATAGAAGGCATACAAACAGGAAAGGAAGAAATAAAAGTATCTCTGTTTATAAATTATGTCTTCCTATATGCGGACAAACCTAAAACTTCATAAAATAACTCATAAAATGATAAATTCAGTAATATTACAAGATATAAAATAAATGCACCAAACAACTAACACATTATATCCCAATAAAATTGATGAGAAAGAACTTGTAAAAGCAAATCCATTAACAATAGCTGAGAATTAAAATATGTAGGACTAGATTAGCACAGGAAGCAAAAGAGAATTGCAGTAAAAGTAGAGTGCCGTGTTTAAGGAAAGAAGGAGAACTAAAAACTGGAAATACCTCCCATTTTCATGAAAGGAATAATTAATATTGTTAAAATGTCAACGTTACTCAAAATGATTTATGGATTCAAAGCAATTCCTGAGGGGAATACCAATAAAAGTTTTTTTACAGAACTAGAAAAAGCCATCCTGAAATTGTTGCAGAAGCACAGAAGACCCCAAATAGCCCAAATAATCCTACGGAAAAAAAGAGCAAAGCTGAAGGCATCACAATATCTAGTTTTGAGACATACTACAAGGCATAAGCAAAACAGCATGGTATTGGCATGAAAACAGACACACAAGCCAGTGGAACAGAACAGGGATGCCAGAAATAAACCCATGCATCTACAGCCAACTGATTCCCCACAAAAGGCCAAAAACATACATTTTCCTCATCAATAAATGATCCTGGGTAAAGTGGATATTCATATGTATAATACTGAATTAGATCCCCGTCTCTCACTTGGTACTAAAATGAGCTCAAAATAGATCTGAGAAACAGAGGACATAGAAGGAAACAGAAAAAAAAACAGTCCTAAACACTGGTGTAGATTGTGAAATACTTTCAGTATGATCCGGAAAGAACAAGAAACAAAAACAAAAAAACAGGATTGGAATTCATCATACTAGAAAGCCTCTGCACCACAAAAGAAACAAAATGAAGAACCAACCTAGTAAATAGAAGAAAATATCTGTGAACTAACCATCTGATGAAGTATTAATATCCTAATCATACAGAGTACAAAAAATAAATAGAAAGACAAATCCTAAGGAATTCAATTTTAAAATGGGCAAATAATCTGACTAGATATGTCTCAAAAGAAGAAATATAAGTGGTCAAACAGTATATGAAAGAAAAATGCAGGGTTATTAGCCATTAAGGAAGTGGAACTCAAAGCCCCAGTATCATCTCATCCGGCTGTCTGCGATGGCTATTATTTTTAAATAAAAAAAATTGCTGGTGATGAAATTGGCAGGCTACGTGTGGACATTTTAAAAATGTAAGTCAACTTGAAAGTAGAAGAGTAATTATTAGAGGTTGGAATGTGAAGAAATAGGACATGAGAAGCTAGCTTTGATTGGTGTGCCTTGTATACACATACTAAATCATCATAGTAAGCAATTTTGTTAACAACAAAAAGCTACTTCTAGTAGATACTCAACAAGAAACTGAAAATTAACCAAATGTTTTCATGTGTGCAAATCTTTAATACTCATCTGATATAAGAGAAAATATAAAGCTCTCTCACATATAGCATGTGATTTCCCAAATCTAATGAACAGATTTAACAATATGGACCTTTAAAAGAGGGAAAGGTACATGCCATCCCTTTTTAAATAAAGTCAGTCTTTAAAACAGACCTATTCAAATTGAGTGATTCAAAACTGAATCCATCAATGAATAATAAATCCATCTTTACATTACTGGGAAGGTTCACAGCAAATGTCTCTAGAATGGCTATAGCCTGCAACCAAATGCAAACTTCACTAAAAAAAAAACAGGTAGTTTGGTGAGTTACCCTAGTCTACTCTTAAATTAGTAGTATCAACATTACATTTGAAAAATGACAAAAAATGGTGTGTGTATATATATATATATGTGTGTGTGTGTATGTGTTCATACACTTGTGTGTATTTTATATACATATATGTGTGCATACAAATATATATACATATTATATATTTGTGCATATATATACATATCCATACCATTAATATAGAATAGAGTTAGATTCCTCTACTTAAAACCACTTGATTAATGAAAGAGAAGAATGGACATCATTATTAATGTTGGTAGTTAACTAAAAATGGGTTATATTCTCAGGAAAGGGCAACTGTCATTTTAGCGGAAATATAGACATTAAGTGAATTCATAAATATTACATATTCACTGATTCATTGGCCTATGAATATTTAAATAAATGAGTTTGAATTAGCTTCTGATAAAAATATAATAATAGCATCGAGATAAGTGAAGAATGAACCTACAATGGAAGTGGAACAAATGGTTAAGTCAGAAAGGAAAACGTCTAAGGACAGAAACTGCTGTGGTTTCTGGCAGCCAAGTGAGCTAATAAATCATATCAGACTGTCAGGATTAGCAAACTTGCATAGCCATAAACATGCTGGCCAAAGAAAAAAGGAATCTGCAATTATTTGGGCCCAAGCAATGCTATAAAGCATGTTAGTCTGGTGGCACAAGAGTTTAGCATGTCCTTTTATCAAAAGCTACACATCTGTAAGACTGGGCTAGAAACAGGAAGGATATCATTTTGACCAAATATGAATATACAAGCTGTTTCCTATTTTATAACTTATCATGTCCTGCTTGCCACTTTCAGAGGGAATGGATCATAAACCAGAATCATATCTACAAGTTAACAATGTCATCATAATGGCTCAGCCCTTGGCCTTAGCTGTGGTAACAATACCCTTTCCCCCAGCAAGTAACTGTGTTTGGCCATTCCCAATGTTCAGATCTGATTCAGGGCACAAATACTTTCAAACAGTAAATGAATCTCCAATACCAGGCTTTTGCATTGCATAGGTCTGAAACAATTTTCTTGCCCAGATGGTGACCAATAAAATGTGTCAAAAGCAACATTGTCCAAGACATAGACAACAAATGTGCAAAGTGGGCCAAATACGTCATAACCATGGCAGCACACTCAAGGGCAAAGCCAAGAGTAGTGTCCACACTTATTTCAAAAGAATTCCCGATGAGACATCTAAATTACTTCTTTTGCTGGATGTCATTTTACCAAAGATTGCATAAGTGAGTTGTCAGCACTGGGGTCTGAGGATATTTACTGCAACAAGACTCATCCCAGAGAGAGCCGTGAAGCCTGGATCTGCTATAGTAATTATATTTGGCTCCTTGAGTAGTTTCTTGAGACTCTCCTACAAGCCAAACTAATGTTAAATGATAGGGCAACTTCTGAAATGTGGCCAAGCCAATAGCATTTCAAAAGGTATTTATTCCAGGGATGGCCCAGCATTTAAGAAAGCTTGCTGCTCTTGAAGAGGATCCTAGTTTGGTTCCTAGTACCTATGTTGGGGCAGCTAACAAATACTTATAACTCCAGCTTTAGGGGATCTGACTGACCTCCACAGGCATCCACGTGCATATACATGTATGAACCCACAAACACACACAAAAAAAAATACCTTTTATTTGAAAAGAAATGTAGCCTTATTCCAACTGAAAACTCCTACACCAGGATCCATGGAAGCCTAGCAATGACAAGATTCCCTATACTTCCCTCACTCCAAAACAGATCCGAAAGAGGAAATCTGCATGTAGAAGATGCCACAGCCTGTATCAAAACCTTCATATGACAAGCTCTACCTTTCCTGCCAGTGCTAGGCTAACACATGCTGGCTACTTACGGTGTACCACAGATTGTCTTGAGCCAACTCTAAGGATTATCTCGTTTAAGCCTCACCCCAATCCAAAAAGGCAGCAGGTACTGCTTTATCTCTTTCTGTGATATTCTGAAATCATAGCTTGATTCTTGCACCCTCTGCTTTACCTATAGCCCATGTTATGTGGCTTTCGATCCTTTCACTAAGAAGCACAGCTCGGTAATCTGGCCCTGCCTTGTGGTCTTTGGTCAAGAGAATGCATACACAGCATTTGCGTTAGCTACTTGTCTCGTTACTGTGATAAAATACCAGGAGGGAGGGTTTAATTTGGCTCACAGTTTGAAAGTATAGTCTATCCCAGTGAGGAAGAAATAGCATCAAGAATATGGGGAAGCTGGTGAGGTCACATGCAAGGTTAGCAAACGAAGAACAGCAAATGTTCACTTCCTTCTTATTCAGTCAGGGATTCCAGCCCATGAAATGGTGCTACCCATACTTAAGCTGGGTCTTTCCTCTTCGACTAGACCTGTCTAAAAAAAAAAAAACCCTCATAAATGATGGAGGAAGGTCATTGGCCAATAAAGAAACTGCTTGGCCCTGTGGGTGGAGTAAACAGAACAAAATGCTGGGAGGAAGAGGAAGTGAGGAGAGTCTCAAAATCTCTCCTCTCGGGAGCAGATGCCTGAGAGAGACGCCATGCCCCGCTCCCAGGTAGGCACACGGCATGAAGCTCCAACCCAGGATGGACTAGGCTAGAATCTTCCCCGTAAGACCGGTTCTCACAGATTATTAGAGATGGGTTGATCGGGATGTAAGAATTAGCCTGTAAGTGCTAGAGCTAAAGGGCCAAGCAGTGCTTAAAAGAATACAGTGTCTGTGTAATTATTTTGGGGCATAAGCTAGCCGAGCAGGCGGCCGGGATGCTGGGAACGCAGCCCCGCCGCGCCCCTAATACTACAATAAATACTATCAGGGGTGTGTTTCCATGGTGATTCTACATTTAATCAAGTTGACAAGGAAGATTAAGTATCACAGCCTTGATGCCAGCTCTGAGCCTGAGCCTCAAGAGACCCCACATGTTTCTGCTTGTTCACTTGCACCTCTGCCATCATCATGGGAGCAATTCCAGGCTAGCCAGATGACAGAAGTAAGACACATGGAGTGGGGCCTAGCTGTCCCAGTCACTTCTGCCAAAACTAATCTTGACGGGCCAACCCCCAGATATTTGAGCAAGCACAGCCAAAATCAGCAGATCTGTCGAGGGGACCACCACCGACTCCAGATGCATCGGCACTGATTGCTTATTGCTGAATGCCAGTTTGGCTTTGTGAGTGCTACGCTGCACTACTCCAGCAACAGACACTTGCGCCGAATGTATCAATTTTAAAATGGGTTCAAAGAGGTTAACTAATTTCCACAAATTGATAAGAGTAGATGCGAGTTTTGAGGGATACCAATGCAACTTTGCAGAAAACTAGATGTAATTTCTAGGCAAGGTTATTCTAAAACCAAAATCATTTCATTTTCCCGATTTCAGACAGGTCCTCAGCAGAGTTTCTCTGGAAACTGACCCCGTTGATAGCCGGTACTATTTAGGAGGAGAACTGAACAAGGACAGCCAGTAGTCAGAGTAACTTTTCTATGCATAACTGCTGCCCAAGAGCACTTTTTTTTCTGGATAATGATCTTCCTGAGAGCAACTCTCATGAATATCTGCATATGAAGAGAACAAAGACGTAAGAAGGACAGAGCTGTGATGCATGACGCTGACTTTCAGGTGACTTCTGCCATCAACATTATAGTTACATCTCATTTACTCAACTACTGAACGGAATGGTGACCGAGGGAATTGGAGACTATTTGTGGCAGTGCATCAGTTCAATTATCTTGGCTCACTGATGAGGTGAACTCCTAGTATATGGAGGTTTCAAGTTCAAACTCCACCACAGCAATTGGACCCATGTGGGTATTTAAGTCTTTAACACCAGCTAAAGCAGTAGGAGGTAGGAGGAGAACTCCTTTCATAGGATTAGAATACACCAGAATCGCTCACATAGCAGTTTGGACAAATAGAAGACACGGCAGTCATCTATAGGTCATCTAGGGCTTTGCGAGGACATAAACTTGGAGGTGGGAGGGGAAACTAATGGAGTACAAGAGGAAGTAAGGCCTGTTCTAAGCAGTAAATAAAATTCATATTCTTCACCTAATAAAGTCTAGATATAAAATATAATGAAATATTTGCCCTATTTTAATTAGATTAACTTTCTGTGTATAGAACGTTTTCAAATCTATTGAGTCCAGTGACTTTAGCTTCCATCTAAGATTTTCCCTTTGACCAAACTTTAGTCAGTCTCCTCTGAGTCCTCTTGACAGCGCCCTCCTCCCCAACCCCAACCTTGCCACCTTGCCAACTTTGAACAAAACTCCCGCTTAATAAATTTAGAAGGAATTTTCAATGCCTCATCACTTTCAATATCAGATAAAGCTCTTCATTTCCTATAATTACTATCTGATTACATTAACAAAGCAAAAAGAATAACAGATAAAAAGAATTGAACTACCTCTCTGTATCTTATTAGATCACCACGACTTAAAGTGAGAATTCAACAACATTAATTGAGGGCTGACTGAGAAGCCAAAGACAATGGCACTGGGTTTTGATTGTACTGCATATACTGGCTTTGTGGGAGCCTAGTCTGTTTGGATGCATGTAGTAATAAGAGGAGCGATGGGGCTGCCTCCCCGGCACCCCGGCCACCTGCTCGGCTTATGCCCCGAAATAACAACACACAAACTGTATTCATTTAAACACTGCTTGGCCCTTTAGCTCTAGCCCTTACAGGCTAATTCTGATATCCCGATGAACCCATCTCTAATAATCTGTGAGCACCGGTCTTACCGGGAAGATTCTAGCCTATGTCCATCCTGGGTCAGAGTGTCTGCCTGGGAGCGGGGCATGGCGTCTCTTCTGAGGCGTCTGCTCCCGAGAGGAGAGCTGTGGAGTCTGAGCTCACTTCCTCTTCCTCCCAGCGTTCTGTTCTGTTTACTCCTCCCACCTATCTTCTAACCAATAAAATGGGCCAAGGCAGTTCCTTTATTAGCCAATGACCTTCCTCCATCAGATGCATACTTTCCTAGACCTGGATGGGGGCGGAGAGCCTTGGACCCACAGAGCAGGGCACCCTGACTTCTCTTAGGACTGAAGAGGGATGGGGAGGGAGCAGAAAGTGGGAGGGAAATGGGAGGAGGGGAGAGGGTGGAATTTTTTAATAAATAAATAAATTTTTTAAAAAACTCATGGAAATTGAACAGTTCTCAACTGAATCATCACCGGGTTAAGGAAGAAATAAAGAAAGAAATTAAAGACTTCCTATAATTCAACAAAAATGAAAGCACAACATACCCAAACTTATGGGACACTTTGAAAGCAGTGCTAAGAGGAAAGTTCATAGCATAAAGTGCTCACATAAGTAAAGTGGAGAAGGCTCACACTAGCGACTTCACAGAACATCTGGAAGCTCTAGAATAAAAAGACACAAACTCACCCAGGAGGAGTAGACATCAGGAAATAATTAAATTGAAGGTGAAAAATCAATAAAATAGAAACAGAACAATAAAAAGAATCAATGAAGCAAAGAGCTAATTCCTCGAGAAAATCAACAAGGTAGACAAACCCTTATTCAAAATAACCAAAAAGCAGAGAGAGAATATTCAAATTAATAAAATCAGAAATGAAAAGGAGGATATAACTACAGACACTGAGGAAATTCAGAGAATTAATAGGTCATACTTCAAAAACCTGTACTCCATAAAATTAGAAAATATAAAAGAAAAGGACAATTTTCTGGTTAAGTACCGCATACCAAAATTAAATCAAGAACAGATATACAATTAAACAAGACCTTTAACCCCTAAGGAAATAGAAGCAGTCATCAAAAGTCTCCCAACCAAAAAATAATCCCAGGGTTAAATTGTTTCAACACAGAATTCTACCAGAGTTTCAAAGAAGATCAAATATCAACACTCGTCAAATTGTTCCACACAATCCTCAAATTGTTCCACACAATAGAAACAGAAGGAACATTGCCAAACTCTTTTTTATGAGGCAACAGTCACTCTAATACCCAAACCATACAAAGACGCAACTAAGAAAGAGAATTACAGACCAATCTCCCTCACAAACATTTACACAAAAAAAATACTCAATAAAATACTGGCAAACCAAATCTGAGAACACATCAAAAAAGAAAAAAAAATCCATCATGATCAAGTAGGCTTCATCGCCGAGATGCAGGGATGGTTCACTATATGAAGACGGGTCAATGTAAACTACCATATAAACAAACTGAAAGAAAAAAAAGCCACATGATTGCCTCATTAGATGCTAAAAAAGCCTTCCATAAAATCCAACATCCCTTCATGATAAATGTCTTGGAGAAAGCATGGCTACAAGGTACATATCTAAACATAATAAAGGCAATACACAGCAAGCCAACAGCCAACATCAAACTAAACGAAAAGAAACACAAAGCCATTCCACTAAAATCAGAAACAAGACAAATCTGTCCACTCTCTCCATATCTATTCAATATAGAACTTGAAGTTCTAGTTAGAATAGTAAAGCAACAAAAGAAGATGAAAAGGAAAAAAATTGAAAAGGAAAAAAATCAAACTTTCAATATTTGCAGATGATGATAGTATACATAAGTGACCCCAAAAGCTCTACCAGGGAACTCCTACAGCTGATAAAAAAAACCTTCAGGAATGTGGCAGCATACAAGATTAACTCAAAAAAAATCACTAGTTCTCCTATATTTAAATGATAAATGGACCAAGAAAGAAAACAGAGAAATATCATCCTTTACAATAGCCACAAATAATATAAAATATCTTGGAGTAGCATTAACCAAAGAAGTGAAAGACCTGTTCAACAAAAACTTTAAGTCTTTGATGAAAGAAATTGAAGAAGATACCAGAAAATGGAAAAATCTCCCATGTTCTTGGATAGACAGGATCAACATAGTAAAAATGGCCATCTTATCAAAAGCAACCTGAGATTCAATGCAATCCCCATTTAAAAAATCCCAACACAACTCTTCACAGACCTCAAAAGAACAATACTTAACTTCATATGGAAAAACCTAGGATATCCAAAACAATCCTATACAATAAAGGAACTTCTGGAGGCACCACCATTCCTGACTTCAAGCACTAGTATAGAGCTATAGTAATAAAAATAGCTTGGTATTGGCATAAAAACAGACACATGGATCAATGGAATTGAACTGAAGACCTTGATATTAATCCACATACCTATGAACACCTGACTTTTGATTAAGAAGCCAAAATTGTACAATGGGAAAAAAAAGCATCTCCAACAAATGGTGCTGGCATAACTGGATGTCAACATGTAGAAGAATGCAAATAGATCCTTGTCTTTCCCCATGCACAAATCTCAAGGCCAGATGGATTGAATACTTCAACATAAATCCAGTTAAACTGAACCTGATAGAAGAGAAAGTGGGAAGTAGCCTTGAACTCATGGGCACAGGAGACCACTTCTGAAATATAACAGTAGCACAGATACAGAGAGAAACAATTCATAAATCAGACTTCCTGAAACTGAAAAACTTCTGTAAAGCAACGGAAATGGTCAATAAAATAAAACGGCAGCCTACAGAATGGGAAAAAATTTTCAGCAAGCCCACATCTGACAGAGGACTGATCTCCAAAATGTACAAAGAACTGAAGAAATTGGTCATCAAAAGAACACATAAAGCCTAGGCAGTTTGGATGCTCACCTTATGAGACCTGGATAGAGGTGGGCGGTCCTTGGGCTTCCCACAGGTCAGGAACCCTGATTGCTCTTCGAGCAGATGAGGGACGGGGACTTGATCGGGGGAGCGGGAGGGAAATGGGAAGCAGTTGCGGGGAGGAGGCAGAAATTCTTAATAAATAAATAAAAAAAGAACACATAATCCATTAAAAAATGGAGTACAGACCTAAACAGAGAACTCTCAACAGAAGGATCTAAAATGGCTGAAAGGCACTTAAGGAAATGCTCAATATCCTTTGTCATCAGAAAAATGCAAATTAAAAGAACTCTGAGATTCTACCTTACACCTGTAAGAATGACCAAGACCAAAAACACTGATGACAACTTGTGCTGCAGAGGATGTGGGGTAAAGGGAACACTGCTCCATTGCTGGTGGGAATGAAAACTGGTACAGCCCCTTTGAATATCAGTATGGTGATTTCTAAGAAAATTAGAAAACAACCTTCCTCAAGACCCAGGAATACCACTTTTGGGTATATACCCAAAGGATGCTCAATTGTACCACAAGGACATGAGCTCAACTATGTCCATAGCAGCATTGTTTGTTATGGCCAGAACCTGAAAGCAACCTAAATGCCTCTCGTCCAAAGAATGAAAAAGGAAAATGTGGTGCATTTACACAGTGGAGTACTACACAACAACAACAACATCTTAAATATTGCAGGCAGATGGATGGATCTAGAAAACATCATATTAAATGAGATAACCCAGACCCAGAAAGACAAATATATGTACTTACTTATAAGTGATTTTTAGACATAAAACAAAGAAAACCAGCCTACAATTCACAATCCCAGAGAACCTAGACAACAATGAGGACCTTAAGAGAGACATACATAGATTAATCTACATGGGAAGTAGAAAAAGACAAGATCTGCTGAGTAAATTGGGAGCATGGGGACTATGGGAGAAGGTAGAAAGGGAAGGGAAAGGAAGGGGAAGCAGAGAAAAATGTATAGCTCAATAAAATCAATGAAAAACAAAGAAAAAAAGAAAATGTGAAGAGACAGCAAAAAACTCCTAGTGGCAGAGCTGGGATACATAAATAAAGATAAGTTGTTTGAGTACACAGTATGTACAATGAAATAAAGCAAGATATGATAAAAAAAAACAAAAAACAAACAACAACAGCAAAACACAGTTCAATCAAATGGAAATTCCAACTTTAATGAGTTTTCTAGAAACTACAGTCAAAGTAAAAAACAAATTAAGAAAATTCAACACAATAAACATCCTGTTCTTTAATATATATGTCCACATCTCTGCTTAGTAACTAGAGAATGGTAAACATTTATTTAAAAAAAAAACTTTTTGAAAAGTACAGTCTTGGGCTGCCATTCCAAACAGTGATCTCTGGTAACAGATATCAGTGATCTCTGTTTAAAACTCTGTATGTAGAAAACGTTGGAAATTGAGCTTGGAATGGAGACTGAGCCAAAGACATGCCTAGAGTGGTGTTTTACATCAAAGCTCTGATGGCCCTCTTGTTCCTTGCTGTTTGACTGTTTCTTTGGAGAATCATATGAACTCAAGAATGGAATACAACTGGTTGTATTTGAATTAAGTTTCACTGCCTTTTTCTTTAAGATGCTGAAATTCTAGAAACAAAACCTCCTCTGTTTCCCATCTCTGAAAAGCTAAGAAATAGGAAGTGGGTGGGAGCCTTTTTCTTTTTCTAGGCTCCTAACAAGTTTGAATTAATTACAGAAAAAGCCACTGGGAAGTTTCCAAGTTCCTCATTTTGATGATAAAATTGGTGATGAGCCCAGATGTGTTTTGGGGAGAACTTAGGAATGTGTTCTATCTACTCTGGCTAATAAGAGGCCCCCAAAGCTCTGTGTGGCTAAGGTTGACTTTCAAGATGGTGCTATCCAAACATGGTAGTACCTTTGAGGTATGGGATCTAGTCAGAGATATTTCAATCATTGTTTTCCTTCATTTAACTCTCTGTCCATGAGGTAAGTGTTGTACCACATGCATCTGCAATGATAGGCTGTGTTGTCACAGGTCAAAAAGCAACAGGGCCACCTGATCATAGACTGGAAGCCTCACAACCATGAGCAAGTTCCTTTGATAATCCTTGTCTTTTATAAGCCAGTTGCTTCAGAAATTTATTAGAGTCAACATAAAACTAATTCACAATAGAACATGGGCTTAAGCCAGACTCACTGGACTTAGATCTAACCTAAGCAATTTTCATGCTATATGACCTCAAAGAATTTATGAATACTCTGCAAGCCTCGGTTTTGTCAATCTGGAAAGTGGAAGTACTAATAGCAATCACAAGGTCAATATAAATGGTTACACATCTGAAATGTGCTCAGAAAAGTACTGGGCACATAGCTAAACCCCAGTTAATGCTGCTACTACAATCTTCATCACTAGATTTAATTGTATTGTGACTATCACATCAGACCTCATGACAATCATTTCCTCTCCTTACTTTCCTTCAGATCTTCATCTGAGCTCTGTGAACATGAATCTAAGAAATCTCCCTGTGCATTAAGGTAGGAATTACAGACTGCGGGGAGGGAGCAGTTCAGTTAGTATGGGGATCTGAGTTCACATTCTCAAAACCCACGCAAGAAGCTGGGTGTGTGTGTGTGTGCCTAAACTTCCAGCCCTGGCTAAGTATGGCTCGTTAGTCAGGGAGCTTTTCTAAATCAAGGAGGCTCTACATACAGTGAGTGACCCTTTCTCAGAAAAGTAAAGCAGAACCCTGCAAAGAAAAATACCTGATGTCAGCTCTACCCCTACATGCACACTGAAATGACAGTCTTTTATAGAGATTAGGCGAACGCAAACAGCTAACAGGAATTTCACCTGTTCCTGGTACGCTGATGTTTTACCGAACTTGGATCTTAAGGCTTGCCCAGAAGAGCTTTATCCACTGGGCCATCTCACCAACCCATTACATTTTTAACCCAACCCCTAGAACATTTAAACGTATCCACGTGGCTTATATCCCAGCTCTCTTGGACAGTGCTACTTCAGCCCACAAAGACAGCAAATGTGGAAAGACGGCTGCATCTCCTTTCCCTCACTCTGCTGACCAGTCCCTCGCATAGAATACAAGCAAGGCTTGCAGCTAAGAGCTCTGTTCCACTCTCGGAACAGCGGGAGCTTATTCAATCTCACCTCTTTAGATGGCTCTGCGTTGAAAGACTCTCTTTTTCTCTATCCTGTTTGTCCCAGTGCTAATTAAATTGGCTAAAATCCCCGGGAGTTCTGTGAGTGAAGGAACAGGGGCTGGCATTGGTGTGCTTGCATGTACCCAGGTATATGTGTACTTTGGAAATCAGAAGAAAACAGTAGTATGTAATTATCCACCATTGCCACCCCCGGAGGAAGAAAAGACAACACTAGTAGATCAGGGGGTTGGAAGAGACAGACAACTAAGGCAGCAGAGGGGGATGAGTATGAAGTCGCATTTCTTCTGCAAAGGAAACCTTGAAATGAATCACCTGCTCCCTCATGGCCACCATAGTTAAAAGGAATAGCAGAGGCTCTCAACCAGAGGCCATTAGGCCAACCCTGCCATGGAGAAGCTCAAGATACATTAAAGAACAGATGTCACCCAGAAAAAGAAATACCAGTTTTAAGGGCAAATTAAATAGTTTAGGGAGTGGATCAGGACACAAGTCCAGAAGCCCTCATGCGGGATTTGACACGATCTCAATCACTGAGATTTTTCAGGCACTGAAAACTGAAGCATTGTTCAGACTATTACCATTTGAGCAAACAGAGTGTTGCTGTCCAAGTCAACCGGCCTGGCCTGACCTGCTCCAGCCAATCACTGGGGCTTCTGATCTGCATGATAATTATTTTCTAGTGAGTGAGGTGAGAGACTTGCCACTCAAAGTGTAGTACCTGGAACGGCAGCAGCATGAACTGGGAATGTGCTAGAAATTGGGGCCCTAGACTTAACCACGTTAGAGAGAACCTTTGCTAAAATGCAGTGACTTTATCATCTTGCAATGGGATTCTGCATGTTTACAAGGCCATATGATTTGTACACAGGCTACGGTTTGAGAAGTACCTGAAGCTTTTGCCTTCTGATATTCATTTGCTTTAACAAACACTTCTTGGTAAATACACAATGGCAGTTTTTTTGGTCTAAATCAGACTTTCTAGAATCGGCCCCAATGTGGCTCTTTCTGTTTTTCTTTGCTTTGTTTTTTTTTTTTTGCCTACAGCTAATAATACAGATTTTTTTTTTAACAAGTGCATCAGTGTTCCAGGTGGTTCTTGGATGGGATCCCTGAAACAAGGCTATAAAAAGCCAGATTTTTTTTCTAAGTTCCCAACTTAAGTATCCCCTGAGGCAAACAGTTTGGGCATATGGAGGCAAATAATTTTATGAAAAAGACATGAATGTCTGCATGATTAACATACTACCCTTGTGTACATCAAAATAAATGGGTAAAGTGCCAAAATCAACTTATTTTAGAATGTTTTACCCTGAGACATGTAAAGAGGGAATTTCCACCAAAATGGAGAAAAATAAATTTACTATTTTTTATATTAGTTAAAATATGCCTATCAAACCTCTCCCACTATATAGTTTTTTTTACTCACTTGCATTTATATTCTTTTTGTATTTTAGTGTTATCACTGTGATTGTTTGATAAGTTTTCCATTTGTTTACTCTGGCCAAAGAGCAAATGAAAACATTTAAGGACTGAACACTTTAAAAACAAAGCATTCATTTCTTGGTGAATCTATTTGGAAGAAGCTTATTTATTTAAAATATAGGGTCTCAAACGAGACATAAATTCCCCAAAAAATAGTAAAAACAAATTAACAAAGGAGAATGTATTTCGTTTAGTGGTAGTTAAAAGTAAACTCTAGTATAAGATACATAACACCCACCATTTGGTATTATTATCACTATATAACATCAACCATTTGAAAACCATGGCTTTTACGTGTTTACTTTAAACTAAATGGTTCTAAACTATCTGTATCCTATATAACTTATATGTTATACCTGATTGACAATATAGCGTTTTATCTGTGAACTACATACTAATATTTTGCTTACTGTCATTGGTAAAATGTAATTCATACAAAGAAAATCCAAATAAAAGTGGCTAAATTCGAACTTATAACTCAAAAATACACTCTTAATAGCAAAGGTAGCAATAATAATGACCTAACTAAAAATGAACAAAAGAGCTGGATAAACATTTTCCAAAGATATGTAAATACCCAAGAGGTGTATAAAAATGTACTACATGTCACTAATCAGAGAAATCAAACTCAAAACGCCAGTGAAGTCACACTTTGTGCCTGTTAAGAGGGGACTGCTGTGGGAGTCGAAAGAGGCAAGTGTACAAAAAATAAAGGCACCTGGTACACTGCTGCTTGAGGTAAGAACTGGCACTGCCATCAAAGTAAGCCTACAAAAGAGCTTCGGAAAATTCCAAGCACGACTACTGTAACGATCCAACCATTCTACTACTGGCTATATTTCCAAAGGAAATAAAAGCAATATCTTCAAGAGACAGCTCAATCCCATGCTTATTGTAGCATTTTTCCTAATAACTAAGACATAAAATCAACCCAGATTGTCCTCAGTGAGCAGATAGGTAGAAAATAGGATATGTGTCTGTGTATTACTTAACCATGAAACCAAGAAATCCTCTTTTCCAATAACATAGATAAACTTGGAGGGCACTGTGCTAAGTGAAATAAGTCAGACACAGAAGGACAGAAAAGATTTATATGTGGGATCAAAAAAGTGGAACTCCTAAATAAAGAGAACATAACAGCAATTGTCAGTGACAGATGGGGGGGTGGGTGATGCTGGTCAAATGGGGCATCAGAGCACTGGACTGAGCTCCTAAAATCCAGTTGAAGAGTGGGAAGAATGAGAATATGAGTAAAGAGGTCAAGACCATGATGGGGACACCCACTGAAACAGTCTACCTGAGCTCCATTAGGGAGTTCATCAATTCCAGCCAGACTGGGAAGGAACAAGCATAGGACCAAACTAGTCCCTGTGAATGTTGGTGACAGTTGTATGGCTGGGGCAGACTGTGGGGGTCACTGGCAGTGGCACCAGGTTTTATTCCTACAGCTTGTGCTAGCTTTTTTGGAACCCATTCTCTTTGGATGGTTACCTTGCCCATACCTTGCCTAGATATAGTAGGGAGGGCCTTGGACCTTCCCCAAAGCAATGTGCCCTCTCTGAGGAGTGGATGGGGATGGACAGGATTATGTGGAGAAAAGGGGAGGAGGGGAGGAAGTGGGAACTGGGATTGGTATGTAAAATAAAAAAGATTGTTTTCTTCTAAAAACAAAAAATAAACAGATAGATAAATGAATAAATAAATAATAAAAAGAAAGAAAAATGCAAAGAAGCAGAAGAGAAGGCCTGTGGCTCTCTAGATCCTGGAAGATGGACCATAGACTGTGGGTCATCACGTCTATCAGATCTGCCTAGATGAGCAGCGTTCTGTTGGTTTGTTTTGAGCATCCAGGAAGCTCCACTTACCATCTCCTTCTTATCTTCCTGGAAGTGAACGTTCACAAACATTTTCCCCACAACATAAGGGAGGGCACTTTCAATAAAGTTTACACATTTGTCCCACTGAGGCAGCAGAGTCGTCGTCCCCTGGATTACCTGTGAAGAATAACCAATACAATTTGAGCTTTGTTTAAATAATAGTTTGCTGAGGGGGAAAAGTCAACCTATCTGAAGAAAGCAGTCTACAAAAGGACTTCCCACCCATCTCGTACACATGCCAGATAAGGAAGGTCAAGGTGAAATCAGATGGAGAAAAATAAAACATATTTTTGTCCTTAATTTCTAGCTAAAACTAAATGAAACTATGTTGACAGTGGGAAAACAATGCATTTCACCTTTATTCTAATTTTCTTCATTAAGCAAGACATATGGGCAATAGCATAGCTTTTCTGCAGCAAGCAAGGACAGAAAGGGATGCAGTTCCAGGGCCTGGACAGTACTTAGTATCTATTGAGGACTGCAGTTCCGCCAGGGAAGGTTTAGAACTGTATGTAGGTAATCAAAGTTCTTGTTAGCCGGCCAGCAGACCACATCTCACCATGAACAACCTGGGGAGCCCACTTACATGGTGTCATCGCAGAGTAAACTACAGATCAAATACTTTTCCCATCTGCCACATTATCCCATTTTAAGAAAACTTTCATAAACAATAAGGGACTTCTGAAGCAGGATTTGAAAGTGCCAAGGTTTACTCTTGGGGACAAAAGCACAGAAATAAATACCATGTAAGTTTTCCCTGGAGGCTGGAGTGTGTAGGCAGACAGCGAGGGAGGGAGGCCCTGAGAATAGGCGCCTGGAATACCCCATGCACAATTTTAGAGCCAGGTTGTTAGAACAGGGCAAAAGGGATTAAAGCTTAAATTCATCTCTCCTTCCTTTGCTTTCTGGGAACACGACCCTTCTCAGAGGTAAGGGATGAAGCTATTTTTAAAACCTCCAGAGAAAGCAATTCTACAACCTCCTTCGGCAATTCAATATTATTTTTAGCACTTCATGTTCAAAAAACATCCCCTTATACCTAACCTCAAATTTCACACACCACTTCTTACACCTTGCTCTCTCATTCTCTTCACAGTGGGGGTGGAGAGCAGCTGGATACCATCTTTTATGTGATCCATATGAGTTAAAAATACACACACAGCAAAAATATCTACTTGTTTTCTATCTTAACTATTTGATATGGCCTAAATATAAGTAATTGCTTCATGTTTATCCAGCCTCTGAGATAAAGTAACTTTTTATATTCTAGTTGACTATAAAGCGCCAAAACTTGCCCCAAATAACCGTATCACTCTCTGGGTATAATGGTCCACTATAAATTTCTATATTTGTCAGTTTCTCTAAGAATTCAAATGTATGTTAAATGAAATAAGAGCTTATACGATTTGACATTCACTTTGCCTTAAATTGGTAGAAAAATAAAATACTTTTTTAAAGCCACAAAATCCTTAAGTCTTCTAAGCCGAAGCAGAATTAGTCCCAAGCCTCAGAAATGCAGATGAAAGTAATATCTGTCTGTGCAAGTTGGGAGGCAACGAGGTGGGTGAGAAACAAAGACTCAAGGGCCAGGTAAGTGGGGGAAAGAAAATGGATTCCGGCACTTGAGGATGTCATGGGAAGACGGTGAAATGGGTCAAGCAGAATTAGGATAGATTTAAGATTGAATATCTAAGGAAAATTAAAGATGCAATTCTAATACCAAGCGAAAATGAAGTTGGAACATTCTCTCTGCATATAATTAGAACACGGAGAAACCTTGAAAACCATAGTTACAGTAAAGATCATCAGACTGTATCCATCCAGTCTAATTGAATTTGTACATCCTTTGATGCACATCTCTTGCCCAGCCTCTCTCCTCTAACTTCAAGTAACCGCCTTCCTACTCACTGCTTTTTGAGCGACTATTTCATATTCCACATATACTTGAGATTATGCAGCATTTGTCATACTGCGTAAAGTGATCACAGTTAATGATAATTATGTATTTCAATTTTGATAAAATACAGCTTTGATGTTCTCAACACAGAAGTGATAATATGTTGCTGAAATGATGTATATGTTCATTATCTTGATTGAATTTTTCTATAATGCATTGGTAGATCAAAACATCACGCTGAACCCCACAAATATACACAATTATCACAAGTGTTTACCAGTTAAAAGGTAATGAAATTTGAACTACTTTGAAAGTGATGTATCATTAAGAAACATCAAAACCATTAATTTCAGTTAAAAGCACTAAAAAAAAAAGTAGAAATGAGCTATTAAAGAGGGATGTTTAAACAAGATTTCATGGCCCAAAGTATCACTCTAAATATTATTATACAGCCCAATGGAGAGCCTGAGGTACTTTTTACAGGATATAGGTATACCTGAATGAAATGAACTAGCGTGAAAAAGTTTAAAGAAGAGTTTAGACTGCAAGCTCACTAAATCCCATTCTTAAAGATTTTTTTTTAACTGGAATGGTTAACATTGGGACTGTTCTAGCATGTACGAAACGTTTTGATATCCATTAACTCACCCTTGAGAATTCCAGCCATCTATACTGAAAGCGCCTGCTGAGGTTTGGAATTCTGGAATAAACCATTCTCCACACCAAATAGTTGGCAATGGTTCTGGTAAAGGAGAGAAATGAATATTTATTACATTGTCGGTCACATCTGATTCCCTGAGAAACACCTTTGGGGAGCTGTTGGCAAGGGTACTACAAGGTCAATGAGTAACACCAAAATGGGCTCGAAGATTCCGGCCTCAAGGCATAGGCCTTCCCCTAGTTTCCTGGATCTGCAAATGGGAATACCTTCAACTTACTAGTGAACTGGTCCAATGTCTGCATGTTATTGGCCTTTGGGAAACTAAAATCAAAATATTCATTAATAGCAATCATCTAAATTTTTACTTTGATTCTGTAAGCTCTAAATAATGTGAGCCCAGGCAAATCAACTAAGCCTTGTTGATTATCTTTTCTCATGAAATGATGAGGATGTTCCCTACTTCACAAGGTGAGTGTGATGTTAAAATAACACAGTCATTAACAGAGTGAACTCCTAAGTCTTGTTGACCTCAAAACATATAAAGAATCTCATCTGGTTCTGTAAAGCTCTGATACATATTTTCAAAATTCTGTTCTATATGAAGTGTTGCCTGTTCTATAAGGAAAAGAATCTCTGACCTCAGAGAGATGTGCGGTCTGAGCTCATTTCTAACTCACCCGTGATGATGGATATTTAATGACCCAGCCCCTCTTAGCTGTCATTACCATGGTGACTAATGACACACATTCCTAAGATGACTCCTGGGTCATGCAGAAATGTGAACAGCAGTGAGACATGATGATACTAACCCACCCATCAAGAACAATTCACATGGTTATTTGCTTGAAACTGCCACAGGAGATATGTTCTCCAATGAGCAAAATATTTTTGAATATATACAAGTACAGAAACGTTTGTTTTAATATATATAGACATACAGAATATACCAGGAACATTTTCAAGACAGTTTTTCCCTATGTAGTCCAGGATGACCTAGAGTTTATGTTCTTTATGCCTCTATCTCATAAGTGTGCTGGGATTACAAGCATGTGCCTTCATGCTTGAAGATTTGTGTGTTTTTATTTTATGTGCATAAGTGTTTTGTGTGCATGTGTATAAGTACACTACATATGTGCAGTGTCTGCAGAAGCCAGAGTTATGATCCCCTGGAACTGGAGACCAACTGATGGTTGTGAGTAACCTTGTAGGTGCTGATAACAGACCCAAGTCCTCTGCAAGAACGGCAGTGCTCAACCACTGAGTCATCTCTCCAATCCCTCAAAGAATTATTTTTAATAAATATAGAAATGAAAATTTGAAAGATAAAATGTTTAAGGCCATGAATTAATTTTTCAAACAACATGACATTTGTACATTAAGATAAATTAATCCACATAAAATTATATTATATGACCAGGTATGTAAATATGTGTTTCATATAATCTTCTTGGCTATTTCAGAAAGTTTTGGCATACTCTTGTCAGATCTGCTTTAGGCACCACCCTCCTGATAATTAAAATGGCATACTAGTATAGAAAAAGGGACATCTTGTCATTTTCTCATTATTAATTTGTACTTCCATTACTAATAGTTGCTTCAACTCCTGTCTCTGTAAAGGAGAGATCAAGTGTGGTCAGGAGGAGTGGAGGAAGAGTGTATGGGGAGAGATGACTAGAATGGGTGGCATTGAGGGGTAGTGGAAACCTCCTGTAACCAATGAGGGTGATCCTAGAGAGGTCTCCTAGGAATGGAGGATATGGAACTGGGACTTCAACCCAGCCACAAAACATTCAACTCACCACCTGTCCCGACTTTAAGATACACTAGGGAAATGGTGGCTCAGAATTTGTGAGAGTAGCCAAGCAATAATTGATATAACTTGAGGCCCAAGCTACAAGAGAGAGCCCCTGCCTAACACTTCTTGGATGGCCAGGAACCAGAAGCTGGAAGGTTCAGAGACTAGGATAGAACCAAACACAACTAACAAAAAAGTCAATGAAATGTTTTCCAATGATGTTTTGCTATACTCATAGATCGGAACCTAGCCCAATCATCATCAGAGAGGCTTCTTCTAGCAGCTGATGGGATCAGATGCAGAAATACACAGCCAAACAATAGTTGAAGCTCAGGAAACCCCACAGAAGAGGGCAATGAAGACTTGTAGGAGCCACAGAAGTCTAGAACACCAGGAGAACACAGCCCACACATTCAACTAAGTAGGGTTCACAGGGACTCATGGAGACTGAGGCTGTGGTTATGGAGCATGCACAGGTCTCTGCTAGGCCCTCTGCATACATGCTGTGGTTTTTTTAGCTTGTGGTTTTTTCATTTATTTCAACGGTAGGAGAGGGACTGTCTTGGACTTTTTTGCCTGCTCACGGGACCCTTATTCTCCTACTGGGTTGCTGTGTCCAGCCTTGATATGAAGGTTTCTGCTAGTCTTATTGTATCTTGTTATGTCATGTTCTGTTGATATCACTGGGAGGCATGCTCTTTTTGGAAAGAAAAAAGGGGAGCAGTGGATCAGGGAGAGAAAGGAGATGGGGAAGTACTGGGAGGAGGGGAGAGAGGGAAAGGAGGAGAGGGAGGGGAGAGTGAGGAAGAAAGGGAAGGAAGGGAGACTACAGTCAGGATGTACCATATGAGAGAAGAATAAAGAAAAAAATAAGACAAAAAGAATTTTAAGCCACTTTTTGTGATATGATGATTAAAGTAATAAAATTCATATACCTATAACTATGATATTTCAGAATTATTTTCAATGTATGAATGAAAACAAACTAACAATAGTTAATGTGGGATTCCCTTCTGTGTGCTATGAATAGCATTGGTTAATAAAGAAACTGGTTTGGCCTGATATAGTAGAACAGAGCTAGGCAGGGAAAACTAAACTGAATTATAGGAGAAGGAAGGCAGAGTCAAAGAGAAGCCTCAGAGCTGCTGCCAGAGACAGAGGTGCTGAAACTTTGCTGGTCGGCCACAATTTTGTGGTGATGCACAAGTTAATGGAGAAGGGTTATTCTAAGATGTAAGAGTTAGCAAATAAGAAGCTAGAGCTAATGGACCAAGCAGTAATTTAAATAATATGGTTTCTGTGTGATTATTTCGGGTCTGAGCTGCCAGGCAGCTGGGAAACAAACTAACGGCCTCCCTGCTACAAATAGTAAACACTGTGTCCCCCAAACTGTGAGTCCGTGGTCATCAATATAGTGGAACTCTATTAATCCTAATTATTTTTTAATTTATAAAATGAAAATACAGACAATGTGAAATTTTCTTCTTGAACCCAATAGAGAGAACATGCTAGCATAGGGTGTTGGCGCATCTCAGAGTCTACCATCCAAATAACTTAAGTCTTGCCCTCAGAGATGTCTGCTTCGGTCCCTAAAAGAAACACACCATCTTAGGCATTTCCTTTTTGCCTACAGATCCCTACTCCTGAACAAGCCGAGAAATTCTCACCAAGCATTTACAGTTGACTCAGTGCCTACAGTCAGTACGATGCTTACTACTGTCAACTTGACAGGAACTAGAACCACTTGAGAAACAAGCCTCTGGGCAAGCCGGTGAGAGAATATCTAGATGAAGCTAACTGAGGTTAGAAGACACACCCTGAATGTGGGTGGCACCATTCTGTGGGCAGGAGTGCCAGCTCCAATAAAAAGAAGAAAGCCAGCTGAGCACAGCATTCACTTCTCTCTGCTCCCTGGCTTTAGATGCAATGTGACCAACTGCCCCAAGCACTAGTCCCCATGATGCCTTCTCCACTATGATCAATTGTACCTACACACTGGGAGAGGAAATAAATCCTTCTCGCCTCTTTTTTACGGAGTATTTGGTCCCACTAATGTAGAAAGGAACTGATACAGTGGAGAATGAAATATTCCAGCTGATTAGTATCTTTTTACTTCATTGTATAGACACACTTTAACATGTAAAAGACCCTTCTTTCATGGACTCAACACATCCTGGGCAGCCAGGTATGTACTGATTGTCCTAGGTGCTGAAGAGATGAAGAGGTGAGAAAAAACTTGGACTCCGAGATACTGAAGCTTTTGGTTGAATACAGAGATAATTGAAGTTTAGAATCATTTAGTGAACTCTTCACCGCACAGCCGGTGGCTTTCAAACAAGTAGACTCAGCTGGAGAGTTCGGATAAGTGAAGATGCTCAGACCACCCCAGGTCAGGTAAATTACCAGCTCTAGAGTAAGACCTAACACAAATGGTATCTTTAAGTCCTGCTCCCACCAAGGCCTATGTACAGGCCACTGTAATAAGCCATGGAGGCTAGCCCAGAGCCAGGTACGTCTAAGGCCTGTGTGCTTTCCCATACACTACATAGTGATATACAAATGCTACTAATTCAATGCCAGTCTCCTGATCAGTAACGGAAATCTGACTGAAAACACTTCACCAAAGGTGTTTCGCAGAAATCTATGCAGATCAGAAAAAGAACAGCGAGGCCTTTCTGGCCAAGACCTTACGAAGACAATAGCACAACAAGTTCTCCAAGAAGTAAAAGATGGCATGCTGACTGAGAAGCTCACCCAGGGAGACAAAGGCACTGAGGAGTTGTTCCAATGTCTTATAAAACTGCTGACAGAGCACTATGGGGTATAGCTTAGGAGTGATCATATTACCATGTCAGGAACAGAGATGACCATAATGACTAAATCACTAGCACCTAATAAACAGACATACCAAAAACAAACAAAATACAGACTCAGCAACAGTCATTGAAAATAAGCCATATTTTTCTTCTTTTTGGTCCAAAAAGCATTTTCTGCAATACAGTAATTTCCCCAAATATTAATAAATAATAGAAAGAAAATCATCCCAGCAAAGGACCTGCCACTAGAACAGCAATATGGAATTCTTCTCCAAAGCCTTTGACTCAGAAGATTTGCTATTTAAGAAGATTTTGCTACCCTCCCCCATATTCTGAAGTTTCAGGAGTGTACATTTATATTACGTTTCAGAGATAAGATACCTTCTGTAGTAGTTGGAACAGTGCTGTGTGATGGCGATTATTGTCCCCGTTTATAAATGGAGAAAACAAGTGCCCAATCTTCCCATTTGCATTTATTCTTTCCCCCAATGCCTACTATTTGAAGTGAGCCAGAAAAGTGAGTCAATGAGGTCTTCTAAAATCCTTTAGACTGTCCAGACAAATACCTGGGGCAGTAGTTCTCAATTAGCCCTTAGACCAACAGATTATACATCACTGGAAAACTAGGTATAAAAACCCTGATCCCTACCCTAGATTTACCACTGCATTAATAACTATAGCAATAGGACCCCAGATATGTGTATTTTAACAAGTCCTACAGAACCAATTCTGATTTATGTCATGGTTGAGAACTGATAGCCTAAGAAAATCCTATCTTCTAAATGGTATGCATACATAGCTCAACTAGGACTTCCTAAACCCTAGGACAATCCTTAAATTTTAATGTCCATATTTGAATGTGTGTATCTCTGGAGATCTTAACTGATTACAGCTTCTGATTTAATACATTGAGGGCAAAGACTGAGATTCTGCATGATCTGTGGACCACACTTTAAAGAGCCATATGCTAGGTGATCTTCAGAAAAGATGAGCATAATAAGAGGTCCACATAACTGGACACTTTTTGAGTGAGCCTCTAGGAACTTCTGTCTAAGAAGAATCATCTAATTGGACATTCTGCTTGATTTATATGAAATAAAACTGAAGACAAGAAAAATCACAAAAGCTGAGCAAAATTCCCAAGGATAAAAGGGATGTTCTCTATTACCAACCTTCTTTGTGTTCTCATTTGTGCTTCTCTCTCTCTCTCTCTCTCTCTCTCTCTCTCTCTCTCCCTCCCTTTCTCCCTCTCTCTCCCTCTCTCCTCTTCCTCTCTCTCACTGTTTCCTCTGTTCCCTCTCTGTCACCATCTCACCCCTCCCTCTCATAGTCATTCAAATCATATCTCTTAGCTGTGTCTTATTTTTGTCTCCAGTTCCATCATTGATCTCCTTTCATAGTAGCCACTGTAGGGCAATCTCACAGCGCTCCAATTTATAAGGCGTCAGATCTAGTCTAAGGTAACACTACTCTTCTCATTGTCTCATAGTCCTCGGGATGATAGTAGCTTCTTGATGTTAATAAGATTGGCATTTTGTATCTCATTTGGCTTTCATTTTCCCCATCATCTCTGTATATAACCATTGTATATCTCTGTATCTCTGTAACCACGTCTGTATATATTTTCTTTGTTTGAAATATCACTATGGACTGAATCACATCCCTCTAGGTTCATATGTTTAAACTGTTAAATTGGCATCTGGTTATGGGGTCTTCGAAATTTCATTGGATCTAGATGAGATTATCAAGGCAGAACTCTTATTCATAGTCTCCTGTTCCTCAGATCAAATTATTTAATTTGGAGCAATTCTGGGGCAGCTTCAAATTAGGGAATCAGTTAGGAAAGATACAGTAGACTATTGAGGGGACTTATTAGAGGGAGGAGTCTACAATGTCCTTTGCCTAGTGACATGCTGGTAATGTTTACCAACAGCCTTCCAAGAAAAAAATTGTATAATTTATTAATTTTGACTGTGTATAGAATTCTTATCACATTTTATTTAAACATTAGGTATATAATCACTGAACATGGAGTCAGGAAGAGCTGGAAGTAACTTGAAGGATGCAGCCCCTTACCTACCCACTTTTTCTGCACTTGGACCATCACCTCTTTTTCCTATGGCAACCTCTAGCTTATGCCTCCAATATTACACCCCAATAATTTGCTCCCTCAAACTACAAGAGCCAATGTAGTCTCTGTATCACCACCTCGATGGGTGTCTCATTGCTCCAATATTTTTTATATGCTATCTACCAAGAGTCAATGATAGGAGATGTAGTTCTGTGCTAGAATTCTTTCTTAGCACTTGAAAGACATTGCATTCAATCTGAATGAAGTACGATAAACTATTGCTGCATTACTGTCATCACACCCGATCATTTAGAACGAACATCCACATCCTATCATGTGAGCAGTAGGCTTGATCTAAAGGGTGAAGCAGCATCAAAAATTGAGCAATTGATATCAACCAAAGGTACCTTTGGAACATTAAAAATAACAGGACAATTCCCAACACTGCAATATCTAACTAATCAGAGATGTGTTACTGCAGGTTGGACAACTCTTACCTACAAATACAAAAAAATCCAAAGTGCCCCCAAATCTGAAACTTTTTGCAAATTAACACAAGACCACAAGTGAAATTTTCTGTATGCCATTATGTGACAAGGCACAAAATGCAGGTACACCAAATCTATGCTATGAAATGAGCTTCCTTCTAAGTTTGGATGTGCAGAGACACAAATGCTGGGTTTTGTCTATAAACTGAGATCCCATCTTATCATGTATATGCAAATATTCCAAATTCAGGAAGAAAAAAAACAAGCTCTAATCCACATCAGGTACAAATCACTTTGGGTGTGAAATAATGAACATATATCTCTAAAGCCTTTCAAGAAGTTTTAAAAGTACCTGTTTTCCATACAGGAACATGTGTGGAACTAAGAGATGGAATATGAAAACAAATGTGAACCAATTCAGAATATCATCTCTACTTTCTAATTGTGAGTAACTGGACAAATCGCCTCCTGTGTAAAATAGAGGCCACTTACAGAACTTTTATTATTAATCTTGATGTTAGTCAGTGTCAGAATGACCTGTGTATGGTTTCCAACAGCAAATTCTCAGAACGGCGGCAGTACAGAAACACCAAAAGAGAAGGGCAGGTGGGAAGAGGTTGCAGGCAATAAGCTAACTCCTTCTCTATCCATCCTGAACCCTAAATAGCCTGTCAGTGTCTAGCCTCTAACTTTGAAGGCAACATCTGTATTCACATCAGTTCCACCACCCCAGATGTTCAACATGGCCCTTTTTCCTCATTTCCCTACCTGGAGAACTAGTTCTTATACTTTGGAGTTCTGATCCCAGGCCCCACATGGCAGTGGTACAGCAGATGGTTAATGTCTAGAGACTTTAAAGACGTGCCTATGTGAGAGGCACTATGCTGGACTTCACAGCTACAAACCCATTTCACAAAATGTCTCCTTTCCCATTTACACTGTGCTGTGGCAAGATAGGGAGGGAGCTGTAAAAATAAGCAGTTATTTCAAGAAAATGCCATAAACTCTTTGATAAAGGTGTATCTGGAGAAAATTTCACTCTTTCTCCTCCCGATACACAGATAGACTCAATTTTCCAGGCACTCCTGCAGTTAGATGTGTCTCAAGACTGAGTTGTGTCGTATGGATGTTGGTAGGAATGATTTATCCCACCTGAAGACCTTTCCATAAACACCTATACAATCCTCCACCTACCCTCTTTCTTCAGCACCAGCTGAATGGAGAGAGTACTGCAATCCAAGAAGAAGGGCAAGCCACAAAAGAGAACGATCCTGTCATATTGGCAAGAACAGGGGGCAATGAGAGCTTATAGACACTCTCTACAGCACCTGGCACGTACAGTAACGATGGAGACACAAGACGGCCTTTCCTCAACGAGACATTTCAGATTACCCAAGTGAGGACCAAATGTGACCAGCAGGGAATATAGTCCAGTAGCACTATTATTATTATTATTATTATTATTGTATTTGGCTAAGCACCACACAAGGACCTAGGAAACAAAGGATAAGAATGGAAGTGGAGGGAAGGAAAGAAGCGGGGGGAGGAAGAGAGACAAAGATAAAATGGCGACAGAGGCAAGAAAGAAGACAGATACAAAAAATGTAAAAGACTGATCGGCAATGTGAAAGCTTCCTGAGAAATGAAAGCGTTGTCAGTCTTTTCAAGACAAATGGAGCAGCTTACAAATCTCGCAAGTGTGCATGGAACTCCCTTTATTTATTTATTTATTTATTTATTTATTTATTTATTTGATGACTTGATTGTTGAGAAACTGTTTGAGGCATCTGGGTTTTACATTGATGTTTCAGTGAAATCGTATGTAGACATGATGTCTGAGGGAACCTTTTGTCGGGATGCTCTTTTAGAGCTGTTGGTTGTGTTCACATTTGGGTAAGTTATCCATGTAGGATGAACTAGGTGAAAATCTCCCTCCAGGCCTTCCTACTGCCTGTTAAGAAGTCCCAAAGCTATAAAACATAATCGCCACCAGAATTGGAGCTGGTTGTAAATTAAGCATTGGGAAAAATCAAAGTAAGACAATTTCCGAAAGTCCCTACTCTTTGAGAATGGAGTTCACAGTCACCAGAAGAAACGGACTCCCTAACTGTGGAACAGTGTGCCTGGCAAGCTCATCCTTTTGGTGGAAATCGCCTCGTGAATCTAGAAAGTGCTCAGCCAGCGACTCAATGGCAGGTGGAAAAAGAAGAGTACTTGGGTTTCATTTCCTAGTACAGGCTCAGCAACCCCAGCCAAGGAACCTGAAACCCAAAATGCTCCAAACTCGACAACGTTTTAAGCAGCGATTTTACAGCATACATAGCAAAGTCCACACCCAAACTCCTGTGAAGAGTCTCAGTCAAAATCTGCACATACTACAAATACTGCATAAAATTATTACAAGTCTACATGCATATGTTATACATAAAATAGAATGAATTCTATATTCAGACTTGGATCCCATTCTCAAGATAGCTCATTAAGTATATGACCACTTCTGGGCCCAAGTTCTTTGGATAAGGGATCCTTCACATCTATTTTAGAGCTAGAAAATGTTTACAAAGTACCTTTATAATATAGTAATTCCTCCATGTTTCCCACAATCCCAAAAAAGAGAAACTATCCTGGGATACCTGTTTAAAATCCAGATTCCTGGGGCTAGAGAGATGGCTCAGTTGTCAAAAGCACTAGTTGCTTTTGCAGAGGGTCCAAGTTTGGTTCCCAGTGTCAGTTCACAACTGTCTATGAATCTAATTCCATGGAGATCCAATGCCCACCTCTAATATCCATAGGTACCAGGCACCCACATGGTACACATTTATATATACATGCCAATAAAACAATCAAACTACAAAAATAAATCAATATTTTATGAAAGAAAAGAAAATAAAGATTCATGACCCCTGCAGACCTACTACACCACACTCTGTGGAGGAGGTGGAGTTTGGTGTCTGTATTTTCAACAGGCCTACGGAGATGTGGCAAGTGTCACCCGTCGTGTGCAGTAATAAATAGCTTAGCATCATATACGCTTACCCACTGTCAAATTCTATTTTCACTTAGCGAATTTCTAAAGGATCACTACTTCTCTCGAGGTGAATTTGTTGTTTCTTCTGTGGGTTTTTTTTCTATATGTGTCAATGAACATGGAAGAGACCTTAAACAGCTGCAGCTTTTTGTGGCAATCTAGATGTTTCTCTGGGGTAGAAGTGGAAATTAGATGCTATATTTTATTACTAGGGCTTCATTAGGTGCCTTTGAAAAGAAACTTAATGCCTGGAAATCAGGACAGAACCTGAATAATAACATATTTTTGTTTTTACCACAGCACAGCAATTAGCTTTAGTGGATTGTTTTTATAAATTTGTTCACCTTTCATTTTCTGTATCAAATCTAAATGGCTTAATGAACATAAAACACATGAGCATTTTTAGGACTTTTTTTTTTCACTGTAGTCCTACGCTAGCAAAGCTCCAAACCCTAAACATTCTTTCAAAGAAGAAACACGTCATCTTTTCTAAAGTTGTTTTATCCATTTAATTTTCCTCCAGCTCTCAAAGCAGTCTTGTCTTTTCAACACAGGTAATTTGGTCTGTTGCCAGCAAACAACTTGCTGACTGAAAAAAAAAAATAGACCAGAAAGGAAAAAATAATGCTGCAGAAGGCCAAAAATGAACTGGGGGGAAAGTATTTATGTAGAAATCTCAGGAAATAACATCATTACTAACTAGTTCTTAAAACTAATAAACAACCTAGGTTCTCTGAGGAAACAGCATGGAGAAATAAAAAAAACATGGGGGTAAATTAGGGGCATAAAACATTGGGTATTTGTTGTCATCTCAGCAAGCGAATTACCCCGGACAATGATGTAGGCCAACTCAGCAAAAAGGGCGCTGCAATTTTCCCTCACTGTTTAGCTGTAACTTTCTTTAAAAGCAATTTTCCAAGCACATGAAAAATGGAAGCCCTTCTAATTTATAGCAAAAACAAAGGCCACAGTAAAATGCACATGAAAGTTCTTACTTCTTCCTCTCAGAACCTAATATCCTAAATAAATCTTTAAAGTATTGTGGGACGCGGACCACCACATTCTCCGAGGGACCGATGTCTTTCAAGTGTGGGTAGAGTCTGGTATCAATGACCTTCTTGATATAGCCCAGCCAGTCAAACTGAGGAGAGAGAAAACAAACGAAACCTATGGTAAGGCAGCAAGTAAGAGAAAACGGCATTCAGATAGAGTAGGCTGAGCATAATCCACTCCATCCAAATCATTAAAGATAAAACTGCGCATCATTTGCTTATCCAGAAGCCAAAGTCAGATCATTGCCACTTAGCCCTGTGGCTTTCATCACAAATGGCGCCTGTGTTCTGCAGCACAGACTTCTGGATAGTAAACACTCTCGTGCTTTAATATATGATGCACTCCCTCAGCTGCCCCAGCCCTCCTCACCCTCCGTTTCCTCTCTATCTGATTCCCTCAGTCCCACCTCATTCCAAGCCCTGCTCTTCTGTTGGCTTGGGTCACTCCTCTACTTCTCTGCACTCCCTCCTTCAGGCTTCTCCCCCTACCTCTCACTTTCCCCTCTCCTTCCCCTAAACACAGATGGAGAAGCCTTAGCACACCTTGGATCTTCTTCTCTGTGCAACCTCCCTGATTCCAGGAGGGGGGAAACACAACAGAATAGCTCACCTCCATTCTATAGAGCATCATTGCATGTTTCTAAAACAAACACAGTTTTGTGCTTTGTATCACTAAAGGCCATCTGCTGACTTCTTCCTCCTTTGTCTGCCTCCACTAGTGAACCTGAAAGCCAGTGACTTACTTGTTTAGCTCCCACTTCCCTACCTCTTGCCCCACAGCAGGGATGGTCACGTGGCCCAATTCTACTAAAAGCAAGTCATCTAGGAATACGCTAAAAGGGGGCTTTTCTGTTTACCTTGGTAAAAATAAACAAGTCAGATGGGACCGTGGGCCCTTCCCCCTTCTCCTGGATCTAGTGAGGAAGAGCTACAGTGGTCACTTTGTGGCCGTGTCATCAAAATGAACTAAAAAGCCCGAGGAGGGTAAAATGTAGAGATAAAGTCTATGCAATGCTAAACAGCTGAACCAGCACCAAAGAGTGCCCATGGCTGTGTTGTAAGAAAATGGCCTTACCAGCTGGACCTGGACTGAAGGAGCTGTTATCAAACCGGACTCTCTGAATGTGGCTGACAATGAGGGCTGACTGAGAAGCCAAGGACAATGGCACTGGGTTTTGATCCTACTGCATGCATTGGCTTTGTGGGAGCCTAGTCTGTCTGGATGCTCACCTTCCTAGACCTGGATGGAGGGGGGAGGACCTTGGACTTCCCACAGGGCAGGGAACCCTGACTGCTCTCTTAGGACTGGAGATGGATGGGGAGGGGGTGAGTGGGAGGTAAATGGAGGGGAGGAGGTGGAAATTTTTAATAAATAATTTTTTTAAAAAAAGAAAATGGTCTTACCAACTTAACCACTATCAGAAAGCTATTAGTATTCCCTGCATACAACTGAAGAAATCCCACTGTACATACAAGGATATTCTATATGATAGTAAAAGAGAAAGATAATCAAAATGATAAATAGTAAAAGTTCATATTTACAAGGCTAACTTTTATACACAGATGAAACATAATCCCTTGTAAAGTATCAGGCAACAGAGTTGTTTTTTTTCAGAGAGTTTTCACCAACCTGGGGAATCATTGCACTGAGTTCTGAGATGTTCATTTTGTTATACATAGCCTCACTGGTTCGGTTTTCATGTGGAATCATTATCTGTCAAAAAGAGATTTAGGTTAGTTTTTCAAATAAATCATTTATTATTGCATGACTGCTTCTCGCATGTGCCAAAACATCTGTATATTATTATCAGCTTTTTCAAGAATTTGGTGTGATGCCCAGCTGTGGGGAGAAATAAAAAAAAAATGCCAGAATTTTAGACAGGATTAAGAAAATAAAAAGAAATTTAGATATCCTCTTCAGTAGGAAATATTGTCACCAGTACAAAAAGAAGTTCCCATAATGCCCTTCTCCTTTACCATGTGGATGGGCCAAGTCCATTGCTGGCTCAGTTTTGACCACCAAGCTGAAGTTGCACAATTATGGTCAACATTCCATGTTTACCTAAGGTATCCTGATAATGATCTCAGCTCATTCACCTCTAGGGGACAATGGTCAATGACAAAAAGGAAGCAATGTGCATATCATTGGTACCCAGGATCAGTTTTCTTATTTTTTTGACCTTCAGATTTCCCACTGCTGGTGGTATGAATTTGGTCGCCACCTAAGCAGACAACTCACAAACTTCTAGCCTCTACCATATAAATCTAAGACCTGCAAAAATGACTCTTCCTCAAGTCATCTTAATCCCTTCCATTGACCAGCCATAGCTCCCTTCCCCACATTATCACTTGACTTTTCTATCTTTCTACTCCCTTGCACCCTTCTAGCCATCTTCTGCCTCACCCAGCTCTCCTGTCCTCACACCTCCTGCCCACTATCACCATCTCCATGGCTAAGACTGATTGAAAACTCGGCCTGAGGTTTCTGTTCTCTAGAAGCCTTTTCAATTGACCTCTACTTCGTTCTAATCGCCAGGACGACTCCATGAACAAGTCCTCTCTCTCCTTGATCAGTCTCTCAGACAGGGATTGGGTGGCTGCCTATTTTGTAGCTATCTTTATTTATTTGGATTTGATGAGGTATTTTTTTTTCCTTCTCAGCCTCAGAGACTCCCAAAATCTGTGTATCTCAGTAGTTTTAGACGTGACGAGTCACCTGAAGACTAAGAAAATGAGAGAAACCTTCTGACCAGGCAAAAACTCCATGCACCACAGATATTTCAAGACAAAATCACAGAAGATGAATGGCAGGCAATTGTCCCTCTCTTCTAAGTCCTTCGGGGTCTTAATGTCTCCCCACTCTCCACTGGAGAGATGATAAGCCCCTTACAGTTTCCTTTCTGTCTGTGAATTCTAAACCATTTCCTTGGAGGATTTTTATATATCTCTCCCATCCTCCTCCTTTCTGGACTCAGAATCCTAGCTCCAGGTTGAAACCTTTTGGCCTCAAAACTGTTTCCAGCTCTCTCGCAGCTGATCCCCTCCACACAGTGGATTTGCCACTTCATTCACCCTCACAACAACTCTGTCTTGCCTCTGTCCAGCTGTTTATAGATTTCTTTTTGGTCTAACTCTCTGGCTCAAGGCAAAACCCTTTCATGCTATTGATCCCACCTTCAGCTCAAATTAGCATACTGGGGCCCCTATTTGCTTGGGAATGGAATTCAGACAGTGTGTAGACATAGCTTATAGGCACATCTGCAACAATCTTCACAACATTCGAGGGACATGCAGTAGTGAACTTTTAAAAGTGAAGTTGGGGTTCATTAATAATATGTTTAAAGAGGAGGGTGAGTGGGGGAGCAGGAGGGGAATGGGAGGAGGGTAGGAAGTGTAAATTTTTAAATGGGAAGGAAGAAAGAAAGAAAGAAAGAAAGAAAGGAAGGAAGGAAGGATATGTTTAAATACAGAGTGAAGCAGGAAGACGCAAAGGGGAAAATCTTAAGGACAGTATTATATGCCCTACAGTAAGTACAGGCTTGACAGAAGAGTTTTCATAAATGAACTAGAAGGGCACACATATGCCACCGTGCATGTAAGTAAATGAGAGGATAACTTTGGGTCCTTACTTACTTTGTTTGAGGCAGGGTGGGTCTCTTTTTTCTACCACTGCACTATGTATACCCAGCTAGCTGGTTCACGAGCTTCCCAGAATTCTCTTGTTTTCACCTTCCATCTCAAAGTAGAAGCACTAATATAAGAGATAGATAGGTACCACTACGCCTGGCCTTACATGCATTCTGGTCCTCATGCTTATCCGGTAAGTGTGTTTTGCCTACTGAGTCATCCACCTAGCCCCTAGAAAGGAACTTTCTATTGTGAGTAGGGATTTGGAAAAAGATATATGTGAACATCATCACTGTAAGGAGAGACCTAATTCCTCCAACCCTACCCTTCATCCTAACTCCATATCTCAACATACCACCACCAGTTTACAAACACAAAGCCAATAAACACCTGGACCTCAGAATTTTTATTGACTTCTATAATAAATGATCACTGAGTTCTCCCATAAGCAAATGTCACTGTATTTACTATCTCTGGATGTAAGAACATTTAGGGATTTTACACACTGTTTCTTCTAGAAACCCTTTCCGTCTCTAACATGAGCCAGAAAGAATTTAAGGTGATTTTATTCAGAATATAGTATAGGTCACTATCATTAAATGATTAAAGGAGAAAGAGAGAGAGAGAGAGAGAGAGAGAGAGAGAGAACAATGTATGGGCATGGTGGCACACATCTTTAATTCCAACACTCCAGGATGCAGAGGCAAGTAGATCTCGAGCCTTTTCTACCTGGAAAGTTCCAGGACAGCTGTAGCTACCCAGTGAGATTTTTGTCTTAAAAAACGGGAGGAATGTAAAACTAAAGCACGGTAATGCAATAGAGCACCAGCAAGGCAGTTTTACAGTTTTAAGTTTCTGCATCAAACTTCACATTCAATATTGATAGATAATCTTTTCTAAGATCAAATTTTATCAGTCACACAGAGTAGGTATAATACAAAAATGCGGGCTGGGTTAAAAATTACCTTCCAGGACTGGGGGTGGTAGCATACTTAGCATATGTGAAGCCCTGCATTCAACTCCCAGTTCCAGAAAGAAAAGTAAAGAAAAGAAAAGAAAAGAAAAGAAAAGAAAGAGAGAAGGAGGAAGGGAGGGAGGGGGAGTGAGGGAGGGGGAGGGAGGGAGGAAGGGAGGGAGGGAGAGAGGGAGGGAGGGAGGGAGGGAGGGAGGAAGGGAGGGAGGGAGGAAGGGAGGGAGGGAGGAAGGGAGGGAGGGAGGAAGAGAGAAACCCAACTTTCAATGAGATGAGTATCTATTGAACATCTGTCTTGTATTTGAGCCATATAAGAATTTCTCTGAGACCCACATGGGAGCACCGGACAGAAATCTCAAGGTCCAAATCAGGAGCAGAAGGAGAGAGAGCACGAGCAAGGAACTTGGGACCGCGAGGGGTGCACCCATACACTGAGACAATGGGGATGTTCTATCAGGAACTCACCAAGGCCAGCTGGCCTGGGTCTGAAAAAGCATGGGATAAAACCGGACTCGCTGAACATAGCAGACAATGAGGACTACTGAGAACTCAAGAACAATGGCAAGGGGGTTTTGATCCTACGGCATGTACTGGCTTTGTGGGAGCCTAGGCAGTTTGGATGCTCACCTTTCTAGACTTGGATGGAGGTGGGGGTTCCTTGGACTTCCCACAGTGCAGGGAACCCTGATTGCTCTTTGGGCTGATGAGGGACAGGGACTTGATTGGGGGAGGGGGAGGGAAAATTGGAGGCGGTGGCGGGGAAGAGACAGAAATCTTAAATAAATAAATTTTAAAAAAAAAAGAATTTCTCTGAGAAAACAGGTTTCCTTGCTGGCATACTTTAATCACAGTAAAGTAGCACATAGATATTGACTGGGCTTAACCCAGAGAAATAGAAGAAATGAGGAGCTCTTAATTCCAATAGTTTTTTTTTCTTCCCAAAGAGGATGCAATTTCTACCTTGGACCCAGAAGGCAGTGACACAGAAGGTTACCATTTGGTTGCAATTTATATTTTCATTCAGCATGTAGTGTTTACAAAATACGGGAAAGAAAACGGGAACGGCAACAAAAAAGAAAAGGTTTGTAGTTAAGACTTACCTCAGCTATCTTAATTTCCAGTCTAAGCACTGACTTCATGTCATGTTCAGCTCGAGAGCTATTAGCTCCTAAAAGCACCGCAGTGTCCACCATGAACTTATAAAGGGCATCCCGATACTGTAAGAGATAAAGAAGCAAGTGGCCATGACAACAGCCTACTAGGAAGTACGTTTCAGAGATATGGAAGCGCCGAAACAGTAGGTGGCAATAAGCTTCCTTCATGTTCACTCTGTATCGGAGTATGATACCAGTATTATGCAATGACAGTCACCTACCTGCCACTCTGAGAGAAAAAATAAGTGATGAGTGCACAGGTACTATTTCTGTGACAGATAGAGTTGCCCAGGCATCAAACAGCAAGCAAACTAGCTTTCTGGCAACTGGTGATATTATGGATAAAAGAAACATCTCCAAATGAGTCCAGAATAGAAATGTAAAGGTCGGGTGTCTCCTTCCCAGGCAAGCGATGCTTTAGTAGAGGAATGGGAACGAAGTGAGTCTAAAAGCAGAGGACCTGACCCATGAACACTAACACAAAGTGCAATTTATTCCCATCCAGCTCCATTTACCCAGCTTCCCACTAAGAAATAAAGGATGATTATGGTGGTTGGAGTCCTGTGTCTTTTCAGTTTCGGCTTCCCTAGAGTTGTCCTCCCTATCTCAGGGGGAACAGGAAAAAGGATGATGAGAAACCAACAACTTAGCAAATACAGAATTTCATCTCCAAGGTAACTATGACCCTGCAAGCTATTCTTACTGCGGGACTCACCTTAAGACCTGTATGTTTCTTGGTAGATAGCCAGCCTTTTAATAAATTGAATGAAATTCAGTCAGCAAGTCTGGCTAATAGTATTAATTGGAAAGAATGGTTTGCCCTTCCCAAGTCTACTAAAACGTGTTCAACGACTCAGTACACGTTCAAGGTGGCTTGCTCAGCAGGTTGTACGACGGGGAAAAGGCATACAAATGAAAACCTAAATGATGCTTGAGACTGTTTCTCAGTCTGTGCCCTAGTGATGAAGAACACATAAAATGTTTCTTAATAGACTACTGCATGCATGGAAGCTGAAGAACTGGAAGATTCCAACCCAGAAAACCTGGAGATATACTACTTGAGAGACACGGGGTTTGGGAACAGTACGAGATAGGTCCTTCTCTTGAAGGAAGAACAAAAACAGGCAAGTTAGGAGAGATAGGCTGAAAACAGGCAATGAAGAGGCCTTAAACTTCTTCAAAGGAATTTAGAGTCTATCTTGAGAGTGAGATATACTCTTATGTATTTTTGGATGTGAACCTAGCCTTTAACAGCTAAGCCATCTCTCCAGCCCAGGCTCTATATTGAGAACAAGATATACTGGGAGTGGTGGTGTGGAAGCAAAATTTTCCACGTGGTGCTAAACGGCTATTGAGGTGAAGGTGGTCACAACTAAGTATGAATGGCTGTAGTTAAGGCAAGAATGGACAGAAATGTGATCTAGGACAGTAGGGCTAGGAAGGAGGGACCTTCTGGAGGAAGAATTACTTGCAAAGGTGGCATCATTTGGACTTGGTTAACTACTTATAGGGAAAGGATATGATCTTGAGTCTGCTTGCTAAGATGACAGATTCCCTAGTCTGGCAAGGTTGACTCAAGAAGGAACACTTGGAAGCCCCCTTAGATGAGTGTCCACTGACTGGCAGAGGCCTAAGTGTGTGGCTAGTCTGCAGAGCCTTCCACATATAGAGGCTACAGCATAGGCCCAGGAGACCTGGCCATGAGGCTTGTTTGGAGGACAAAATGTCCAAAGTGAATTCAAATTATTAAAATGACCTAGCCCTGTCCAGTGTCCAGGAAACTCCCGTTTCCAAGCTGAGTCTAAAACTCTAACCTGATACATCCTTTTTGTTTCTCATTACCCATCATTAATCATCATTAACCCAGAGCACATGCTAAAAATAGAGTCCCAGATCCCATCTTGTCTGCTAAATCAAAATCACCATGACTGGATCCATATATGAAATTTCCAGGGTGATTTTTGTAAGCCAATACAGTTTCGAGTGTCCTCCAGCTTGGAAAATTATAGTGAATGGTTGTTCATGAATTTGCTCATCTGAGGATTGGCTGCAAACTCGTATCTTGGTTATTTCATTTGGGTATGCTATCTCATCAAGGTGATGGGGTCACTGAACAGGGAACTTACACAACCTTGATGTTCCTGCTTCTACAAGACAGGAAGTAGAACTATGTGTTGAAAACCAGTGATTCTCAACCTTCCTAATGCTGTGACGTTGTAATACAGTTCCTCAGGTTGTAGTGACCCCAAACATAAAATTATTTCCTTCCTAGCTCATTACTGTAATTTTGCTGTTATGAATTGTAATGTAAACATCTAATTGACAAGAGTTGATATGCAATCCCCAATAGAGTCGAGACCCTCAGGTTGAGAACCACCGGCCTAAACAAACACTCTCTGCCTTGCTACACTGGGAATGTGTTCAGTGAAGTTATGGTGATGGTTTCCAGGACAGAAGCTGACATCTTATAGTAATTGATGACCCAAACAACCTCCAGGCAAGACATGTAGCTAAATATGAGTAAAACTCACAGATTTGGCCTCTGTACTGTTATCAAGGAAGTCTTCCCTCACAGCCAGGGAGAGTGTTGCTTGGTCCAGCTGTTAAAACAAAAAGAGAAAGAAAAAATAATAAGACAGACAAACAGAGAAAGCATGGCATGGACATTTGAAATGGTTGTGTAGCATGTTAACAAGAGTCATGGGCTCCCTGGCAGCCCAGCCATATTTTGAACATGTGTCGCCGTCACAAGAATCCCTTCACTCCATTCAGAACTGCATGCAAATAGGCACTTTGAGAGACCTAACATATCAGAGACCTGTCCCCTGACTTGCGGATTTGTGCTATCGATCGCTGAGGTTTTGCCAACACTCAACAGTGCAAGGCTATTTGAGTTGGAATAGATATTAGAGATTATCTGACCAAAGCCAGAGAATTTATGATTTTTCCCAAGCTCGTGTGGCTGAACAGAGCTCAGAGTCAAATTGCCTTCTGTTCCCAGATCCACTACCCACATCACCGAAGTGCTTTGCAAATGCCCATCTGGCTGGAGCTGATGCATTAGGCTTTCTATAGCCCACCTCAGAAATAACGTTTCTTTGTACTCACAAAGAATGAACTGACATTCTGCAGAAATCTTTGTGGCTGTTAGAAACTTCTCTGAAAATTTAAGAATAAGTGATAGAAGCACAAATAATAATCAGACAACTTTAATCAAGTATTTTATCCCCTTTTCATACATAAAATCTATATAAAATTATAGTTCTCCATCAAAATCCCCTTTACATGCAGCAAAGTCTATAAAAGGTCAAGTTATAGTGGTTCCATTATAAAATTTGAGGAAATACACGTATTGTATTTTTGAGTAAAATGTATTCAAGACATTCTTGTAGCCTGTGTACATTGCTAATTGGCCTAAAACAACCAAATCACAAGCCATTCTGGCTTTATCCTCCTGTGATTCCTAACCTGCCATTGTTTCTTCCAAAAATGAAGTAAGCCAGAACCCACAAAGCAAAATATTTTTATGAAGATGCTTCGGCTTTCAATTAAATTTGGATCCCTCAGCAACTCTTGTGAGTGCCAGGTTCAGAGGAAAGGAAACTACACAGATAATATCAAGAAAGTCAAAGGTTCTTCTCACAAAATGAAGTTAAACCCACAGAAGGTAAAAGTTTGGATAATTCAAGTGAGGTTGTCCGACCTTTCATAAACCTTCAGATTGTTACAGTTTCTTGGGAACATTTTAAATATACCAACAGATTGAATAAGGCCAGCAACTAAATCTCATTAGAAACACACAAACTCCTGAGGCAAAGTCTTTCTCAAGAAACCCCCACAAGTAGACGGTATTGCTCTGGGTTTGAAAGTCCTTGCATTTACAATATGAAGTTTTCAGTTTCAAAAGAGAAGAAAATGTTCATCCAAGCACTGGAGAGGTACATGGACTGGCAGCTCAGATCAGTCTGGGCTACAGAGTTAGTTACAGGATAGCCTTGGCTACATTAAAAAAAAGTATGATTTTAGAAAATCAGATACATTGAACTGAAAATGTGATTTTTGTCCAATTATAATTGGCATGCCAATTACAATAAAGTGTTTTAGGGGAGAAAGTAATAATACAAAAAGAAATATCTGAAAATTACGATATAGGAAAGGAAAAACAAAACATTAGAGAAATTACATTTCTAAGAGAATTTCTCAGGTTGGCATCATGAATTTTGCCGAAAGCCAGAAAAATGCAGGTCATTGAGTCATAATGAATTTGAGTTGTCTTACACTAGAACAACCCTGACCCTCCACATAGTCTTTCAAGATCACACATCCCACTTTCCATGGTTCCTGAAATTCTTACTCTTCCTATCACAGGCTTAAGACAAGCATACGCACAGGCTCTGAGGCAGTATTTTAGAATATGGTTTTCTGTTGTTTCTTATAATTTTATCTCCCATTGAAATCTACAAGTCTCTACCATCTTGACACGGGAGAACTTTTCCAAAGACCAATACGTGGGCCAATCATCTGCATATCATTGAAAGGAGTGCGTTTTTCTCCATCCAGAGGCATCATATGCTCTGCTAACTGTAAAGTGGGCCCATGCTCGAGGTCAAAGACGAGGCTGTTTCTTACACAACCCAGGTCAAACCGGCATGCCAACTACTCAAAATGAAGAACAGCAGTGTTCAAATGGTCCTGATGGGCCATGGTTCAAGAGAAGAGAGCCTCTCCTCATGTGCCACCGTGAACCAGTATCTGCCACAGAAACTACCAAAGTTCAAGTGAACTAAACCAAATAGCCACAACGACAAGTAAATAATCAATTAAACAACTAATTAAACAATTAAATCTTTTACATGTAATTGATTAGTGTACATCATGTGTACATGTGGAAGTCAGAAGACAACTTGCAGGGAAAGTTCCCCTCCTTCCAGCATGTGGGTTCCAGGGACTGAATCTACCACATCGCAGACCTGTTGGAAAGGGCTTTTTCACCTGCTGAACCGTTTCATGGGCCCCTAGAAATTTAAACCTATCAAAACAGCCAACGCATACACGGAAGTTCTAGAACATTGGTAGCCACCAATACATGAACTTTGTTGTCAGGTTCATTAGGTTTCATACAGATCTCAGAACAAAATCATTCCTGCTATCTCTAGACACATGCTTCAAACTGGTTCATGACTATGAAAACTGCAGTTCTGCATTGTTTTGGGGAGGAGGTTAATTCAGATGTGTGAAAATTCACTCACGTAATTTGGTACAAACAGGATAGAACTAAAGCCAATGTGAGCTGCACTCAGATACCAAGCAGTGCTTAAACACTTCAGTTTCGAACAGGCTGCCACCTTGGCAAAAGAAAGCAATAATAAGTGTAATAAGTGTGCAAGTGACTTCTTACATTTGGAAAGCATTCCATTATTGACAGTGTTTCTAGGACCAGTGTCATTGAATATTAAGTGTGCAAGGCAAGCTGTTACCATCTTCCTCTGTCTCCCTTGTTTTTCTATAAACTGGCACTAACGGTAGACACTGTACTTGCTTTAAAGGATTTATGTTTTGTTTCGTGTTTTGGGCACATGTATTTGGTGATGGTGTGTTAACTACTGACTGGTATCAAGAGGCATACAATATCTACTTTTTCCATTTTTAGCAAGGCCACCATTGATAGTTGATTTCCAGAGGCCTCATTCCATGAATTTCCCACACATTCACCTGATCATTTTAGTAACTATTGATGATAGTTCCCTAAATCCACTGACTCTATGGAGATTTAAGTAGTAGCAATCTAACCCTTTTTTCTCTTGATTTATTTTTATTTTTAGTTACGTGTCTGTGGGATGGAGAGACATCTCAGTGTTTAAGAGCACATACTGTTTGCTCTTGCAGAGGGCCTGAATTCAGTTCCCAGGATCCATGTTGGATGGCTCAAAGCCACCTACAACTCTAGCTCCAGGGAATCTAAGGCCTCGGGCCTCCAAGAGCATCTGCACACACACACACACACACACACACACACACACATTTCTTCTTCTTCTTCTTCTTCTTCTTCTTCTTCTTCTTCTTCTTCTTCTTCTTCTTCTTCATTGTCTCTCTCTTTCTCACACATATAATTAAAATACCAAAGATAAATATTTTTAAACTATAACTGTGTTTATGTGACTGTATATATGTGTAGATAGGTATTCAAGGGTGCAAATACTCAAAGAAACCAGAGAGGGCATCTCAATGTGGAGTTGCCAGCGAGTTATGAGCCATCTGACATTGGTACTGAGAAACAAACTCAGGTCTTCTGCAAAAGGACTACGTTCTCTTAACTACTGAGAATCTCTTGAGTTCCTCTCCTGAATTTCCAAGCTGTTCTTCTCTTACAAGTGAGAACTTTGTCTCATTGGCTATTCATTTATCCTGAAATCAATCAAACCCAGATTGTGGAGAAAATATATGGGAGAAATAATCCAGTTTCTTTAGCAAATAAATGTGGTTTAAAAAACAAAGAGAAGGTGATGACTGTTGTAGATTAAACTGGACTTAGAAAGTGCACATGTGATTGATTCTTAATTTTAACCTCAATCAAAATGCAGCTGTTTCTGGTTGGGGTTTATTAAGGACACATTTGAGGGACTGAAGGGTATAGCTTGATTGTAGAACACTTGCATATCATGCATGAGGCCCTGGATTCTACCCTCACCAGCACAAAAGAAAATGTTTTATATAATCAGAAAAATTGAAAACTAACTGTATATTAGATGTTAAGTATGGTTTTGGTAAGAGTCTTGTTATTGTAAGAGTCTTTTTTATGGTCTATTTAACTTTATTTTATATACATTGGTGTGAAGGTGTCAGATTCCCTGCAACTGGATCTTCAGACAGTTGTGAGCTGCCACGTGGGTGCTGGGAACTGAACCCAGGTCCTCTGGAAGAGCAGTCAGTGCTCTCAACCACTGAGCCACCTCTCCAGCCCCTTGTAAGAGTCTTTTATATTAGCTCAGACAATGAAATATTCACAGTGAAAAGATACGTTTTAGCTATGCTATAAAATATTTTAGCCTCCAAAAAGGAAAGGTTTAAATTTGATAAAAAAATAGCACAAAGTTGAGGGTATTGATGTTAGGTTCATAAATACATAGGTGCTTATTGCTCATTTTCATTTTAAGTGGTAGTTTTCTTCATGAAAAAATATTAGAAAAAATAAGTCAATTGTTTGTCTAAGTCCAGGAATGGGTGAAAAATAAAATAGTTACCATTTGCAAAGATGCATCATCGTGTGAATCAAAATCATCCACCACTCCACAGAGGGTGTAAATTACATATGGACGACAGTCTCCTTCTTACTTTGAAATAACATCTAAAGTATTTGGAAGACTATCATAATAGTCCTGTAATTGAGAATAATCGTCTTAAAATCTGGCTTTAAACATCGAGTACTCCATCCACATTGAAGAGGGGCTGATTGAATTGCACCATCATTGTGTCTCACATTATGAGATGGCTCAATAGCATGTTGCTACTTCATCATCCAACACAGACACACAGCTGCCTCTGGAACTAAAACTTTCCTTCTGAGTGAGAATCCTTTCAACAACCAAAGATTTTTCTTGCCACCTATCACTGTCTACACTTAAGAGGTCAGGAATCTATAGTTTTCAGGCCAGCTCGTCACATACTTCATCTAAAGCTGCTTTTCCAGGTACACAATCCCAAAATCCCAAAAAAGAGAAACTATCCTGGGATACCTGTTTAAAATCCAGATTCCTGGGGCTAGAGAGATGGCTCAGTTGTCAAAAGCACTAGTTGCTTTTGCAGAGGGTCCAAGTTTGGTTCCCAGTGTCAGTTCACAACTGTCTATGAATCTAATTCCATGGAGATCCAATGCCCACCTCTAATATCCATAGGTACCAGGCACCCACATGGTACACATTTATATATACATGCCAATAAAACAATCAAACTACAAAAATAAATCAATATTTTATGAAAGAAAAGAAAATAAAGATTCATGACCCCTGCAGACCTACTACACCACACTCTGTGGAGGAGGTGGAGTTTGGTGTCTGTATTTTCAACAGGCCTACGGAGATGTGGCAAGTGTCACCCGTCGTGTGCAGTAATAAATAGCTTAGCATCATATACGCTTACCCACTGTCAAATTCTATTTTCACTTAGCGAATTTCTAAAGGATCACTACTTCTCTCGAGGTGAATTTGTTGTTTCTTCTGTGGGTTTTTTTTCTATATGTGTCAATGAACATGGAAGAGACCTTAAACAGCTGCAGCTTTTTGTGGCAATCTAGATGTTTCTCTGGGGTAGAAGTGGAAATTAGATGCTATATTTTATTACTAGGGCTTCATTAGGTGCCTTTGAAAAGAAACTTAATGCCTGGAAATCAGGACAGAACCTGAATAATAACATATTTTTGTTTTTACCACAGCACAGCAATTAGCTTTAGTGGATTGTTTTTATAAATTTGTTCACCTTTCATTTTCTGTATCAAATCTAAATGGCTTAATGAACATAAAACACATGAGCATTTTTAGGACTTTTTTTTTTCACTGTAGTCCTACGCTAGCAAAGCTCCAAACCCTAAACATTCTTTCAAAGAAGAAACACGTCATCTTTTCTAAAGTTGTTTTATCCATTTAATTTTCCTCCAGCTCTCAAAGCAGTCTTGTCTTTTCAACACAGGTAATTTGGTCTGTTGCCAGCAAACAACTTGCTGACTGAAAAAAAAAAATAGACCAGAAAGGAAAAAATAATGCTGCAGAAGGCCAAAAATGAACTGGGGGGAAAGTATTTATGTAGAAATCTCAGGAAATAACATCATTACTAACTAGTTCTTAAAACTAATAAACAACCTAGGTTCTCTGAGGAAACAGCATGGAGAAATAAAAAAAACATGGGGGTAAATTAGGGGCATAAAACATTGGGTATTTGTTGTCATCTCAGCAAGCGAATTACCCCGGACAATGATGTAGGCCAACTCAGCAAAAAGGGCGCTGCAATTTTCCCTCACTGTTTAGCTGTAACTTTCTTTAAAAGCAATTTTCCAAGCACATGAAAAATGGAAGCCCTTCTAATTTATAGCAAAAACAAAGGCCACAGTAAAATGCACATGAAAGTTCTTACTTCTTCCTCTCAGAACCTAATATCCTAAATAAATCTTTAAAGTATTGTGGGACGCGGACCACCACATTCTCCGAGGGACCGATGTCTTTCAAGTGTGGGTAGAGTCTGGTATCAATGACCTTCTTGATATAGCCCAGCCAGTCAAACTGAGGAGAGAGAAAACAAACGAAACCTATGGTAAGGCAGCAAGTAAGAGAAAACGGCATTCAGATAGAGTAGGCTGAGCATAATCCACTCCATCCAAATCATTAAAGATAAAACTGCGCATCATTTGCTTATCCAGAAGCCAAAGTCAGATCATTGCCACTTAGCCCTGTGGCTTTCATCACAAATGGCGCCTGTGTTCTGCAGCACAGACTTCTGGATAGTAAACACTCTCGTGCTTTAATATATGATGCACTCCCTCAGCTGCCCCAGCCCTCCTCACCCTCCGTTTCCTCTCTATCTGATTCCCTCAGTCCCACCTCATTCCAAGCCCTGCTCTTCTGTTGGCTTGGGTCACTCCTCTACTTCTCTGCACTCCCTCCTTCAGGCTTCTCCCCCTACCTCTCACTTTCCCCTCTCCTTCCCCTAAACACAGATGGAGAAGCCTTAGCACACCTTGGATCTTCTTCTCTGTGCAACCTCCCTGATTCCAGGAGGGGGGAAACACAACAGAATAGCTCACCTCCATTCTATAGAGCATCATTGCATGTTTCTAAAACAAACACAGTTTTGTGCTTTGTATCACTAAAGGCCATCTGCTGACTTCTTCCTCCTTTGTCTGCCTCCACTAGTGAACCTGAAAGCCAGTGACTTACTTGTTTAGCTCCCACTTCCCTACCTCTTGCCCCACAGCAGGGATGGTCACGTGGCCCAATTCTACTAAAAGCAAGTCATCTAGGAATACGCTAAAAGGGGGCTTTTCTGTTTACCTTGGTAAAAATAAACAAGTCAGATGGGACCGTGGGCCCTTCCCCCTTCTCCTGGATCTAGTGAGGAAGAGCTACAGTGGTCACTTTGTGGCCGTGTCATCAAAATGAACTAAAAAGCCCGAGGAGGGTAAAATGTAGAGATAAAGTCTATGCAATGCTAAACAGCTGAACCAGCACCAAAGAGTGCCCATGGCTGTGTTGTAAGAAAATGGCCTTACCAGCTGGACCTGGACTGAAGGAGCTGTTATCAAACCGGACTCTCTGAATGTGGCTGACAATGAGGGCTGACTGAGAAGCCAAGGACAATGGCACTGGGTTTTGATCCTACTGCATGCATTGGCTTTGTGGGAGCCTAGTCTGTCTGGATGCTCACCTTCCTAGACCTGGATGGAGGGGGGAGGACCTTGGACTTCCCACAGGGCAGGGAACCCTGACTGCTCTCTTAGGACTGGAGATGGATGGGGAGGGGGTGAGTGGGAGGTAAATGGAGGGGAGGAGGTGGAAATTTTTAATAAATAATTTTTTTAAAAAAAGAAAATGGTCTTACCAACTTAACCACTATCAGAAAGCTATTAGTATTCCCTGCATACAACTGAAGAAATCCCACTGTACATACAAGGATATTCTATATGATAGTAAAAGAGAAAGATAATCAAAATGATAAATAGTAAAAGTTCATATTTACAAGGCTAACTTTTATACACAGATGAAACATAATCCCTTGTAAAGTATCAGGCAACAGAGTTGTTTTTTTTCAGAGAGTTTTCACCAACCTGGGGAATCATTGCACTGAGTTCTGAGATGTTCATTTTGTTATACATAGCCTCACTGGTTCGGTTTTCATGTGGAATCATTATCTGTCAAAAAGAGATTTAGGTTAGTTTTTCAAATAAATCATTTATTATTGCATGACTGCTTCTCGCATGTGCCAAAACATCTGTATATTATTATCAGCTTTTTCAAGAATTTGGTGTGATGCCCAGCTGTGGGGAGAAATAAAAAAAAAATGCCAGAATTTTAGACAGGATTAAGAAAATAAAAAGAAATTTAGATATCCTCTTCAGTAGGAAATATTGTCACCAGTACAAAAAGAAGTTCCCATAATGCCCTTCTCCTTTACCATGTGGATGGGCCAAGTCCATTGCTGGCTCAGTTTTGACCACCAAGCTGAAGTTGCACAATTATGGTCAACATTCCATGTTTACCTAAGGTATCCTGATAATGATCTCAGCTCATTCACCTCTAGGGGACAATGGTCAATGACAAAAAGGAAGCAATGTGCATATCATTGGTACCCAGGATCAGTTTTCTTATTTTTTTGACCTTCAGATTTCCCACTGCTGGTGGTATGAATTTGGTCGCCACCTAAGCAGACAACTCACAAACTTCTAGCCTCTACCATATAAATCTAAGACCTGCAAAAATGACTCTTCCTCAAGTCATCTTAATCCCTTCCATTGACCAGCCATAGCTCCCTTCCCCACATTATCACTTGACTTTTCTATCTTTCTACTCCCTTGCACCCTTCTAGCCATCTTCTGCCTCACCCAGCTCTCCTGTCCTCACACCTCCTGCCCACTATCACCATCTCCATGGCTAAGACTGATTGAAAACTCGGCCTGAGGTTTCTGTTCTCTAGAAGCCTTTTCAATTGACCTCTACTTCGTTCTAATCGCCAGGACGACTCCATGAACAAGTCCTCTCTCTCCTTGATCAGTCTCTCAGACAGGGATTGGGTGGCTGCCTATTTTGTAGCTATCTTTATTTATTTGGATTTGATGAGGTATTTTTTTTTCCTTCTCAGCCTCAGAGACTCCCAAAATCTGTGTATCTCAGTAGTTTTAGACGTGACGAGTCACCTGAAGACTAAGAAAATGAGAGAAACCTTCTGACCAGGCAAAAACTCCATGCACCACAGATATTTCAAGACAAAATCACAGAAGATGAATGGCAGGCAATTGTCCCTCTCTTCTAAGTCCTTCGGGGTCTTAATGTCTCCCCACTCTCCACTGGAGAGATGATAAGCCCCTTACAGTTTCCTTTCTGTCTGTGAATTCTAAACCATTTCCTTGGAGGATTTTTATATATCTCTCCCATCCTCCTCCTTTCTGGACTCAGAATCCTAGCTCCAGGTTGAAACCTTTTGGCCTCAAAACTGTTTCCAGCTCTCTCGCAGCTGATCCCCTCCACACAGTGGATTTGCCACTTCATTCACCCTCACAACAACTCTGTCTTGCCTCTGTCCAGCTGTTTATAGATTTCTTTTTGGTCTAACTCTCTGGCTCAAGGCAAAACCCTTTCATGCTATTGATCCCACCTTCAGCTCAAATTAGCATACTGGGGCCCCTATTTGCTTGGGAATGGAATTCAGACAGTGTGTAGACATAGCTTATAGGCACATCTGCAACAATCTTCACAACATTCGAGGGACATGCAGTAGTGAACTTTTAAAAGTGAAGTTGGGGTTCATTAATAATATGTTTAAAGAGGAGGGTGAGTGGGGGAGCAGGAGGGGAATGGGAGGAGGGTAGGAAGTGTAAATTTTTAAATGGGAAGGAAGAAAGAAAGAAAGAAAGAAAGAAAGGAAGGAAGGAAGGATATGTTTAAATACAGAGTGAAGCAGGAAGACGCAAAGGGGAAAATCTTAAGGACAGTATTATATGCCCTACAGTAAGTACAGGCTTGACAGAAGAGTTTTCATAAATGAACTAGAAGGGCACACATATGCCACCGTGCATGTAAGTAAATGAGAGGATAACTTTGGGTCCTTACTTACTTTGTTTGAGGCAGGGTGGGTCTCTTTTTTCTACCACTGCACTATGTATACCCAGCTAGCTGGTTCACGAGCTTCCCAGAATTCTCTTGTTTTCACCTTCCATCTCAAAGTAGAAGCACTAATATAAGAGATAGATAGGTACCACTACGCCTGGCCTTACATGCATTCTGGTCCTCATGCTTATCCGGTAAGTGTGTTTTGCCTACTGAGTCATCCACCTAGCCCCTAGAAAGGAACTTTCTATTGTGAGTAGGGATTTGGAAAAAGATATATGTGAACATCATCACTGTAAGGAGAGACCTAATTCCTCCAACCCTACCCTTCATCCTAACTCCATATCTCAACATACCACCACCAGTTTACAAACACAAAGCCAATAAACACCTGGACCTCAGAATTTTTATTGACTTCTATAATAAATGATCACTGAGTTCTCCCATAAGCAAATGTCACTGTATTTACTATCTCTGGATGTAAGAACATTTAGGGATTTTACACACTGTTTCTTCTAGAAACCCTTTCCGTCTCTAACATGAGCCAGAAAGAATTTAAGGTGATTTTATTCAGAATATAGTATAGGTCACTATCATTAAATGATTAAAGGAGAAAGAGAGAGAGAGAGAGAGAGAGAGAGAGAGAGAACAATGTATGGGCATGGTGGCACACATCTTTAATTCCAACACTCCAGGATGCAGAGGCAAGTAGATCTCGAGCCTTTTCTACCTGGAAAGTTCCAGGACAGCTGTAGCTACCCAGTGAGATTTTTGTCTTAAAAAACGGGAGGAATGTAAAACTAAAGCACGGTAATGCAATAGAGCACCAGCAAGGCAGTTTTACAGTTTTAAGTTTCTGCATCAAACTTCACATTCAATATTGATAGATAATCTTTTCTAAGATCAAATTTTATCAGTCACACAGAGTAGGTATAATACAAAAATGCGGGCTGGGTTAAAAATTACCTTCCAGGACTGGGGGTGGTAGCATACTTAGCATATGTGAAGCCCTGCATTCAACTCCCAGTTCCAGAAAGAAAAGTAAAGAAAAGAAAAGAAAAGAAAAGAAAAGAAAGAGAGAAGGAGGAAGGGAGGGAGGGGGAGTGAGGGAGGGGGAGGGAGGGAGGAAGGGAGGGAGGGAGAGAGGGAGGGAGGGAGGGAGGGAGGGAGGAAGGGAGGGAGGGAGGAAGGGAGGGAGGGAGGAAGGGAGGGAGGGAGGAAGAGAGAAACCCAACTTTCAATGAGATGAGTATCTATTGAACATCTGTCTTGTATTTGAGCCATATAAGAATTTCTCTGAGACCCACATGGGAGCACCGGACAGAAATCTCAAGGTCCAAATCAGGAGCAGAAGGAGAGAGAGCACGAGCAAGGAACTTGGGACCGCGAGGGGTGCACCCATACACTGAGACAATGGGGATGTTCTATCAGGAACTCACCAAGGCCAGCTGGCCTGGGTCTGAAAAAGCATGGGATAAAACCGGACTCGCTGAACATAGCAGACAATGAGGACTACTGAGAACTCAAGAACAATGGCAAGGGGGTTTTGATCCTACGGCATGTACTGGCTTTGTGGGAGCCTAGGCAGTTTGGATGCTCACCTTTCTAGACTTGGATGGAGGTGGGGGTTCCTTGGACTTCCCACAGTGCAGGGAACCCTGATTGCTCTTTGGGCTGATGAGGGACAGGGACTTGATTGGGGGAGGGGGAGGGAAAATTGGAGGCGGTGGCGGGGAAGAGACAGAAATCTTAAATAAATAAATTTTAAAAAAAAAAGAATTTCTCTGAGAAAACAGGTTTCCTTGCTGGCATACTTTAATCACAGTAAAGTAGCACATAGATATTGACTGGGCTTAACCCAGAGAAATAGAAGAAATGAGGAGCTCTTAATTCCAATAGTTTTTTTTTCTTCCCAAAGAGGATGCAATTTCTACCTTGGACCCAGAAGGCAGTGACACAGAAGGTTACCATTTGGTTGCAATTTATATTTTCATTCAGCATGTAGTGTTTACAAAATACGGGAAAGAAAACGGGAACGGCAACAAAAAAGAAAAGGTTTGTAGTTAAGACTTACCTCAGCTATCTTAATTTCCAGTCTAAGCACTGACTTCATGTCATGTTCAGCTCGAGAGCTATTAGCTCCTAAAAGCACCGCAGTGTCCACCATGAACTTATAAAGGGCATCCCGATACTGTAAGAGATAAAGAAGCAAGTGGCCATGACAACAGCCTACTAGGAAGTACGTTTCAGAGATATGGAAGCGCCGAAACAGTAGGTGGCAATAAGCTTCCTTCATGTTCACTCTGTATCGGAGTATGATACCAGTATTATGCAATGACAGTCACCTACCTGCCACTCTGAGAGAAAAAATAAGTGATGAGTGCACAGGTACTATTTCTGTGACAGATAGAGTTGCCCAGGCATCAAACAGCAAGCAAACTAGCTTTCTGGCAACTGGTGATATTATGGATAAAAGAAACATCTCCAAATGAGTCCAGAATAGAAATGTAAAGGTCGGGTGTCTCCTTCCCAGGCAAGCGATGCTTTAGTAGAGGAATGGGAACGAAGTGAGTCTAAAAGCAGAGGACCTGACCCATGAACACTAACACAAAGTGCAATTTATTCCCATCCAGCTCCATTTACCCAGCTTCCCACTAAGAAATAAAGGATGATTATGGTGGTTGGAGTCCTGTGTCTTTTCAGTTTCGGCTTCCCTAGAGTTGTCCTCCCTATCTCAGGGGGAACAGGAAAAAGGATGATGAGAAACCAACAACTTAGCAAATACAGAATTTCATCTCCAAGGTAACTATGACCCTGCAAGCTATTCTTACTGCGGGACTCACCTTAAGACCTGTATGTTTCTTGGTAGATAGCCAGCCTTTTAATAAATTGAATGAAATTCAGTCAGCAAGTCTGGCTAATAGTATTAATTGGAAAGAATGGTTTGCCCTTCCCAAGTCTACTAAAACGTGTTCAACGACTCAGTACACGTTCAAGGTGGCTTGCTCAGCAGGTTGTACGACGGGGAAAAGGCATACAAATGAAAACCTAAATGATGCTTGAGACTGTTTCTCAGTCTGTGCCCTAGTGATGAAGAACACATAAAATGTTTCTTAATAGACTACTGCATGCATGGAAGCTGAAGAACTGGAAGATTCCAACCCAGAAAACCTGGAGATATACTACTTGAGAGACACGGGGTTTGGGAACAGTACGAGATAGGTCCTTCTCTTGAAGGAAGAACAAAAACAGGCAAGTTAGGAGAGATAGGCTGAAAACAGGCAATGAAGAGGCCTTAAACTTCTTCAAAGGAATTTAGAGTCTATCTTGAGAGTGAGATATACTCTTATGTATTTTTGGATGTGAACCTAGCCTTTAACAGCTAAGCCATCTCTCCAGCCCAGGCTCTATATTGAGAACAAGATATACTGGGAGTGGTGGTGTGGAAGCAAAATTTTCCACGTGGTGCTAAACGGCTATTGAGGTGAAGGTGGTCACAACTAAGTATGAATGGCTGTAGTTAAGGCAAGAATGGACAGAAATGTGATCTAGGACAGTAGGGCTAGGAAGGAGGGACCTTCTGGAGGAAGAATTACTTGCAAAGGTGGCATCATTTGGACTTGGTTAACTACTTATAGGGAAAGGATATGATCTTGAGTCTGCTTGCTAAGATGACAGATTCCCTAGTCTGGCAAGGTTGACTCAAGAAGGAACACTTGGAAGCCCCCTTAGATGAGTGTCCACTGACTGGCAGAGGCCTAAGTGTGTGGCTAGTCTGCAGAGCCTTCCACATATAGAGGCTACAGCATAGGCCCAGGAGACCTGGCCATGAGGCTTGTTTGGAGGACAAAATGTCCAAAGTGAATTCAAATTATTAAAATGACCTAGCCCTGTCCAGTGTCCAGGAAACTCCCGTTTCCAAGCTGAGTCTAAAACTCTAACCTGATACATCCTTTTTGTTTCTCATTACCCATCATTAATCATCATTAACCCAGAGCACATGCTAAAAATAGAGTCCCAGATCCCATCTTGTCTGCTAAATCAAAATCACCATGACTGGATCCATATATGAAATTTCCAGGGTGATTTTTGTAAGCCAATACAGTTTCGAGTGTCCTCCAGCTTGGAAAATTATAGTGAATGGTTGTTCATGAATTTGCTCATCTGAGGATTGGCTGCAAACTCGTATCTTGGTTATTTCATTTGGGTATGCTATCTCATCAAGGTGATGGGGTCACTGAACAGGGAACTTACACAACCTTGATGTTCCTGCTTCTACAAGACAGGAAGTAGAACTATGTGTTGAAAACCAGTGATTCTCAACCTTCCTAATGCTGTGACGTTGTAATACAGTTCCTCAGGTTGTAGTGACCCCAAACATAAAATTATTTCCTTCCTAGCTCATTACTGTAATTTTGCTGTTATGAATTGTAATGTAAACATCTAATTGACAAGAGTTGATATGCAATCCCCAATAGAGTCGAGACCCTCAGGTTGAGAACCACCGGCCTAAACAAACACTCTCTGCCTTGCTACACTGGGAATGTGTTCAGTGAAGTTATGGTGATGGTTTCCAGGACAGAAGCTGACATCTTATAGTAATTGATGACCCAAACAACCTCCAGGCAAGACATGTAGCTAAATATGAGTAAAACTCACAGATTTGGCCTCTGTACTGTTATCAAGGAAGTCTTCCCTCACAGCCAGGGAGAGTGTTGCTTGGTCCAGCTGTTAAAACAAAAAGAGAAAGAAAAAATAATAAGACAGACAAACAGAGAAAGCATGGCATGGACATTTGAAATGGTTGTGTAGCATGTTAACAAGAGTCATGGGCTCCCTGGCAGCCCAGCCATATTTTGAACATGTGTCGCCGTCACAAGAATCCCTTCACTCCATTCAGAACTGCATGCAAATAGGCACTTTGAGAGACCTAACATATCAGAGACCTGTCCCCTGACTTGCGGATTTGTGCTATCGATCGCTGAGGTTTTGCCAACACTCAACAGTGCAAGGCTATTTGAGTTGGAATAGATATTAGAGATTATCTGACCAAAGCCAGAGAATTTATGATTTTTCCCAAGCTCGTGTGGCTGAACAGAGCTCAGAGTCAAATTGCCTTCTGTTCCCAGATCCACTACCCACATCACCGAAGTGCTTTGCAAATGCCCATCTGGCTGGAGCTGATGCATTAGGCTTTCTATAGCCCACCTCAGAAATAACGTTTCTTTGTACTCACAAAGAATGAACTGACATTCTGCAGAAATCTTTGTGGCTGTTAGAAACTTCTCTGAAAATTTAAGAATAAGTGATAGAAGCACAAATAATAATCAGACAACTTTAATCAAGTATTTTATCCCCTTTTCATACATAAAATCTATATAAAATTATAGTTCTCCATCAAAATCCCCTTTACATGCAGCAAAGTCTATAAAAGGTCAAGTTATAGTGGTTCCATTATAAAATTTGAGGAAATACACGTATTGTATTTTTGAGTAAAATGTATTCAAGACATTCTTGTAGCCTGTGTACATTGCTAATTGGCCTAAAACAACCAAATCACAAGCCATTCTGGCTTTATCCTCCTGTGATTCCTAACCTGCCATTGTTTCTTCCAAAAATGAAGTAAGCCAGAACCCACAAAGCAAAATATTTTTATGAAGATGCTTCGGCTTTCAATTAAATTTGGATCCCTCAGCAACTCTTGTGAGTGCCAGGTTCAGAGGAAAGGAAACTACACAGATAATATCAAGAAAGTCAAAGGTTCTTCTCACAAAATGAAGTTAAACCCACAGAAGGTAAAAGTTTGGATAATTCAAGTGAGGTTGTCCGACCTTTCATAAACCTTCAGATTGTTACAGTTTCTTGGGAACATTTTAAATATACCAACAGATTGAATAAGGCCAGCAACTAAATCTCATTAGAAACACACAAACTCCTGAGGCAAAGTCTTTCTCAAGAAACCCCCACAAGTAGACGGTATTGCTCTGGGTTTGAAAGTCCTTGCATTTACAATATGAAGTTTTCAGTTTCAAAAGAGAAGAAAATGTTCATCCAAGCACTGGAGAGGTACATGGACTGGCAGCTCAGATCAGTCTGGGCTACAGAGTTAGTTACAGGATAGCCTTGGCTACATTAAAAAAAAGTATGATTTTAGAAAATCAGATACATTGAACTGAAAATGTGATTTTTGTCCAATTATAATTGGCATGCCAATTACAATAAAGTGTTTTAGGGGAGAAAGTAATAATACAAAAAGAAATATCTGAAAATTACGATATAGGAAAGGAAAAACAAAACATTAGAGAAATTACATTTCTAAGAGAATTTCTCAGGTTGGCATCATGAATTTTGCCGAAAGCCAGAAAAATGCAGGTCATTGAGTCATAATGAATTTGAGTTGTCTTACACTAGAACAACCCTGACCCTCCACATAGTCTTTCAAGATCACACATCCCACTTTCCATGGTTCCTGAAATTCTTACTCTTCCTATCACAGGCTTAAGACAAGCATACGCACAGGCTCTGAGGCAGTATTTTAGAATATGGTTTTCTGTTGTTTCTTATAATTTTATCTCCCATTGAAATCTACAAGTCTCTACCATCTTGACACGGGAGAACTTTTCCAAAGACCAATACGTGGGCCAATCATCTGCATATCATTGAAAGGAGTGCGTTTTTCTCCATCCAGAGGCATCATATGCTCTGCTAACTGTAAAGTGGGCCCATGCTCGAGGTCAAAGACGAGGCTGTTTCTTACACAACCCAGGTCAAACCGGCATGCCAACTACTCAAAATGAAGAACAGCAGTGTTCAAATGGTCCTGATGGGCCATGGTTCAAGAGAAGAGAGCCTCTCCTCATGTGCCACCGTGAACCAGTATCTGCCACAGAAACTACCAAAGTTCAAGTGAACTAAACCAAATAGCCACAACGACAAGTAAATAATCAATTAAACAACTAATTAAACAATTAAATCTTTTACATGTAATTGATTAGTGTACATCATGTGTACATGTGGAAGTCAGAAGACAACTTGCAGGGAAAGTTCCCCTCCTTCCAGCATGTGGGTTCCAGGGACTGAATCTACCACATCGCAGACCTGTTGGAAAGGGCTTTTTCACCTGCTGAACCGTTTCATGGGCCCCTAGAAATTTAAACCTATCAAAACAGCCAACGCATACACGGAAGTTCTAGAACATTGGTAGCCACCAATACATGAACTTTGTTGTCAGGTTCATTAGGTTTCATACAGATCTCAGAACAAAATCATTCCTGCTATCTCTAGACACATGCTTCAAACTGGTTCATGACTATGAAAACTGCAGTTCTGCATTGTTTTGGGGAGGAGGTTAATTCAGATGTGTGAAAATTCACTCACGTAATTTGGTACAAACAGGATAGAACTAAAGCCAATGTGAGCTGCACTCAGATACCAAGCAGTGCTTAAACACTTCAGTTTCGAACAGGCTGCCACCTTGGCAAAAGAAAGCAATAATAAGTGTAATAAGTGTGCAAGTGACTTCTTACATTTGGAAAGCATTCCATTATTGACAGTGTTTCTAGGACCAGTGTCATTGAATATTAAGTGTGCAAGGCAAGCTGTTACCATCTTCCTCTGTCTCCCTTGTTTTTCTATAAACTGGCACTAACGGTAGACACTGTACTTGCTTTAAAGGATTTATGTTTTGTTTCGTGTTTTGGGCACATGTATTTGGTGATGGTGTGTTAACTACTGACTGGTATCAAGAGGCATACAATATCTACTTTTTCCATTTTTAGCAAGGCCACCATTGATAGTTGATTTCCAGAGGCCTCATTCCATGAATTTCCCACACATTCACCTGATCATTTTAGTAACTATTGATGATAGTTCCCTAAATCCACTGACTCTATGGAGATTTAAGTAGTAGCAATCTAACCCTTTTTTCTCTTGATTTATTTTTATTTTTAGTTACGTGTCTGTGGGATGGAGAGACATCTCAGTGTTTAAGAGCACATACTGTTTGCTCTTGCAGAGGGCCTGAATTCAGTTCCCAGGATCCATGTTGGATGGCTCAAAGCCACCTACAACTCTAGCTCCAGGGAATCTAAGGCCTCGGGCCTCCAAGAGCATCTGCACACACACACACACACACACACACACACACACACATTTCTTCTTCTTCTTCTTCTTCTTCTTCTTCTTCTTCTTCTTCTTCTTCTTCTTCTTCTTCATTGTCTCTCTCTTTCTCACACATATAATTAAAATACCAAAGATAAATATTTTTAAACTATAACTGTGTTTATGTGACTGTATATATGTGTAGATAGGTATTCAAGGGTGCAAATACTCAAAGAAACCAGAGAGGGCATCTCAATGTGGAGTTGCCAGCGAGTTATGAGCCATCTGACATTGGTACTGAGAAACAAACTCAGGTCTTCTGCAAAAGGACTACGTTCTCTTAACTACTGAGAATCTCTTGAGTTCCTCTCCTGAATTTCCAAGCTGTTCTTCTCTTACAAGTGAGAACTTTGTCTCATTGGCTATTCATTTATCCTGAAATCAATCAAACCCAGATTGTGGAGAAAATATATGGGAGAAATAATCCAGTTTCTTTAGCAAATAAATGTGGTTTAAAAAACAAAGAGAAGGTGATGACTGTTGTAGATTAAACTGGACTTAGAAAGTGCACATGTGATTGATTCTTAATTTTAACCTCAATCAAAATGCAGCTGTTTCTGGTTGGGGTTTATTAAGGACACATTTGAGGGACTGAAGGGTATAGCTTGATTGTAGAACACTTGCATATCATGCATGAGGCCCTGGATTCTACCCTCACCAGCACAAAAGAAAATGTTTTATATAATCAGAAAAATTGAAAACTAACTGTATATTAGATGTTAAGTATGGTTTTGGTAAGAGTCTTGTTATTGTAAGAGTCTTTTTTATGGTCTATTTAACTTTATTTTATATACATTGGTGTGAAGGTGTCAGATTCCCTGCAACTGGATCTTCAGACAGTTGTGAGCTGCCACGTGGGTGCTGGGAACTGAACCCAGGTCCTCTGGAAGAGCAGTCAGTGCTCTCAACCACTGAGCCACCTCTCCAGCCCCTTGTAAGAGTCTTTTATATTAGCTCAGACAATGAAATATTCACAGTGAAAAGATACGTTTTAGCTATGCTATAAAATATTTTAGCCTCCAAAAAGGAAAGGTTTAAATTTGATAAAAAAATAGCACAAAGTTGAGGGTATTGATGTTAGGTTCATAAATACATAGGTGCTTATTGCTCATTTTCATTTTAAGTGGTAGTTTTCTTCATGAAAAAATATTAGAAAAAATAAGTCAATTGTTTGTCTAAGTCCAGGAATGGGTGAAAAATAAAATAGTTACCATTTGCAAAGATGCATCATCGTGTGAATCAAAATCATCCACCACTCCACAGAGGGTGTAAATTACATATGGACGACAGTCTCCTTCTTACTTTGAAATAACATCTAAAGTATTTGGAAGACTATCATAATAGTCCTGTAATTGAGAATAATCGTCTTAAAATCTGGCTTTAAACATCGAGTACTCCATCCACATTGAAGAGGGGCTGATTGAATTGCACCATCATTGTGTCTCACATTATGAGATGGCTCAATAGCATGTTGCTACTTCATCATCCAACACAGACACACAGCTGCCTCTGGAACTAAAACTTTCCTTCTGAGTGAGAATCCTTTCAACAACCAAAGATTTTTCTTGCCACCTATCACTGTCTACACTTAAGAGGTCAGGAATCTATAGTTTTCAGGCCAGCTCGTCACATACTTCATCTAAAGCTGCTTTTCCAGGTACAATGGCAAAGCTCAATAGTTGAAATAGAGACCAGATGGCTGGCAAGACCTCAAATATGAACCATCTGTCCCTTTATAGAAAACACATTGCCCACCTCTTACTTAGCTCAAAACAGAAGCTCCGTGGTTTTGATTTTTGGAGAGGTGGCTTATGTTGGATGAGGAAATATGCTAAATAGTTTTATTGTCCTACAGTTTTTATATTGATATATCATTAATATGTTCTGCTTTGATGAAGGGCAGCTTAGGGTAGAAATCAATGTTCAATAGCATCATTATTTTTCTTCTATGGAAGAACAAACACAGCAGGGTGAATGCATAAAATGAGTTGGGAAATGTTATTTGAATTCCTACAACCCCCTTTCATTGATGAATCTTTTGTGGTCCGTAACTTTCTGACAACCTCCTAATTTCACCAATGCAATCCACCTCAGGGCACAGCCAACTGCTCCCTGCCTTTATACTCCTTCTCCCAGCAGAAAAAAAAAAATGTGCTTAGAATAAGTTCTGCTTTACCTTTTGAAAGGGAGGAGGACAGATTCAGATTGAACTTGACAATGGGGATGTAGGCGTGTGTGCAAGTTGTTCCTGAAAGGGGAACAAGGCATCTGGCATGTGTTGCCCCTTCTGTCAGAGGAACAAGGAGGTGAGGGAAAGAGCAGAGTTCAGAAAGTCTTCTGTTATCACGGGAGACCCAGAAACCTCTCCCAGCTGGAATTTCCATGCTCAGAGAAGCCATCTGAGAGTGAGAACAGGGATCACTTGAAAGCCACACACAGGGTCACTGAAAGGCTGGCAACATTCTACTAATGATCTACACCCTGCAAATCTTGGACTTCTAATGATCTACTCTCTGCAAATCTTGGAGCAGGGCATAATTCTAGATCCTAAAGTTCAGCTGAATTTTTGCCTCACCATTTCATTAAGTCAGCATGAATTTCTGCCTTTAGGAAAGCACCCGAACTGGGGATTGTAGCACAGTTGGCAGAGTGGTTTCCTAGCATTCATGAGCACTGCATAAACATAGCATGGTGATACAAACCTGTAATCTCAGTACTCAGGAGGTAGAGGCAAGTGACAGGAGTTCAAAGTCACCCTGGGGTACACCACAAGCTTGAGGACAGCAAGGGATACTTGAGGATAAACGAAAAGAAAAAGACACCCTAAAGGGTTAATCTTAGCATGAACAAACAGCCTTGGCTATACCTTCAAGATATGTTCATTGGACGCCTTGTCATCGGGGGACACATACAAACGGATGAACACAGAATTGCTGTATTGGCCACGGAATGTTGCAAGCGTTTGCAAGAGGCTGAATTTTCTCTCCGACCAAACCCCTTCAGGACCAATATTAGCTTCAAGCACAGGCCAGCGGAACGGTGAATGCCGCAAGATGTGGAGCAGGGGCTTGGTGTCTGCTTTTTCAATTGCTTCTGAAAGGGAGTGGACACAAAGGGCAAGTTAGAATTGTAAACTAGAAGCCAGGTACCATGACTCATCCCTCAAGTCCTGCACTCGAAAAGAAGAGGCAAGAAGATCAGAAATTCTAGGTGACCCTCAACTACACAGTGATTGCTCAAAGCCAACCTGGGCTCCCTGAGACCTTGACTCAAAACACTGAAAATGAACTGCAAACTGGATCACCAAGCTAGAGTGCAAATGTCTCTTCTCAACCTGCTGGATGTTCTCTATAATGAAGATGGGCTTACTTGCACAGACCCCTGCCAGTGAATGAAATTAAGCCAGTGGTACTTATTATTGGCACCAAGGAACAACCCTCATTAACAATAGGGTTCAGTTATGACAAGGATGCCCCGGTGAATAGTTGCTTCTAGCATATCAAACGATATCCCCAAATCCTACCGAAATCAACTACCACACTTTCTGGAAGCACTTGCTTCAACTCTGGAATGGCCTTGAAAGATCACGTTGAGGTCTTTGTCTCCCAACGAGAATGCTAGGAGGAGCCTGTCATGCCTAGAAATCTAAAGTTCCAGTGGCTTCTATGGAACATAATTTTCCTAAGTATTTGCCCTCTCAGGTTTTGTCTGGAGCCAGAACTGGCCTGGCTATGGATTCAAATTTATTTTTTTACTAGATACAATGAGTTTTTCCCTGCTGCCCTATCAAAATTTCTAATATAGGAACTGACACAGAAATAATCCAGTCACAGAGAAGATCATTTTCTTGAGGCTGGAGAGATAACACAGTTGTTAAGAGCACATGCTGTCCTTGCAGAGGAACCGAGTTCAGGTCTCCACACTCATGGTGGGCAGTACACAACAGCATGACCCTCCAGCTTCAAGGGCTCCTACAGCCTCGCCTGGTCTCCATCTGCACTCACGCACTCAAGTGCACACACCCACACACATATACACACAGTTATAAACATCAAATAACAAAATCAAAATGTCTTTAAAAGATTATTTTCCACTACAACAGTACAGATTCTCTAAGAAAGATTCATCAAAATCCAGTCTTTGAGACTTTTTATTATTTTTAAAAAAAACACCTTTAAGCATTGATAGAATTTCAGTTTTCTCTTCCTTAACAATGCCTTTAAACATTAATAGAATTCTGAGGGATAAGGATCATAAATATTTATTTTCTTTATTACTCACTCTCATTCATGCAGGATGAATAAAGGATTTTGGCTTTCTGTACGGCTTCAATGTCCCGCCTTCGACTGACTGATTTCTCCAGAAGTGCTACGAAGGTGAAAATAGAATTCATTAGTATCTGCCTGTATATGATGTCAGATTGAAGGTCAGCCTCCAGAAAATTAAATACCAAGACAAACAACTCTGGAGAATACCAGGAGTGCAGACATCAGGGAAGATTCCAAAGCTACTTGAGGTCCAAATAAAAACAATTGAACATTATTTTATCCAAGGTTCTCCTAACTCAAAAGAAACTGAATGTTCACCAGCCATCTGAGGCTAGACTTTCTGCAGGGGTTAATTTCTGCTGCCACCTACACAAAAGAAAGCTGACTTCATTTATTAAAAAACCAAAAATAATTCAGTCTGTTGTTTCTGTACCAAACAATACTCTCAATGGAGGCAATTTCATCTGGGTTAAGTTTCTTACCATTCTTTTTTCATAACTCAGCCTCTCAGGGAGGTCACCCGGAAGAAAATTTCTCATTACAAGTCTTATTTGGTATTGTATAACATGTACATGAAAAAAAGTTCTCACAACAGGAAATAAAGAATCAAGATTGGAAAGCCTACCCAAATTGTCTGAAAATGTGCCCATTCCCACATGCAAAGTCCTGGAGAAGCAAATGAGGTCATGTACAAAAACTGTTTGCCAGACCTTCTTGGAAAATTATTTTCTATTTATAAAATCATTAATAAGATTGTTTGAAGGTAAAAAAAAATGGTTGTTGTCGCTCTTCTTTCACATAAGGAAAGAAGAAGGCCAGAACACAGTGGAAACAAATTTCTTCTCAGGGAAGGGGGGCGGGGATTGCACTTGACTTGAGAGTATCAGTTTACCTTCACGAAGCCAAGTTGATGAATCCCTAGGGTGGACTGTAGCCCCTTTGGCCCTGCCTATTTCCACTATGTAAGACGGCTTCTGACAGGAAGCACACTTGAAATCCTCCAAAAAATCAGCGGAAAAGATGGTTTATATCTCTCCCAAAGGCTTCACGGCACAATGTACAATGCTAATAAATTTGATAAAACACACACACACATTCCAAGGACTGACATCTAAACCATAAGTTCCACATTCCAAAAACTGCAATCCAAAGTTCTTGTCCAGGGTATTTTGTTTTTGTTTTTTTTAAAATATATTTTATTGTTTCCATGTGTCGCTGTGTGTCTTTGTATGCATGTATATGTACTTGTTTGCAAGGGCCACCAAAGGCCAGAAGAGGGGTCCCCTGGAGCTAGAGTTACAGGCAGTTGTGAGTGGCCCATTGTGAGTGCTGGGAACTCTGCCAGAGCACCAAGCATCCCTCACTGCCAACAGTCTCTCAAGGCCTACTTGGCTTTTGTCTCTATGAGAACCGGTACATAGACCAAGCCCAGGATACTAGACAGAGTCTAGCAAACTAACCTCTGGTTGAAGGTGAACATTTTCAACAACTTGTTTGGGGCTTCTTGTGTATCGTCACAGCAAGAAACATTGGGAAACTTGCTCCAGAAATAAAGGAGTTTGTTTTGTGGGGTTTTGTCTTTTTCAACAAAGTTCTCAAACCACATCCATACATTCTTCATTCAAGCCATCTTACATGCCTGTCACATTAGACTGTCACACATTAGACTGTCACATAATGACTTTCTGTCATTAGACTATTGGAAAGACACATTCAGAAGTAAATAATCCACATTTCATTGAGGGTTCTTAGTTAGGGTTTTATTGCTGCGAAGAGATACCATGACCATGGCAACTCTCATAAAGAAAACATTTAGTTGGGGCTGGCTTACAGTTTCAAAGGTTCAGTCCATTATCATCATGGCAGGGAACATGGTGGTGTGCAGGCAGACTTGGTGCTGGAGGAAAAGCTGAGTCCTACATCTTGCAGGCAACAGGAAGTAGACTAAACACTGGGTTGGGTGATATCCTCAGCATAGAAAACCTCGAAGCCAGCCCCCACCGTGATACACTTCATCCAACAAGGCCACACCTCCTTAGTGCCACTCCCTCTGGGGGGGCCACTTTCTTTCAAACCACTACAGGTTCGGATGAGGTTTCAGTATTATAAACACCCTGCAGGCTGCAAACATGACTACCTGAAGGGCCAAGAAAGAAGCCATAGGAGCAAAAATAAGCACCAGTCTTTAATCAGTCCTAAAATCCTAACCATGCACAAATACCAATAATTTACCAATAATTACAAATACCAATAATTTACACTGGACAAAATTCTGGTTTCTGTAACAGAATTTGGCTTTTCAAACAGATTTAGCTGATGCTAGGTTCTTTGTCCTATCCTTTGTCTTCTTCTCTTGGCTTTCTCTCTGTATCAAAACAGACGGAGAAGCACTGCTATGCAGATAGTGATGTGGCAATCAGCTCCCAGCACTATTTTCTTGATCTCTGCATGTGAATTAATCAGAAGAAGAAGAATATCAAGCCTGGAGAGTATTAATAAGCAGAAAATAATACCTGCCTATCACAGGCAATTATTCAAGTTATTAAAATGTCTCCAAAATGTGGAAAGGTCCCATAGGTCATTAACACAGGGCTTTTCCAGCATAGCCGGTGTTGTTTAGTGGAAGATTTTCGATGCTTCCTACTCTTTCCTATAGGAAACAAAAATGCCAATTCATAGAATCTTAAGACAGCCTACATCAAACTTCACATTTGGCTGGAAAAAAATATGTTCTCCTCAAATTATCTTAAAACTGCATATAGTAAGCCAGGTAGTGGTAACACAAGCCTTTAATCCCAGCACTTAGTAGGCATGTGAATTTCTGTGAGTTCAAGGCTAGCCTGATCTACAAAATGAATTTCAGGACAGCCAAGGCCGCACAAAGAAACCCTATCTAGAAAAAAAAAAAAACAACAAACAAACTCAAAACAAAAAAAAAAAATCCTGCATATGGGAAGTATTTTTCTCCTCACTAAGATCAAATAAAACTGGTTTCAAAAAATAAGGCGGCTAGGTACAGTAGCTCAGACTTGTCACTCCAGCTCTAGGGAGACTAAGACAGGAGAACTCCTGTGACTTTTGGGCCAATTTGAACTAAAGAGTGAAAAACATATCAAGATAAAAGGCTTCCAAGTCCCACAGACATGAGCTCCAGTTTCAGTTCGCTGATACCTCCTAGCTAGAATGGAGGCAAGTTATTTAATGTCTCTAAGGTTTTAGCATTTTTGTCTGCAAATTTGGATTATACTATACACCCCCAGGGTTGGTGACGATTTTCAAACTTTAATGCATCAAGAATTTCTAGCTCAGAGCCCAAACACATGCTGAAGTCAGTGGTGGCTGGGCTGTGGATGCGGCTCAGTTGGTCGGGCAGACACCTAACATGAAAGAAGCCCTAGGTTTAACATCAGCACAGAATAAATTGGACATGGTGGCACATGCCCGTTCTTTCAGGACTCGGGAAGTGGGAATATGAAGATGGAAACTTCAAGGTCATCCACGGGTACATAGCAAGCAAACTGAGAGCCTATCTCTCAAAAAAGACAAAACAAAGGGGCTGGAGAGATGGCTCAGAGGTTAAGAGCATTGCCTGCTCTTCTAGAGGTCCTGAGTTCAATTCCCAGCAACCACATGTGGCTCACAACCATCTGTATTGAGATCTGGTGCCCTCTTCTGGCCTGAGGGCATACATGGAGGCTTAACACTGTGTACATAATAAATAAACAAATCTTTTTAAAAAAAAGACAAAACAAATAAACAAAAACAAAAACCTAGTAGCTTAATCTGGATGACAGACCAAGTTAACCATATCCAAAAGTGGATTGTTATCAATCTTCCTACTGTGTCGTCTATAACTATTTGTACTTTCCTCCTCCTGTTTCAGGTGTGGTGGCTATCAAGATACTCCCTTTCTCTGCATTGGATGCTTTCTCAAAGACCCCGCTGTAGACACTTTGCAGAACTCTGCGGTTCTGCGCTTTTCCTCTGCCTCCATAGCACAGAAAATGCCGGGTAGCTATCTGTTAGTCATTAGTGATCTCAAAGCTGCTTGGCTTATGTGCTTCATCCTGGACAGCAAGGCCCTGTTTTTCCAAATACAAACATTTTCAATCCAATTATAGTATGTATTCAACAGAAAATGCCCAGATCATAATTTGAAAAAAATTCTGCAATGTAAACACACAGAAGTAAGCGAGATTTTTACCAAAATCCCAGAAGCCCTATGGTCGCTTCCTTATCACTGCCCCCAACCAGGATTCTGAATGGATATTTTTGCTTGGTTTTGTGGCCTTTCACTGAACCGAAGACCTGGTTATGCTGAGCAGTCTTCTGCTGAGCCTCACCTCTGCGTCCATTGTTTGCTCAACTCTGTTTCACAATACTTGCATAATTTAACTTGTTCTTTTGATTTATAAAAGATCCTCCTATAGTCCCCACATCTCCTTTTTGAGGACTGACAAAATCTTTTCCCATTCTGTAGTTCTTATTTTCTTCCTGGTATCTTGCGATGAAGTGAAATTTCGAATTTTAATGTAGTTCTATTTCTCCCTTTCTCCCTCTATGATTAATTCTATTTGTTATTTTTTTTTAAAATCTACCCCCAAATCAATACAATGACCTACATTTTCATCTAGAATCTTCATTGCTTCATATTTATACCTACAGCCCATTTATAATTTCTTTTTGTCCATGATGTGGACAACCAAGGTTGGCCTTACCGGGGATGAATCATGAAAAAGGTTTAATAAGTAAGATATATTGGTCAATTCTTCTCAAATGATATCACCAGATACATTTTGGCATGAAAAAAATGGCACCGACATTCTTGGTACAGCCGCAGCTTAGCTCTTTCGCACTGGCTCTCTCAGCCTTTCCTTTCAGACCATCTCCATCCCCTTGTATCAGTTGCCTATTCCCAGGGACCCCAGTATCCACACTGGACTGTAACTCAGGTAGGTTATGCTCACTGTCTTTCACACCATCCCTTAAATTGTTTATCTCCAAGGCTCCTCTTAGCCCTATAGCAGCCTTCTTGCAGGATCCCTGCCTCCCAACACACCCCCATTCCCTGAGGACTCTGCCTCTTGGTTCTGAACAATTCCCCTAGCACTTTCCCAACATCCCCTCTCAGCCTTTCTTCCCAGCCCATCTTCATCCCTTTCTGCAACCCACTGAGCCTTGGAATAACTCTCTAGAACAACTCTCTACGAGGGACCCCCACAGCCACCAGACTTGCCTAGGATCTCAGGTGGACACAGCAAGCAAAGAACAGATCACCCACCCTCCAAAGACAAGACTAGGCATCAGGACCACAAAATATCTCAAATATCATCACTCCTGATGCCTTGACACTAGAGAAAATAACCACAAACATGAACAGCCAAGACAATGTGCCTCCACCAAAAGTCAGTAACTTTATTACAGCAAAACCATGAAAAGTGGCCTGGTGTAGTGCATGTCAGGAACTTAAAAATACTGATTATGACTATGTTTAGGGACCTTAGGAGACGAATCGATGCCTTAATGAAGTCTGTGAAACATAAACAGTTGAATGGAATAATAAAAACAATTCAAGATGTGCAAGTAAAATTCAACAAAAAATATGCCAGCACTTGGGAAGTAAGGGCAGATGGATCTCTGAGTTCAAGGCCAGCTTGGTCTACAAGAGAGAGTTCCAGGAAGGCCAGTGCTACACAGAGAAACCCTGTCTCAAAAAAAAGAAAAAGAAAAGAAACAGGATCATGAAATAAAGTCTAAACTGAAAAAAAAAGAAATAAAAATTTAAGAAGTCAAAGACGTCAGAGGGACTACAAGACAAAGAAGAGAGAGTCTCGGGCATTGTAGATAAGGTAGAAGAAATGGATAGCTCAGTCAGAGAAAATGTTAAATCTAAAATGAACTTTTAAGATCTATGCGTAAAACATCCAAGAATTCTGGAACACTAAGACCAAATCTATGAATAATAGAATAGAGGAAGGAGAAGAAACCCAGGTTAAAGGCACAGAAAATACTTTTAACATAGAAGAAAATTTTCCTAACCTGAAGAAGAAGATGCCTATCAGGGTACAAGAAGCACAGAGAACACCAAATAGACTGGTCCAGAAAATAAATTCTCCATGACACATAATAATCAAAACACTAAATGTACAGAATAAAAAACATTAAAAGCTGCAAGGGGAAAAGTCCAACTAACATAAAAAGGCAGGTCTATAAGAATTACACCTGACTTCTTAATGAAGACTCTGAAAGCCAAAAGGGTCTAGACAGATGTCCTGCATACCCTAAGACACTACAGACACCAGCCCAGACTACCATACCCAGCTAAACTTTCAATCACCATAGATGAAGAAACAAGACATTCTATGATAAAGTCAATTCAAGCAATATCTATCAACCAATTCATCTCAACGGAAGGCATTAGAAAGACAACTCAAGTCTGAAGAGACAAACTACAACTAAGAAGACGTGAAGAATAAATGATTGCAGACCAGCAAATCAAAAGAGGGAGGAAAGCGAAAACAGCAAAATAATAAAAATCTATGAACTGCTCATTGATAACTCTCAGTATTAATGACCTCAAATCTCCAATACAAAGACACAGACTAAGAAGCGGGTTAGAACATAGGATGCATAATTCTGCTGCATCCAAATCGCACACCCCACCATAAACAGAGAAATGCTGGAGGTAAATAAGGTCCTAAGTCAAATGGACCCAGCAGATACAGCGCACGTCACCCAAACACAGAACATATTTCCTCTCAGCACCACACTGAACTTTTTCCAAAATTAACCACATGCTTGGACACAAAGCACAGCTCAACAGACATAAGAAAATTAAAATAACACCCTGCATCCCTTCTGACCACCCCAGATTAAAGCTGGAGATCAACAACAAAAACAGAAAGCTTATGAATTCATGGAAAATTATCAACTTGGGGCTGGAGAGATGGCTCAGAGGTTAAGAGCACCGGCTGCTCTTCCAGAGGTCCTGAGTTCAATTCCCAGCAACCATATGGTGGCTCACAACCATCTGTAATGAGATCTGGCACCCTCTTCTGGTGTGTGGGCATACATGCAGGCAGAATGTATACATAATAAATAAATCAATCTTTAAAAAGAGGAAAATTAACAACTTACTACTGAACAAAACTGGGTCAACACAGAACTTTAAAAATAAATAAAGACTTTCTAGAATTGAAGGAAAATGAACATACAACACACCCAAACTCACAGGACATAACGAAGGCAGTTGTAAGAGACACATTCATAACATTAGCTGCTATTACAAAACTTGGGGAGAACCCACTTTAGTAACTTAACAGCATATTCCAAAGCACTAGAACAGTGGATCTTAACCTGTGGTTTGCAACCCGTTGGGGGTCAATGGACCCTTTCACAGGGGTCACATATCAGATATTTTGCATATCAGATATTTATATTACGATTCATGACAGTAACAAAGTTACAGTTATAAAGTAGCAACGAAAAGAGTTTTATGGTTGGAGGCCAGCACAGGATGAGAAACTGTGTTCAAGGGTCACAGTATTAGCAGGTTAAGAATCACTGCTCTAGAATAAGAAAAAATAACATTCAAAGGGAATGGGAAGCAGAAACAAATTCAGAGCCAAAATCAATACAATAGAAACACTAACAAACAATACAAAGAAACTAAGAATTGATTCTTTGAAAAAATCAGTAAGATTGGCAAACCCTTAACCAAATCAACTAAAAGACAAAAGGGAGATCCAAATTAATAAGATTTGATAGAAAAGGAGGTAGTGGTGCACGCCTTTAATCCCAGCACTCGGGAGGCAGAGGCAGGCGGATCTCTGTGAGTTCGAGGCCAGCCTGGTCTAGAAGAGCTAGTTCCAGGACAGGAACCAAAAAGCTACAGAGAAACCCTGTCTCGAACCTCCCCCCCCCAAAAAAAAAAGAAAAAGAAAAAAGAAAAAGGAGGAAATTACCACAAAAAAAAAACAAAGAAATCCAGATTTGACATCTTGGCTAGAGCCATGAGACAACTAGCTCCAGATAAGATTTCAAGTCATATATTTAATAGGTATGGAGAATGTGGGAATCCTTGTCTTGATCCTTATTTTAGTGAAAATGCCTGGAGTTTCTCACTGTTTAGGTTGATGGTGGTTGTGGACTATAAATCTCCTTCATTATGTTAAGGTATATCCCTTGTATTCATAATCTCTCAGACTTTTATCATGATGAGATATTGGATTGTCTATATCCAATGAGATGGTTTTTGTCTTTCAGTCTGCTTATATGGTAGATTATGTTTAATTTATGTATGATGAACAATTCCTGCATCTCAGAGATGAAGTCTACTTGATAATGGTGGATAATATTTTGCATATATCCTTGTATTTGGTTTGCAAGTATTTTATTAACAGTTTTTGTATTTTGTTGATAAGGGATATTTGTCTGTAATTTTCTTTTGGGGTGGGTTTTATGTGACTTATATATCTGAGTAATCATGAAAAGAATTAGGTAATATTCCTTCAGTTTCTATTTCACAGAATAATTTCAGAAGTATTAGTGTTAATTCTTTTTTTGAAGGTCTGATAGAATTCTACACTGAATCTTCTGGCCTTGTGGTTTTCTTCTTGAGTGGGGTGAAGGGAACTTGGGAGACTTTTAATTACTGTTTCAATTTCACTAGGGCTTATGGGTATGTTTAAATAGATTATTTGATGTTGCTTTACTTTGGTAGGTTGCATATCTCAAAAAAAATGTATCCATTTCTTTTAGGTTTTCCAGCTTGATAGAGCAGAGATTTTTTTTTATTATAAAACATGCTTTATTTTGTAGACAGCAAGTAAACAGTGATTTTTATTAGATTTTTCTTGGTTAAAACAATTTTTAAATTTAAATATATTTGGCTCATATTCTTCCTCTCCCCCAAGTCCTTCCAGACCCACTTCCCATCCCTACCCATATACCTTTAAGTTCTTTCCCAAAACACAAACAAAAACCCAATACAATAACAAGACTCCCCTGAACCAATAAAACGAAATAAAACACCACCCCCACCAAAAAAATAAAAAAAATTAAAAACCACCAAACTGTAAGCAAATAAAAGTCCCCACAAATAAACACTGTGCTGTCCGTTATATGTTGGTCAAGCACTCCTGAACATGAAGCCTGCTCTGGAGTGGTTGATGTACCCAGTGTCAGTCCATTGGAGAAATCTGACTTCCCTCTCTTAGAAGGTATAAATGACAGTTCCGTTGTTAAACTTTACCCTAGTAGCTAGGTTTTCATTCATTCATTCATTTCAAAACTATAACAAAATAAAATATAATAAGATAAAACAAAAGCTACTAGTTTGGAGTTTGACATGACAAACCAACAGAAGGAAAAGAACTCAAGACAAGGGACAAGCATCAGAGAACCACTCATTCACACACTCAGGATTCTCATAAAAACACTAAACTGGAAGCCTTACTATAAGCTCAGAAGAACTGCTAGAGATCTATCCAGGCACTGTGCATGTGGCTTCAGTCTCTGTGAATTCATAGGAGCTTTGTCATTGTTGATCTGTAGGGCCTTAAAATAAACATCCTTCTGAGTCTCTGGATTTCCTGTCTGTTGTAATGTCACCCTTTGTATCTCTAATTTTATTAATTTGGAATCCCTCTGTGTCTTTTAATTTCACTAAGAAGTTCCTTTGTTATTACATGGGGCATGATATGGGTTTCTTGTGGGTCTTTTTCTTGTTTTTGTTAAAGACAGAGAGAGAAATGGCACAGTTGGATGAATGAGAAGGTAAAGAAGGTAGGGTGGATCAGGAAGGAATTGGGGAGGGAAAATCATAACCAGAATACATTGTATAAAAATTTTGCAACTTAAAAAAACTGTAAAACAAAAACAAGTTATAAAGGTCAAAAGTTGGCATTGACTATAGTTATTATTGGTCACAGTCAAATCTGAAGCCCCAAGGCCTAGGGCTTGGTGCACAAAGCTAGTGCTTAGCAAATACTGCCTGAGTTAAATTTCCAAGAAGAAAAGGCAGAATTTTTCATTCAATTCCACGAGACGTGCAAAAAGCTAAGCTGACTATCTTTATCATTTCTTACTATCATGCGCAATATCCTGACCATGTAGCACCATAATCTCTGGGTTTGTTCACATTCCAGTCTGTATCATCCAAAACTCTATTCACCTGTTTCCATGGACACTAGTTTGATTTTACCAATTGTCTCATCTTAATCACCCATTTTCAATGCTCTGTTTTTCAGAACTTGGAGGAAAACGTTTCATGTTCCTTTTAACTTGGAAGTCCAGAGAACATTTACCTTGTCCATTTGATTCACTCCTCCTACTCAAACGACATTTATTGATCACTATAGAACTAAGAAGAACATTTCAAAGGATGCTGAGATTCCTGAGGACATCACAGTACCCTTGTGAGTCAGAAGTTCACGAAAGGCACAGACAGTTAAGGTCAGTCACTTCAAGTTTGTAACAGTTGGGAACTGAACAATGAACATAGTCTTAAATTTTCCAACTGCTCATGAAAAAGTTCAGGTACATGAGTAAAAATTTGCCAAGAATCTTGGTACTGAACTGATACCATGAAGCCACAGAGAGCTTTACAGGGCACCTCCGTTCTAGTCTTTCTTTATCTCCTATGAGATGTCTGAGATTTCCCTGAGCGCCATGTACTCTGATAGGGATCCTTGGGCTATTAAGAAACCAGTAAAAGCAATAGTCACAAATAGCATAAAATATCTCAGAGTAACTCTAACCCAACAAGTGGGAGACTTGTACGACAAGAACTTTAAATCTTTGAAGAAAGAAATTGAAGAAGACACCAGAAAGTGAAAAGATCTCCCATGCTCTTGGGTAGGTAGAATTAACATAGTAAAAATAGCAATCTTACCAAAAGCAATCTACAGATTCAATGCAATGCCCATCAAAATCCCAGCAAAATTCTTCACAGACCTCAAAAGAACACTACTCAACTTCATATAGAAAAACAAAAAACCCAGGATAACCAAAACAATCCTGTACAATAAAAGAACTTCTGGAGGCATCACAATCCCTGACTTCAAACTCTACTACAGGACTACAGTACTGAAAACAGCTTGGTATTAGCATAAGAACAGAGAGGAGGACCAATGGAACCAAATAGAAGACCCGGATATTAATCCACACATCTTCAATAGCCTGATTTTTTACAAAGAAGCAAAAAAATATCAAATGGAAAAAAGAAAGCATATTTAACAAATGGTGCTGGCACAATTGGATATCAACATGTAGAAGAATGAAAATAGACCCATATCTGTCACCATGCCCAAAACTCAAGTCCAAATGGATCAAAGACCTCAACATAAAGCCAGCCAAACTGAACCTTATAGAAGAGAAAGTGGAAAGTACACTTGAATGCACTGGCACAGGAGACCACTTCCTAACTATAACCCTAGCAGCACAGACACTGAGAGAAACAATTAATAAATGGGACCTCCTGAAACTGAAAAGCTTCTGTAAAGCAAAGGACATGGTCAACAAGACAAAACGACAGCCTACAGAATGGGAAAAGATCTTCACTAACCACACATCAGACAGAGATCTGATCTCAAAAATATACAAAGAACTCAAGAAATTGGTTATCAAAAGAACAAATAATCAAATAAAAAATGGAATGCAGACCTAAACAGAGAACTCTCAACAGAGGAATCTAAAATGGCTGAAAGACACTTAAGGAAATGTTCAACATCCATAGTCATCAGAGAAATGCAAATCAAAACAACTCTGAGATTCCATCTCACACCTGTAAGAATGACCAAGATCAAAAACACTGATGACAAATTATGCTGGGGAGGTTGTGCGGAAAAGGGAACTCTCCTGCATCACTGGTGGAAATGCAAGCTGGTACAGCCCTTTTGGATATCAATGTGGTGATTTCTCAGAAAATTAGGAAACAACCTTCCTCAAGTCCCAGTAATAACACTTTGGGGTATATATCCAAAGGATGCTCAATTGTGCCACAAGGACATGTGCTCAACTATGTTTATAGCAGCATTGTTTGTCATAGCCAGAACCTGGAAACAACCTAAATGCCCCTCAACTGAAGAATAATAGGGAGCATGTGGTACATTTATACAATGGAGTACTACACAGCAGAAAAAAAATAACGACAGCTTGAATTTTGCAGGAAAATGGATGGAGCAAGAAAATATCATTTTGAGTGAGGTAACCCAGACACAGAAAGACAATTATCACATGTACTTACTCATAGGTGGTTTTTAAACATAAAGCAAAGTAAATCAGCCCACAAATCACAATCCCAGAGAACCTAGACAACAATGAGAACCCTAAGAGAGACATACATAGATCTAATCTACATGGGAAGTAGAAAAGACAAGATCTCCTGAGTAAATTGGGAGCATGGGGACCTTGGGAAAGGGCTGAAGGGGAGGGTAGAGGATGGGAGGGGAGCAGAGAAAAATGTATAACTCAATAAAAATCAATTTAAAAATGAAAAAAAAACAGTGAATGCTGGAGCAATTTGTTTAATTTGCTCTTGAAAACTTTCACATCAACTTTACTAGGGTAAATTCTGAAATTTTATTTAGATTATGCCAACACTTCTCCTTTGGAAATCGAAGGATTTCTCATTTCTAATGAGAAAAACAACATGAAAGTTGAAAACTTTGGAACACCAAAATTAGTACTGGAAGTTTCCATACCTACATAATGAGCAAAATGTTCTCTAAACACACACACACACACACACACACACACACACTATATGTATATATAATCTTTATAACTATAGTACCATGGCCTGATTTCTCTTTGGGCAATGCTTAAAAGCCACCTTTAGATGGTCCATGATTGAATTTTGCCTCTAACTTCACTATTTTTAGCCCTCGTTGATTTTCCAGGCTGCAGACTTCAAACCAAGCCTGCTTTCTAGGCTCCTTGGCTTAGTTACTGTACTGATTTATATTTTCACCTTTCTAACTCACAGCAGCATGGGTGTTAAAGCCTTATACAGTTAAACATGGAGAGCAGATCAGCTCCGAAAGTCCGATATTATTCCCTTTAAAAAATAAAACTCAAGTTAACCGGGTCATGGTTCATGGAGCCTATAGCCCTCATATTTTACACAAATGGCATGACACTGGGCTTTCCAGTTCCTTAGCCCTGCAGCCAGCCAAGCATGAGATTAACTGAGTCTGCTTGACATACTGAAAAGACAATAAGAACCGATATTTCTCATTCTTCTAGAAAACTTCTACCAACCTATAGGGAGAGAAACTGTCAGAATGATTTTCTCTGTCCATTTTTTATGACTATCTTAAAAGTAATAATTGTTGGTTAGCCTCGGCTCAAGTGAAAGGGGCAAGGATGATTTTAGGAGGATTGAAAACTTCTAACTCATTAATCTAAATCATAGGTTACCAAATAATACAAAATACCTCCTTTTAACACAAAGGACCTCTTTGTCCGGAAGAAAATCAATTTTAGAAAACTGCCAGATACTACAAAACTCTGATGGAAAGTAATTATTTTATTATGTTCAATTATAAGTGAATTAATTTATAAAGATTATACTTATCAAGGTTACAGTTAAAATAATTTAAATTTTAGCAATGCTCTTTGATAGCACAGTATTACAATGAATCTGCCAATATGATATTTAAACTCAGGAAAATACCTTTCCTATTTCGATAATTCAGTGTAAAGCCTGCTCTGAAATTGAAGCCATTAAAATCCACCTTCAGTTTCACCTACAATAAAAATTCTAGCTACCTTTTATTCTCCTGCCTTCTATTTCAACCTTCCTAGGCAAAGGCCAAGTACGGTTGCAAACTCCTTGAGGTGGTCCATCCTGGGTAATCCTGACATAGCCAAGGACCCAATAATGGTACTGTGGATTAGTAAGCATCTCTGCTGTGCCCACTATATTGCTCTTGACCAGAGTTAACCTCCCAAGCATCCCTAGACATGGATCATTAATCCTACTCTGCAGGTTGAAAAAAAAAAGTTAAAAAAAAAAACTCTTAAAAACTTATCCAAGGAGATTTAGCTGCTGAAATTTAGAATATGGACCTGGACCCAGTTCTAGAACTCTTGTTCAGCCAACCATCAGATACTCAGCAAAATTCCACAAGTTGGTTTCTTTGCAAGATAACTAGGCTCTCCAGTGCTAGACCAGAAATACCAATGCCTTTGTAGAATTTCCCAACGATCCTTCAGACTTAACTGATTATATACACTCTTGCTTTTACAATGAAGAAATGACGTTATGTTCAAACCTCTCCTTTGCTCTGTCATTCTATTTTGTGACCAGGAATATCGGTTCCTGGGGCACCTAGTCAGAGATGAGAAAGTTGGAGAGCTTGGAGAAGAACCAAGTTAGCATTGCTAAAGGTTTCCCTGCACATCATGCTCTAACCCAAGCCATTGCTATCCAAACTTGAGTGGGCATCACCATTAGGAGAGATTAAGGCACAGATAGCTGGGTCCTTTCCGAGTATCTGATTTAGTTGATCTGAGGTGGAGTCTATGATGCACTTAGTTTTTGTTGTTGTTTTTTGTTTTTGTTTGTTGGGATTTTTGTTTTGTTTTTTTAAGACAAGGTCTCTATATCCCTGACTGCCCTGAAACTTGCTCTGTAGATCAGGCTGGCCTTAAACTCAGAGATCCATCTACCTCAGCCTCCCAAGTACTTGGATTAAAGGCATGTGCCATCACCACCTGGATGATTTTACACTTCTAGTGAACTCCAAGGTAAAGCTGAAGTTGCAGGACCAGAGAATACACTTTGAGAACCACTACTTTAAATCAACAACACTTACCAGTCAACAATTCCTGATATCTAGAATCCTATCCCACTCAAGATCAAGTAAGGTTGTTTTAGCTTTCTTTTCCTCAGTCTACACCTCTGTTTCTTTATTGGTTTTGTTTGGCTCTGTGTGTGTGTGTGTACATGCTCATGCATGTGCAAATGGACGTGTGTGTATATGCAAGTGGAGGTCATAGGATAACTTCCAACATCACTTCTTTGACATCATCCATCTTTTTGTGTGTATGTATCTCTGTGTGTGGATGTGTTTACGCATGTGAGTGCCATGATGCATATGTGGAGGTCATAGGGAAACCTCGAGTGTTGATCTTTGCCTTCCATTTTGTTGTTCTCCAAGGTGTACCCTGGTCTACCTGGCCCATGGACTTCTAAAGATTCTCCTGTCTCATCCTTTCATCTTGCCACAAGGTGCGCTGAGATCACAGACATGCCCTACCACACCTGCCCAGCTTTTGCATGGTATCTTGGTTACTTTTCTATTGCCATTACACCATGACCAAAACAACTTACAGAAGCGTCTATGAGGGCTTACAGTTTCAGAGTGTGAACCCATGGCGATCATACCAGGGAACTTGGCAGCAGGCAGGCATGGCGCTATAGCTGTAGCTGAGCATTTACATCTCCAGGCGCAGCCACGAGGAAGAGAGCACTATAACTGGGAACGGTGTGGGCTTTTGAAACTTCAATGCCCACCTCCAGTGACAAACCTCTTCAACAACAACAACAACAAAAACCTCTGAATCCTTCCAAACAGTAAGTGTTCAATTATATGAGCCCATGAGGGCCATTCTCATTCAAAGCATAATTCATGGGCTCTGGGGATCTAAACTCAGGTCCTCACATTTGCATGACAAGTGCTTCCCCAAGGCCACCCTCCTCATTTTTTGAGACAGAGTCTGTCACTGGCCTAGAACTTGCCAAGTAAATTAGGCTGACTAGCCAGCAAGCCCCAGGAATCTGTTTGCCTGCTTTCCTAGTGCTAGGATTGCAAGCATTACTCCACAGAAACTAGCCTTTTAGATGGATTCCAGGAGTAGAATTCAAGGCAAGAATTTTACCAACTGAGCTCTCCCCCCCCCCCAGTTTTTTTTCTGCTTTTGTGGTCTTTGGGTATATGAGTGGGTATTGTTTGGTTTTGAGGCAGGACCTCTAGTTTTAAGTTCCCTATGTAACCAAGAAAGACCTTGAACTTCTGATCTTTCTACCCTCTGTCTCCACCTCCTGGTTACATAGGAGTGTGTGTGCACAGGAGTGTGTGTGCACAGGAGTGTGTGTGCACCAGCACGCCAGATCTTAACCAGTGCTGAAGATCGAGCTCGGGTATTTGTGCATACTGGACAGATAGTCCACCAACTGAGCTACAGCCCAAGCCCTACAACTCCACTTTAATTCAGTGCCAGTGTTCTCTGAGGAGAGCACTAAATGGTTTGTTTCGTCTTAGGAAGTGTCTGTCTCCTTGCATTTTGATCTTAGTTCCTCAGATTTTCCAGTCCCCGATTTAGAAACATCCTTTCTTAAAAGCAAAGTGCAGCGGGGGTTCGAGGGGAGGGCTGATTTACTGGTTTGCGTGGGGATGATCTATGCTATACCAGAAAGATTTCCAAACGAGAAAAAAATGACATAGGACATCTGTTTTCAATTCTAGCTTGTATAACACCCTATGGGGAAAAGAGGGGCATAAATAGGGTACACCCCAAATCCTAAAATGTATGAGCTCCAGACTTTGTGAGTCTTCTCTCGTCTATGAAAGCAGCTTCAAAACACTGTAAACATAGGTTTAAAAACCACATCCTAACTAACCCCTGCTTTGACTTCCACCTACCATAAGGAGGTGAGAGGTGGATGGGTTCTATTCCTGGATTTTCAAACAATAATGTGTGATCCAGTGAGTCTATCTCTTGAAAACTGGGTTGCTGACTGTGGAGGGTTAGAGGACATATTCCAGACTCTTCTCCCCGCAAAGAGAGGAAGCAGTAGACCCATTAGCATCACTAGACAACTCCAAAAGGTACAAGGACTGAAAGGCTGTGTGCTAACTACCCACGAGATGCTATGATGGTTTCCCCACCAGATGCTGCCCGTGACTGAGGATACTTGGGTGCATCCTACGGTCACAGAAACCAGGGGCAATGAAGGTACAGCAGTGACCCTTACAGCTGACTTAAAGGAAAAATGCTTCCGAGTTGCCTTCGTGTGAATGGGCACAATGGGCTCTGATGAGCCAGTGTCCAACACATCAGCCCCTGCCTCCAAGCCATTGTCCACAGGCAGCCAGTGTGCTTTGGCGGAACACATCACTCATGGGGGCTCTTGACGTGACATTTACAAATGGCTTCCCATTGCCTTAGGATAAAGTCTAAGATCATTACACAGCCTACAAGGGCAGCATGCTCTGGTCCCTACCCTCCTCTTCTCTTTTGTCTTTTAGCCCTCTTCCCTTCCAAGTCAGAGCTCAGAGCACACGGAGCTTCCTGCATTTCCTCAAAGGCACCAGCTGGACAGAGCCTCCACTCCTGCAGCTCTTTCCGCCTGGGTTAAAATCGGAGACATTTGAAATGGTAGACCCATAATCTGTGGGGGACAAATTATATGGCTGGATTGGTTTGGGCAAGTCACATAATTTCCTTGACCTTCACTTCATCGGATGTAGGGCAAAGACAAAAATAAGCAATGATGGCTACCGACATCCCAGAATTAGACTAAAGACTGATGGTTCAATGATCCTCTAAAGAAACAAACAGTATAAAAAATGCCAGGGCCTTAGGGAAATGAATTATAACTTTAGAATGGACCAGCAGGTAGTAGAAGCAGTTCAATTTGGAACTTAATCTAAACAGCCCCTATAGGAAGTCTCTGCAATTAGTAACATAGATAAAATTGCAACTATGTTTCTCTGCCACAAATGTCTTCTTCTGCACCTATCATAACTATTCATCAAAGAAAAGTCTTATTTATTCTTAAAGATATATTTAGTATTTTTATTTCTGTGTATGTATGTGAAGCTATGTGAGTTTATATGCACTGGGTGCATACAGTTAGCCAAAGGGACTCAGATCCCCTGGAACCGGAGTTACAGAAGGTTGTGAGCTGCCAGATATGGATGCTAGGAACTGGACCCAGGTCCTCTGCATTAGCAATACATACTCTTAACTGTGGACTCATCTCTCAAGGACATCTCTTCTCATTTTGTTTTTTTTTTAAATCTATGGATCTTTTGAAAGTGCCTCCCAATATGCAGACATCAACACCAATGAGGCTTTCCAAATGTATCTTATTTGTGACAAACTATTCTCCAACTAATGTACAATTAATTTTCCTCTTATGGGAAGTGTCTTTTACAATGTCCTACTGACATGTCAAAGTAAACGGTCCACCATTATTAATTCATTAAGCATCCACATAGATGCTATTAATCATGATGAACTAATGTAGTATTAATGGGTAGCTTGTAAATCTGCAATTGCATGTGGATTTCCTAACAAATTCAAATTTTCCATGTTTTTTGAGAAGAAAAGAAAAAGAAAATGAAATGAAAGAAAAACTTTTTAGAAAGAAATTAAGGAATGGAAATTTCACTCCAGTACTACAAGAGAAAAAACATCTTGTTTTCTTTCTTATCCCCTAAAAAGTCTTTATATTTAAACAGTACATTGATATTTGCAACATGAAGGTTTTCGTTTAAATGATATGAAGAAAGCAAAAATCCAAACACCCACGCACACTGGAGAGGTACTGAATTTTCCCATGACAGGCTGTTTCCTCTGATGCACTGAAGCCCAGCTAGCTACTCGATACACCACTACCCACACTTGCAGAGTGGGCAGCAACTGAGACTTGCTAGCACTGTACAATCTCAGGTTCCATCTCAGATTCACTGGGCCAGGTAATATGCCTAGCTGTGCAGGTCTGCAATCCCAGCTCATTGGGAGTTCAAGGACTGACAGGACTACAGATCCAGTTCAAGTTCAGCTAGCAACTTAGGGAAACTCTACCTCCAAACAAAAAAAAATGGGGAGAAAGGGGCTGAGGCTGCAGCTTGTTGACTACTTAGTGGAATAGTGCTTGCTTAGCCTGTGTGAGTCCCTGGGTTCAATCCCCACTGCTACAAAAATAAAATAAAAATGTGTAATTTATATATCATATTTCAACAATCCCAAAATGAACACTTTTCCCCATGGTATCATCTCTGAAACTGGATTTTGTTTTCAAACAAGCTACCCAGTGACCACATAGCTACCATTGCTTGGCGAGGCACAAACATGGGCACAGTTACTCTTTAAGTCAGTACTTGAAATGAGCTGGGTACAGGCATGGGAAGCTGTCGCTAAGTAGGTCCTCAGGAAGATTTCAGGGACAACTTGACAATGAAATAAGAGCTTAGTGTGTATACTAGAAGGCCATGTTGGTGGAAAATTCCTGAGATATTGACTGGGGGTGATTTTTAAAGAAATGTTGAATCACTGCTGCTCTTCACGAGCAAGATGGTATTTTGTAGCAAAGCAAAGATGATGATTCCAAACCTAAGAGACACTGCAAACAGCTTTTACTAATGCCCAAATCGATATGGGTTTTGTTTTGTTGGTTTTGTTTATTTGTTTGTTTTCGTATTGTTTGTTTTTTGCAGTCTCCTTTTGAATGGACATAAAAGGAAGAATTTGCGATAAAAATTAGCATCTAGGTAAGTCTAAAAGAATGCTCACTAACACAAAATAAAAATTCCAACGGATAAGAACACGCCGAATTATAGTCCTCACCTTGGCACGTGATAATTGCGCAGGTTACAGTTGCCAATACTTTCGTTTCAATGAAATATGGTATTATTAGTTTTGTGATGACTATGGAAAAGCACAGTGCTGTGCATTCACTGCCTTCATTTTAATTCAAACAAATCAAGCTCACGACACTACACATAGCTAAAACGCTACCACATCAGAAGAACCAATATTTTAATTCTGGGAGCTAACAACTACATCAAGAATACAAAAGCTGCCTTTGGATTTAAGTAAAGATATCAATATAAAAATAAAAAATAAAAGAGTATTCCATATGACTCCAAAGGCATTTTAAGGACAATTGAACTTCTTCCTCTTCGTGAGAGACTTTAATTCCTGAATATCAGGTTTCACATCCAGGTCCGTGGGACAGAAATACAAATTTGGCCAAGTGTGGATCCGGGTGTGAGGCTGCTGGCAAGCACAGCTTTATGAAAATTCTGAGACACAGTGAGCTGTACAGGCTTCAGACAGCAGCAGGAACCACAATTGCCTCTTTTCCTCACCCAGAACCTCCCACACGTTCCCCGTGAGATATGTTTCATTCTGGCAATGACTTGGCTTGCAGCTTTCAACGCCCCCCTCTCACCCGCCAACTTCTTCTCCACAGCTCAGAGGTTCCAGAATGAAAGCAACACCTTTGACCTCAATTAGCAGAGCCGAATTTTACATCTTAATATACTTTCGCTAGTGTGTAGCCAATGCAAAGTGCAGCTTACAGTGGGGGTGGGGTGGCTAATGCTTTTTCACTTCTGAAATTATTCCAGGGTCTTGGGCAAAATGTAAGGAAATTCAAGTTGAAAGAAATCAACTTGTGCAGGGGTGTTTCTCGGCATTCTTCAGTGTCAACTAGCAAAGCATACGAATAGACTAGCCACTTTGGATGGTTCTCATATCACACAGCTCACAGACCCACCTCCAGCATAGTTTAAATGGTTTAACAAATGGAAGTAAGGGGGTTGTTAAATGACATCATCTCGATGAAGTTCCTGGCCCTGGTAGGCCTTTCCCGGTGCAATGTATTGATGGTCACAGGGGAAAGATGCTTGGCCTATCTACGCCTTCAGTCACAGGTGAAAATTTCTCAGACTTCATCTATTCAGAGTCCAGAAATATGAATAGGAAATTTGCAACTTGCTTTCACCATGCACTTTTGAGCATACAGCCGCCCATTTTACTATTTCTCAGGCCTCCCTCTTAACCCTGACCAAGAGGAAGATTGTAAAAATAACGGATTGGCCTTCTAATCTACAGCCAAGGAAATCAAGATCTCTGCTTCTGCCATAAAGCCCAGATGCCCTTGGAAATTCTCACCAGCGACGCCACATTTGCATTCCAGTACGACTCTCATTCCTGGCAACCAACAGCAGGAACACGTGGCTACTTGAGGGACTTTCAGAAATTTGTAACCACCCAAGATCATGTGAGCATGCCTTCCAGCTGTTACCACCAAAGCCAGCCAGGGGCTTTCTACACCTGCCAAATAATCCTCCTGTTTCAGGAAGAGGTTTTTCAAAAATACACAAACCTTCAGTGTAACTGGAAAGAACAACTGAGTGGCATATACTAACCATGGAAAACAGGACCTGGGTGTGGGCAGGTGAAGAGTTGGCACTGTGGCTAGGCCCAGCTTTCTTTCTTGGGACACACATATCCTGTGTCATAAGCCATGCCAAAGAACATGTATTTAGTTGAAAGAACCTAAATTTAGTCAATGATTTCCTAGAGTAAAATGTTTCCTTCCTCCTCCGACATTCAAGTTCACAGGACACTTTTCAGAATGTGTTAGAATACTTCCGCAACCAAAAGGCCCCCTAGTCTGCCCTCCCACTCTTTTTTTTGCCATCTGAGGCTATTGTTCTACTCCTTAGCATTGTCTGTCTCAAGTAAAAAAAATTTAAAAAGAAGAAGAAAGAAAAGAAGGAAGGAGAGAGAGAGAGAGAGAGAGAGAGAAAGGGAAGGGAAGGGAAGGGAAAGGAAAAAAATTCCAAGAGCTTCGTTCACCCATCTCATTCCTGTCATCTCTTCCCCAACTTAGTTTTCCCTTCCAACAATCTTATAGGTCATATTTTTGGAATCTGGCTCCAAGCACCTCCAGATGTTTAATCCCCTCACCCATGACATCAAGTTCAGTCAGTGGTCCCCATCTTCGAAATGGAAAAGCTACTTCTTCCTTCTATCATGTAACTATTAGATTTATGAATGGACATCCTACTTGGTGTACTTCTTTCTCGATCATTAGTACAATTCATAAATAGTTTGAACTACATCATGACAGAAGCTACATCATCTAGAATGGGGGATTTACTTTTAATTCCTGAATTCAACACGTGGCAGCAGGTCAGTAAGTTCAACTGAAACTATACTTCTTCCACGGCCTGAGCAATTCTTTCATCAGTTCAAAAGTTACTATTGGCACAAACCTCTGAACACAAATGTCCAGTTTCATCAAACGTCCTCAGAAACACACATTAACTGCCTGTAATGTGCTCATTATCAAGAGAGTCTAGACAGTGGCCTGATGAAAGAGCTTTGTAAACATAGGTTCACAGTAGAAACCGGGTATTCCAAAACACAGCTAAGAAAACTCTTGGATTTGTAATGTGAATCACAATAAACAACTAACAGTAACTTCATTAACTCATTAAATGACCAGACCTGATCCATGGTCTAATAACCGCTATGGCTTGAAACGGTGATACAAGTAGATATCATCATCTGCCTACATCCAAAATCGGAAATAATTTAGAAAAATAACCACAAATGAAAGTCACAAACTCTTCATGTCCTAGCAGAGAAGAATGTAAGTATATATTCACTTTTTCCCATTCAAGTCCTTGAATTATGTCAGTGGTCCTCTTGGAGGCCTGTGGAACTGAGTTAAGGATCCCCCAGTGATGACGGGAGAAAAAGAGAGAAGAGAAAATTGCAGGGAAAAAAATAAAAATCATCCAAAGAGGATCAGGAATATGTAAGGCAAGTACTTTATCAATAACCTGCATGCCCATCCCAACATGGGACCTCTTTTAAAAGGCTACAAGGGCTCTGCTGTCATAAGTCTGGTGTCAACTGGGGACTGGGTTAGCTAGCATGGATGTGCCATTCCCTTTTCCCTCTGCTTTATGTGCCTGCTTACCCACTCGCCATGTTATGACACAGGATGAAGGCCATCACCAGAGGCCAATAGCAGGCTCCACAGCCTGGAGAAACAGGCGCGAACTAAACCTCTACTGTTTGCACATTACCGTATCTGTGGTATACTCTTACAGCAACACCAGGCAGACTAAGGCAAACTTGTCATGTGTGCTCTCAGGCTTCCCTCTCTCAGGATCAGTTCCCTCCTGCTGAGACTCTGAAGAAATTGTAGACCACAGTATTCCATTGCAATAGGGTGGAAGTTTGGAAATTGTGAAAGCTGCTTTTATTTCTTCAGTGTTGACTGTGTGCTAAAGACTTTAAAAAAAAATGTTCTTTTAATCTTTAAACAACTACCAAGAATCAGAGATTCCATTTACTTAATCCCACGCAAGAGCGTTTCCATGCATCTTATTGAATTCACTAACGGGATCATCAGATCTGCAATTAAGGTTCAGAGAGAAGCAGCTTTCCTGGAGGTCATGTGCTTTACAAGTTCCCAGTTGCTGTCAGAGCTCAGGCCTGAATCTCGCACGGCCAGTTCTTATTTTACTCATCAATGGTTTGCAGAAGATTACACTACAAAGAAGGGCCCAGGTCTGCCTAACAGTCCATGTCCTTCCCTGTCATGCCTGCCTAAAGGCCAAGAAAGTAAATGAAGAGTGATAGACAATTTCTCTTCTCCTAGCATGAACAAACTCCAGTTTTTGCTGGACTCTTCTGGGCCTGTGTGCAAGGCCCCGGGAAGAGAAAGAGAAGTAAAAAGAAAAAGTCTCCTTGTCTTTACTTGGCCATCCATGACTGCCACTGCATCCAGCTGTACACAAAAGGAACTTTTCTTTGTTCCTTTCAACAAATGCTGACCGAACGCCTCTCTACCCCATTATATACTGTGGCCTGCTTCTTTCGAAGTCTGTTGGGCTGGAAGATTGGCTTAATGGCAATCAGATTTTTTTGTTTGTTTTTATGATTGTATTTTAATTATGTTATACTGTAGTGGCATTTCATTTATATTTTAAGAAATAAAGCTTGCCTGAGGATCAGAAAAGTAAAACAGCCACACTGGCCAGCCTTACAGACCAGGCAGCATTGACACACACCTTAAATCCCAGTAGCCACACTAACTTGCCAGAGAAAGCAGGTGGTAGTGGTGCATGCCCTTAATCCCAGAACTCGAGAGGAATATAAGATGGGCAGAGACAGCTCTCAGACACAGTCTCATTTTGAGATTCCTGGAGGCAGGATCACCATTTTCGGACTGAGGCAGAGGTAAGGGCCAGTGGCTGGCTGTTCTGCTTTTCTAGTCTTCAGGCTGAACCCCAATATCTGTCTCTGAGTTTTATTATACATGCTACATTATACTTTCCTATTTAAAATATCCACAAGAGATGGGTTAGCATAGGAGATAAAGAAGTACAGAGATTAATGTGTGCCCTTAAGTCATCCTCATAAAAAGTTTGATCTTCATACAATGAAATTTTCAGAATAGATATAAAGGGACTATTCCTTTAATGACATGATTCAGCTGCTAAACTGACTCTTACCTGAAGTCTAAAAATCACTGCACTTTTTGGCTACATGAACCAGTGTATTTTCTTCTTAAGTCAGTTGGAGTTGGAGTGTCTGTTATTTGTAACTGGGAGCAACTTATGATAGGGAAAAAGGGGAATGTTCAGTAATCTTGAGTACACAAATTAGTCAGTGCAACTCTTCCACACCATACAATACATACAATAGCCATACTTTCAGTTCTGAATGCACAAGTGTGTTAAGTATACAGTAAAAAAAAAGGAAAAGAATAAATAGCAAATGGAAGATATAAAAAAAGCCAGGCAGTGGTGGCTGATACCTTTAATCTCAGCACTTGGGAGACAGAGGAAGGCAGATCTCAGTGAGTCCAAGGCCAGCCTGGTCTACAATGAGTTCCAGCATAGCTAGGATTGTTATACAGAGAAACCTGGTCTTGAAAAACCAAATATATATGTATGGACTAGATAGTAAAATATCATCAAATCCGGCATCTTGAAAACTTGAAAACATCCAGCAGTAACAACTGGATTAGCCTAATTGAAAAAAACAAACAAAAGTAGCCACATCAAATTGGCCAGTTACAACATTGAGTAAAAATGACTGAGGAAAGTCCACTGAGACAGTCATGCCTGATTGAGAGATTCCCAGACAAAGCAGCGCATTCTCTCCATAAGCGAGTTCTACCTTTCATTCTACCACAGGCATTCAATGTATGTGTATTTCCACAACCAAAGTCCTAAACAGTTCAATCTATTCCAAGTCCGTGTATTTTCCCAAGATTTACTATTAAACCCTTCAGAATAAATGCAGTGAATGGAGCTGCTTCATGTTGAACATATTCATTGTGTTTATGTGAACTGCTAATGGCAGAAGAGCTATGTTGCAGCTACAGGGGAATAGATCACACCTAAAACTGCCACAATTAATAGGACACCAGATTTTACACCCAATAGCCATTCTAATGGTCACCTTAGGTCATATTCCTGCTCAGAGAAAACGGATTATCTTAGAAATACAATCACATTTTCTGCAGTCATCAGAAAGAAATAATTTCTATATTTTGTACAATTCTAAAATTTTTAGAAAAGTTTTCCTTCAACATGCTATACACCAAGATTGTAAATGGTGCATGAAGAAGAAAAAATAAAAGACAAAAATAGCTTTTCAAGTAAAATTAATTCATTTCACATTTCATGAGTCCTCAACGTAACACCTTTTGTATATATAGGACAGTGACATGAATAACCAGGTAGTTTGTGATTTTCTATATGGCCACAAGGTCTAAAGCAATTGGAATCTTCTCTGAACATGTATACCCAATTTGTACAGGAGACTCATACAAAATAATAGGGCCGAGTTTTCATTAGAAAAACTGCCAAGTCTGAGTCTACCCTGGACTACGCAGTGAGATCTAGTCTAACATAGGCTACAGAGTGAGACATTGTTTCAAAAAAGGAAGGAAGGAAGGAAGGAACAAGAGAACAAAGAAAGAAACAAAGAAACCAAGAAAAAGAAAGAGAGGAAAGAAGGAAACAAAGCCAGCCAGTCCACACAATAGAAGGTCTGAGGAAAATGATACATTTTACCGCCATCTCTTCAACCATATGAGCCTTCTCGTGAGGAGGCTGAAGCGAAGCTCTCCAACTTTTATTAGCTATAAAGATTATTTGGCTAGGATCATTCATGGGAAAGGCAAGATTATAAAGGTCATAGATACTAACAAATAAATAAGTGACCTACACTACAGTCTCGCAATCATCGCTATCCAAACATGCACATATAGTCTCAATTTCATCTCCCTGCTCTGCTACAGTTGTGATTGAAAATAATATACTGTGTTTCTTCACAAAATATTGGCCAAGGTAGCTAAACCACAATAAAGATGAGCTGGCCCAACCTTGAGCCATCTGTCTTCTGCCTGACACAAGTGATCTAGCTCACTCATCGCCTCATGTTTCCGAGGTCCTCCTTAAGCTCAATTTCTGTCTGCTCATGCATAAACGATGCATGCCCTTCCATCTTTACGGTCACGTGAAGACAGATGGGGAAGGGCGAGAGGAAGGACATTTTAGGCAACTGCATCACCACATTCAGTCTTTTCTCCTCCACAAAACAATCTTGCTTCTTGGCGACAGCAAGAAATAAACTTATTTTCTAAGTAGAAATCCGAGTCATATATTTCATTTAAGGGAAAAATTCACGAAGCCAGGTTGCTGCCTTCAACAGAGGGCAATTTTTCATCAGCTAGCTCTGTCAGGTCCATTTTATTTCACAAATTGGACAGCCGAATCTTTGTGTTCTCTTCCAGCCATAAGAAAATGGTATTCTTTTGGCTGGTGATATTGGGCTTTATTTTTGGAGATTCTTTTTACCAAAGATGAGGAAAAAGACCTCGGCAGTATTCAACATTTTCAAAAGCACATGATATTTATAAAGGATAAGGGAAGCACAAAACTTAAAACATTTGGTAGATATTATTTTGTGAACGTCAGACTACCTTTGAAATAAATCAGAGATGCAAAACACAAATATTTATTGAGTGCTTGCTATGTGCCAGGAGCGGAAGTGGGTAGTTTCTATCAGTCATCTTCCTCAGTCCTTAATAAATCTTCTCTATGCTGGGGGTTTAAAGCATTTTGAAGATGAGGAAACTGAACTCAAAAGAGATTGGTGATTGTCCCAAGGTGACACAGGAGGAAAATGAAAGGATGCAAGCCCTGCTGTCTAGGCTTAGAAACCTCACACTCTGAGTGGCTTACAGTGACCAACACAAGTCCCCTGGTCACTTTATACATTTGCCACTGGCAGTGCTTGCCACAGGAGGACTTGGAATTGTCTTTTCCAGAACTTAGAAAGATACAAGAATCCTGCTCCTTGTTTTCCAAGGCGAGCACATCTTTGTAACTGAATTAGACAAAACGACCACACACACAAAAAGCCATAGAACCAGATGAATTATAAGCACAGACACAAACACATGAAACTGTACTAACTGACTGAAGTCTAGCGTGCCTTAAAAAGGAAACATACAGAAATAAGGTTTATTTCAAAGTTATGAGTTTAGTTCGGCATGAGGAAATCTAAAGAAGGTTAAAGACAGTCCTGTTAAATGGCAAAATAAAAAGTCAATTTCCTGGAGCAGGCCCTTTTGTCCATTAGGGAATAATGAGAAATACTAACCTAACTATCAGAAAAAGAACATACATACACACACATGTCAGGTGACGCAAACTAAACCCACTACTCCTCACGGTAGCAATAAGAAAATGTATACCTAGTATCACTGATTTTAGTCAACATCATGCTGAGGATCCTAAACAAAGGAGAAGCAGGGAGGGAGGGAGGACAATGTCTAAATCTTTCTTAACTTTATGATTAACTCTCTAAAAGTCTCAGAGAAGCTACCAAAAGTCTATTGACAAGTCTAATCAAATCTAGTATAACTGTAACCAAGCTTGCTTTTGTTATCAAAAGTTGTTGGTCTTGGGGTTGCAGAGATTGCTCAGCAGTTAAGAGCACTGACTGCTCTTCCAGACGGAGCTGGGTTCAATTTCCAGCACCCATGTGCCAGCTCACAACTGTCTATAACTCCAAGATCCAACACTTCCACACAGACATACAGGCAGGCAAAACAGCAAAGCACATAAAAAATAAGCAAATTATTTAAAAAATAAGTTATTTTTAAAAAGATTTGTCAGCCTTTTATTCATAAATACCAGGAAGTAAATATCTCAGACTGTGCTGGCCAGATGATTTCTCTAGCAGCTACTCAACTTGCCCACTGCTGCACAGAGATAGTCAGTGACTCTGTGTGCCTGAGTAAAGGTGGCTGTGTTCCAGCAAAACCGTGTTCAAAACAGAAAGGTGGGCTGGATAGGGCTCATTAGCCACAGTTTGCTGAGATTCTACTTTACAGCATGCACGCACACACACGCACACACACACACACACACACACACACACACAAACCACGGGGAGGAGGTAGGGAGGAAGCGAAGGAGGGGAGAGGAGATAGAAAAGAGTTATTTCAAGCAACAAGAAAATATAAAAGCCTAGAAGTAAACCTTCCAAAGGGTAATTTCAGTATATGAGTCATCCATGCTTAATTATAAATACTTTCAATCGAACAATTTCATTACTGGAGATTTATTCCAAGTTTATAGTTCGATAAGAACATAGAGCTATGCACGCAAGGCTACTACTGTGAATCTATTTATCTTATCCTTTTTTTATTAACAACATGTTCTAGTCACATTCAAGACATCTAATTTTTTTAAGATATGAGTATGCATAAGAAGTTATACATATATATGTGTATATATATGTATCTATATATGTGTGTGTGTGTGTGTGTGTGTTTTATTAGCACTTGTGTCTAAAGGTAGACTTAGGGAAAACCTATGTCTTTAAATGTAGCTAAATAAAAACGGGTTCTGGAGGTGAAGAGACAGCTCAGTGATTAAAGCACTTGGAAAGCAAACATAAGGATGGAGTTCAGATGCCCAAAACTCACAGAAACACCCAGTGAGGACGGCAGCTCTCCTGTAATTCCAGCCCTCAGAGGGTGGGGAGAAGAGAATCCCCACCATATCAAACTAGTTAGCCAGGTCAGCCAGACTAGCCACACTCCGGCACGCTCTGGGTTCAATTGAGAGATACTGGCTCCGTGAATAAGGTGGAAAGGAATCAAGTTAGACTCATGTTGTCAACCTTGGTCCTACACACACACACATACACACACACACATACACTTGCCCCCATACACATGCAAACACATAAACACAAACACCACATACATTCATGAGGAAAAAAATCAAAATTTGTACTTTTTAAAGAGAAATGAGCAGAGTAACTATCTTTGTTCAACAGTTTGCTCTCAATTTTATTAATTCTGAAGCAGCTCAAAGACCAGAGGTTCTCAAATTGTGGGTGGAGATTTCTTGGGCAAACCTCTAGCTCAAAAAATATTTATGTTATAATTTATAACAGCAGCAAAGTTACAGCTATGAAGTAGCAATGGAAATAATTTTATGGTTGGGGGCACCATAACATGAGGAACTGTATTAAAGGGTCACAGCATTAGGAAGGTTTAGAACCACTGTCATAGACAGTGTCCTCCTCAAACAAATCATACCAATGCTGATTATAATTTTTATAGTAAGACACCACTAACAGAAAAAGAACATCTACCCAGAATTCTCCACCTTTTTTTTATTCAATGGTAGTCCTGCACGCATGAGTATGTGTATGAGCACGCGCACATGTGTGTCCATTTATCTGTCTTTTAAGAAAGAAAAGACAGAGGAGGGAAATAGGACATAGCCAATGATGGTGGATGAAGGATCAACATAAACTAATAACGCACAGAGAGGAGATGAAGAGATGACCGGTAATTAAGAGCACTTGTTACTCTTGCAGAGGAACAGAGTTCGACTCACAGTACCCACATGGGGGCTCACAAGCATCCTTAATGGGAGTTCTAGGAAATCAAAGTCCTCTTCTGACTTCCGCAGACACCGAGAAAGCATGTGGGGCGCATACACACATGCAGGCAGGACACCCAAACACATAACATAAAGATTTTTTTAATTGTCTTACAAGAATAAGTACTAGTCTAGGAATTCAGTGCAAAAGGTATTATTTATGGCTCGACAGCACAAGAATCTCATCTATCAGGTTAGAGGAAACCCCTGACGTTCTTCGAAACTCTCATTCATAATTTATCCAGACTAAATTTAAGCCTCCTAATAAAAAAATGTAAACTTATGTGATTTAGATCTATTTATGAAAATACATTTTCCTCACAATTAAAATAGGCTTCTAATTATTTTGACAGTGGTTTCACATTATATAAAACACACAAATTGCTACGTATTTAATAACCATGCACTTAAAATTTCAGAAAATTGAAGATGGAAAAGAAATATAATTCTCCTCAGGTCCCCAAAATTCTTTGTGTTACTGAGTACATTACACAACATACTTTACAGTTATCAAAAAGAGGGAAAATATGATTTTTATCCTCTCTAGTTTTGAAACTTTATCTAGTCTTGAAATTTTTGTACTTTCCTCCTTCAATAACTTCCTCCGAAAGCTTAACATAAAAACTCGACTCAACACAAACACCATCTTGTCCAGCAACAGATGTTTCCAACTTTTGGCAGGGGTTACACAAGCACACATGAAAATGTGTATGTGCACATGTGAGTATGTGTGTGTGAGCTTGTCATTGCTCCAGAGGTCATGGGAGAAAAGCGAGTGGCCTAAAAGCTAACTTGGAAGATAACAGGAACAATATGACAACCGTGGGTCGTCCAGAGTTCTCCAAAATGATGTCAAAAGACGATGAGGCGTGAAGAACATTCTGTAAGCCATGAAAATCCAGGAGGAAATAAGAAAGAAAAGAGCTTTACCTTGAACACAGTAGACAAAGAAGTTTCTTGATACAGCGTATTGGTCAGTAACTATCTCTGTGCTCTTAAGCTCTATCAAGTGTTAGTTAACCTTCTGAAATAGAATTTACAGTGGCATTATCAAGTCAAAAAGTAACAGCCTACAATGGGCTTGTCTTAAGGAAATCAGGGAGATTAAAATTCAAAAAACTTTCTATCTTCTACTGAAACAATTTTTTTTTTGGAAATGACTATAGTATAGTTTAAGACTGGATAGTCCAAATTCAAATACTGAACTCTTCTTCTTGTCAAATATTACTCTGGAAAGAGTACCACCAAACTCTAGCAGAAACTTACCCTTCAGCTTGAGGTCAACATTGTGTCTGAGCCAAGGATAAACCCCAAAGCTTGGCATATCTTCAGGAATCGGGTTATTGTTTATCCAGCCATCACAAGCAAACCGGAAGAAATTTTCACAAGGATCCACAGAAAGATTTACTTTGCTCATGATGGCAGCAGCTGTTTAAAAAGAAAATCACAGGATTAATGACAAGCGTTAGATATTGTGCACTGTTCTTTTCCAAATGAAACAAAAAAAAATCATATCAACCAGGTTCCACACCCTGGCTTCAACATGTCGCCTCAAATATCTCTCTGGATGAACTTCACCATAGAAAATGACTGCCTTCAGAGTGTACAGGAGAAAGCTGGGTGAGATTCTTAGTCCTAGTTCTGTCAGGCTGTCACTAATGTGTTTGGGGTGTAGAACTAGAATATAAATGCACCAACTGTTCGGTGACCTTTCTTCCATCCAACATATTCCCCTGCATGCTAAATTGGCTGCACTTCCTCTGGAACAATAAAGTCCATTTGCCCAGTTCAAGTGGATTCGTTGGGCTCTCTCTGTCACTTTCTTTGATCAACAGACCTGGTAGGAATGGCTTCTTGTGATTTTCTAAGCTGAGCATCTAAGAAGTTCTACACCCTCTCTGCCGGATCCCTTCAAATGGAGCCTTAGGACCATCCTTTGAAGATGTCTTCCTGGAAAGTTAAGAGACCCTGGCGATGTAATTTCATTTTCTTGAAATGACTGCCAGCCTCATAGCCATTCTCCTGCCTTGGCCTCCCAAGTCCTGGGATTACAGGTATGAGGCGCTACAGTTGGCTGCATCTATGACCTTTAAGGAATTACTACAAAATGAGAAAAAGAGAAGGTTCCAGTATTCCTAGCACTCATCTCTAAACCATCTTCCAGCTGCAACACAGTTGCTGGCTGCAGAGATGCGCACCATCCGAGGTTTTAAAAGACTGCCAATATTTTAATGACATTGGAAGGATGACACTCTGAGCAATTTTCATACCTTAATTAATACCAGAACACATTTCTACTCGAAATAATGAAAATCCAATGAGTTTTCGGCTAAATAAAAATGAATATCCCACCCCAGTACAATCGAAATAAATTGAGAGGCATATGTTTTGGTTATGGGGGCACTTCCACCAGCTTAAAAAACGAGGCTAGATGATGCTTCCCTACCTACCCTTTTGATGGAAAAACCACTGCTTGGAGACATTGAAATGAATAGGCAAACACCCTACTTTTTTGTTTCATTTTTGTATTTTTAGACAGGCTCTCACTATTTAATCCTAGCTGCTAGCCTAGAACTTGATGTGTAAACAAGGCTGGCTTCTAACTCACCGTCATTCTTCTGCCTCTACCTCTTCACTGCCCAGGGCATAATTTCCATAGGACTTCGAATTTTCACCATTTTCAACCACTATCTTGGGGGAGAAACTTGATTTGAAAGTGTGATAAATTTCAAGTTGGTTTAACTTTTTTCTTTGTTCCAGAACTAATTCCACTGTCTCTACAGTTTTGCTTACAGCTACTATTTCCCCAATATTTTTAATATTCAAAAGTGCTAGAGCACACAAAAATCTTTCTTCTGGCTTGTAGTTGCCGTCAGTCTGTGCAGTCACAGATGGAATCTGCCATGTCACACCTCAGGGACATTGAACACGTGAGTCTCAGTTGCACACAATATTTACAGTCCCATGGGGAGCTCTCGCACGCACTTTGACTCACATAAGCTCACTGCTTTCTGGCTTCCTTCCCAGCCCCCCTGGCCCCAACTCTTAAATGTCTCTTTCCCTATCTCCTTGGGTTTTCTCACAGGTACTGAGGAAAACTGCAAACTCAGCTCTGACCTCGGGGCCCCGCTAGAAAAGCGAAAGACTACATCACTCACGCTGCATTTGGAAAGGAGCCCGCGGAGCGAGAACACTCTTCCCTCAGCCTTGCAATCCATCATTCCCTGCTCACAGTTAGGAGCAGGGCTGCCCTCTCTGTGCAGAACTGGGACTTCAAATTGCAAGGGACCATCGTTGTCAAGACACCAAAACTCCATTTTCCTACTAGCCCCATAGAGAAAACTGAGACTCTCGTTTTAATAAACATATATATAAAAGCTGTGAAGGCGCTAGCTGCGAAGCTCTCAAGTGTTGCCCATGAGGCTAACGTTGGAAGGGCTCCCACTAGTCTATACGGTACAGGTGGAAGCGTTCCTCCACAGGGACCCTCAGAGGTGTTGGTTTCAATCCGGGTTCAAAGAAACGTTTTGTAAAGGTGTGCATATTAATATTTCTATGAAATAATCAAATCACTCACATTGAACATTTGCCCTGCGCCCAGAACTATATATGCTAAGCCCTTGTTTGAGCAATAAAGCTTTTTTTTCACAAACTCTAGCGTGTGAGGCTGCTTGGGTTGGAATGACAGTAACACTATGCAAGAGCGAAATAATTGTCCTAGTTCGGTTTCCACGACCAAAAGCAACTTTTGCAAGAAAGGGTTTATTTGGCTTTAAGTGACACAGTTCATCATGGGAAAAAGACAAGGCAGGAACTGAAGCAGAGACCACAGAGGAATGCTGCTTCCCAGCTTGTTACTTGGGCTCTTGCTCATCTTCCTTCCTTAAATCTGCCCAGGGGTACCACTCCACGAAATGGGCCGGACTCTCCCACATCAATCATTTATCAAGAAAATACTCCTGCAGACTTGCCTATAGGCCATGTGATGGAGGCATTTTCTCAACTGAGTTTGTGTACACAGAGATAGCTAAACCCGGAACTACTCACATGCATGTAAGCATTTTGAAAATAAAATTCTATAAACGGTCATCTAAAACTGATACTAGATTTCCAGAGCTGGCAGATTTTCAAATTTTGCAAAAGAACGTACACCATATATAACCACAGGTGACCGAATAGCTCAGCAATGGCTGAATTGGTACCACTAAAACAAGCACATTAATATTTCTACAGGGAAATAAATGCATACTCTCATAAATGGAGTGAATAAAGTCTAAAATGGCTTCACACTGGCTACTTTTGCTTATAAGCCCAGTTTTGCCAAAGGAACTGAGATGGGGTTTGATGCTACAAATTGGGGTTACATTGCTTTCAGGGATTGAGGGTTTTGATGCAGGGGTACTATTACAATTTTTCTTTTCTTTGATTTCCACAACTCATATGAATGTTCAAAAATTCTAGTCCCATTTCACAGGTAATGAGACTGCAGTTTGAGATCATGGGACCTAGAAGTATCTGGATTGTGTATATTCCAAATCCAAGCCACCCTATCTCCATTGTTTCTCCGTAGTCTTTCTGCCGTTTGCATTGCCAAAGAGGAGTTAGGAGAAGAGATCAGGAGGACAAGAAAGAAATGCCGAGTTTTAGAGAGGAGGCATCTCACAAATGACTGCCACTTGCTCAGAAAAAAAGCGAGAGTGGGTCAGACATTTCCATGCCCAGGCCTTTCACCACTGGCACCTGTGCCTATGCACCCTTTCCCCACCCGAACACAAGCTCTTGCATAAAGCCAGACTTGACTTTAGTTCTCAGGACACGTGGACTCAACAGCCATTCCACAGCTCCCTGACCAAGCTGGCCTTGAACTCACAGTGAACCACCTGTCTCCACCTCCTGAGTCCTGAGATTAAAGGTGTGCACCATCACAACCAGCAGGTTATGAAGCCTTTCCCAGCTCAATTAACGCTACTGCTTACCATCTAAATCCTGCCTTTTCCCACAATACATCTCAACCACATGGCTACCACAATGCCTTCAGGAAGCCTCCCAGCTCCTAGATCTTTGGCAATCTCCACCTCAAATTAAGCAACATCCTCTCTCGCCTGGCCTACTGACTGCAACCTCCTTTCTGATTGTGTTTTCTGCATTTCTCCCCAAAGCCAAGTTATCTACAGAAAGACAGCTGTTGCTACTTTGAGACAGTTTCTTTCCATGCATCTCAATGCTGTCCTTGAACTCACTAGGTAACCCTGGCTGGCTTCACCTCCCAAGTACTAGGACCAGGAGCACGTGCCACCACAGCTGGCTGTCATGATCTTAATTAAGAGCTCATATGTTTTCTCCCAAAACTCTCAAGAAACACTAGAGAACACTAAAGAAAGTCCCAAACCCATGGCACCTAGGTCACCTACAGAACCCTTCCGCCTGCACGGTGCTCCTCACCCAGAAATTGCTGCCATCCTTCAAGCTCATTCCTCTATGGCACCTTTTGCCCAAAGGAAAGCCGTTGCCTCGGTCTTCACATCCCATTTCCCTTCTCATTATTCAATGTCTTTTTGAAGCTCCTACTCCCAGAACCTTCAATCTGGCCATTCTGTCACTTATTAGCACATGAGTCTGTTTGGATATTTTCATTTTCTGATCATATGTTTGTATACTGTGTGCCTTCTATGGATTTTGATTTTGGTTTGTTTTAGCATTGTTTTGAGACAGGGTCTCGTATAATGCACACTGGCCTCAAACTTACTAAGTAGCTATGGACGGCCATGAACTCTTGATCTTCCTGTCTTTCAGTCCAGAATACTGGGGTTGCAGCCATGTATCACCATGTCCAATTTTTGTGTGCTGAGAAGTGAACTCAGAGCTTCATAAATGATAGGCAACTATTCTACAAATTGAGCTACATTCCCAGACCTGTGTGTGTGTGTGTGTGTGTGTGTGTCTGTGTGTGTGTGTCTGTGTGTGTGGTTTTATTTTTTTCCTCTCTCTAGCTATTTGTTGTGATATAAGCCTAACCATATATAAACCAAAACCTAACTCAGTCACTGGCATGAATAATAACTATTTGTTGAATTCACGCATTAATCTCTTCTTCTCCTGTCAAGAGGAAAAGCCTGCATGTTTAATTGTCCCATGAATTTCTCTTTGGAAAATGTCCTAGGGTCCTGCCCCCTTAAAGAACTTGGGGTGGGGCTGGAGGCAAGGATTTGGCTTCTTCAAATCTAGGCCCTAAATGAATTATGGGGACGCAAGCAGGATTTACTAACCCAGAAGCATAGACTGCCAGTGTCCCTGTTTAGAACCAAATGGGCCATGCTCATTGGCCCAGAGGATACACAAAGTCTGCTTAAGACAAAGAGGAATCTGTCCAGCAGAGTCCTGGGAGGCCCATGGTCCCTGTGTGATTTAAGGGAGGATGTCCTGGTTTGCAAGCCCTTTCCAGAGTCCCTTATCATGAGGGCTGAAATGCCGTACAGCTCGGCTTTTACAAAGAAAACAGGAAACCTAATCTCCACTACTTCACACCAAACCTTGAAAGTAAACTTGAAATACCTTCAAAATTGCTTTTTGTATTTGGTCAACCTCAAGCAAACAGAACACTAAAAATACTACCTGTTTTCTCTTCCACTCCCCAAGGTACCAAAATTATAACTCGACACAGGGTGGAAAACAGACTTACCGGCTTCTATGCACTCTGGCTTCAGACAGTACTCCTGTTTAGCTTGGAAGCTTAGGAGACCTTGACTCACTGCAAAAACAGACCAAAATAAATGATTGACTTGTAGCAGACCACCATCAAGTAAAACCCATCTGGGCACATATACAAGACATTTGCCATCAGTTCACGCTTCTCAGTATTGACATGGTAGTCAAAAAATCAAGTTGGCTCGAAACCAAGGAAACACCTTGATGAATATGTAAACAGCCTTGCTAGGACTCATGGTTGTTCTAAACTCCCTCCTATCCTATGAGGAAGGAGTGGGTAGAAGGGGTAGAAGGAGCTGTGTTGAGGAGTCAGGTCACCGGGGCCACAGCTGCACCTGGAAGCTTGGTAGAGTGCACATCCTTACTCCAAATCTCCAGGTTCAGAAACTCTAAGGGAGAGGCAGAGCCATTGTATGTGTTTATGATTTGGTTGGCAGAGACTGAACCCAGAGCCTCTCACAAACTGTGCAGGCTGCATTATGGACACACACACACACAAACACACACTCCTGTACAATCGAAACAGTTTTCACCAGTGTTTAATATTCCCAACTGGCAACAACCTATCAGACATTTCCAGTCCTTTGACATGGCAGTGTCTTCTACAAAGTTCAGGCTTAAGAATCATGCTGCCAAGTCACAAAATGAAAACATGTTTTTAATCTCATAATGTCTTTAGGTAAGTTAAGATTTTCGTGTCAGGCCACATGCATAGCTGTCTTCGACTACATGCGGGATGCAGACACAGGCTGGACATGAGTGCTTTTGTAAAAGCATAGAAGAATGCACCACTGGTTTTGAACTCCAGGTAGAATCTGGACATTGGCAAATATGAGCCTTAAATCTAAAAGCTTTTCGAAATCCACGTTTTTTTCCTCCATAGCTGGAGAAATTGTGAGCCTTTCATTATTGCTGCACTCCGTGAACAAAAACAAGGGATCTTTGAAGAGCTGGCCATGAAGAAATGGACAAGGGGGCTGAGAAGCGCAATCAAGAAACCTTAGCGTGTTGATGCTTCTGCTCGAGATGCAGCCCTGCAGGTCACCTGTCAGTATGGCATGTCTTATTATTTATGAACCCACATCCTAAGAGGAGTCTGCTTTGTCTTTGTTCTTTTCTCCACTCCCATTCTCCAAACAGTCTTTTTTATCTGTGCTCCATTATAGATTCAAGAAACCTGCCTACAGAATCTCTCGGGCTTATTTTCAAAAGAAGTCTTAAAACCTGAAAGGAGTGGGAGTTTTCCTGCAAGAAAAAAAAATAGGTAAAAATATATAAACAGCTTAAAGATCAGTACAGGACATTCTAATGTACCTTGATGGTAGATCTATGGGGAGTTCTTCCTTTTTGTCAATTTTTACATATTTACCAAAAGTTCTTTTAGGAGCAGGTGGTATTTTTATAAAGGAAATACAAATTTTACTATAAATATTAATAATTTTATTATTCTAGATAATATGTTCTTGTTAGTAGCTTTATTTTGTTTAAATCTTATAAAATGGCTAAAAAGCTATCCTTTCTCAAAACTTTGCTGAAAGAGGTGGGGAAAATCGGGGATTCAAGGACAACCAGGAATCTCACTGCAACTTTCAAGCCAGTGTGGCTTGTAAGGACTTCAAGCTAATGTCAGTTCTTTTACCTGACAGTATATATGAGGAAGGTTTTGACTTTAATCAGTTGGGACACAGACAGAGACCATATCCCTCAAAAAGAGAACATTATGCCCACATGGATTAAAGTCCTGGAAACAGACAAGGATCAACAAGCCCAAATTAAAAATTAAATAAATGAAACGGAAATGAATGAGATAGAAAATAGTTTACTATAAAACAATCAGGCATTACTTTTAACTCTTTAGAAGCTTTTTGAAAAAGTCAAGCAGCTCAACTTAGAATCCCCCCCAAAGATGCGCTGGGGATATCCACAGATCAAGAGAGTAAGAGTGAAGCCAGTAACACGTCTCAGTGATAGAATACTTACAACACATGCGCAATGTCCTGATTTCCACCCCCGACACGGATAAAAAAAAAAAAAACACAGAATGGAAAGCTTGAGAAAGACCATACAGCTGAGAGAATCATCACCCAAGTACTGACTAGAACCCACAAACCAGACTGAGGTCACTTCTTCCTATCTCTGTGAAAGGCCTTTTTTGATGGGGGAGGGATCCAATGAAGGATCATATAGCTTCAATATCGAGAAAACTTATCTTCCTGGCTCCCATTCGTGCCTGTTTTGTCTAGGGATGCTTTAGTGGTACGATGAAAAAGAGTCCTGCAACAAGGAATGTATGGCAATGGGGCCAGAAATATTTACTCTCATCTGGTCTTGACAGGAAAAGCTTGCAGAGCACTGCATCTGAGAAACAGATTTCAGGAAGGAAGGAGAAGGAAGGAAGAAGAGAACACTTGAAATGATGTGTGGCTCTATTGCTATACTTGATATTTTTAAATCCCCAGGTTCTCTGAAACCACCTCGGACCACTGGCAGCCATTCTTTCTGTATATGACAAAGCCAAAGGAGAGGTGAGGCAGGATGCTAGGCATCGTAGACATATGACTGAACATGGACATGCAGAGCGCATACTGCAATGTCAACAAAGAAGCGCCTTCCAAGGAAGATCATAACTAGACTGTTGTCATGAAGAACATGGTTTTTCAGGCATTTAGCAAGCAAGATGCAGAGTTTGGGTTCTTGGGGGCAGACCGTGGAGAAAGATGTGGGGGAAACCATTGTGCTGAAATAGTTGGCAAAAATATAAAAGTTCTTAGATAGGCATGGCAGTACAGTCATGTCATCTCAGCATTTGGGAGGCAGAGGCAGGAATATCACAGTTAGTCGTAATAGTCACAGCCTGATCTACATAGTAAGTTCCAGGCCAGACAGGGATACATAGTTGATGGAGGAAGGTCATTGGTTAAATAAAAAGAAACTGCTTGGCCCTCATTGGTTAGAAGATAGGTGGGAGGAGTAAACAGAACAGAACACTAGGAGGAACAGGAAGTGAGGTCAGACTCCACAGCCCTCCTCTCGGGAGCAGACGCCTCAGAGAGACGCCATGCTCCCAGCTCCCAGGCAGACGCACGTGATGAAGCTCCAACCCAGGATGGACATAGGTTAGAATCTTCCCGGTAAGCGCACCTAGGGGCGCTACACAGATGATTAGAAATGGGCTAAATTAATATGAGAGAATTAGCCTAGAAGAGGCTAGATAGAAATGGGCCAAGCAGTGATTAAATGAATACAGTTTGTGTGTTGTTATTTCGGGCATGAGCTAGCCAGGCAGCCGGGGTGCTGGGGACGCAGCCCCGCCGCTCTTATTACTACACATAGTGGGAACGTGTTATAAATAAATAAGTAAACAAACAAACAAATAAATAAATGGGTGAATGAATGAATGAATAAACATTCCTGACTGTAGACCCTCAGATAGATGCACTCTGAAACAATGTTTTCCAGACTTGCACATGCAAATGAATCCTCTAGTGTCTTGTGAAAATACAGACTGAATCAGTAGATCTGGGGGTAGAGGAGCTCAAACTCTCAAGTGATGCTGATGTTGCCGGTTAGAAGACCACGCGGAACAACAAAAGAAGAATGAGGTCACACCCTTAGCTGGTCCTGTTTATTGTCCATCATCATTAGATGTACTCCAGATGATTCAAGGTGAGAGTCAGGTTACTAGACATACTGAAAAGTTATCTTTCTTAGCCAGGCCTCCTCCAGAGTAGCGATACTTGATTTAGTAAAGTTTACTTTACCTAAAAACTTTAATGTTTGTGTCAAAATTCATTTTCTCAAGAGCAACACAATTTTGCTCTAAATGATCATCTTCTGGAATGCTATGGTCTCAAAGTGCAATGATCATAAAAGCAGAATTGAAAAAAGTTGCAAATCGCTATTAACATCCCTAAAAGGATCGCATATTGACACTTCATGATGACCACTTGGAGTATGTGTAAACCTAGCCCCTTAATCACTTCCCACATCATGAGTAGTTCCTTGGCATGCCCATAAAATTTCTCCTCCAGTTTAAAATTTCAGAAAGTTGATTGTCTAAAGCCAAGTTTGGAGAAACCTCACAATAGTTTTTAAGACCCACAAATTCAGTCCCAGGAGTAGAAGGTCCAGCTTTACCAGAAAGCAATATACTGATCTAATTTCTTAACTCTTCAGCCATAGAAAACATGGAAAGGTGGTTTGCTCGTTTTAGCAGGGATCTCAACCACACAAGCCTAACTCTTTTAAAAGTTAATTACTGGTTTTCTCTTGCCAAAATAAACATGGCCTCCCGCATCCTGTATATGCCAAGGAATGTTTCCAGGCCTGCTTCATTTCAAGATACACCTAGAAGCTCTTAAATATAGGGCTTGTTTCTAAGTGACCTTCAAGCCAATGAAATACTAGGAGTTACATAAGAAGAAAAATAGCCAGAGGTTTGGAAACTCTAAACTCTCGAGCATCCCCTGTCCCTTTCCAACAGGTTTCATGCTTTCCCCCTCCCTGGGAAAATGCTTTTGTCTACACATTCTCTCTGAGTACAGCATTCTCACAGGAGTTAGGAAAGTGATTGAATCTCACTGCCTTTCAAATCTTTCACCTTCATTTTGAACTCTATCAGGAAGGTGGCGTTAACCATTCTGCATCTATCAAAATCACCGGATTAACAAAGATTCGAAGAATCCCATGTAAGGACTGATTTATCTTTTGTGAATTGTACTTTGTAACTTGTTCAAGCGACCATGAACAAAAGTCAAACAAAAAGAAATTCTAGTGTGGCTGTTCCCTCACAAAACAAAGGCAAGTATATAACCATGAATTCATAAAACAATCTGGGAAATGTAATACATAATGTACTCCCCCCTCAGTGCAATCGAACCCACCAGCCATTCCAAACCACTTTCTAATCCACTTTGTCTCCTGGACTATATATTTGGTGCTTTAAAAAAGCCTCCTTTTTCACTGACATATCTGGCTGAAACTAAGGGTGCATCTTTATTTTTTAGCATACACAAACAGCCTGCATTATGACAAGGGTTTCTAGAATAAAGAATTAGAAAGTTTCTCCATAGATGCCCAGTTCCTCTGGCCTCTGGAGTTCTACTTACCTAGGAAGAGCAGTGTGCCCAGGACCAGGGTGCCAACAACAAACAGGGCCAGTGCAATTCGAACGCCTCGACTGGTGCCCTTTCCGGTCTCCATGGTGCTCCCCGTTTCTGCTTCCATCGGAAGGGCCGGAGAAAAGACTCAGAAAGAAAATCACTTTTCGTGGTTTGGTAGCTAGTCTCAAGAGTTTGTCAGGCGTTGACATCCAAGACTCTCCTGCTCGTCTGCTAATAGACAGCTTTAAAAATTCCTGTCAGGAAACTTCCCCTCGACACCCTTTCTTAAATAATCTTTCACAAACGAAATAAAAGAAACCCAAAATATTGGTTGCCTTGGCTCTCCCTTGACTAGACAAAACAAACAGCAGTTGCTTTATCTTGGTGCTCTCTCTCTCAGCAAAGTCCCTCTCAAGCGGTCGCTTGGCAGGCTTTCTGCTCAAGCGTTCCGAGTATACATGTTTTACTAGGTTGCTGCACAGATGTTTTAGCTATTTAAATGTATAGTCACTTGGGGAGGGGAGCGCACAATTGTCTTTATCAAAACGGAATTCGCAACCTCCCCCTAACCATGATAAGTTAGGTGGCAAGGACAGTCTGCAGCCACTTCAAGATCTCAATTAGTCATGTAATTCTGCCATGCCAGCCATTCTCCTTGTCTGAACTGTCGTCCTCAAAGGCTACTCTTTCAGTGTGCTAGTCCCCTTTTAAAGCCTTCTAAGAGTTCCTAGGATATCCTGGAGCATTTTATTTTAGGAACTCTGTGTATGATAGCATGTGCCAAAAATCAGTCAAAGTCCACTGCAGTGCAAAGTAGCAATTAAGACAACCTACAGAGGCTCTTGGTTTGGACTAGAGCTTTCTATTTTCTTTTCTTTTTTTTCTTTTTTTTTTAGGAAAAGGAAGAGTACTCTTTGTGGTGCCAGAATTGTTCAAAATGACAGGTAAGTATATGAATCAGACTCATTAGCAGCCACAAAAGATACAGGAAAAGATTTTCCCCGTGTGTTTTGATGAGCACAGGGCATCCGTGTATTTTGTTCTCTAGTTCCTCCCAGGCAGTCACTGTTTACGATGTTTTTTGTGTTTCCATAAAGTGTTTCTTTCAGCAGCTTCCCCAGAATGAATTCAGACTTATTTGGTTCCACTAGAAAGATCGGTTAATCACAGTCTTTGATCATGATCAAATTCAAATCATGAAAAGCTGCCTTTCTACATGGGGAAGGGCAGTGAACATTTCAATACTATTGAAATGATTTAAATTTTATCCCTTAATGATACAGAGATCATGAATTCGCAGCACAGTGAAATGCTGCTCACCTGTTCCTGTCCAGCCAGAGGTCATAAGATGGTGGAAGTGTAGGAGGAAGGTTCAGGAACAGCTGTAAACCAGATAAACACAGTTTGTGCACATAACTTTGGCAGCAACACCGGAATTCAGCAGATACCAATGAAGGAGGCACAGCATGACTGTATTGTATATTCATGTTCTTATCTGGCCAGGCTTGGTCAGTCCTTAATCCCACACCTTGAGATTCTCCCAGCTTTAAAAATATATCCCATAGAGGGCTCAGCAGTTAAGAGCACTGAAAGCTCCTCCAAAGGACCTGGGTTCAATTCCCAGCACCCACATGGTAGCTCATAGCTGTCTGTAACTCCAGTGTGCATGAAATAAAGTTAAATTACTATATATATATATATATATCCCATAACAGATCTTAACCTTACTTTCTGCTTGCTACATGGCGCCCCAAACACAGGCAGGTTTTGAGCAATTTAACAACATCCTAGCATGTTGGAGCCCTTCTATGCTCATTGACTGTCAACAATACTTCATTGCAGATGGATTTTCCCCAAGAATGTTTGTTCTTAGTTGCATAATACATCTTAGGAATGTGAGCTTTGTGAGACCAAGGACAGTGTCTGATTTTCAGTGTTATAGCCCTAGCAGCAACAGTTCCTGGTGTAACACAGTGAAAGAGGGGAAAAACAAAAGCAAGGAAAATGCTTCCTTATTCCTAGTTAAAAAGCACTTTCAAGAACCAGTCTTGGGGCTGGAGAGATGGCTCAGAGGTTAAGAGCGTTGCCTGCTCTCCCAAAGGTCCTGAGTTCAATTCCCAGCAACCATATGGTGGCTCACAACCATCTGTAATGGGGTCTGGTGCCCTCTTCTGGCCTGCACACATACATGGAAGGAATGCTGTATACATAATAAATAAATAAATATTAAAAAAAGAAAAAAAAAGAACCAGTCTTATTGCGGCCTCATAAGGGGGCGGGGTTTCTAAACACGCCACTGATAATGGGACTTCCGGTGGGCAGTGCCTTTTTGTTTTAATCTCACAGCAAACAAAATCATGTGACAGCAAATGCCTTCGTAACTCCAAGATAAAAACACAGCTTTGGGTGGTCCAGGACTAGACTTGAGAAGGGGGTGACATGGGAATCATTGTGAGACACTGCCTATCAGCAGCTGAGGGTGTACGCAGTGCACAGGGGAGAGAAGAACGGCCCAAGGAGGCCCAAAGTGCAGGCCTCTTTCTTTCTCCCCACAATCTTCTTGAGCCTCATGGCTTCCGATCCATTTGGAACGGTGACAGTGGGTTGCCAGCTGGAGTCATAGCCTTCATCTGCCTCCAAAGGTCTACCCATACATCCTTCACAGAGCAGACTTCATTCTTGAACATTAAACATCTGAGAAAAAAAAAGCAAGCCCAAAAAACGAAACCTCCTTTCAATGATAGTAATAGAAAACTTGATGCTTTTCATTCCAAACTCAGACATGTGTAGGAAAGAATGCATGGATTCATGAAAATAAGTCGATGGAAGTAAAAACACAACTCTCGAGATGTTAAAAATAGTTTTCGGAATCTAATGTAATGTAATAAAGGTTCCTTTTACTCACCACAGAAATTAAAGGAACATTTGCGAGTGGGTGGGATTGATAGAGGAGAGAGGGTGGGTGGATCGTTCCTTATAAGGTGATTCTTCAATACGTGTCACCTGCCACATGAGGTTTCAGCCTTTGGGGAAAGTGTGATTATCTTGCTCTGAAAATAAAAAGCACTTAAAAACAAATTAGGATCAAAAAAAAAAAACACTTTAGGCCAAAATAAATAAGTTCAAGGTCCAGATGAATAATGAGCACTCACAAAAAGGCCGAAGAAGAGGGCTGCAGAAGGAAATACATATGAGCCTAGTCGGCTCTATCTCCTGTTTTTGTAAATAAAGTTTTGCTGGAACACTTATGACTGCATTCATGCGACAAGGGCAAAGTTCTATACTTCTGTGACAGACATTTTTGTCTGTGAAACCTAGAATGTTTTACTCTCTGACCCACTGCAGACAAAAATTGTTACCGCTTCAAATGACACACGAGACACACCTTGACCTGCAACTCCGAAATGTTCCAATCTATGTTCTTGGAACAGAAAACGTTGTGTCAGAGGAACTGACAAGTGGATCTTTACCTGAAACTACAATATTGAGACTATAGCATTATTATCCTGTGTTTGGAAATGAAAAGCCATTATCCCCGGGGAAAGGAACTGTTCAAAAAGGCTACTCCTCCGGAGCTGTGAATATGAGTTCACTGGCAAGTCACTCTGCTGGGGACATTTGTTGATAGTGTGATATACAACCACTTAATTGTTTCAAATAAAAAACATTCCACACCAGGTTGGGCCTTAAATGCAATCAGTGAATCAAAAGAAGTTCCATGAGACTTTCTCGGGTGCCTGGCCAAGAGGTCAAACAAGAAATTCAAGAACGGTCAACTGGATTCAGGCAAGAAAATACTTGAAACCTTTGGCAACTTCACCACAAATCCCTCCCTACAGCACAAAGGCCTGGTGAGAACGGCAGTATTCAAGCAGAAATCTGAGTGAGATTTCTTTAAAAGGCTTCCAAAAGCAGGGCCTGCAAGAATTAGGAGCTTGGCAGCATAAAACAGTGGTTCTCAGCCTTCCTAGCGCTGCAACCCTTGAATAGAGCTGCTCAGGTTGAGGTGACCCCAGCCATAGTTATTTTCATTTCATAACTGTAATTTTGCTACTGTTATAAATTAGAGGTATTTTTGAATATAGAGGTTTGCCAAAGGGGCTGTAGCCCACAGGTTGAGAACAAGTGGCATAAAGGAAGGCTTCTAGATGAGCCAACGCCTTTCTTGGGGTTGGGACTTGAACATTTCCCCCAGTTGCCCTGTAGGATGCACATGTGACACTGTCTTAGCCAAGCATGATGATGATGTAATCCATCCCAGTACAAGAGAATCAGGGGTTCGAGTTCATTATTGGCTATATAATGAGTTTGAGACCAGCCTGGGCTACATGAGGCTGTCTAGATAGATAGATGGATAGATAGATAGATAGATAGATAGATAGATAGATAGATAGACTGACAGACAAGCATTTCTCCTGAGATGACTGAATCCAGGGAGCTGAGCCCAGTAGCCAAACTGGCTGGGCTACTGGCTGAAGCCGCTTTGTGCTAAACAGGAGTGACTGTATGTGTAGGGGTTTTGGTCTCAAGCTGTAAAATCTCACGTGGGCCATTAATTTCAGGGAGAAAGAAGGAAATGATTCAAATCCTGAGCAATATTTTCATATTGTGTATTCACAATATATTCATAGGGTGTAGGGGAGAAAGACAGAAGCTGGTCAGGAGAGTTAATTAGTGAAAGCGGCATCTAGAGACCTGGTTGTTTGTTGGCTAGGAGCTTCAGACCGGCCAGGTTCAGATTCCAGGCCCCCCTCTAATGAGATGCAGTCCTTACTTCACACCGCTCTCTTGGAGCATCTTTCCAAGATAGATATTCTTATCTCCTTCTTACAGATAAAGAAATTGAAGTTTGGAACTATTAAGTGATTTGCTGAAGGTCACAGAACCACATTTGTCTGAAGGCCAACACGGTTTCAAATTCCAAATTCTTGTTCTCTCCCCTATAGGCTGATAAGTTCGCTTATCAGGTAATTAGCAAAGGTAGGCACAGCGTGTCAAAATGCCACTCGAGCTGAGGAGAAGGGATAAACTATGCTCCCTTTAATTCTCTTGTTTACAAGACTAATTATCAGACTTTAGTCCCTTACCAGGGACCGCGGCCACCACTTATTAATGTGGAGGGGGGAAGGTTCTCAGTTGGAGAGCACACAGAGCAGTACAGGAAATGGCTCCTACTGTGTTACTGCTGCTAATTGAACATTAGGAAGGACTGATAAATCTGAACCGCCACTTATCTGTGTGATGCACTTGGTCATATTTGAGCCAAGGGAGCATTTTTATCCCTTGATTTTTCTTTGTACATTTTAACCAGCTTATGAAGTATTAGGTATCCTTATGACTCTTCCTGCATCTTTCATTTTGGTTATGGTGTCCTTCCTACCCCTCTTCTCTCCCATCTCCCTAACACCACCCCTGCTTAAACCTTTCCACCCCGAGTGCTACCCTTCCTCATTCCTATCACATGTGTTCTACTTGGCCATACAACTATGTCTTTCAGGTCTCATTCACTTTATGAATATTCTATTCATATTCAATATTTCTGTTCTGCTGTATTCTCTAGGTCTTGAAGCTGGCTGAGGAAATGAAGGCCACATGATGAGTAAATCGCAGAGTGAAATGGAGACTCAACTCTGTCTTACATGCACTTGGGGTTTTTCCTACTAGAGTATGGTAAGATAACAGACACAGAGGCAGCCTTTGAAAGAAGTTTAATAGATTCCGTTGGGGGGGGCGGGCACAAAAATGCTCCAGAGATACATGGGACTGGACCAGGCTAGCTAGCTGGTACACAGAAGAGGGGAGGAGAAACCGTTAAGCATCAGGTAGGTAAGGTCAGCAGCCGGACAGGCTTCAGAGTGGGAGGTTTGAATAATTTCAGGAGGCTTCAGTCAGCAGGAACAGTCTGAAGTGCACTGGGACCCAGCCCTCAGGTGACTGGGGACAGCAAAGCAGTGTGCCCAACTGTGGTGTCTTCACACAAGAAGACGGGGATATGAGTGTAGGATTCATTGGTTTATCGATCAAAGTACCGGACAAGTCTTTTAATCTCTCTGGAAATCAGCTGACTGTGGAAGCGGTAGCCCTTCTAGGGCTCTGAACCATCCCAACATGTCGAGAATCATAAGATACAGAAACTTTTAAAAAAAATATGATGGATGCAGAGCCCAACACATTCCATTTCCAATGCATCCCTCTACATAGTACTTTTAAAAAAAATGTAGTAGCTTTTCAGCCAATTAGCATCCTCAGACTGAGCAAGCCCACCCTGTGCCCTCACTTACACCACTAACCTAAAGAAGATGGAAGGATTTTTGTTTTTCATCCTTTGCCTTTGACTAATAAGAGCTAATCAGGAAAACAAGAAGCCCCAAGGAATGGATGACAAATTGGAGAGGACTGGTTAAAACACACACCACCAGGATATAGCCTCGAGGTTTCTGATGAAGCAGAGGATGGGCTGAAGTGTGTATTTCTAACCACTTTCCAGAAGCCGCTGCTGGTCTAGAGACCACATTTTTGGGAGCCACTGGCTTAGAACAGCCACTAATCTCTTTACAGTGCAATAAAATGGGCTGAAGAACCCACAAAACTAAACACAGATCTGGAGTAGTGAAACCAATGATGACGCTCAAAATGTTTAACAGCCAGAGTGCATGTCACTGACCAGGTTCTAGGTTTTGGGCAAGTGTCCCCCAAAGTACCAAAGTTAAAAGACTTAGCTCCGAGGCCATGACACTTTGTGGAGATGCAGAACCTTTAAGAGGTACATGCTAGTGGGGGTTTTTCCAACCCTTGGAGTGGGGGAAGTTCCTTGAAGATGATTTGGGATTCCAACCATTTTCTCACCCTCTTCTTGGCTTCCTAGGCACGAGATAGTTTCATCATCCACCACTGCCTCACCATAGGCTTAAAGTCCTGAAACTGGGAACCAAAATAAACCATTTTCTCTTTTCAAGTTTATTTTCTGAGATGGTTTTTGTGACATTTTGGAAATCCAATGAACATACCAAAGGACTGCAGTGGCCCCCACCGGACCTGCATCGCTTGTCAGTTGCTGGATCTGGAGAGTCACAGAATGACTGGCATGGATCAGGCTTTAGGAGCCAGAGCTCAATGTTTAACATAAGCTGCAGCCAAACTGGTAGGATCCAAACGAGCTCAAGTCCCGAGTCAAACTTCAAAAGGGTGGGTGAAAGCCTTCAGTAGCTGGCTCACACATACAGTACTCTGAGCTCCCTTCTGGAAGACTCAATTTGTATCCTACACACCAGCCACTCTAAATACCTCCATGTGTTCAAATGGGCTGGAGAGATGACTCAGTGGTTAAGAGCTTATGGACCAAGGTGTAAGCCCTCCGGCTACTGCTCCAGCACCACGCCTGCCTGCCTGCTGCCTTGCTCCAGGCCATGATAGTCACTAATTCTCATCCTCTGAAACCTAAGGCCCAAATAAACTCTTTTGTCTATAAGTTGCCTCGGTCAGGAGGTCTTAGCACAGCAATAGAAAAGTAACATACCACAGTCATGCTAAACTTAGGCATGCAGCTGTCTCTAAATATACTCAGTGGATGGTTTCCAGATCAAAGCCTACGAAAACTACATTTTCCAGGTACCCCTGCCAACTAAATTTCTAGCAGAGTCTATCAATGGGAGTCTTTGATGGGAGACTAGGAAACAGGAAGAATACAGAAGCCAGGTTTCGTTGTTGTTTTCTGTTCCTGGTTTTATCCAAGGATCTAGACAGTAAGTAGGAACACCTACAACAGCAGCGGCGACAAATGTGACTACGGTATCTGGAGCTCAACTCTGCAGCAGTGGCATTAGAGACAAGTGCTGTAGACTTTGGGTCACATCCCCTCCCTCATTGTGCCATCTCAGCCTTAACAGCAGCAACAATATTAAAGGTCTTTACCCTCTAGGTAACCACATCATCCTTGGCTCTCCCGTCACCTCCTGTAACCAATTCCCCCCATTAAACATATTGTTTGAAATACTTAGAGTGGTTTCATTATTTGTAACCCAACACTGATGACTATCGTTGCCTTTTCTTGAAATTCCTTCCTGTTCCATTCCACGCTGGTGCATGTTGCTACACCGTCAGGCAGAGTAGCAATGATGATGTAGCGAAGGACTTGGTATCTGAGTGCAAACTGGTTGATTTTTATCACTGTTACTGCTGTGTGACCTCAGTGGAATCACCCAGTCACTCACAGTCCCAATCTTGACAGAGGTAGACATTAATAATTTCTACTCGATAGGGAAGGACTAAACATAGTGCTTGAGAAAGTGCTTGATATTATAATTGCTTAATGTTTTATATCTTATCACTCGCAGACATACTTTAAATATTTCCCAAACTTTGTTTTTTATTTTTATTCAGAACTATCTTTGCATATGAGAAGTATTCCATACAGGGAGAGCAAGGTCAAGTAACCAAGTCTGATGTCCTGAGTTCAATCCCTGGGGCCCACATGGCAGAAGGAGCAAACCAACTCCAATAAATTGTCTTTGGACCCACACATACAGAGACATGCATTTGTGTGTACACACAGAAAAAATAAACAGAATTTTAAAAAATTAAATGACTATTCAGTGCAGACCTTGATAAGGAAATGAGAAAGGGAAGAAGGAATGAAGAAGAAATGATGGCGGGAAAGGAATGAAGGAAAAGGGATGTTTTGTGACCACAAATTTGGTACAGAATATTTGGTTGGTTTTTGCTTTGTTTGTCTGCTTGTTTTTAAGAAAGAATCTCAATTCAAAGCTCATACTGGCCTCAAACATAGTGGCCAAAGTGGCCTCAGATTTGCTGGAATCCTCCTGCCTCTGTATTGTGAGTGTTGGGATTATATATGAAGCACCATACCTGGTCAGTTATTTTTTTTAATGTCACCTCATCTGTTACAGAGCCAGAAAAGCTGACTCTTGATTGCAGACACTGGTCACCCTCCACTCCCAGCTGGTAGTAAGGACAACTAGATGTGAATACCTGTCGGCTTCCTGCTCTACAAGCCGCTTGAGAGTTGGACCAATCATTTGGACATCTTGACAGTCCTGGGATCTGACAGGGAAGGTATGTAACTCTGTAGGATGAATGTACCAAAAATCCAAGGAGATTACAGAAATCAGCCTGAAAAGGCAAAGTTCACCATGTCAATTTTGTAGCCAAGAGAAAAAAAAGAAGTGATAACAGACTTTACTTTTTTTTTTTTAACCTAGAGCAGCTGCCACCATCAAGGACAAGAAATCACATGCCTTTTTCAAGGTGGTGGTCACCGATCGCTGTTGCTCATATGCTTCATGGCTCACCATAATAACTTGCCTTCAGAATACTTCCCAACAAATGCTCTCTGATGTACCAACTCTCGTCTTGTTTAAGATACCCCTCTTCGACTATGGCGGTTGGAGCAGCAGCGGTGAACACACGTCGGCTGCTGGAAAGAACTGGATTCTCGCTTCAGGTCATCATCAGAAAAGCTAAGTTTGCTACACAATAAGGATCAGGAGATCTGACCCTGGTTGCAGAACCATTCCTGTTTGCAGAATACAGGGTTGTATTCTCACTTCATCCTTCCAGACCATCCTAGGAGATCTCTAAGATTCCATCTGGGAAATTACTAGGAGTCCTTGGAAGGGAAAGAAGGAAGATTGTTGGTTGGAATAAAAACAGGGTTGAATGAGTTCCAGAAAGCAGACTTCTCAAACTCGTGGACAACAATCTGCTGAAGAAGACAACTTTAAGAAGCCAACTCGAGGCAACATGCAGAGAAGCAAGATGAGGGGAGCTGCCTCCGGAAAGAAGTCAGCTGGTTCCCAGCCAAAGAATCTTGAACCAGCCCTCCCAGGGAGATGGGGCGGTCGCTCTGCTGAGAACCCCCCTTCTGGTTCTGTGCGGAAGACACGCAAGAACAAGCAGAAAGCTCCTGGTAACGGCGATGGCGGCAGCACCAGTGAAATGCCCCAGCCCCCACGTAAGAAGAGGGCACGGGCTGACCCCACTGTGGAGAGTGAGGAGGCATTTAAGAATAGAATGGAGGTGAAAGTGAAGATTCCTGAAGAATTAAAACCATGGCTGGTGGAGGACTGGGACTTGGTTACTCGGCAGAAGCAGTTGTTCCAGCTCCCTGCTAAAAAGAATGTGGATGCCATTCTTGAGGAGTATGCCAATTGTAAGAGATCGCAGGGAAATGTTGATAATAAGGAATATGCAGTGAATGAGGTGGTGGGAGGGATAAAGGAGTACTTCAATGTGATGCTGGGCACTCAGCTGCTCTACAAGTTTGAGAGGCCTCAGTATGCTGAGATCCTTCTGGCTCACCCCGATGCGCCAATGTCGCAGATCTATGGGGCACCACACCTACTGAGATTATTTGTGAGAATTGGGGCAATGTTGGCTTATACGCCCCTTGATGAGAAAAGCCTTGCATTACTGTTGGGCTATTTGCATGATTTCCTTAAGTATCTGGCAAAGAATTCTGCCTCTCTCTTTACTGCCAGTGATTACAAAGTGGCTTCTGCTGAGTATCATCGCAAAGCCCTGTGAAGGTCTGCTGACCGCTCACTATTGTCTGGTATCTGTAAACACTTCTGTTTAGTCCTTTCATTGTATAATTGATGTTCCTTAAAACTGTCAGTGTAAAACAGGGCTTATGTTTCAGTTTGTTTGCTGTTCTGTTGTAAACAGAAAATAAAAGGAGTGCTCGGCTCCTTTCCTCATTTCAGAGTTGCTACCAGTGTATGCAGTAATTAGACAAAGAAGAAATTCAGTAGAACATTTTATTGCCTAGTTGACAACATTGCTTGAATGCTGGTGGTCCTATCCCTTTGACACTACACAGTTTTCTAATATGTGTTAATGCTACGTGATAAGATGCCCTGGTTCCTAGTGCCAAAGGTTCAACTTAATGTATATACCCGCAAACCCATGCATTTGTGCTTCTTTTTTTTGTGCTTGATGTAAACAGCCCATCCTCTGCAATCCATCTTTGTTGTTCCTTAGGCATTCATTCTCTCTTTGCTCAAATTGTGGAAGGATGGTGATTTGTTTTCTGGCTTTTGTGTTTGAGTCTAATGCACGTTCTAACATGATAGAGGCAATGCATTAGTGTGTAGCCACAGTTTTCTGAAAAGTTGATATTTTAGGAATTGTATTTCAGATCTTAAATAAACTTGTTTCTAAATTTCAAAGCAAAAAAAAAAGATACCCCTCTTCTCTGCAACTTTCTTCTAATACAATACTTGGCCAAAAAAAAGAACAAAAAGAATGGATGGGTATCTATAAAGTAAGGAATTATCTAAAACAAGTAACGGGAACTAATATTTCTACATTTTAATCGTTCATTTTCCATTTTGTAGTACATAAGAAAGTTTTCGGGTCTAAATGAGCTGGCTTACCACCAGGTACTAGTTGCCATTATTCTTCTAAGTATAGCTACACAAGTCTTCACTAGCCATATATGTTGGCAATATAGGAAATCAAATTCAATACTGTTCATATAATTTTAAAAGAGCACTATAATATAGCTCCTTAATCCAATCCCTACATTCTAGGTATGATACAGAAGAAACAAACAAAACCCAAATAGTAATTCAGTCCCCTGCCATTTGAGGCTGTAAATCATGCTGCTGGCTATAAAATAACATACATCCTCCTTCACTACACATTTATCTCACGGCCACCTGCCAGATCTCAATTCAGAATTCTCAAATTCCATGGAGTTCTGGGGAGAAAAAAAGTTAGTGAGCTGACACTGGCTAGCAGCCTACCCTTTCTCTAGCCACACTTACCCAGCAGCCTAGACAATGCGCACTACAATGATAAACTGGGAAAGAGAACTTATTGGCCACTAAAAGTACCAGTTGGCGGATATGACATTTTAAGTCCTGTAGATACATTTGTACATACAGTTTTGTGTTTTAGAAGGGGACATATGTGTTCCACATTAGCCATAAAGACCCTTTGCTCCATGGCAAGGGACATAGCTCAAGGATAGCCACCATGGAGCCCTGCTGAAGCTCAGGACTAGATCATAGCTCCCACCCAACATACCAAAAGAGATTGAAGCTACAAGATGATTTTCCAGCAGAGAAGTATAGATCTCAGGTGCCAGAAAAGAACTATCAAGGACCCTGAGAGCTGAAGAAGAAAGGAAGAGACTTCGGTTATGAGTTCTTCAAGTCATTTATGCAAGCTTGTTTCTTTAAGTCAACAATGTTTCTCAAATATGAAATTCTAGGAATATTTTATTATGGTACTCATATAGAGAGTACACCAGGTGCTGTATGAATCTCAGAAATGTAGTACTTTAGGCAAGACAGAGAATAGCATTTGTCTTTGGAAGGAGGTGAGAAATAGTACAATCACACAATAAGCGGCTTTGCTCGGATTCGAGGCCACAGATTCCATCTGAAGTTTACTGTTGTTTCCAAAGCTTAGCATTACTTAATGGCCATAATTCCCAGCCATGACCACTCAGATGATTGATCCTATCTAATCGCCGATGTTGGTGAGAAAGCTGTAGTATTTGTGTTTGAAGCCAACACACTAAGTCCCATGGCATACTATAATTAAGAACAACTGTTTACTTTTTCTTAAATACAATACCCCGCACCCCCACCTCAAAAGCTAGACATTAAAGTACTAAATATAATGATCTCGGTAAGCCAAATTGCTATGTTCCTGGCAGCCCTTCCCTACTGTTTCCCTTAAACATTTCTATCTGAAATGATCGAAAAAGAAGAAAATAGAAACCTGGAAAACATACAGCTATGTACTTTGACCGTATCTTCCACCTAACCACCAGCGTTTCCATCTGAACATTTAAAAAAAAAAACAGTCACTGCTCTCTCTATGTCCTTTGTCCCAATTGAAGCATCTTTGTTTTGTTTTGCACTCATACTGCTTTAGATCCCCACGTGTATACCTTGCAGGACCATGAAACAAACAGCAGCCCTGATTTTCATGTCGGTGAAAGCAGTCTCCCTGATAGATGGGCAAATGGTGAAAATTTGTTGACTTTAAGTCTTCTTTGCCCCCTTAGTAGACATACAGAAAGAATCAGAATATTACTGTATAAATGAATGGTCACTTCAGAATGGTCTCCATAAACTATGTAAGATAAATTATACATTCTGAATCCAAAAAGCTGAAATCTGGAATGCTGCAAAACATAAAATTGTGAGCAACATCAAACAAAATGGAAAATTCCAAGGTTGAAAGGGCATAGTCGGGATGCAGATGGGCTAAAAATCTTGTACAAAAGTTCCTTCAAGCTATGTGTATGGCATGTATATGAAGCATAACTTTTTAATACAGCTCATGGGACCTGGATTAACATATTTTATCAGTCTTTTTGAACGGCTATGACAAACTAGCTTTAGACAGGCTCAAGAATATGGTGCTGACTTTTGCTCAGTCCCGTTGAGGGCCTTCTGGCTATGGCACAGCGTGGCAAATGGCATCATGTATGCAATGGGAGAGATTAGATGGTAAGCCAGGAAGGCAAGAAATGAAGGCTCACTCTTTTATAGCAACCCCTTGTCTTCAGAACCAATTCATTCCAAAAGACGAACATATTAGTGTCTTTCAGAGGCAGCATAATTAATAACCTCATAACATCCCAGTAAGCCTGCCTCTTAAAGGATACCCCAACTCTACACGTCCAAGAACAAGCCCTTAGAGAAAAAAAAAACACCATCCAAACCACAGCATTCATGTATCTATATTTACCTGTTTCTAGGGTACACTTCTTTTGGGGAGTGGATTTCATATGCTTAAGTATTCAGTCCACAAATCTAAGAACCTCAGATGTAACTGTAACATTTGATAAAATGTGTCGTTCACAGCCAAGATCAAAAACTCTGATGACAGCTTATGCTGGACACTCCTCCAATGCTGGTGGGAGTGAACACTGGTACAGCTGCTTTGGAAATCAGTATGATGATTTCTCAGAAAATTAGGAAACAAGCTTCCTCAAGATCCAGTAATACCACTTTTGAGTATATAGCCAAAGGATGCTCAATCATACCACAAGGACATGTACTCAACTATGTTCATAGCACCATTGTTTGTCATAGCCAGAACCTGGAAACAACCTAAATGCCCCTTGCTGAAGAATGGATAAGGAAAATGTGGTACATTTACACAATGGAGTACTACACAGCAGAAAAAAATAACGATATCTTGAAATTTGTGGGCAAATGGATGGATCATATTGAGTGTGTAACCCTGACCCAGAAAGACAAATATCATATGTATTCACTCATAAGTGGCTTTTAGACATAAAGCAAAGAAAAAGCACCCTACAATTCACAATCCCAGAGAACCTAGACAACAAAGAGGACCCTAAACATACTTGGATCTACATGGGAAGTAGAAAAAGACAAGATCCCTGAGTAAATTGGGAGCGTGGGGATCATGGGAGAGGGTAGATGGGGAAGGGGAGGAAAGGAAGCAGAGAAAAATATCTAGTTCAAGAAAAAAAACATCAACAATCCCTAAAACATAATAGTGTCATTCACAGCGTCTTCACTAATTTACTTCAATGTAAGCATTTAGCCTGAGTCCACATAATTTAGTAGTGACTTCATATTCAAAGCTAATGATTATGAAGAAACTTTGTAGTTTAGCTCAGTTTGAGAAATCTTTCCGAGTGGCATGCAGTGGTGGCCACTTGCAATCCCAGCACTTGGGAAATAGAGAATGATCAGGAATTCAAGGCCAGTCTTGGCTGCATAATAACTCTAAAGTCAGCCTAGGCTGTGTGAGATCTTTTTTTAAAAATAATTTATTTAGATTCATTTTATGTGCATTGGTGTGAGGGTGTCAGATCCCCTGGAACTGGAGTGATAGACAGTTGTGAGCTGCCATGTGGGTGCTGGGAATTGAACCCAGGTCCTCCGGAAGAGCAGTCAGTGCTCTTAACCACTGAGCCATCTCTCCAGCCCCGCTATGTGAGCTCTTGTCTCAAAGAAGGAATGGAAAGATGGAGGGAGAAAGGGAGGGAGGGAGAAAGGGAGGGAGGGAGGAAGGGAGGGGTGAAAGGAAGGCAGGAAAGAAGGCAGGCAGGAAGGAAGGAAGGAAGAAAGGAAAGAAGGAAATCATTCCAGCTATGCAATGGTCACCATCTTTTTCCTTTTTGAAGACATTTTAAGATAAAATATTAGCTGGGCAGTGGTGGCACATGCCTTTAATCCCACACTCAGGAAGTAGAGGCAGTCAGATGTCTCTGAGTTTGAGGCCAGCCTGGTCTACAGAGTGAGATTCAAGACAGCCAGGGCTACACTACACAGTGAAAACCTGTCTCAAAAAATATATAAAAAAAGATAAAATATTATCCAGTAACATTTTGTTAATGTAGAAGCCCACTCCTATATATTTTAAAAGTATTTTTTACCCAGCACTCGGGAGGCAGAGGCAGGCAGATCCCTGTGAGTTCAAGACCAGCCTGGTCTACAGAGCTAGTTCCAGGACAGGCTCCAAAGCCACAGAGAAACTCTGTCTCGAAAAACCAAAAAAAAAAAAGTATTTTTTAGTGCAAACTCATCAACTGTCACTTTCCTGAAGTTCAAAGCAACTGCTGGACCCAAATACATGTCCATAAAAAAAATGAGTGGTTTTGGTTTGGAGAGTTGTTTTCTTTTGTTTGCAGAGCTGGGAATGAAAGCCAGATTGTTGGGCATGCTGGGCAAGCATGGGCCTATATTCCCAGCCACAAATACAAACAAATGCACCTCAATCATGGAAAGATAACTTAATCAAACATTTTTGTAATGAGTGGTACGCTCGATAGAAAAAGAATGTTTTTACAGCTCAAAGCAACAATAAAAAGAGAGAAAGAACGAGCGGGTAAGCAAAAGCCCCAATTATCAAATGCAGAAACTTAAGACACTGAAAAAATACATATGGAAAATCAATCCAGGGAACGGTTTCTAAAATAGGACACAATAGACACAAACCACAAGAAACAGAGTGACAAGTTTGACTACATCAAAATTTTTTAAAACGTTGCATCCAAAAATATGGTAAAAAATGAAGACAACTACAGACTGAAAGAAGGCATGCCAAACTGTAAACAAGGAGTATTTGGGGCTAGGGAGATGGCTCAGTCAACAAAGTGAAGGGCTTGCTGCTAACAGGCGCAAGCGTTGCGAACGGGGGGGGGGGGGGGGGGGGGGACACCAGCAGATCTTGCCACCCCCTCCCCCTTCACTTCCCCTTGCCAAACCATTAGACTGCAGTCCTAAAGTTAGTCCCCAAGGTCTTTTCCCTTATTTGGCCACTCCCTTGTGCCTGACTAAAATTCCAAGGTACACCAGTCAAAATCCATTATTTGGCTACACAGACTAACACTTCCAATCAGGTCTTACCAACTCACCCTAGCACCTTTTCTCCTGAAGAACCAATTCTAGAGAGACACGTGATGATCCAGAGGCACTCCCCCACCCTGTTGTCCCTGTTTGTCCCTTCGGGGGATAATAAAACCTCATTTGCTCGAGAATTTGGTGTCTGGGTGTGTTTTGGGTCAAATCCAACGCCCCTCACACTGAGCAAGCAAGAAGACCTAAGTTTGGATGCTCAGAACCCACATAAAAAGCTGGCATGGAAGAACTCCCAGTACTGGAAAGGTAGAGAAAGGAGGGTCCCTGGGACTTCCTACCCTGTTAGTCAAGCCTATTCAGTGACTAATCACTAAGACTCAAAAATTCGTGGGGGAGAGATCAAGAAGGACACCTGTTATAGCCTGTGACTCTACACACGTGAACGGACACCCATACACACTCACACAGATACAAACACACTTAATATAATCCCAAAGATCTCAAGAAAAACATATCAATAGAAAATAAAGCCAAGGCCGAATGATGACCTGTGACTTAGCTGAGGCAGAGGGAGCTTTGAGTTCTAGGCCAGGGAGATAAAAGGACACAATTGTAGGTCGCCTCTGGTGATTTTTGCCAAGTGCTGTGATCATTTCTGATGCTTATTGGCCCTTCTCATGAGATAACTGGTAGGATTTTTTTTAAGATTTGTTTTTATTTTTTAATTATATGTATGCATGTGGTCTGTGGGTTATGGACATATAAGTGCAGCTGCCTATAGGGAGGCCGGAAGAGGATGTTGGATCCCCTGGAGCTGGAGTTACAGGTCTGGTAGAATACTCTTTAGTGCATAACAAATCCCTGGTAATGTGACCATTCCCTAGCTTCTGGTTGTTAAAATTCCTTCCTGGGTGTGGAAGATGGGAGCGGGAATATAAATGTCTATCCTTACTCCTAATGACAAATCCAGGTCCAATTCCATCCAAGTTCACTCTGGGGAACCAGTGAATTTATTGAGTTTCCTTACAGCACGTTGGTGCCTCCCCAAGCAAAAGGCCGGCCACACTGGCAATTCTCCACCCAGCAGGGATGGTGGCTTGTCTATAACCACACAGCTGAGCTCTCCTCCCCTAGTATTCGCCAGCCTAAATACGCCAGTCCCTCCCTGATGTCAGATATAGTTAGGGCAGCACTGCATAAAGCAGGGGGCGGGGAGCCACCGGATCCTCCAGTAAGGGTCTCATTATCCTCCCTTCTTCTCTATGGGGAGGGAGGTAACAATCAACAATCAACAAACGTAACTGGGATGACCCTTTCCAAGTGGGCACAGTTCAACTCCCAAAGATGGCAATTGCTTGCCTCGGAGGATAGTTCTGCACAGCACCTCTTCACTGCTATTTTTCCAGTAGCGGGGTGGCAAACGCATTCTCCCATGAAGATGTCTGCATTCATCACCTGAGTTCAAATGCCTTTCTTTGCATTTAGGCTTGATGAAATGCCCTTGTTCAGCAAAGAGAGCGCCATCCATCCATTTGGTGGTTCCGTTCCTTCTTGATGCCAGTGCCCAACTGGAACTTAAATTGCTCATTATTCTTACTGCTAGCTTGAACTGCCTTCTAAGTCTTCGCATGCTCCTGAGTCGCCCATAGGCAAATCTCCAAACCTGTCACCTTTTGGATGGTTTCTATTTCATATTATCTCTTCGATCGTTTATTTTTTTTCCGTTTCCTTGTTATAGAATACTAACTGTATGCCTATCAGCTCGAGATTGTGAAGCTCAACAGGGCACAGGCTTGACTACCCGAGAGCTCATACAGTTCTCACTATGTATAACTAACCTTAACCAATTGTAGCATACAAATGGAAGATTGCCCAACTCTCCCTTAAAGGAGCCCTTCTAGGATAGTCAAGAGTGTCTAACATCTTTACTGCTCTCATTTAATTATCTTTTAACAGCCAATTAACTCGGGGATGGAAGAAACTGAAGTGAAAATCCTGAGCATGTCGGAAGAATGGCAGTGGCAGCGATTGCGACATCTTTGGACACCGCCAGCAGTATTCTGCGGGCTCTACTGCTTGGTTTCTGCTAAATGACAGAATAGAGGAGGCAGTCATTGTAGCTGTGCCCTGGTACAAGTCCTGCCTCTGTGTAAGCAAGTTTTAAAATCTGATACTTGCTAATGATAACAGAAAATAATCTCTGAGCACTTGCTCCGTGCCAAGCACCAATCGAAGCATGGGTTCTGTCACTGGGCTGGAAAACTGACAGAAGTGCCGCCAGTTTTCTTCCTCTGTGGATGCACACACAGGGGACTAAGGTGCAGCTCGGCAGGACCAGGAATCCCATGTCCCCCCTCCCAACACTCACCAGTGGAAGGGGAAGTCAAGAGAGGGCAATGGGGGAGTGAAGAGAATGAAATCACATTATATTCATGAATTAAAAACATCACAGTGAACGGCAAACAAAACCCCCAAACAAAAGCACCTCATACCTATACTTGCTGTCATGCCAGCTACTCCTTCCAAGACTCCTTCCAAGGGGTTTAGGGTGTAAAAGTAGTTTTAAGCAAAGGGTCTTGGCCCAGACCATTGGCTCGATTCCTGGCCCTGCCGAGCTGCACCTTAGTCCCCTGTGTGTGCATCCACAGAGGAAGAACACTGTTGATGGGAACAAACTGAAAACAGAGAGAAATGCAAACTGATGCAGCCAATATGGAAATTGGTATGAAAGGTTAAAAAAAAACCTGAAAGCCGGGCGGTGGTGGCGCATCCCTTTAATCCCAGCACTCGGTAGGCAGAGGCAGGCGGATCTCTGTGAGTTCGAGGCCAGCCTGGTCTACAAGAGCTAGTTCCAGGACAGGAACCAAAAGCTACGGAGAAACCCTGTCTCGAAAATCCAAAAAAAGAAAAAAAAACCTGAAAGTATTATATAAATCCAGTTCTACCTACCACTTTGTGCAATATCCCGAAAGGACTCTAAGTCAGCATACTCCAAAGGCACCTGCACATTCACATTCATGTTTCGTTCATACTTACTGAGGCAATGCTCACAACAGCCAGGCTATGAAAGCAGCCAAGGTGCCCACAAACAGATGAAGGGATACAAAATGCTGTCTTACCTCCATTTGTCAAAGACAAGTTAGAGTACCGGTATCCCTGAAAGATAATTTTTCTTTATTCCCTTCAACGTCATTAGTTTTGAATTGAGGACATTAAGTAGTCCTTGGATTTCAGATACAATTCTCACGTAAAACGTGGCTGAGTTCAATTCAGCTTCCCAACTCTTCCCTCCGCTACCATGCATCTCCCTGCTCTGACTTCATGATTGGCAGAGAATTCTGTTCCTTGACCTTGGGTTTGTCCAAGCAATAGGCCAGTGGGACATTAGCATACATGGCACACATAAAGGACGGAGCTTAGCTTCTCCCGTGTGCTTGACCTCTTGCCCATCTGCCTGTCAGCAGATGTCTCAGGCAGCCACTGCTCTACGGGAAATGAGAGACACGTGGAGCAGACCTAGCTCCACTACACAGCTTAGAACAGCAGTCCGTCAGGCCCACCCTAGCTTAACCCCAGTCCACCCCATAGCGGGCTGAGAAGGAAACCAATACTTGCTTCTAGAAGCAGCTGGAATTTCAAGTTTGCTTCTTATGAAATAGTAAACCTTTGATAAATTAAATCTTCCATCGGCTATGTGTTAGTTCCCTTCATATTATTATAACAAAATACCCAATTAACTTCTGAGAAAGGTTTATTGGAGCACATGGTCCTGAAGGTTCTACTCCACGATCCGATCCAGTAACCACTTTGGGCTTCTAGAGAGAATGAGTCATCCCAGCAGGAGGGTGTTACAGGGCAAATCACTCATCTCATGAGCCAAAAAGCAGAGAACAGGATCATTAGGAGGGTCCCACAAGCCCTTTTGGGGACATGCCTCCATCACACAAGGGCCTCCAAGTAGGCACTACCTCTCAGAGGTTCACAGCGCTTCCCAGCTGTGCCACTCTTAAGACCACACCTCCAACACAGAAAACCTTAGGATACACTCATTCAAAAACCACAGCAAGAATCTTAAAGGGCATTAGTATTGATTTCTTAGAGATATTCTAAGAATAGACCATAAACTGGGTCACTTCAGCAATGGAAAAATGATTTTCTCATAGTTGGGGAGGTTAGAAGTCTAAAATCGAAGTGACGGCAAGGTTGCTTCTTCTAGAAACTGTGAGGGGAAATCAGTTTGATGTGTTTCTTCAGGCATTCCTCGCCTTGCCAAAGAGCATTCTCCTCTTATCTTCACAGTGCGCAAACACCCCTTTTCCAATAGACCGTCAGCCAAATCGGTAAAAAGTCCACCCGAACATTTTCATCTCATCACCTACCGTGATACTAGTTCTAAACAACGCTGCATCTGTAGGCACTGTGGGCAAGGTGGGACTCCAACATCTTTAAGGAAGAACACAATTCACCCCAGAACACCATCCCTGATCTTTCAGAGGGTAGGAGGGAAAATAACACTGGAAGGGTCTGATAGCTTTCGGGCAGCAGGACATAGAAGCATCCATCTTTCTGTATAGTTATAGTGAGCTGTAAAACATGTTAGGTTTGCTATGGCTGCTAAACACTAAGCACTTAAAAATCGATGCCGTTTCCATTTAGTATGCTTCTATGCAGCTGTGTATGTGTGACAGCTGGAAAACAGTGCAGCATGCAAGTGGAGGTCAGAGGACAAGCTGTGGGAGTTCCTTCCACCATGTGAGTCCTGAGGTTCAAACTGAGATTAGGCTTGGCAGAAAGCGGCTCCGCCGGCTGAGCCATCCCTCCCCCAGCCCCAACGTCAAACATTTTATCATGCACATGTAATAAATTCCCTTGGCCCTGCACATCCCTTAAACTGTAAGCTGTGCGCCGCCTTTCCAGCTCTCACCATATTAAGGCTACACTTCCCTTCGTGTGCCTGTTTCCCGCAGTCTCCTAATGCCCTCTTACTGTGGGCTGGTGGGTCACACTTCTTTTTCTTTTGCTGCTAAAGAGGCTGCCTACACGTTCTTTTCTTGCCATGTTCCCCCGGCTGCACTCAACACTTGTCTCCTCTGACCCCCTAGCCAGCTACTGCAGCCAGAGTGCTTTAATAAGTGCTGGGGAGAGCTGTTCTTGTATGCCAGAATAGAATTGTATGACCTCCAACCTTTCCCTTTAGGACTCTTTGTATCTTCAATAAACCTGCAAAAGACCGAAGCACAAATTGAAATTTGTTCCAGTTTTTACCCTTTACAGAAATAAGCATACCCACTAAAGCCGGAACATCAAAGCATGAGCCAGTCTTCAGTAAATTGCATGTTTAGTTGGGTCAAGAATACAGTCCCTTATCCTGTGTTTAGAACTCTCAGTGTGCAATGTCTGAACACAGAGCGGGCTGTCCAGTCCTTTCCAAATCAGACTCGAAAATGTCTGCACTACGCAGCTTTCATTAGTGGGATCCTACCCACCAGCACTGTCTGGGGATTTTCAAACGTTGGGGAGGACTCAATACTCTGGGGAGACCCCTTGGGCATTCACATAGGAGCATCAGGCTAGTGGTTTATCAGGCCGCCTTTCTGGTTTTAGTGTAGGGACTAAACCCAGGCCCTCATGCATGCTGGCTGCACTTTTAGGCCTGCATTCAAATACTATTCATGAGAACATTAGACATGAGTAGGAAGTCATGTGAGAAATTAGTACCTTTCAAGGATGCTTATAATAATGCATCAATATTTAAAACATTTACATTCAGCAGCAGGTTCAGGCCAGCACTTTCTTTCTTTCTTTTTTTGACCAATATGACCTATCAGATCTTCCATCATTTATTCAGTAGTCAAAGTGCGGTTCAGTCTGACCTCATAAGCATCCACCCATTTGATGGTGAGGGATACAGGCTGTTGGGCTTAGGCTAAGACTTCACCTAATCAGATGTTATTCTAGTAAGACCACCTAGTGATGCTCATGGGCTTTCAATCATAGGTGCTACATCAGCTTTTCTCTCCCTATTTCTACACAAAGGGACAATTTCCTTTCCAGCGGAACTCGTCAAAGTCCTCAGCTGAGTACCTCAGAGAGAGAGTTGACGTGTGTGGAATCTCCCTTTATCACTCTGAACTTTATGTATTGAGGCAGAGTCTCTAAGTCTCTTGGTCTTCCTGATATATCTCTCCCACAGATTTCACGGGCACAGTGATGCTCTTCCAAACTTTGTGATCTCTGGTGGGACACTTGTAGCTCCCTACAGTTGTTTCTCTGTGGAAGTACACAAGAAGCTTCAAAGATCTAATTTAGCCACTCAGATGTCTGTGGCCCCAGGAGCATCCCATAGTCTTACCTTGTAGGCTACAACCTAAAGCTCCAGTATCCTTCTCTGAGAGCCACAGAATTACTCTTGTTCTTCCTGTTAGGTTTGTGGTTTCATATGCCCTAAACTTGCCAATGTGCCTCTCAGGCAAACATCTTTGTTTTAAAGATTTTATCTTTATTTTTAAATTTTCTGAACACAGAACAGGGCTTCCAGTTCTCTCTCTCTCTCTCTCTCTCTCTCTCTCTCTCTCTCTCTCTCTCACACACACACACACACACACACACACACACATATCCGCGAACAAGCACACACACACACACACACACACACACACACACACACACATATCCGCGAACAAGCAAGCATGCACACACATGTACAGAGAAGGCCCAGGAAGGCCAGAAGAGGACACTGGATGCCCTAGAGCTGGATTTATAGGTAGTTTTTTATATGAGCAACCCGACATAGATGCTGGAAACAGAACTCAGGTCCTCTGTAAAAGCAGTACAAGCTCACCACCACTGAGCCTCTCTGTGGTAGTCTGAATGTAATTGGTGCCCATAATCTCATAGGGAGTGGCACTATTAGGAGGTGTGGTTTTGTTAAGTATGGCCTTGCTGGAGGAAGGGCGTCACTGTGGGGGCAGGTTTTGGGGTTTCCTATGCTCAAAATACTGTCCAGAGTCTCAGTCAACTTGTTGTTGCCTGCTACTCCAACACCATGCTGCCCTGCCCCCCACCATGATAAGGGACTGAACTGTAAGCAAATCACCCCAATAAATTTTTTTAAAACTTTTTTTGTTATTTTTTGTTTTGTTTTGTTTTGTTTTTCAAGACAGAGTTTCTCTATGTAGCCTTAGAGCCTGTCCTGGAACTAGCACTGTAAACCAGACTGGCCTAGAACTCATAGAGATCTGCCTGTCTCTGCTTCCCGAGTGCTCGGATTAAAGGCGTGTGTCAGCACCATCTGGCTTAAATATTTTATGAGTTACCTCATAAAGGTCATGGTGTGCCTTCTTCACAGCAATAAAAACCGTTAAGACACTATCTCTACATTTTTTGTCTTTAATAACTTATGTGCAAAAATAATTTCAAACTTAAGAAGTAGCTTTATGTACTTCGGTAATCTCGGCAATGGGCACCTTTATTGATTCTACTACCTACATTCTAATGTATCAATTGACAACTTGGGAGTATTTCTCCTCCAATATATGGTCTAGTTTAGGTCAGAAATAACACTGTCTTACCTACTGAGACTCTTCAGATCTGTGGCCTTTCATAGCCTGATTATTTTAAAATCAATACTTTTAAGAGTTTTATGTATATGTGTGTCTGCATTTATGTGTACTGTGTGCATGCCTGAAGTCAGAGGCCAGAAGAGGAACTCAGCTCACCTGGAGCATCTGCTGCGGAATGAGTACTGGGAACCCGACTCAGGTCCTCTGAAATTGCAAGTACTCTTATCCACTGAGGCATCCCTCCTGCTCCACATCCTTACTTTTATTAAAGTGGCCAACACTGGGCGAGGCCAGAAGTAGCACTTGCTTAGCACACCCTACATTTGAGGAGTACATAGCCTGTAGGGTCAAGGGTTAAGGGTAGGTTTAGGTAATCCATTCTTAGCCAAGTATTGTATAGGTGACAACCCTTTTAAGACTGCAATTTCTGGAGGCACAGGATGTCCCCTTGCCACTTGGGCAAGTAGATTTGGGCCACCTGCACAGGGTTGTGTCCAATTCCCCCACTGTCAAGTTGCTTTCCTTTGCAATGTGCAATAGGATAAATACCCTGCCCTTGATCATGGTCATATCCTAATCCGCAGAACCTTGTACAGATGCTGCTTCACATGGCAAGGCAGCCTTAGCAGGTATGTAAGAAGTAGGGCTAGTGTCTGGATCGTCTGGGCGAAGCTTAGTGTAATTCCAAGAGGACCTACCTGAGGAACATAAAAGGAGCAACCTGACAACTGCTACTCTAAAGGTTTTGAAACTGGCAGGAGGAACTAAGAGCCAAGAAATGCAGACCCCCCCCCCTCAGTCTTCAATGATTACCAAGAGTTAAATTTTCCCCTCCGATTCTACCACCTTAACACAATTCAGCACTCAAAGCAAGAACCTATTCATGCCCTTAACTTGTTCCTATATTGTTCAGACACACTCAAGATTTCAGGATTTTAAAGATTTTACGTGTGCATGTGTTTGGGTATGCATGTATGTGGGTGCCTGTGGAAGCCAAATGAGGGCATCGGATCCCTTGGCCGTGAAGTTAAAGGTGTCTGTGTGGGGGCTAGAAACTGAACTAGGGTCCTCTGCAAGAGCAATAATCATGAGGCCAGAGTCAGATACAAAGTACAGACAAAAAAATCAGGATGAGCTATATGACCCTATAGTTGGGTTTGTGGCCTGGCTGGCCTTGAAACCTGAGCCAAGGCAATCTTTCATGTGCTGGTCAGGGAACAAGGGGACACCGGGTGCAGAAAATCCACCCAGTAGCCGGGCAGTGGTGGCGCACGCCTTCAATCCCAGCACTTGGGAGGCAGAGGCAGGCAGATCTCTGTGAGTTCAAGACCAGCCTGGTCTACAAGAGCTAGTTCCAGGACATGCTCCAAAGCCACAGAGAAACCCTGTCTCGAAAAACCAAAAAAAGAAAAAAGAAAGAAAAAGAAAATCCACCCAGTGTGAGTGCAGGATGGAGATACCGAAGGATAAGGCCACTGATGTGAGAAATGGGGTGAAAAGATTTGGTCACAGAAGTGCCCACCTACAGATCCAAAATACCATTCCAGTTCCCTAGCTTATTTTTGTGCACCTTCCCAAGCTTCTGGCCCCCTTAGTTCCATGAAGGAACTAAGAAGGAAGCCAGCGAGGGAAGACTGGGCTTTCAAGTTTCCTGTCACCACATCGGGACTGCACCCTTGCTCAGAGCAGGATACTCTATCCACCTCACACGACAGGTTGTTTACTTGAAGCCCAAACCTGAGGAAGTTCTTCAAGTCAGCCTTCTTCTTCCGTGGTCTACTTAGAAAGAACTTACCCTTTAGAGTGAACACTAATGTCAAAATTATGTCCTATGTGCACTGACCTTTCATCCGCTTCCATCACACTTCTGAGAAAAATGCCCGTGATGAGCGGAATCGGAATCCAGTGCCTGGTGTGGCTATTCCTCCCCACTAAGACACTGTCTCTGTAGCCGTGAAGCACTCCAGCAGCTATGGACAACAGATGACTAATGTAGACTGTTTAGCATGGTTGTGGCGACAACGTGAAATAAATACTGAATGTGACGGGACCAGGCGAAGCATGAAATACACTGACAGCTTCCCCTAACACTGGGAGCATACAGATGAGAGAGTCAGAGTAGCTAATTAAACTCAGACACACACAGATCAAGGTGATGTCTGAAAAGGATAATGGAGCTGGAGAGATGGATGAGCAGCTAAGGAATTACTGTCTTCCAGAGGACCTGGATTCCTGCATCCAGGTCAGGATGCTTATAACTGCCTGTAACTCCAATTCCACGGGGTCTGGATGACGCCCTCTGCTGGACCCCACAGGTGTAACACACACACACACACACACACACACACACACACAAGAAAAGGAGAGGAAGGGAAGCAGGAAGAAAATGGCTGCTACAGGGATGCCTCAGCAGTTAAAAGCACTTGCTGCTCTTCCAGAAGACCCAAGTTTGGTTTCCAGCATTCACATTAATGAGCCTATAACTAGAGCTCCAGTCTATCTAATGTCTCTGGCCTCCATGGGCACAAATCTTTTTAAAAACAGAGGACATGAAATGTGCTAAAGTTATACATGTAGTCAGAATTACTCAAGCTACAAACATAGCCATTAGCCAAGATGTAAAAACATTATAGAAAAACTCAAAAAAAAAATAATCCCTAATAAAATTAACTCTAGGGTCAAATCCAAGTCTTCACTCTGTGGGGCTTTCCATCTCTAGGGAAAGGGGTAGAGCAAGTTTCCTATACTCTTTTGGGACACAGGAGGCCTTCAATCAGCAGGCTGGACTGGTCTGCCTCCTTACCCAGGAGAGCCCACAATTCACTTAGTCTCTTACATTTCTGAGCCAAGTGGCAGAGAGGGGGCCTATTCCCCAGTGCTTCATCATGAAGGCACTGCTCACCGCAATGATCACATAGCTGGTCAGTTTACAGAAAAGTGCCTGCATTAGTGAGCCAGCCTAAACATCCTCAGGACCTCCAGATATACGAGATAAGTATACCTGCCCAGCCACATTAATCATCTCATTTCCCAGTGAAATCACAACCAAGAGGATCCAAAAAGCTTTCCAAAAGCACCGGGCTGTTTTCTTGCTGGTGTTCTATTTCTCGTTTTTGAAATGAGTAAAGCAGATATCAGTGGAATGGCTGCATTAGGTAATTGAGATTTTAAATGGTTTTGGCTGAGGAAAACTGGACTGCCAGAGTTGATTTGCAGTTCTGAGAGAGGGACGAAGGAAGCATGAAGGACAGTGGTTCTTTAATTCTGTTTAATCAGAAATCTTCATGGGTAAACATCTGGATCTCCCTCTCCACTGGTTTCTCACTGAAATTTAGCCTCTCCCTTAAGCATGAATGTAGGTGAGAAACCATGCTATTACTGGTAATTTCTATGACATTGTCAACAAGAGAAATCAACACCTTATCACATTTCAGTACAGATCTTATGTTTATCCTTATTACATCAAAATTATATTACTCAATGCACCACTCTATCCAGCCATGTAACAAGCAATAAATCAACACAAATATCAAACTATAAATTTTTGAAAACTAATATAACCTATTTCCAGCTAATCTTATTTATTTAATATATTTTTCAAGTGTTTCTAAAAAGAGTCTCAGTTTTCACTAGGCAGCTCTCAAAGGAATCTAAGATACAAGAATATTAAGAAATCCTGGCTGGAGGTGGAGAGAGGACTCAGTGATCATGGAATCTGGCTGCTCTTTTAGAGGACTGGAAATTCAATTCCTAACACCCAAGGCAGCTCACAACCAACTTGTAACTGCAGTTCCAGAGGCCCCAACACCATCTTTCTAACCTCCAAGGACACCAAGCACACCAGTGGTGCAGACATATAAGCAGGCAAAATGCCCATATACATAAAAAAAATTAAATCAGTAAGCACTAAGAAAAGAAGCCAGGTGGTGGTGGCGGACACTTTAATCCCAGCACTCGAGAGGCAGAGGCAAGCAGATCTCTGTGAGCTTGAGGCCAGCTGGGTTTACACAGTGAGTTCCAGGACAGCCAGAACTGTAACACAGAGAAACCCTGTCTTAAGAAAAAAGGGAAAAGAGAGGGAGGGAGGGAGGGAGAAGGAAAGAAGGAGAGAGGGAAGGATAAAGGGAAGGAAGGGTAGGCAGGCAGAAAGGTCCTCAGAGAAGTCAGTAGTGGCACAGGTACTCAGAAAACTGGAGCAGGAGGTTCAGAAGTGCAGGGCCTCCCTGGGCCATTCAAGGTTCAGCCTGAAAGAACTTAGCAACCACCTTGTCTCAAAATAAAAAGAAAATTAAGGCTATAGCTCGGTGATAGAGTACTTGTCTAGCACACATGAGGACCTAGGTCTAATCACCAGTGCCAATACTAGAATGGGGCAAGGGAGGGGGACATTGTGAGGAATCTTCCACATATTGAGTCCTAAATTTATTATTGAACTCCTAAAAACAGGTCTGGAAGTACATGTCCATAATCCTAGCCCTCAAGAAGTAGAGGTGGAGAATTAGAAGTTTGAGGTTGTCCTCAGGCTACACAGAAAATTTGCCTGGGATATGTAAGACCTGATGCCTGGCTATGGAACCCTCAGGCACATTTTACCCTTGGACTGCTGGCTGGCCCATTAAGTGCTTATCAACATCTCATTCAAACATAGTTTTGAGACTTGGCAAGGTAACAGAAATGGGCATGGTTTATTTAAAAATGTATTAATGTTAGCTATTATTTGGAACAAAGACTCCAGACAGGAGCGATGGCTCATCAGTTAAGAGCACACTCGGTGCTCTTGTGGAGAACCGGGGTTTGGTTTCTAGCATCCATGACAGTACACGGCTACCTGTAACTCCGGGTTCAGAGGATCTGCCTCCCTCTTCTGGCTTCCTCAGGCACTAGGTACATACCTGGTGTACATACACGTAGGCAGGCACTCACATAGGCACATGAAAATAAGTAAGGTTTTAAGAGAAGACACTAATGGGCCGGCCAGTAGTGGTGCATGCCTTTAATCCCAGCACTTGGGAGGCAGAGGCAGGCGGATCTCTGTGAGTTTGAGGCCAGCCTGATCTACAAGAACTAGTTCCAAGACAGGCTCCAAAGCTGCAGTGAAACCCTGTCACGAAAAACCAGAGAGAGAGAGGGAGAGAGGACACTGGGCAACTGGGTGATCAAAGGCCAGGTGTTTCTTCAAGGCTGCATAGCAACTCCTACACAATAATGAGGTATCAAACACTGCCAATCAACTGGCTTCTGGAACAGGGTGCACCAAAAAAAAAATGCTGTCCCAAGAGGGATGCTATGCCACAGTGAAAATCACCAACTACTGTTGCCTTGTCTGAGCAAGTCTTGCCAGAGAGAAACACTCAGTGGGAATAAAATGCTTAGAAAACAAAGCTGTTGGATGAACATGAGCAGCTCCACTTGTGAGAACAAGATAAAACCAATCCATTTATTGACAGGCAGAAATGCAAACTCGTGTGGCAGAGAAAGAAAGCAAGGACATGACTATTCCAACTACACAGGAAGGAACAGCGCATCTTTCTTATTTTGATATCAACAGTGCTCTAGCCCATTAAAAGCACCACCAACTCAGCTTTCCCCTGGCCCAGTTGGATCAGTTTTATAAATATTCAATCACATTTCCGAGAGAAAGCAGCATTTCATGTCTTAATAAATCAATTCCTATTATCTGCTGTGTTGAATAGAATTTTTAAACACTACCCATATTTGTCTGTCTTTATTAAAAAGCTAGGACATAATATATTCCACTGTTCAAAGAAACTTTTCATGCCACACAACACTAGAGTCGTTAAGAACAATAGCATTGCTGGCTCATCAGCATCTCTTTAAAAGGCAGCCAAAGCAAGGATGGGTTTTAGCTAGTGCACAGGGCTGGGGGTGGGGAGTGTTGCTTCAGTTTGCACGTTTCTCGGTTAAAATAATAAGGGTTCAAAACTGAGATCCTCCTTCAGCAAATACCAAGAAATTAGTCTGAATTCACTTTTATCGTGCAAGATAAATTCAACACTGCTTCCTTTATTTTCTCCCAAACGTATTTTCCAAGTAGCCTTGCATAACCTTATCCTCTTCATTCCTATCACTTGGCTTAGCAGGACCTGAGTCACCAGAAATATGAGTGCATCTGTGGTTGCAGCCTCAAGTTACTCCCCAAGTACCAACCAGGTCATGCTTCGCATTAAAAATATATCCCTGCAGCTGATACGCTTCTTTTCTTTACTCCAATGAAGCAAAAAAATTGAGCTGGGTATGGTGGTACAAGCTCAGTTCTCAGGAGAGTTCCAGGCAAGCTTGGGCTATATAACAAGCTCCAGGTTAGACCAGGCTACATACAGACTGTTACTTTGTCTCAAAAGGAACAGAGAAATGGGGGCAGGGACAATTGGCCCCAAGTAAAATTCTAACTGCAGCAGTACAACCAGTTTCAATCCTCCACAACATAAAAAGTCTTTCCACAAATTACAGAAGCATTTGGGTGGAGAAGTGTCTACTTGTCTGTTTTTAACCTAGCCATGAACAAAATCTATTGTTAAACTCATCTAATTTGAACATGACTCGCAACTCCTTTTATTCTGTATTGTTTCTTCTTTCATAGCAATCCAAAGAACAGCAAAAGTCTGCACCCATTTTAAAGATTATTTGTTCCTGTCTTAGGAAGAACAATGAAGAACGTTCAGTGTTGGCCCTGAATCCATCTCACTAAACATTACATTTCCAATGTTTTACTTACTGTGAAAATACCACAAATGAACCAATTCCATTGATAGAGCATAAATCTTGTACACACAATATGAAAGACAATTCAAATTGGTTGGATTGTTATCCACAATACATACAATACCAAGTTGATATTCACATGCACTTTGGTTTTTTGTTTTGTTTTTGAGACAGGGTTTCCTTGTGTAGCCTTGGCTGTCCTGGAACTCATTCTGTAGACCAGGCTGGCCTCAAACTCAGAGATCCTCTGAGTCCCAGGTGCTGGGATTAAAGGCGTAAGAAACCAGCGCCTGGCCACATGCACTTTCTTAGCAGTTCCTAAATTGTTCTTTTAACCACAGGACTCCAGGAACTCTATCTACTGTGCATCTGCACATCCTGCAGTCTTCTCAGAGTCTCAGAGCAGCTACCCCAAATAAAGATGTTTGTATTTACATGGAATTCATCAGTTAAGAATGGTAACAGAAATAAGGTTTTGACTTCCAACTGTGCAGTCAGGCAAAATCTTCTGCTATTCTCAGGTCACCTTTATAAGGCAGGTGGTAAATAGGCTGTGGCTCACTCCCCACTGTGATACCTGAAGTCACTACTACAGTCCACACAGACATTGACATGCGCACAGTCTAGAATATCCCTTTGTCTAGGCCATCAGAAGTAAGGAAGAGGAGAATGGGCTGAAATAAAGGGACAAAACACATGATAGGTCTCTTTTGTAATTTTAATTGAAGCACTGCTAATCATGTCTTTTGAAAGCACCAAATTTTAAAATCTAAGTCAATTTGGGGGTGGGGGGGGAGAAACACTATCAGGAACTTCTCTCCAGAACAAACAATGATGTTCATTCCTCCACATGTCCAAGTTAAAGTCTACTGAAGCCAAAACTAAAACCCAAACCCCACACAGAGAAAAAAAGATAGATCCTAAAGTCACATTCTAGGGGGTCAGTGCATTCCGCAGTCTTCGCTGGGCTGTCTAATTGTCCTTCGGATGACTTTCAAAAATTAACACCCTAGTCGTCAAAATATACATTTTTCCCATTGGCTTTTTTAAATTAAAAATAATAATTAAAAACAAACAAAAAAACACTTGAAGGAATTTATGACCAGTTGCCTGACTTGGTTGATGACATACAGAGCAAATGGAAGTCAGGAAGGCGGCTTGCAGCACACGACATTCAGGGGATGCTCATCTTTAAGGCTTAGCTTTCTTCCAAACAGTGTAAAATACCCACCTGGACCGGGAGTTAAGGAATAAGAAAGGCCATTCAAGCAAGAGCAGGTACCACTTAACATGTGTATATAGGCTGACAAATTGAAAGATGGACAGGGATTTATGGGCGTAGGTTGAACACTGTAGGGATGGGACAAAGGGCTTTTAAACAAGGCACTTTGCAGCATGGGCCAGCCACCATTTGGGACAAAGACTAAGGAGTATACTACTCAGTTCTACTGCTTCTGCTCTGGAGCTCTCCCAAAAGTCTGAAGCATCGGTGTGAGGAGAAGAATGAATAAGGGAAATTGGATGGGAGTAAAGGAAAGGAGAAAACAGCAGGGAAAGGTGGAAGAGTAGAAGAGCAGAAGGACATGGGACTCTAAGACCCAGAGCCTTCTCCCTTATCACCCCTATTCCTCAAAGCACTGAACAGGAAAAAGCCCTTCCTAAAGGGGCAAGGGAGAGTGAAGATGGAGATGCTAAATCTCCACAAGCCACTGAAGGACATGGCTACCCAGCAGAGTATCCCCTCTTTAGACATAGAGGATCTAGGGAAGAAAGTTCTTGCCTCTTACTAGGCATCCAGCTTCCTACCTGCCTGAGCTAAGCGCCACTCCCAGGGCCAGCAGCATTGCAGGGTCTCCCTGATAGCAACTGCCATCATGGAAAAACAAACCTGGACTCAGCTTGCAGCTATGGAAGCTACTGACTGTGGACTATAGTTTACTACAAATATGGCTAGTCTTGCTAGTCAGCTTACTCTGGGCATCCCCCATTTTCCCTTTCATATGCTGAGATTACAGATGGCCCATTAAGCTTTTATGTGGGCTTCTGGGAAGTCAAACCATTTCTAGAGTTTTGGGTACACATCACTACCCTAGAGGACTGAGGAAGCTGGCCTTTGGGCTCCACCCCTACATTCTATTTGGGGTGATGACAGAAGAACTTGCATATCTAACTAATTCCCAGGTGATATGCCTGGCTACTGTCCGTCTTTGACAGCAATTGTTTCTGCTTTAGATCAGTGGGACTTAATGATTAAAGGCCCCCGGGAAACGATGACAAGGGACGCCCCAGTCTCTAAGATTCAGAAACAAAGCCTACTTTTTCAAGTTCCTAGGAAGAGCCCCCAGTTAAGTTTGAAACTCAGAGTGTGTACACTACAGAGCTGATTCTGCTTGTTGTTATGATTAACAACAGCAGCACGTGATGGACTTGGATGTTCTGAAAAGGCAGCACATAATGTCTTGGTCAAAGGATACAATTCCAAGTATGAAGGGACACAGACAATCTCTTTTGAGAATTCCACAGGACAATACAGGCGCCCCAGCTGTTCTTCATAGAGTGACAGGGCTTCAGTCAAATTGACACAATTCCCCTAAATCAGAGAGAAAAGGAAACATTGGGATTGCTAAGTCATACTCACTTGAAGGTCTCTAATAAAGGAAGAACAATTGGAGCTTGAGATAAAAGTTCATCTTTAAAAAATGAGATAAGACCTCAATACTTCCACAAATTGCACTGGATTCTATTTATGGGTTCATTAGTCCATTCTCTTTCTACCTCATTTGCGGAGCTATTTCAAATTACTGAAGTATGAAGCAAAGAAAGCAGTGAAGCCAATTTCTCATTAGTGACACAGTTCATTGTATCCACACCACCAAATTTAGCATATTCATCCACATAACCCACTCAAAGTAAACTTTTTGTCAGTAATAGTCACAACTGCATTGAAACTGAATAATCAATATAATGTTCTTGCTTTCCATGCTGATTTAAACAACAAAAGTCCTGACAGAGAATTGCAGTCATACCTCATCCTTTCCTCAAATTGTGATTTTGAAAGTGTATCATTGCGCGCCAACATGATGTGTGCTGTGTTACTGCATGAGTGTGACAGTCTCAATATCACATGCTGGAATCAGTTCTCTCCTTCTACCTTTTTCGTGGCTTCTGGGCCTCAAACTCAGGCCGCCAGGCTTCTGTTGCAGGAACAACGTGAGATGAAAACTTCACAAAAGTGGCCTATGCTATCAGAACTTCTGAGAGCAGCCATCCAGCCATGAAAATGGGTTAGAACTATTCCAAGAGACAGCCTTGGTGGTTTTAACTTAGCACATTCACTTAGCACAACGTCATCCTTTAGTGGCAGCCTGTTTAATAACCCATCATCTAGGGTCCTGCAGTGGGATTTAGCCAAAGTGCCCTTCACCAGCATATAATTTGGTTTCAACATCAAGTTCACCATGAGAGCATATAAACACCACACATGTAATTTACAATTCGTAAATAGAAAACACTGTCCGGTTGTTTTTAGAACACATCACCACTGGGGAAGCTATATAGAACGGAAATGCCACCAAGGTGTACAGCTGACTGGTTGTCTGCCATCTTAAAATTGACACCCTGCTCTGTGTTTAAAGAGGACATATGGGAGGGCCGGACCTCCTTACTGAGAATGTGGTACAAAAATTGGAAAGTTTCAATTTGTTCTTTCCCAACATTGTCAAGAAGCAGTTTTTCAAAGAAAAAGAGAAAGAAGAAACTCCACAAAATAGAGACCTACCTAAAAAAGGAACATGATAAATTTCACTTTCCTGCCTACATAAATAGAACATTTTTTTCTTTTCTTTTTAAGAAAGATACACTGGAGTTCCAAAACAAAACCCAACAGCAAAGAAATAACCATCCATTAGTTCAGTAGCTTTGGTTCTAGAAAATTCTCGATCTCTCATATTAGACTTAATTAACACTTGCTTTTTCAGTTTATAAACTTTTGTATTGTTTACATTTTTAAACTGAAATCAGTTTGTACTATTTTTGTAATATAAATCCTTATCTGAGTGTTTCTTATTAGGTTCAAAATTAAGCAAAACCAGCTGGGTGTGGCGGCACACACCTTAAATCCAAGTACTCAAGAGGCAAAGGCAGGGGATCTCTGAGTTAAAGGCCAGCTAGCCTGCTCCATACAACCAGTTCCAGGCCAGCCAAGGCTGCATAGTGAGGCTCTGGTCTCAAAAGGGGGGCAGTGGGACTAGGACAGTTGATGAGGTGGTTAAGAACACTCACCACTCTTGTACAGGACCCAAGTTCAGTTCTCAGCACCCATGTTTGATGGCTCACAACTGCCTATTAACTCTAGGTCTAGAGTGACCAGATACCTCTAGTTTTCAAGGTCATCTGCATATTCGCATGCACATAGCCCACACATATATACACATCATTAAAAATAACAAATCTTATGCAAGCAAAACTAAACAGTAAAAAAAATATCACACTCATGTGAACTACAAAATGTACAAAAATTTTTGAGAATTGACACTAAAGGACAAGAAAGAAAAGATGGCTCAGTGGTTAAGAATACTTACTGCCCATGCAGAGAACCTGAATTCAGATTCCAGTACCCATGTTGGGCAGGCCACAATCACAAGCAAATGTAGCTCCAGGGGATCTGATCTCAGTGGCCTGAGCGAGTATTTGTACTCACACGCACACACACTTTATTCAGTTTTTTTCGTTTTATGAGACAAAGTTTCTCTGTGTAGCACTGGCTATTCTGGAACTCTCTACAAAAACAGACTGGCCTCAGACTCAGAGAGATCGACCTGCTTCTGTCTCCTGAGTGCTGGGATAAAAGGCCTATGCCGGTATGCACAGCTTTAAAAAGTTACAAAGAAAAGCTTACAGTCAAGAGGCTGGAAAGACAACTCGGTGGTGGAAAGCACATAACGGGATTACAGACATTCAAGAGGTTCAGTTTTCCACACTCGTGTCAGTGGGCTCACGAATTCTCGTGACTCCAACTCCAGGGAATCTTAACACTCTCTTCTGGACTCTGCAGGCACCCATACTTACACACATATAATTTGAAAGATAAAATAAAAATAAATGAAGAAATTTTTCAAATGATGCTAATGATGGATTACTTCGAGAAAGCAGTAAAGCTTTAGCATGGATTACAGATGTCTAAAGGGTGCTGATAATGAACAGTCCAAGCTATGGGAGTGCTCAGGAATTTGCTCCATTTTTCACTGTGGTTTCCATGTGTGTTACATATCCATTTTTATATGTAGCAGCCTGTTTTTTTTTTCTTTTTTTGGCTTTTCAAGGCAGGGTTTTGCTGTAGTTTTACAGCCTGTCCTGGAACTAGCTCTTGTAGACCCGAACTCACAGAGATCCGCCTGCCTCTGCATCCCAAGTGCTGGGATTAAAGGCGCGCGCCATCATTTCCCAACTGCCTATTACTTTTTTAAGTAAGTGGTTGGAGACAGAAGATAGATGGTCAAGTCCCAGGGCCTAACTTCTACCCTCAAAAATGCACATTCCTAAGTTCTGTGGCAAGATAGTAAGGCTTCTTTCAAGCACCCAGGATGATGCCAGTGATGTCACAAATTTGCCACTGTGACACGAGCAATGTGTTGGTAGGAGTTTCTGAAAATCATTATATAAAATCCTCATCCCACCATTAACGTTCTCCAGTTTTCTGCTACACACTCCAGCTAAGGGCAGAATCAAGTGTTATCACCTGAGCATGTCAACAGGTAGAAAAAAAATAAGCAGAGTCTAAGGGTACAAGTCAATGGAAGAACTCCTGTCTGTCATTCACCCCAAAAAGAAATCGATGATGATGAGTGAATAAGTCAATGAATGAATGGTGGCGACCACAGCTTCCTGTAAGGCTTATGCCTCTTAAACCAGGTGAATCTTAGTGTGCGGCACATAGACCAACAGAAGAAACAAGCCCAGGACGGCACAAAATGGTATCACTATATTTCCACTCATACTGAATGGGAGGACAGAATGTATGCGGTGATGTCTTTGGGATAATCCTTGGCAAAGAACACAGCCTTGGACTTATAATCTGGAGGTTTAAAAGAGAAACAGTTCACAAAAGCAAGTCCTCAAAGTTACAGTCATTAATTAGTATTTGTACATGCTGCATTCTCGTGGGACATTTCTATTAGTTTCCCACACTAAAGCACCAGTTTCCCTTAGCAAGCAAGCACAAAACTACCATGATGGCGCCTTTTACCTACTCCAAGCTGACTGCTTCACAGAGGATCCATACTTAAATACCCTTCCTTCAGGCTCCCAGGCAGTTGGGATTATGGGCAGATGGCACCCATGACTAGCTTGTTCTCACTCTCTGTACTGGAGCAGAGGAAGCCCTATAGTGTAGTCCTGAAATAGTATTGTTGACATGGGCATGCCTCAGTGTTGGGACTAATGAGGCCTGGCCTTCAGATGCTCTTCCCTCCTAGAAGCTGTGCCTAGCTTAGAGGATCAGAGGATGGGATTTTCACCTGTTGGCCATTGACTGCAGTGTATTTAAGCCTACATGGTGCTAAAAAGGGGGGGTTTTTGGTATCAGTGTTAAAAGGTCTGCGTGTCGGTCGGTCTCTGAGTCTGTATTCTCAACCTCCAGCCCCTTGCCCGAAGCTCGCGAACTGAATTCTAGCGCACAGAGCGCAGACACGGGGGGGGGGGGGGGGGGGGGGCACGGTACACGGCACCTCAGTCCAATGGAATGGAAAAGTCTTCCCCAGCTGGGATTCAAAGAGATGGTAATACCTTCTTTGAGGGTTTTAATGCTATTGATTGATCAGTGTGTTCAAAACTAGCAACAACTTCTTCCCCATAGATGTTCACAACCTGAAACTGCTGGCCTATAGATACTCCTACCAAGACAAGCTAACTTCTTTTCCCTGTGCTGTACATAATAAAACACAGAGGTTCCAGGTTGCTTGTAGTAATTGGCTCAACTCTATCAGAGTGCACACAGCCTACCTGACCCCAGCTTCTCCACGCAGAGGTATCCTGTTCTTTCTTTTCATCATTTTTTTTTCACTACTCTTAGCCGGAGCTCCAGATCCAACCCATGCCGATCCTGGCAAGTCTCTGTTTGGTTATAAGATCCTAGAGCCTCATGTTTCCTCAATTAACCTGCTTGAGACTTTCTTCTAGTTGTGGAAATGTGGAGACAGGGGAATATGATAATCGTGCTCCCAAAAGTCCAACTAACTCAATCTGCATTGCTTTTACAGTACAATCCTTGTGTGAGTCAGTTTCACCATCAACAACCTACATAAAACAGAGGCCTACCAACTTCCTCCGTAAAGGGGCAGAGAGGTCACATTTTCGACAGCACACTGCTCCTGGAGCACAAAACAAATGGCATGGCTGTTTATCAAGAAACTCAAAAAGAGCAGGGAGCCACATCTGGCCTACAGTGTGTAGACACTGGCTTTAAGGTACCATGTGCCCACAGGCTTTACACGCAGTGGGAAGAGAAGGAAAACAGGACAAGCTGGAACTTTAGGTGTCTTGTGTATTCTAAGTTCTTTTATTTATTTATTTATTATGTATACAGTATTGTCAGTATTCTGTTTGCATGTGTGCCTACAGGCCAGAAGAGGGCACCAGATTTCCTTACGGATGGTTGTGAGTCACCATGTGGTTGCTGGGAATTGAACTCAGGACCTTTGGAAGAGCAGTCAGTGCTCTTAACCACTGAGCCATTTCTCCAGCCCCCTCTAAGTTCTTTCCACAGCATTATTCTTCTCAGATCCCATGAAATAGAACAGACTAGAGTCTGCAGATAAGTGCTTTCAAGAAAAAAAAAAGACTTCTAACTATTCTGGGTATTTAAATACACCAATAATCTTTAAAAGCAGTTCATCAATTGGTATTAACAGTTGTACAGGAATAAGAAGTTCTGCCATGCAATTACACAGTATAAGGTAACTATAGCTAATGATTGTTCCAAGAATCATTGTTCTTGAAAGTTCCAAGAAAGGAAGCTGAACGTTTTCTGCACAAACATGTGATATATGTTAAGAAGATACATGTGCTTAACCTGATTAAAAATTAGACAGTATATACATGCATGTAAACATCACATGGTAACTCTAAATGATCATTTTTATGTTTTTATAGATCAGTCAAAAATAAATTTATGTTAAAAATCTAAACCAGCCTAATTGATGCATCTACAATACAGCTCCTGAACCTAAGGCTCAGGGAGCATCACAGAAACGGTGCAGAAATATTTTAAGAGCCAGAGGAACAAAAAATCTATTGTGACATTGTGTCTGTTAGAAATGCTCTGGAAGGAGCTGGAGAGATGGCTCAGCGGTTAAGAGCATTGCCTGCTCTTCCCAAGGTCCTGAGTTCAATTCCCAGCAACCACATGGTGGCTCACAACCATCTGTAATGAGGTCTGGTGCCCTCTTCTGGCCTGCAAGCATACACGCAGACAGAATATTGTATACATAATAAATAAATATAAAAATTATTTAAAAAAAAGAAATGCTATGGAAGCTATGCCCGTGATACTACAATATTATGGCTGTCAAAATAACATCTGAATGAGGATGACACTAATATACATGTTTCATGGGACCCAACCCTACCTAGACAAAGAACTGCAGGCAACTATGGAATGCTGAAAGCAGGAGAAATAGTCTTCCCCAGGGAAGAGCACACCAGTTGGTTATCTCATACCACATGGTCAGCCCTGAAAACTGTGTGTGTGTGTAACATTATACAGACTAAGCAGGTTGTATTTACATATCTATGCACCAGTATATGTGTATCTGTGTGTATGTATGTATCTGACAATTAAAAAAAAGAAGCCATGAATGACAGAAAGCAAGGGGGGATATATGAAAGGGATTTGAAGAAAGGGAAGGGGGAAATGATGTAATTACAGTATGATTTCCAAAAAATATTTACAATAGAATGTACTGGGGCTGTAGAGATGGCTCAGCAGTTAAGCACACTTGCTGCTCTTCCAAGGGACTGGAGCTCAGCTCCCAGTACCTACCTGAGGAATCTTATAAGGCCCTGTAACTCTAGCTCCAGATCTGACACCTCCAGCCTCTACAGCCAGCTGTACTCACATGCATATACACAGAGACACATGCACATAGATAAAAATAAATCTTTAAAAATAAAAGGAGCATACAGTATTCAGCAAAATTCAAAGATCCACTTTAATAAAATGAATTACTGAGAAATTAATACAATATAAAGTTGGTCACAAGGTCAAGTCTTTTTAGGGGATGGGAATTATGTACACAGGACAAAAGACATAATTCTGCTTAAGATAGTCCATATTAAAAATAATAAAAAATAAAAAGGGTTAGTTAGAGTTTACATGTAATAGGATGAGCAATACTCTCCAGTAAACTCAGAGAATTCCGAGACCAGAGTGCAAGGGTCGAACTTGGTTATTAACTATTTTGTGTACCAAGTAATGAGACTGGATTAACAAGTAGATGCCTTTGTTACTTTTTAGGAAGAAGTGTATTTTCCTATATATACCTATTTTATACAAAACCACAAATTCAAACCTTCTTTAAAGTTAAGAATACCCTCAAGAATGAAAGTTTAAAAAAAAAATTTAATTAAAAAAATTTTTAAATTTTTTTTTTAAAGAATGAAAGTAACTACAAAGAAAAAAATCTACTTCTATATGGTGTCTGCAGCTCACACTACAGGTAAAGCTGCTCATCAAGAAGGGTGTGCTGCTAAATGGGCTTTTCCCTAGAGATAGACCTAGAAGATGGGGGACGGGGAAGAAATTGTGGTCTGTGTCTCCACCTGCTGGCGAAATTTCATACTACAGCCAGGGCCAACAAAATCAGGATAATATTGTCTTCTGTTAAGTAACATCTCAGGACGACAGATTTTGAACAAGTATAGTTCAAATATATTGTTACTCTCCTGACATATGTAAATTTCAAGAACATGCATTCAAATAGGTAAATATTGACTCTTCTTGAGAGTCACAGGAGTAAGGGTGGGGACTGAGTGGTCTACCTGTGTGAAGTATTTCCCATCCTGTTTCAGAACTTTCATTGACAGGTCAAGAATCAGTCTGAGAAACTCCCATGTGGAATCTGGATATAAAAAAAATAAGTTTTGTAAATATGTTCAAATATTTGTAAATATGTTATCAAATATTCAGTCATAGTTAATAAACAAAAAGGAAGAGACCCCTGTGTGCTGGCACATGCCCATCATCATCCTGGCACTTTGGAGGCAGAGGGAAGATCAGGAGTTAAAGAGCATCTTTGGCTACATAGTAGCTTTTAGGTCAGCCTGCACTACATGAGACTAATTTAAAGACACATATGCTTGAAAGTTTGTTCATGAACAATAATGTACAATCATATAGCTGGTCTGTACAAACACCTACACAAACACCGAGGTCAGGATCAAGTTTGCATCTATTTAAGACAGTCAGTACATCACAATAAAGACTTAGCATAGCATAGCATAGCATAGGGACTGAGAGTATAGCACAGTAGCAGAGAGTTTGCTCATCCGCAGGAGATCCTGGGTTCCATCCCCAACACTGCTCTCAGATAAAGGACAAAGATTAGACACAAAGGCAGAGCTCAGTCTGAAAAAAAGCTGCTTAAAGAAGGAAGTCAGTAACATTCACTGAGAAGCTGAGGAAATTCCTGGTTGTGGAAGACACAGAATGCTGCAGCCTCCTTAACAGCAATTCATTGACTACCTGTGTCAGACCTAACCTTGAGAATATTCCAGGAGACCTTTGTTCATAGGTATTAACTTAACAGAGCACACTAGCTTCCACCAATGCCTCACTCAACTAAGAATGTCTTCAGAAAGTTTGGAAACTTCCTCCAGCAGAGGTTACCCTGCTTTGCTGTAACCCACTTCATCTTGCCACCAATGTATTTGAAATATGCCTTGATTTGTGAATTTCTTTTGTTCCACAACTATAAAAACATGAAACTGTTACCACATTGGAACATACTACTTACACTAACCTGAATCCATGTTCCCCAACCATGGTCGCTCATATTTGGTTCCAGAACACTCTTACCCTTTGAGGTATAAGCTGTGTTTTCACATTAGGAAAAGGAAAAAAATGGGAGGCGGGGAGGAGGCGGAAATTTTTTTCAGTAATAATAATAAAAAATCCAGTCACCTTCCCACCATCAATGCTAGTTCAACTGCTTTTAACAACTAAGAGGAGCTAAGAAGATGGCTCAGTGGGAAACGTACTTGCCATACAAGTGTATGAATTTGAGTTTGTCCGCCAGTACCCACACATAAAATGAGCATGGTGGCATGTGCCTCTGCAGTCCCAGTGATGGGGAGAGACAGGATTCCTAGGGCTTGCTGGCCAGCCAGCATTTCCTACTTGATGAAAGTTCTAGGCTCAGCAAGAAACTCTCAAAAAAATAAAGTAGAATGCAATTCAAGAAGATATTCAGTGTTGAGCAATGGTCTTCACACGTGTGTGTGTGTGTGTGTGCGCGCGCGCGCGTCTGTCTGTCTGTCTGTGTGTTGGCATGCACACACGCATACATTTGTGAACATGTACATGTATATAGTTTGAAACACAGCCGTACGGTGGTGGCACACACCTTTAATCCCAGCACTCGGGAGGCAAAGACAGATGGATCTCTGAGTTTGAGGCCAGCCTGGTCTACAAGAGCTCACTCCAGGACAGGCTCCAAAGCTACAGAGAAACTCTGTCTCAAAAAAACAAAAACAAACAAACAAAAAACAAGAGTTCAAAACACAATCTACCTTCTTCTGGAGATGTAGAGATCGGGACAGCTGTCAAATCATTAATCACATAATCGAACTCTCTCCCTTCTTTGGCGTACCTCTTCAGTACTGGAATACAGTCTTCTATGAGGACCTTTCAGAATGAACAAGATTGGATGCATGAGTCAACACAAATGGGTGGCATTGAACACTTATAAATAGGAAATGAAAGCTGGGGATTAAATTCACAGCACCAGCACCAAAGAGACCTTTCATCCCTGTCTGTTAATAGAAAAACAAAGTGTCAACCATATGCCTATATCCTTTCTCATCTGAGTAAACAGTCCCTCTATGGATGCCATTGCTCCCTTCATTAACTGAAACACAATCTCATTTAAAAAGGTTTCTATAGGTTGCGCATAGACCCTTGATAAGAAAAGAGGACAATCAGATGTGGTAGCCCATCCCTTATTAATTCCAATTCTTGGAAGCTAAGACAGAACAAGTGCTACTCCACAGGTTTGAGGACAGCCTGAGTTTTATATTGAGTTCCTGGCAGGAAGGAGAAGGGAAGACTACAGTGTAAGAAGTTAAGTATGGAATTTGATATCTTTGAAGACTTTTACTGTCCTATTGTTTTATAAAACGTAATATACTGCAGAAGTTGCAGTAGGCAAAGGCAGAGAAAATGTGGACACCCAGCTACAGGGAGTTTGAGGCCAGCCTGGACTACGTGAGATTTTTGTCTCAACAAAGAAAAAAAAACACTTCAGCTAACTATAATCCACACATTCATCCCATCTGAGAACATGCCTACCATATGTATGAAAGTCAGGATTTGATCCCAGCACCACAAAAAAGTTCATTTGACATCCTCACAATCTGTTTTCTTTTTAAAAAATATTTTTTTATTTATTATGTATACAATATTCTGTCTGTGTGTATGCCTGCAGACCAGAAGAGGGCACCAGACCTCATTACAGATGGCTGTGAGCCACCATGTGGTTGCTGGGAATTGAATCAGGACCTTTGGAAGAGCAGTCAGTGCTCTTAACCTCTGAGCCATCTCTCCAGCCCCTCTCAATCTGTTTTCTTCACTAAATTTTAACCCATGTAATCATCCCAAAGATAGACAATAAACTACTCTATCTAACTTCAAATGTTCTATTCTTGTCTTCAACAATCCTATATGAAGTCATATTAAACCCCTCACTTCCCAATTTAAAAGCTAAATTTTCCTTTGTATCTTAGTTTCCAAATCTAGGGACTAAGTTTACTGAATCTCTCTTTTCAATGGTTTCTAGGGTTAGCTGATTTAGTTCTCAAGCAAGTGGGTAGTCTAATATGTCAGCATCACTTACTAAATCTTTACCCAAATGAAATGAAATGTATTTTGGGCCTGGCGTGGTGGCACACATCTTTAAATCCCAGCATTATGCAGGAGGCAGAGGCAGGCAGATATATGTAAGTTTGAGACCAACCTAGTCTACATACAAAGCAAATTCCAGGGCTAGACTGTCTGAAAAAATTAAGAGAGAGAAGGAAGAAGGGAGGGAAGGGAAGGGGAAGGGGAAGGGAAGGGAAGGGAAGGGAAGGGAAGGGAAGGGAAGGGAAGGAAAGGAAAGGAAAGGAAAGGAAAGGAAAGGAAAGGAAAGGAAAGGAAAGGAATCCATCTGGGATCATATGTTAGCAGGTTGTTACTTAACACATACTTCAAATAAGTTCAAGTTCCCATGATATCCCTCTTATCTGTCTACACAGTCTGTGTCCAACTTCCTACTTGATTATAGGACTACAGTAAATTAGCAATCAAAACAAGTCTCCTTCCACAATAATTGTTCTCATAAGTTTCCTTGGCTATTTTTAGACATTTACTTTAATAAGAGCAACTTTGAAAACATCAGTTAGCCTCACTCAATTGGTTCTGATGAGAATTAGAAGAACAAATGAGAAGCAATGGAAACTGTTCTGCTATCTATCACCAGGCACAAGATATCCCATGCCATTCCACAGACTCCATTTCATGTCTTTCAGTCAAATCACAAAGCTCACCACAGCCTCATAATACCTCTTGCTAAGTTCATTTAGCAGATTATTTTTACTAGGATTTCCTGCCACACACCTCCCAATTTCCTTTCAGTGTTTTGCATTCAGCAGAAAGAAAAAAATTAAACTTTCCTAAATCACTTAAATCTTTAATCACTGAACCAATTTCTCAGAAGCCCAAGTAATTGTCAAGGTAAATTTCTTGGATTTTTCTAATCATTTTTATTCCATAATTATTTGATTTTATTATTTTTATGACTTCCACCTTACTTATTAGTGGCTTCAAAAATAAGCATAAACTCAGATACGCAGCATCCATAATTTGGTTCCTATTTCCAATGAAAATGAATTTTTGACACTTACTATAATTTTTACATTATCATTTTCTTATTAAAATTAAATCTCTGATATTTTCTATTATGTTTTGGTGGAATCCCTCTAATGCAATATCTTTATGTGCGTGCATGAGTGCGTGTGTGTGTGTGTGTGTGTGTGTGTAAACAAAGAAGACACCTTGTCTGAGTGAGTCCTAGGGATTAAATTGAGGTTGTCAGATTTGGAGACAAGTGACTTTACCCACTAAGCCATTTCAAACAGTCTAATAACAAATTTCTGAAAATTCTCATTTTTAAATTTTTAAAACTAAATTCTATTTCAGTATAACATAGAACTTTTTTAAAAGTCACTAAATTGAACTTTATTTTACTTGATAATTTTGTATGTGTGTACATAAACAGAATGTATACATACACATAGGTAATCCATCCTTAGTTTTCTAGGCATAGTACCTTTAGTTTAGTCAGTATTAAGATTACTGTCATTATAAAAGAAGTATTTTTTGTTCCTGAAACAAATGTAAACCAGAGTAGTTGTTTAAACATATGTAAAAATCTCTGCCTTTCTGAAAACAGCATTTTAATGGATTGTTGCCTTTGGTAGTGTTCAGGTGGGTCTGTCTTTTCCCAGATAAGGCTCCCACCCTGCTTGAGAGCTTCAGAACCCTTTGCACCAAAAAAAGTCCAGACTCCTCCTAGTGTTCCTTCGGAGACACTGAATACTGCTACCCTAAAGAGCCACTGAATAGAAACAAGATGTGATAAGTGATTTATTAAGTTCCTATACCAGGTGGCTTTAACATTCTTTTGTCAAACAGTCTTTCGATATGTACCAACTAAACACAAAAAAATCCCACAAAGAACAGTCTTTTACCTTTGCTGCACAAATCTGACCATCTGGCTTACCATCTGTGCCCCGAGGGTCAGATATCCCATTTCAGGGGAATATTGGTTAGTTTCCCATTTTCACCATACCACTACTAGATTGTGTTGTTGCTCTGTTTGTGCTTCTGGTCTTTCCTTAATTTTTACATACAATTCATACAACCAAAAGCAGGGTGACAGGATTCTGCACTCCCTGTACTCTGCACTGATCTAAAGTGACCTCCACAACCTTGAATAAATCCCTTTAAACTTTCTAAGGTTCGGCTCTTCCCAATATAATAGAACAACATCTACAAGTTATGGTGTAGGGATTAAATCCAGCAGGAAAGGGTCTGGTCCATTATTTGTCAGACACGGGTAACTTTGAATTCAGTGTGAAGCAGTTCAATGCTATGCAGAGCTGAATTCTACCATCCCTTTTGAATCTATCCAACAGGATAAGCTAACTGTACTATTTCGTGCCCTGCCCTTTGACCCACAAAACAATCATAACTGTGCTGGGTGGTGGTGACACACGCCTTTAATCTTAACCAGCACTCTGGAAGCAGAGGCAAGCAGATCTCTGTGTGTTTGAGGCCAGCCTGGTCTACAAGAGCTAGTTCCAGGACAGGCTCCAAAGCTACAGAGAAACCCTGTCTCAAAAAAAAAAATCATAACTGCATTTTAAGGTAGAATTCCTGCCTCAAATTAGCATGCATGTAGTACAAATTCTAATTTAAATGTGCATACATTAGGGAGGGAAGAAGTGCTAGATAATTGACACCTGAAAGTACAGCACTCATCCAAATTGCTTACCAATCTGGAGGTGCACATTTCAGATGCTATTCAATTAACTATTTGCTTGGGCATCTTGCTCTAACAAGCCCTCGGCTCTGTGAGAATGAAATATATGCATCCCGACATATCAGAGTGGCTGCTCAACTTTCAAGCACAGTACAAGTTAAGACAGAAACTAATTGCTTATTTGCAACATGCTAATCAACTACACCTACCAATTAAAAATCTGAATTCCTTCTGAAACACCAAGACTTCAAGGTATTATTCAGAGTAGCGACAGAAGGTGGTAGATTTTAAAAGTACATGACATCTATGCCAGGATTAATGTGGGCTGGAGACATCTCTCAGTGGTAGTAGGGACCTAGCATACTGAAGGGCCAAGTTTAATCTCCAATAACATAAAGAAAAGTAACCTGATAGAGTCCACACTGCAGGCTTCTTTCAGTAACTGTACACTCTCTACTCTCTAAGTATCAATAGATAATATATTTACACAAAGAAAGAAACTATCTTCTTAACCAATTATAATAAAAGGTGCAGGTCCAATTGATCTCTCATGTATTTTTAACTTTAACTTAAAAGTGCATTACCAAGGAAGCACAATTACCTGATAGCAGTCTCCTTTAAGATTGTCTAAGACATCTCCACATGTTCTTCGCATGAATTTCTTACATCCGTCAATCACCATTTGGTCAATGTCCGAAACAGGTTAAGGAGAATTCGAATATATCAAAGAATTCTGAAATAGTAAATCTTCTCTAAAACATAAAGGTTCAGACATCTAAGGATCACACGTTAAAAAGTAGGTATTGTGGTGACTTTATTTTCACACTAAGGAATTCAAGTCCAAAGATGCCAAAGGAAGGAGTCCCAAAAATCATTTACCTTGTTCTGTTTCTGTCTCTCTCATTCTCTCCCCCCTCACTAATTTTTTTATCTTTTAAAAAAATACGTATGAGTGTGCACAGCTGTTATAAACATGCACCACATACATGCCTGGTACCCGGAGGCCAAAAAAAGGCATCAGATATACTGGAACTGGAGTTACAGATAGTTGTTAGTCAGCAAATGGGTGCTTGGAACTGAACCCAGGTCCTCTGTAAGAGCGAGTCCTCTCTCTCCAGGCCCTGAAGTTGTTCTCTTATACAATAAAGGATATCTCTACCATAGTGACCATCTTTGGTTTCAGTTTCACAATTTCACATAATATGCCCCCATCTCCACCTCCCAGGATCAGCACATCTTTGCCAGTGTAATCTTCTTTACCACTGCCCATGATGGCTCGAGTATATGCCACGTCACTCTCTGCCAAATCTAGGGAGGAGAAGAGACCCAAATGATCATTCTACCCAAATACACAAACCACCTGACCTGCTGAAATCTAGCTTGCAATGGAAATTTCCCAACTTTCAAAAACTGTCCATAATGTGCAAGTTTGATTTTTTTGATTGAGTAGTTTTCACAATCACATAGGATAAAGAGAACTAAGTTACTTAGACAGAAATACAATATTTAGAGTGAGCTGATATTCTGAGTAATTAAAAGAAATGATACCTTTAAAGATGATAAGATATGCCATCTGGGAGCTACTTTCAAGATAATATGCAGCAGGGCTAGATGAAACAACACTGGCTAACTCATTGGTATTCTCAAAGTTCCATGGAGAGTACCTGTCGGCTCAATGCATGAGTTTGTCTACTTAGATTGGAATTTTTTCATAATAAAATGCTATTTTTACTCCAGCAACTTGTACTTTCTAACTACTCATCAAAGGAAAATCTATTTCAAGACAAAGTTTACACAAACATCCAGACAACCCATAGGTTCATACAATGTAAGTGAATCTTAAAAGATAGCAGTGTCAGAATTAAGTTCAGACAAATCCAAGACAATGGCATTTTTCAGGAAAGTAGTGGCCGCCCACACACATCAGAACTTTGTTATGCAACCAGGGGGGGAATGGGATACTTACTAACATCACCACTGAGGATGAGAATATTTCCAAACTGCTTTGAGTGTAGGATTTTAATGTTCTGATAAGGTGAATCTTCATCATACACCACTTCATCTATGTCGTACTCAACCAGGCGCCCATCAGCAGTAGGCCAGTATCTGTCGATGGCCCCTCCTCGAACTATGGGTGGTAAACTACAGAGGGAGAGACAGGAATGAGTCTTTGTAGAACACTGCCTTACAAAAGGACTTGGCATGGAGAATATATAAAAGACCATGAGAGACAAGAGAGATGACTTAGTGGTTAAGAGAACGTACAGCTCCTAAACAGACGACCCAAGTTTAGTTCCCAGCTAGTGGCTCCTCACAATTGCCTGGAACTCCAACTCCAGGGGACCTCTGACTGCTACCAGTACCTATACTCTCATGTGCATCCCCATAATTAAAAAGAAAATAAAAGGCAGTCATGTGTTTGTGGCAGACAGCCTCTTTAAAAGTGTAAAACAAATCCAAAGCTTGGATACTTACCTATTCACAATCACAAACTGTACCAAGTTGCAACAATTGCACAAAACTATTTCTTAAAAGAAAAAGAAAGGGAAACATTTCTGGCAGGTTTTAAATTTATTTTTCCTAATGAAAAATTGAAGCAGAAAGTGGGCATGGTAGATATTACACTTTTCAGTACATAACACCAAAGGTCTGCAAAACCACATGGCCATTACTGTAGTTACAAGTTCCATTATCTAGTACAGAATCCACCTTCAAGTATACTGAGTTGTCCCAATTATGTCCATCATAGTTGTTATGCTTTTGAATAAAGTTTCAAACACTGCGTTTTCTTTTCTTTGTCCTTCTTTGTCTAACCCTCATTTCACTTAGGATATTCTTTCTTATTCTTCTTCTCTATTCCATTTGTCTCCAAAAAGTCCAGATCAAGTATCTGGAAGTCATCCTTCCTGTGGATTTAGCCTGAGATTCTCTTAAATGGAGTCAGGTTGGCAAAGAGCACCCAGGTTTCCAAGCAGGAAACCTGAGTTATAGTGATATCTGCTAAACCTCTCTCTATCTGCAAATGTACCTTTGACATGAGGCAGGTTACTCTGTGGTCTTCAGAAACTGAGTACTACACAATTATTTACCAGTGGCAATGGGATTAAGAAGTTTAAGACAAAATGAAAAGCTTCTCATTCTATGCTTTTGTAAATAATCAAGTGCTTCTGATACGGTGAATATACCAGAAACCACCAGCAGAGGACACTAAATGACAGGAGAAAACACCAAAAGGGGGATTAGTAAATGTAACCCAAACACAAAATAAGAATATACTGGAGACCCAAAAATGAAGTAGTACTCGGTACAGCTATGCAGGTCTGCAATGCTGGAACACACTATCTCTGCCTCACTTCCCAGTCTCCTCTCACCTGCTTCAAACAGTCCAGGCACAACCTGATAACAAGTTAACAAGACTATCTTAGACAGACACACACACACACACACACACACACACACACACACACCTGTAATCTGCTCCAAAACTAACAAAGTAATTTCTCACAACTCCTGCCTTAGCCATTTCATCTTTCCAGGGAATGAATTTATCTTTCCAAATATTAGGCAGACCTGAGGTATTTCTTTTGTTAGGTAATGGCCTAGTTAAGATAGCCCCCAGACAGGTAATGAACAGGACTGGAAGAAGTCCCTTCCTTAGATGAGTAAAGCAAGAGAGGGAACCTGTGGCAATAGGTGATTTTGATCAATCTCAATTACAAAACTATTTCTGCTGTGGGACAATGGTCTGTACCCTGTCGATTATATTTTAAATAAATGCTGATTGGCCAGTAGCCAGGCAGGAAGTATAGGCGCAGTGACCAGGCAGGAAGCAGAGGTGGGGCAACGATAATTCTGAGAAGAGGAAAGCTTGGTCTGCAGTCGTGACCCAGTCACAGAAGTAAGATGTGACTGCCTCGCTGAATAAGGTACCAAGCCTTGTGGCTAGTATAGACAAGAGTAACAGGCTAATATAAGTTATAAGAGGCTAATATAAGTTATAAGAGTTATAATATAAGTTATAAGAATGAGCTAATGGGCCAATCAGTTTATAACTAATGTAGATCCCTGTGTGATTTCTTTGGAACTTAACAAGTGAGGGAACCGGGAAGGACAACATATTTCACATTAATAATAATAAAGATTGCTCAGTGAATAAGGTGCTTTCAACCATGTCTGACAAATTGAAATTGATCCATGAAAGTCATATAAAAGTGGCAGGATGGGGCTGAAGAGATGGTACAGCGGTTAAGAACACTGGCTGCTCTTCCAGAGGACCTGGGTTCAATTCCTAGCACACACATGGCAGCTCACACCTGTCCATGACTCTAGTTCCAGGGCTTCTGACATACAGAAATACATACAATACAGACACACACATGCAAGTAAAACACCAATGAACATAAAATAAAAATTAAAATTAAAAAAAAGTGGAAAGACTAACTCTGCCAAGTTGTCCCTCTGACCTTCACACCTACCCACAATGTGGTGATATTTTGTTTGTGAACTAACAAATAAAGTTTGCCTGAAGATGAACTTAGTTACCCATACAGGCCAGGCTATGGGTATATAATCCCAGCACTCAGGAGACAGACAGATGGACCAGTGAGTTCAAGGCCACCCTGGGCTACACAAGATTGATTCCTAAAAGAGAAACAGAGCTAGGTGGTGATGGCACACACCTTTAATCCCAGTACTTGAGAGTCACACTCCTTTAATCCCAGCACTAGGGAGGTGGAGACAGGAAGGGATATGGCTAGGTAAGGAGAGAAATATAAGATGGAAAGAGACAGGAGCACATTGCATTCAGTCTGAGGGATTCTGAGTCAGGACCTTGCCCCCTAGTATCAGACTCTGAATTTCTATTAAGACCAATTAGAATTTGAACTACATACACATATACATGCATAAAAACACTAAATAAATAATCGGCTTTTTAAAAACTGTTCCCATATATGCTGAACACAAAGTAGAGGATTTCAGGGTAGAAAATCCACCCTAGTTGACAGCCAGCCAGTTCTAACCGGTTATGTATGTCTGCTCTCAACTGGTTTAACATTGCTTTGGTTAACTTGAAAGTCTCTCTTCTCTAGATTTCTAAAGCCTGGCAAGGAAACAAAGATCTCTATCAGGATGTGGCAGCCATTAGCTTAATATGAGTTCAAAGCATCATAAAGTGTGATGCCCTGCAGTGGGCTACCAGGAGATCCCCAACAGCCCCACAAAAATCAACCTTTCCAATCCCATGTCTTCCTGACCTCAACTACACTATACACATTACAAGAATTTTCCCCAAACTATAACTTCTCGTTCCTTTCCACTTCAAAACACAAGACAAACTGAACAGACCAAGAGGTGAATGATCGCCCAACTAGCGGGGCACCCCACTTTCTAGGCCTTCCATAACCTGGCAAAATCCTGGGGCCCCTCCCCCACCTGCAACAACTTCTGTAGTCAGCCAACAGGCAACTTTCCTCTAGGTAGGCTGCTCCAACACACCCATCCCATTGATTGGACCCTGTAAGCTACAAGTCCCACTTTGCCCCCAAACCCTCCTGTCCTATAACCCCCACTCCACCACAACCTCAGAGGAACTCTGAAAAACAAGATACAAATACACAGAGAGGACCAAGAGTTAGGCTGCTCCAACATCCTCACCCTATCCATCTGCCCCTATAAACTACAGGTCTCACTCCGCCTCAAAGGAACTCTAAAGCACAGGCTGCAACTGATGGAAGAATCAAGAGAGCAGACCAAAAGTGGGCCAAGAGAGACCTCAGCGGCTCCATGAGACACCAACAGCGACAATACAGAGCAGACCAAGAACAGCTCCCAAAGATCCAGACAGCAACTGCAAGGATTGGACCAAGAGGCAAAGACACTGCGGGCACCAAATGGAGGAAGAGATGGGTAGGCACCAATGCAAGACACCAATGCAAGAATTCATTCAACAAACTAAAAAGCAACATGGTAACACCAGAACCCAGTGATCATACAACAGGAAAACTTGATCATCCTAACACAGAAGAAGCTACATTTACACAAGGAGTACTGACAACTCAGTGGTTAAAAAAACAATGACATCTTGAAATTTGCATGCAAATGGATGGAACTAGAAAAAACCATCCTGAGTGAGGTAACCCAGACTCAGAATGATGAGTATGGTATGTACCCATAAGTGGATAGTAGCTGTAAAGCAAATGATTAGGAGCCTATAGTTCATGACCCCAGAGAATCTGAGTAACAAGGAGAACACAAAGAGAAGCATATATAGATCAACCTGGGAAGGGGAAATAGACAACATCTCCTGACAAAACTGGGAACATGGGGGTGGGGGGAGAAGGGAGGGCAGAGGAGGAGGAGGGTGGGAGAAGAGGAAGAGGAGAACTTGAGGGAATGGGATAGTTGAGATGGGGGAAGGACAGAGACAGAGAGCAAGGAAAGAGATATCTTGATTGATGGAGCCATTATAGGCTAGCAAGAAACCTGGCACTAGAGAAATTCCCAGGAACCCACAAGGATGACCCCAGCTAAGACCCTAAGCAATAGTGGAGAGGCTGGCCAAACTGGCTTTGCCCTGTATTCAGATTGATGACTATCTTAAATCTCACCATAGAACCTTCATCCAGCAACTGATGGAAGCAGATGCAGAGAGCCACAGAGGAACGCACTGGGCTGAGCTTCCAAAGTTCAGTCGAAGAGTGGGAGGAGTGAGAATATGTGCAAAAAGGCCAAGACCATGATGGGTCTTACCTAAGCTAACAGGAACCCACCAACTCTGGCCAGACAAGGAAGGAAGCAGCATAGGACCAAACTAGGCCCTCTGAATGTGGGTGACAGTTGCATGGCTGGGGCAGATTGCAGGGCCACTGGCAGTGACACCAGGATTTATCCCTACTGCTTGTACTGGCTCTTTGAAACCCATTCTCTCTGGATGGATACCTTGCTCAGCCTAGATACAGAAGGGAGGATCTTGGACCTTCCCCAAAGCAATGTGCCTCACCCTATCTGAGGAGTGGATGGAGGGTGGTATGGGAGGATGGGAGGAGGGAGGAAGTAGGAACTTGGATTGGTATGTAAAATGAAAAGATAGTTTTTTTAAAATAAAATAAAATAGATAAAAAAGGAAAACACAAGACAAGTCTTTGTAGAAATCCCAAGGCTTCTCAGTTAAAACTTCTTATTCAATAACCACTACTGAAAAGGGAATAAGAATTTTAGATAACATTACCAAATTAACTGTTCTTAATTTCCTCTATCAGTGAGTGTCAATTCCACACAGAAAAGTGTAACTATCCTCTTCCGGTAATGGGGAGCGGGATAATGGCAAAGTGTTTACATCAAGGTAATCCCAACTTCACATTCTTTCCATCCTTATTTTATAAAAAAGATGTTAAAAACAATGACAAACAAAAGCAAGGTTTATGTTTTGATATAAAAATCTAAAACTTGTGACCAGTCTCACTTAGAAAACTTCACCAACCAGAGTTCTCATAAATACTGAAGGTCAGAAATACATTCTTTTGCTTAACATTTGTGTGTTTGAGTCTGTACACACAAAAAGTACATTTTTTCTAAACATTTGTGTGTTTGTGTCTGTACACATGATTGGGAAGGTCAGAAGAAAACTGTGGACAAGTCAGGTTTCTCCTTCTACCCAATGTTCTGAGGATTGAATTCAAACTTGGCAGCAAGTGCTTTTACTCACTTAGCCAGTTCCACAGCCCCAGAAGTATACTCTATTTACTCACACCGAGAAGCGGCAGTGGTAAAAATCAGAGTGCATTTTGGTGTGGGCCAATACATTTTCTGGAGTCGGGCATGTTAAAATTCATATGGATGGAAAGGAAACTTGCAAGCAAGACAAAGATGAAGTCCGGAAAGTACTGTGGGTGTGGACAGAGTCAAGGATTACTCAACTGAACTTAGGTGGAATTTAAAATAATCTGTATCCTCAGATCTCAAATATGCACAAATTTTACATGGGGACTGGTTCTTTCAGTACTCTCACGCATCCCATTGCTCTTGCCCACCTAACCACCGGAGGCTAAATAATTACCTAGTTATCCTACATCTGCCCTGGAGCTTTCCTATGGGCTGATCAAACTCCACAGATTGAGTCATTAAGAACTTAAACATCCTACCTTTGCCAACAAGATTTTCCTACTCTGAATCGGGTGTGAGATAAAGAAAACAGTATTCTATATTCTGATCATCAGTGATCTGGGTAAATTCCCTCCATGGCTGTCTGTACCTGGCTTTCTGCTCTTATTGCAATTAGTATCATCTTTCTGCCTCATTATTGGCACCACCACCACTACCACCAACAACAACACTACCACCCCACCCCCATCCTGTTTGTTTTTACATATTTTGTCCTGTTTGCGATGGGATGAGTGGATGGTTCAGTTCACGGTGTAAGACAGTAGCAGACATTTGACTTTGATCTTCTCCACATCTTCTGCAGACACTAAGATCAACACTGCCATTCTGATTATTTTGCCAATCAAACAAATATTAAAAGGACATGGATGAGCAGGTGGACTTACCGCTTCACCCGCCCAGTACTGTCCTGACTCAGTTCTTTCATTTTTTCTTCTATTTTGTTCAAAAGCTACAATTAAAAGAAATTAGTGAGCTGAGAATATAAAGTGCACAGAACAACTAAATTACAGAGCATGGGCATAAGGCTATGCTGAGCACAGTGTGATACTGGCCAATACACAAGCTCCCATATGCCTACCAGGACTTCCTGGCCCAATTCCACACTCCCACAGTAACTCTCCCTCATGATGCTGCCCTAACCACATTCTGAATATTCCCAAGAGAATAATGGGGCAGAACGCTAAAGAACACTGCAGGTGCAAAACTGTACGGGAAGGTTCTATATTCCCTCCAGCAGGAAGTGAAACCCATTCTTTGCATTCAGGAAGTTAAAAGGAAGGCTAAAAGCTAGATTTCCAAGTCATCTGAAGATTAATTCTTCTGTCAAACTACTTACATGGAGGCAAGTTTAAATTTCAGCTAACCTGAAAGTCAACATTCATGAAGCTAAGCAGACTTTAAGAATCTTAAATCTGGGAAAATAAAATGCGTCACATTTTGAAATGGGTAAGAAAATTGAAAACCAACCCTGTCGGTTTCTTGTTTGCCTTGTGTGTCAGTGTCGTAACTCTGAAGATCCAGCAGCACCAATCCATGGGGATAAATCCTCAAATTGGCAAAGCTACAAAAGAAAGTGTAGTTTTACTGTTAGAAACTGTTATCAGGGCACTTCAAAGAGAAAAGATGCAGTCCCAATCAAGACTAAAAGGCAGTTCTTTTTTCCTTCAATGTCAAAGTTAATTCTCTAGCCTTCTTTTCAATTCCAATTCAGAGGTGAAAAGTGGGACATGGTCACCTGTAGAAGATTTAGAGGACAGGGCCAAATACTAAGCTTTTCATTTTACTTCCTGGGCCTGAAATTGATCTAAGTCTATGACTGATTCATATTACCTAGCTCTATAAATTGATTCAGTCTATGAATCTGACTTTGTGCTTGTGTATGTGGGGGGAGAGATTGGCCAGGAGTCCTAGGTCACCTCCCAAACACTGAAATTACAAGCACATGCCACCCTGCCTTTGTACATGGGTTCTCAGGGGGAAACAGATCCTCATGAGGCAAACACTTAACCATCTGGGCTATCTCATCCTCTGTAAGCATGATGTGGGAGTGTCATATATCAACCTGTTGATTTCATTGGTTAAGCAATAAAGAAACTGATTGGCCCTCATAGGTTAAAACATAGGTGGGAGGAGTAAACAGAATAGGATGCTGGGAGAAAGAAGCTGAGTCAGGGAGTTGCCATGATTCTCCCACTCCAGGCAGACACAGGTTAAGATCATTCCTGGTAAGCCAGCTCGTGGGCTACATAGATTATAAGAAATGGGCTAGTCCAGGTGCGAGAGTTAGCTGAGAAAAGGCTAGATATAATGGGCCAAGCGGTGTTTAAAAGAATACAGTTTCTGTGTAATTATTTTGGGGCATAAGCTAGAGCTAGCCATGCAGGCGGCCGGGTGCCGGGAACATAGGCCACCGCTCCTAATTCAACAGAGTGGCGCCCAGACGTGATGAACTAAATCCACTTAAAAACCTGAGAAGGCTTTAAGATAAGGGAGAGAGAATTTCACACAGATTTTTGCTGTTTGTTGGTGGCTTGCTGTAGAGAGATTTCCTGATTCAGCAACAGCAGCAGAAAAAAAACTGCGTCATTTTAAAGTGTGGCTTTCTGGGCTGTGCCGCCATTGCGATCTCTGTCTGGATCCTGCGGGAGACAGAGCTTTTGAATGGAGCATTTGGAGTAATGTGCTACGGCTTAGTTGATGGCAATGTAGACTGCTATGTGCCTGGAACTGTGTGTGGCTCAGGAGCACCAAATGGCTCTGAGGCAGGAGCTGCTAGGCTCTGCCATGATGAACTGTGCTGGTCTCAGGCAGGAACTACCGTAATTACCATAAAAACAGCACACTTAAGGTTTAGACTGGGCAGGAAACAGGCTGTACCTTATTACCGTATTACCTGTACATGGTGCAACTTAAGTTTTTAAGAACTGCTTAACATTTTAAGAAATGCTCCTGGATAGTAAAAAAAATCTTACAGATTCACAATAAAACAGATTCAGACATAAAAGACCACACTGTTGGATGAATGTACGTAGGCTTGAGAGAAAGAAAAAGAATATAGAAAATAAAACTAATGGTTTTAAAAAAAAAGGTAAAGTCTTTAAAGAGACAGAGTACAGATAGTTATAGATTAAGAGAAATAAAGTAAAAATAAGTCACGTAAAAATGGAAAATTCACAGAGTCTGGATCCTTTGTATTATTGTGTTTTCTTTAAAAATTTTGTCTGTGAAGGAGCTAAGTACAGAGAGACATTTCATTACATGGGCTGCCAAGCTAAACCAGAATGGACATAAGGGTATTACGATTTCAAAATTTGGATCTTAGGATATGATGCTTTGGAGACGGTCTTCTTTTGTTTTCACAGAGGACCAGACCCTGTGGATTGCATCTATCCCGATATGGTATGATTGATAGACCACGGCCTCCCAAAAAGTTCCTGTAAACACCCTCAAAAAATTACTTCACTCAACTGCCAACTGAGATAAACTTGGCACAGGTTACACCCTAAATGACCTAATTAACGATGCCCCCATTCAGCAGGAAGCAGTTTGGAGAGAAATAACTGCACCCATATTCCCAAATATTGTTTATAAATGTTCTTTTACATTTAAAGGGGGAAATGATGTAGGTATGAATAATTTGCATTGGTATGGATTTTAAGGTCAATTTTGTTATATGTATAGGTATTTCTTGATCTTGATTAAGGTATTGTGATTGTGTAGTTCATTTTTAAAATGTAATGTATAATTAGGAAATATAGGTTGTTGATGGATAATCATGAGTAATAGTCAAGTTTGTAGTCATGTCACTTAGATTTTCTAGGTATATAGAAATATATTTCAGATAGGCATTCTTCATACCTCTCAAAGGCTGCAGAATATGGCATTTAAAATATTTTAATAACTTAGGACTTTTCATGACAATGAGACATGTCTGCTCCTGGCGGCACCAATCTACTTTGAGAGGAAGATGGGCATCGAAGAGGATCCTTATGGAGTTGGTTAGCCATTTGGGCAAGAAACTGCTCTTGCCTGGACTATTGCATAAACTGAACACAGAGAACCCACAGAGAGAGGACTACTGAACTTCCCTAAAGGTGAGATGATCTTTCGGGGTTCTTGATTCATGAAAGAGTCTGCGAGACATTCTGCAGGACGCAGCAGATAGTGACTGAACTGACTTTGAAATTTCCTGCTTCATGAAAATGTCTGCTGGATACTATGGGCCTGAAGGCTGAAGATGGATGCCCCAACAGTACAAAAAAACTTTGGGTGACTGTCCAGGCTGCGGGATGTCTCTGTCATTTCTAGAGTTTTTTTATTTCTTGTTTACTTAGGTAGTATTATATCCTTCTGGAGTCTTTGATGGAGTTGAAGAATGAATAGAAGTTATAGTTTTCCTTAGTTATGATAAAAGATAAAATAGATATAAATATTGTAACTGTAATTCTTTTTTTTTTTTTATACTTATTTTTTATTGAGAAAAGAGAAAAAAAAACCAAATTTCCTCCTCCTCCCAGCCTCCCATTTCCCTCCCCCTCCTCCCACCCTTCTCCCCCTCCCCCCACTCCTCTCCCCCTCCCTCTCCAGCCCAAAGAGCAGTCAGATTTCCCTGCCCTGTGGTAAGTCCTAGGTCCTCCCCCCTCCGTGCATTTCTAGGAAGGTGAACATCCAAACTGGCTAGGCTCCCACAAAGCCAGCACATTACGTAGGTTCAAAACCCCGTGCCATTGTCCTTGGGTTCTCATCAGCCCTCATTGTTGGCCATGCTCAGAGAGTCCAGTTTTATCCCATGCTTTTTCAGTCACAGTCCAGCTGGCCTTGGTGAGCTCCCAATAGATCAGCTCCACTGTCTCAGTGGGTGGGTGCTCCCCTCGTGGTCCCGACTTCTTTGCTCATGTTCTCCCTCCTTCTGCTCCTCATCGGGACCTTGGGAGCTCAGTCCAGTGCTCCAGTGTGGGTCTCTGTCTCTGTCTCCATCCATCACCAGATGAAGGTTCTTCTTACTTAGCTTCTTTGGGATCACCAAGTGTAGACTCCGTGACCCTTGTTTATGGCTAGAAACCAATTATGAGTGAGTACATCCCATGTTCATCTTTTTGGGTCTGGGATACCTCACTCAGGATAGTGTTTTCTATTTCCATCCATTTGCATGCAAAATTCGAGAAGTCATTGTTTTTTATCGCAGCATAGTACTCTAATGTGTAGATATTCCACACTTTCTTCATCCATTCTTCCATTGAAGGGCATCTAGGTTGTTTCCAGGTTCTGGCTATTACAAATAATACTGCTATGAACATAGTTGAAGAAATGCTCTTGTCATGTGATAGGGCATCTCTTGGGTATATTCCCAGGAGTGGTATTGCTGGGTCCAGGGGTAAGTTGATCCCGAATTTCCTGAGAAACCGGAACACCGATTTCCAAAGTGGTTGCACAAGATTGCATTCCCACCAGCAATGGATGAGTGTTCCCCTTCCTCCACAGCCTCTCCAGCAAAGGCTATCATTGGAGTTTTTTATTTTAGCCATTCTGACAGGTGTAAGATGATATCTCAAAGTTGTTTTGATTTGCATTTCCCTGATTGCTAAGGAGGTTGAGCATGACCTTAAGTGTCTTTTGGCCATTTGAACTTCCTCTGCTGAGAATTCTCTGTTCAGTTCAGTACCCCATTTTTTAATTGGGTTAATTAGCATTTTAAAGTCTAGTTTCCTAAGTTCTCTATATATTTTGGAGATCAGACCTTTGTCTGTTGTGGGGTTGGTGAAGATCTTCTCCCAGTCAGTAGGTTGCCTATTTGTCTTGGTGACAGTGTCCTTTGCTTTACAGAAGCTTCTCAGTTTTAGTAGGTCCCATTTATTCAATGTTGCCCTTAAAGTCTGTGCTGTTGGGGTTACACATAGGAAGCGATCTCCTGTGCCCATCTCCTGTAGGGTACTTCCCACTTTCTCTTCTATCAGGTTCACTGTGTTCTGACTGATAGTGAGGTCTTTAATCCATTTGGACTTGAGTTTTGTGCATGGTGATAGATATGGGTCTATTTTCATTCTTCTACAGGTTGACATCCAGTTATGCCAGCACCATTTGTTAAAAATGCTTTCTTTCTTCCATTGTATACTTTTGGCTCCTTTATCAAAAATGAGGTGTTCATAGGTTTGTGGGTTAAAATTCGGGTCTTCTATATGATTCCATTGGTCAACTTCTCTGTTTTTATGCCAGTACCACACTGTTTTCATCACTGTAACTCTGTAATAGAGTTTGAAGTCAGGGATGGTAATGCCTCCAGACAATCCTTTATTGTATAGGATTGTTTTGGCTATCCTGGGTTTTTTGTTTTTCCATATAAAGTTGATTATTTTCCTCTCAAGATCTGTGAAGAATTTTGATGGGATCCTGATGGGGATTGCATTGAATCTATAAATTGCCTTTGGTAGAATTGCCATTTTTACTATGTTGATCCTCCCAATCCAAGAGCAAGGAAGGTCCTTCCATTTTCTGGTATACTCCTCAGTTTCTTTCTTCAATGCCTTAAAGTTCTTGTCAAATAGATCTTTCACTTCCTTGGTTAGAGTTACCCCAAGATATTTTATGCTGTTTGTGGCTATTGTGAAAGGTGAAGCTTCTTTGATTTCCCTCTCTGCTTCCATATCCTTTGTGAATAAGAGGGCGACTGATTTTTTGGAGTTTATCTTGTATCCTGCCACATTACTAAAGCTGTTTATCAGCTGTAAAAGTTCTTTGGTGGAGTTTTTGGGGTCGCTTATGTACACTATCATATCATCTGCAAATAACGAAAGTTTAACTTCTTCCTTTCCAATTCGAATCCCTTTGATCCCCTTATGTTGTCTTATTGCTATTGCTAGAACTTCAAGTACTATATTGAAGAGGTATGGTGAGAGTGGACAGCCTTGTCGTGTTCCTGAGTTTAGTGGGATGGCTTTAAGTTTCTCTCCATTTAATTTAATGTTAGCTGTCGGCTTGCTGTATATAGCTTTTATTATATTTAGGTATGACCCTTGTATCCCTAATCTCTCCAATACTTTTATCATAAAGGGGTGTTGAATTTTGTCAAATGCTTTTTCAGCATCTAATGAAATGATCATATGGTTTTTTTCTTTCAGTTTATTTATATGCTGGATTACATTGATAGATTTTCGTATGTTGAACCAGCCCTGCATCCCTGGGATGAAGCCTACTTGATCATAATGGATAATTTTCCTAATGTGTTCTTGGATTCGGTTTGCCAGTATTTTGTTGAGGATTTTTGCATCGATGTTCATGAGTGAGATTGGTCTATAATTTTCTTTCTTGGTTGAGTCTTTGTGCGGTTTTGGTATCAGAGTAACTGTAGCTTCATAAAAGGAATTTGGCAATGACTCTTCTGTTTCTATATTGTGAAATACATTAAGGAGTATAGGTATTAGGTCTTCTTGGAAGTTCTGGTAGAATTCCGCATTGAAACCATCTGGTCCTGGGCTTTTTTTGGTAGGGAGGTTTTTGATAACCTCTTCTAATTCTTCGCGACTAACAGGTCTATTTAGATTGTTCACCTGCTCCTGGTTTAACTTTGGTATATGGTATTTATCTAAAAAAGTGTCCATTTCCTTTACATTTTCCAGTTTTGTGGCATATAGGCTTTTGTAGTAAGATCTAATGATTCTCTGAATTTCCTCTGTGTCTGTGGTTATGTCCCCCTTTTCATTTCTGATCTTATTAATTTGCAAATTCTCTCTCTGCCGTTTGATTAGTTTGGATAGGGGTTTGTCAATCTTGTTGATTTTCTCCAGAAACCAGCTTTTTGTTTCATTGATTCTTTGGATTGTTTTCTGTGTTTCTATTTTGTTGATTTCAGCCCTCAGTTTGATTATTTCCAGTCTTCTACTCCTCCTAGGTGAGTCTGCTTCTTTTTTTTCTAGAGCTTTCAGTTGGGCTGTTAAGTCTCCAATGTGAGCTTTCTCTGTTTTCTTTAAGTGGGCACTTAGTGCTATGAACTTTCCTCTTAGGACTGCTTTCATAGTGTCCCATAAGTTTAAGTATGTTGTTTCTTTATTTTCATTGAATTCCAGGAAGACTTTAATTTCTTTCTTAATTTCTTCCTTAATCCAGGTATGGTTCAGTAGTTGACTGTTCAGTTTCCATGAGTTTGTAGGCTTTTTGGGGGTAGCATTGTTGTTGAATTCTAACTTTAATCCATGGTGATCTGATAAGACACAGGTGGTTACTAATATTTTTTTGTAACTGTGGATGTTTGCTTTGTTACCGACTATGTGGTCGATTTTTGAGAAGGTTCCATGAGCTGCAGAGAAGAAGGTATATTCTTTCCTATTTGGGTGGAATGTTCTATAGATGTCTGTTAAGTCCATTTGATTCATTACCTCCATTAATTCTCTTATTTCTCTGTTAGGTTTCTGTCTGTTTGACCTGTCCATTGGTGAGAGAGGAGTGTTGAAGTCTCCTACTATTAGTGTGTGCGGTTTGATGGCTGCCCTGAGTTTTAGCAATGTTTCTTTTATGTACGTGGGTGCTTTTAAATTAGGGGCATAGATGTTCAGAATTGAGACTTCATCCTGCTGAACTGTTCCTGTTATGAGTATAAAATGCCCCTCTCCATCTCTTCTGATTGATTTAAGTTTGAAGTCAACTTTGTTAGAGATTAGTATGGCCACACCTGCTTGTTTCTTAGGTCCATTTGCTTGATAAGCCTTTTCCCAGCCCTTTACTTTGAGTAGGTGCCTGTCTTTGTGGTTGAGGTGGGTTTCTTGTAAACAGCAGAATGTTGGATCCTGTTTTCGTATCCAATCTCTTAGCCTGTGCCTTTTAATAGGTGAGTTGAGTCCATTGACATTAAGTGATATTAATGACCAGTGGATGTTAACTCTGGTCATTTTTTTAGTCGTAGAGTTTGTGTGTTTCCCTTCTTAGATGTGTGTTGGTGAAGGGTCTCTAGATGTCTGAGTTATTGTGGTCATTGTTGGAATCCTTGGTTAGTGATTTTCCTTCTATTACTTTCTGTAAGGCTGGATTTGTGGCTGCGTATTGTTTGAATTTGTTTTTATCCTGGAAAATTTTATTTTCTCCATTTATAGTGAACGAAAGCTTGGCTGGGTATAGTAATCTGGGCTTGCATCCATGGTCTCTTAGTTTCTGAAGTACATCTATCCAGGACCTTCTGGCTTTCATGGTTTCCATGGAGAAGTCAGGTGTAAGTCTGATAGGTTTACCTTTATAGGTAATTTGGCCTTTTTCCTTTGCAGCTCTTAATATTCTTTCCTTATTCTGTATGCTTTGTGTTTTGATAATTATATGGCGAGGGGAAGTTCTTTTTTGATCCAGCCTATTCGGTGTTCTGTATGCTTCTTGAACCTTCATAGGTATATCTTTCTTTAGGTTGGGAAAGTTTTCTTCTATAATTTTATTAAATATATTTTCTGGACCATTGAGCTGCACTTCTTCTCCTTCTTCTACTCCTATTATTCTTAGGTTTGGTCTTTTTATTGTGTCCCATATTTCCTGAATATTTTGTGATGAGAGTTTGTTGGACTTGCTGTTTTCTTTGATCAGAGTGTTTATTTTCTCTATGGTATCTTCAGAATCTGAGATTCTTTCTTCTATCTCTTGTATTCTGTTGGTTATGCTTGTTTCTGTAGACTCTGTTTGTTTACTTAAATTTTCCATGTCCAGCCGGCCCTCTGTTTGTGTTTTCTTCTTTGCCTCCATTTCAGTTTTCACGTCTTGCACCGTTTCCATTATCTGTTTGATTGTTTTTCCTTGGTTTTCTAGGGTATCATTCACTGATTTATTCAGTTCTTCAAACTTTCTGTTATATTTCTCATCCATTTCTATAAGGGCATTTTTTACATGCTGTTTAAGGGCGTCAATCACTTTCATGAAGTCAACCTTTTCTACTTCTTCTTGATTAAGGTGTTCATGTCCTCCCGTTGTGAGGTCGCTGGTTTCTGGTGGCTTCATGTTGCTTTTCAGCTTGTTGGGCGAATTCTTGCCTTGGCGTCTACCCATCTCTTCTTCCAAATGCTCCCTTATGGATCTTCTTTACCGGATCAGGTCTCCTTGCCTACCCAATGCTGGATCTCCCCAACGTTGTCTCTCCCCAATGCTGGGTCTCCCCAAGGCTGGGTCTCCTGGCGCCTAGAGATCAGGCCTCCGTGCTGATGGGCAGGTGGCAAACAAAGCGCCTACCCTGCTTGGTGCAGGCAGGCCAAAGAAACAAAGGAACTCCCGCCTGCTTGGGTGCCCCGAGGATTCAGACCCAGTGCCCAGACAGGCTGGGCTGGGTGATGTTATGTGCAGAAAGAGGGCGGTGGGGCAAATTGGGGAGGGTTCTGGATGGAAGCTGGGTGGGCTAGGAAGAAAGAGGAGGTATGCAGGGAGTGGGGGCCCTGCTGAGAGCTCAAGAAGGATAGGGGGCCAAGGAAGCTCTGAACTCCCCTTCCCGGGCTGGCGCCGCAGGGTCAGAAACTCACCCCAATGCTGGGTCTCCTGGCGCCTAGAGATCAGGCCTCCGTGCTGGTGGGCAGGTCGCAAACAAAGCGCCTACCCTGCTTGGTGCAGGCAGGCCAAAGAAACAAAGGAATTCCCGCCTGCTTGGGTGCCCCGAGGATTCGGACCCAGTGCCCAGACAGGCTGGGCTGGGTGATGTTATGTGCAGAAAGAGGGCGGTGGGGCAAATTGGGGAGGGTTCTGGATGGAAGCTGGGTGGGCTAGGAAGAAAGAAGAGGTATGCAGGGAGTGGGGGCCCTGCCGAGAGCTCAAGAAGGATAGGGGGCCAAGGAAGCTCTGAACTCCCCTTCCCGGGCTGGCGCCGCAGGGTCAGAAACTCACCCCAATGCTGGGTCTCCTGGCGCCTAGAGATCAGGCCTCAGTGCTGGTGGGCAGGTCGCAAACAAAGCGCCTACCCTGCTTGGTGCAGGCAGGCCAAAGAAACAAAGGAACTCCCGCCTGCTTGGGTGCCCCGAGGATTCGGACCCAGTGCCCAGACAGGCTGGGCTGGGTGATGTTATGTGCAGAAAGAGGGCGGTGGGGCAAATTGGGGAGGGTTCTGGATGGAAGCTGGGTGGGCTAGGAAGAAAGAGGAGGTATGCAGGGAGTGGGGGCCCTGCCGAGAGCTCAAGAAGGATAGGGGGCCAAGGAAGCTCTGAACTCCCCTTCCCGGGCTGGCGCCGCAGGGTCAGAAACTCACCCCAATGCTGGGTCTCCTGGCGCCTAGAGATCAGGCCTCCGTGCTGGTGGGCAGGTGGCAAACAAAGCGCCTACCCTGCTTGGTGCAGGCAGGCCATAGAAACAAAGAGACTCCCGCCCGCTAGGGTGCCCCGAGGATTCGGACCCAGTGCCCAGACAGGCTGGGCTGGGTGATGTTATGTGCAGAAAGAGGGCGGTGGGGCAAATTGGGGAGGGTTCTGGATGGAAGCTGGGTGGGCTAGGAAGAAAGAGGAGGTATGCAGGGAGTGGGGGCCCTGCCGAGAGCTCAAGAAGGATAGGGGGCCAAGGAAGCTCTGAACTCCCCTTCCCGGGCTGGCGCCGCAGGGTCAGAAACTCACCCCAATGCTGGGTCTCCTGGCGCCTAGAGATCAGGCCTCCGTGCTGGTGGGCAGGTCGCAAACAAAGCGCCTACCCTGCTTGGTGCAGGCAGGCCAAAGAAACAAAGGAACTCCCGCCTGCTTGGGTGCCCCGAGGATTCGGACCCAGTGCCCAGACAGGCTGGGCTGGGTGATGTTATGTGCAGAAAGAGGGCGGTGGGGCAAATTGGGGAGGGTTCTGGATGGAAGCTGGGTGGGCTAGGAAGAAAGAGGAGGTATGCAGGGAGTGGGGGCCCTGCCGAGAGCTCAAGAAGGATAGGGGGCCAAGGAAGCTCTGAACTCCCCTTCCCGGGCTGGCGCCGCAGGGTCAGAAACTCACCCCAATGCTGGGTCTCCTGGCGCCTAGAGATCAGGCCTCCGTGCTGGTGGGCAGGTGGCAAACAAAGCGCCTACCCTGCTTGGTGCAGGCAGGCCATAGAAACAAAGAGACTCCCGCCCGCTAGGGTGCCCCGAGGATTCGGACCCAGTGCCCAGACAGGCTGGGCTGGGTGATGTTATGTGCAGAAAGAGGGCGGTGCGGCAAATTGGGGAGGGTTCTGGATGGAAGCTGGGTGGGCTAGGAAGAAAGAGGAGGTATGCAGGGAGTGGGGGCCCTGCTGAGAGCTCAAGAAGGATAGGGGGCCAAGGAAGCTCTGAACTCCCCTTCCCGGGCTGGCGCCGCAGGGTCAGAAACTCACCCCAATGCTGGGTCTCCTGGCGCCTAGAGATCAGGCCTCCGTGCTGGTGGGCAGGTCGCAAACAAAGCGCCTACCCTGCTTGGTGCAGGCAGGCCAAAGAAACAAAGGAACTCCCGCCTGCTTGGGTGCCCCGAGGATTCGGACCCAGTGCCCAGACAGGCTGGGCTGGGTGATGTTATGTGCAGAAAGAGGGCGGTGGGGCAAATTGGGGAGGGTTCTGGATGGAAGCTGGGTGGGCTAGGAAGAAAGAGGAGGTATGCAGGGAGTGGGGGCCCTGCCGAGAGCTCAAGAAGGATAGGGGGCCAAGGAAGCTCTGAACTCCCCTTCCCGGGCTGGCGCCGCAGGGTCAGAAACTCACCCCAATGCTGGGTCTCCTGGCCGTAACTGTAATTCTTGCTTGATAACTGTTTTGTTATATGTAATTTTGCTATGTTAAAGTTAAAGCCTTCCTTTTTTTGTTTAAACAGAAAAAGGGGAAGTGATGTGGGAGTGTCATGTATCAACCTGTTGATTTCATTGGTTAAGCAATAAAGAAACTGCTTGGCCCTCATAGTTTAAAACATAAGTAGGAGGAGTAAACAGAATAGGATGCTGGGAGAAAGAAGCTGAGTCAGAGAATCGCCATGATTCTCCCACTCCAGGCAGACGCAGGTTAAGATCATTCCTGGTAAGCCAGCTCGTGGGCTACCCAGATTATTAGAAATGGGCTAGTCCAGGTGCGAGAGTTAGCAGAGAAAAGGCTAGATATAATGGGCCAAGCGGTGTTTAAAAGAATACAGTTTCCGTGTAATTATTTTGGGGCATAAGCTAGAGTTAGCCATGCAGGCGGCTGGGTGCCCGGGATGCAGCCCCACTGCCCTTATTCCAACATAATCATGTGATTTTTAGTTCTGTTTTTGGTTTTCCTGAGCATGAGGCCTGTCCTGGAGTATAGATAATATACCCAGTGTGATCCCATTGAAAGAAACCCTGTTTCCTTCTACCAGCAGGTATTAATTAAAATTAGCTTCTTGGCTAGCTAAGGTTAACACTTTGTGCCCACTTACCCTTCTCCAGTGCTGGAATTTTGTCTGGCTTGAACTGCCTCTGGTACTTGCTGGGCTCTCCCAACTAACCTACCATGTTCAGTGCTAGCTGGAAGGCTAAGAATGGTGTAACTTTTGAACAAATTGTCTACATACAAAAGGGAAGAATGTGTGACGAAACCATTACGAGTATTTTAATCTAAACACTTACTTTCTACCTGGTAATGCAGGCGCACGCCTTTAATTCCAGCATTTGGGAGACAGGGACTGGTGGAGCTCTGTGAGTTGGAGGCCACCCTGGACAGCCAGGGCTGTTACACAGAGAAAACCGTCTCGGAAAAAAAACAAAATAGTAACAACAACAACTTACTTTCTACATTGGTCTCCTTTTTTAGAATTGGCCTCAGGGACTCACCTGAAGGTATTATTTAGTCCTGAAATATATTTCCCCCATCCTCCCACACATTTCTGAACGATTCTTGACACTCAAAAGATCCCTTCTGAAGAAAGAATAATTCTAAGGGCTTTGTATACAAATGGAATTGTGACTGGAAAGATATAAAGAACACTGTTTGCTCTTCCAAAGGACCTGGGTTCAATTCTCAGCACCCACAAGGCAACTCAAAACTATATGGCTTCAGGCATTACATGCAAATGGTAGAAAGACATATATGTATGTAAAATATCCAAACGCAGAAAATAATTTTATTTATTTATTTATTTATTTCTTTATTTAGGAGACAGGGTTTCCCTGTGTAACAGTTCTAGCTGTCCTGGAACTAGCTCTTGTAGACCAGGCTAGTCTCGAACTCACAGGGATTCACCTGCCTCTGCCTCCCAAGTGCTGGGATTAAAGGCATGTGCCACACAGCCCAGCTCTTAACTTTTTAAATAAAAAACAGGTAAAGCTTTGTTACAGAGGCTTGGGAGATGGCTAAGACTGGAAACTTTTCACCTTTGTGTGAAGGAACCCATCAGGCAGCAGTGTTCAACATGCTCTAATCCACAAAAAAAAAAGAACCACAGCAAAAATAGAGTGAGGGTACATGACAAAGAGAGACTGAGTATAGGCCTACATGAAACACTGGGCTAGAGGAGAGCTGAAGGCCCTCTGTTTTTGGAAGCAGGGGACAAGAGAGAGCTGAGGAAGGCTAGTGGTTCTACTGAATATAGGACAGTCTAAAGGAAGAAGTTATCACTTTAGATATACCTGAGGCAACTGGTAAACACATACATGAAGACTGGCCACATAGGCACAATATGAGTCTGCGCTTGGCTTACCTTTGAGAAGCATCCCCCACCCCCTCACCCTCTACCCCATCAGTCCTCTCTTATGGTTTCTTGTAACCTTCCATTTCCAGCCTCCAGGATCTCTTCCTCCTTTTTCATGATACCCTTTCTAGTTTCATGACTGACAAACATAAACACACACACATGTAATTTTAAATGTAGTTTCCATGAGATAAAACACAGGATATTCACCTTCCTGAGCCAGACTTGTTTCCATCCTGTGTTTTACTATGGTCTTTAGTTAAAAATAGTCTCTTTTAACAATGGTCTAGCCAGCAGCTGTAGCAACAATGCAACCAGGGCCTTGTTGGAAATGCAACAGGTGAGGAGGGGACTCTGACCCAGAACCACTGGAGCAGAAAGTCTGAGGTGTGAGTGTGGCGGGGGGGTCCAGAAATCGGTTTTAACCAACTCCACATCATTGCCGGCCAAATATCACACTATTTCTGTTGCCAGGTGTCTTGTTTTGGTCCTAGTCACATAGAAGAATCACTAGGGCTTTAAAGAAATACAGAGGTCCAGGTCCAATGGCCTTCTGCTCTGGGGGAAATGCCTGGGCAGGAAAAGGTTGTAAAAGCACCAAATTTTAGGCCCCTCTAAAATTGTCAAATGACAAAAAAAAAAGTTTGAATATCATCCCCTAACCCCAACTTTGTTTCCATCTAAAGCCCATGAGATCACCTTACCTGCCGTTTTTGTTCGTGTAGGTTGCTAAATAGCCATGGTCCTGCCAGGTGTGCACTGACTCTGTCATCCCCTGCTCCTGAAAAATGGACTGAAGGCCTTTCAGAATGGCCTCACCGTCAGCTGGAAGACAGGAAACATGGGGCGGTGATTAGGAAAAAGGTATCCAGAAGAAAAGCTAAAGGCCGAAGTGTGAGTTCAGTAGTAGAGTACTAGCCAGTATGGCTGGGGCCCTAGGCTCCATCCCCAGCACCACAAACATTCAAATGAAATAAACTAAATACATTAATTAAATAAGTAAAATCAAATTTAAATAATTAAATTAATTAAATAAAAAGTAAGAAAAGCTAAAGTGAGTGACATGATCTGATTACTTACAAGAAAATCTAAACATTCTCCACCCTGTATGGAAAGGCTACAAAGAACACCCGGCTACCCAATAAGAACACAAGGAATGACCACAAATACCAAAAACACAGGGAAATAACCATTCAATGAAACTAAAGATTTCAAAAGAATGAGGTTCCATTTTCAGCTAAATATATTAGTGGGAACACATAGTCCTAACAAGGGGATGCATACCAATTATTGATGAGCTTCATTACCAATAGGAATTTTTGTTTAATTTTCTGGATGTTTACAAAAGGAAACTGTTGCTGATATAAACAAAAAAATAGAAATTAAAAAATGACATCCAGTAACAAACTCGGAACCAGCAAAAACTGAACAATCCCAACAGAAGAAACTACTGGGTCGTGAGTATTTCCTCTCTCCATCCTGCCCCACCTCACAACTCGCCCCTCTGTAGAGCTTGGCACCATGAACTAACTGGCTGGACATGCATGGTGGCTCTGGAGGCTAAGACAGGAGAATTTGCCAAGAGTTCAATACCAGCCTGGCTACAGTGTGAGTTCCAGGTCAGTCTTGGCTACAGAGTGAAGCCCTGTCTCAACAAAACGAAAGAAAACAAATCAGCATTCATTAACCTCCAACAGGCTCATTTGGCAAAGTCAGAATCTCCAACAACATGGCAATACTTGAAAGAGCAAAATTCAGTTAATCCTGCAATTATATCTGCAAAGCAGCCATTCCCTGAAAAAGGTAAATGAAGAACCAATGTAGACTGGCTCCTCATAGGGAAAAAAAGAGAAGAAACAGGCCTTTACTAGGGAAAGTCTTTTGCAGATGTAATTGAATTACATATCACCAGATAAGGGCATCTAGACTGTCTAAGTGGGCTTTAAACCCAATAAGTGTCCTTTTAAGAGACAAAAGACACAGGGAAAATGAAGGGCAAGTGACTTGATAGCCAAACTGAAGGAGCTTAAGTCACCTCCAAAACAAAGCCTCAAATCAGACAGAAAGGCAGGACACAGAATCATGCCATACACCCATTCCAACAAAAGCAGCTGGGAATACAAGCGGCAGCCCAATGAATCACTGAATTCTCTTCCTAGCAAAACCGTACCTTTGGCAAACCCATTTGTCAGAAAATAATCCAGCTTGCTTTGCTCTTCTGTAACTGGTTTTAGGAAATTAAAACAGAAAGTCTGAACTGTATCTCCAGAACCACAGCATTTAAGACAACCCATCTCCCCTAAAATGTATTTCTGGGGGCTAGAGAGATGATTCCATCTGTGTAAAAGTACTGGCTGTTCTTCTAAAGGAGGAGTTTAACTCTCAGTACCAACATGGTGGCTCAAAACCATCTGTAACTCCAGTTCCAGTCGGGATCCAACATCCTTCTGGCCTCTCTAAGCACCGCATGCACCATAGTGCAGACACGTTGTGCTGGCACAATGTCAACTTAGGTCAATTGGACACACAAACCTGAGTTATCTGAAAGGAGGGGAACCTTAATTGAGAAAATGCCTCCATAAGAGGGGGCTGGAGAGATTGCTCAGTAATTAAGTTGTTCTTCCTGAGGACCAGGGTTCAATTCTCAGCTTCTACATGGCGGCTCACAACTGTCTCTAACTCCAGTTCTAGGGAATCCAGCACCCTCACAAAGGTACACATGCAAGTGAAGCATCAATGCACATAAAGTACAAATAAATCATTAAAAATTTTAAAAGATTCGCCTGTAAGGCATTTTCTTGATTAGTAATTGGTGGGGAAGGCCCAGCCCACTGTGGGTGGGGCCATCCCTGGAATGGAGGTCCTGTGTTCTATTAGAATGTAGGCTGAGCAAGCCATAAGAAAGCCAGTATGCAGCAACCCTCCATGGCCTCTACATCAGCTCTGGCCTCCAAGTTCCTGTCCTACTACAATTCCTATCTTGGCCTCCTTTGATGGACTAGGATGTGGCAGCATAAGCTGAATAAACCCTTTCCTTTCCTCCACAAGTTGCTTTGTGGTCATGGTGTTTTATCTAGCAATAGAAATCCTAACTAAGACAAACATGCAGGCAAAACACCCATACACATAGAAAAATATAAAGGGGGAAAAACATTTGATTTGCAAACTTGATCACATGAATGAAACCTGTTTAAGTTCCGTTTACTTGGCATCATAACCTATTGGATCAGTACACTGTGCAGGTGATTGAGCCGAACACAGTGCAGGAAGGAAAAGAAAACCCAGACCAATAGAAGCTACCCTAAATGTGGAAATCACTGTGTCATTTTACAGTTCTCCTTGGCTAGACAGATGTTCTCTGTTTTGAGAGTGTATAAAACAAATAATCATTCCTGGTAAATGGCCTCAAGGCTGTGTTCTTGTTGGCATGCTACAAAACAAAACAAATGAAAGGGGGAAATCCAGCATTATCCTGGATGTGATGAACCAGGAACTGGAACCTGGTGTGGCGAGCTACTATAAACTCAGTTACCTGGGCCAAGGAAATGGGATGCTTCAGATGCCATGCAAAGTTCTTGATTTCTGCCAGCATGGTAGCCATCCCTTTTTCTGACTGGTACAACTAACCAAAAGGCATCATATGGACTAAAAGCACCCCTCTGGCCAGGCTAAAGATAAAAACCAAAGGGTTAAAAAAGAAATCCAATTTGAAGTGTTACTTGTTTCCACACTATGGGCATTACACCCCTCCACCCTAATTTAGTAAAACCAGGCATGTCTGAATGAAAGTGTTTGTGGAAGGCTAATTATTTACTTACTCACCTGCCCAGAGTGTTTTGTGGATCCTGGATCCTGTGGGTGTCTTGAGTGGGCCAGCCTTGCCAGGAAGGTGTCTGTAGGACATTGGGGTCATTTTATTTGATTTACTGCCCACTTCACATCCATTTTTTTCCTGATCTGGGGCCTCTCTTGTTATCCCTGCTGTACTCAGGCCCTAAAGACTCTGGAGGGAAGAAAGGGGATGAATAGTCCCCTTTTACAAGAGTCAGGGTTTAATAGAAGACTGAAAGCCAGGGCTCTGAGCTCTGGTGGTGACTTACTTATCTTGATCTTAGGTGCTCAACAGATGTTTGTGCAGGTAAATGAAATTCATTTTCAATTAGCTAAATTCACAATCATTATTATTTTATCTCTACATAGTTTAGAAACCATCTAGATCAGTGGTGTTGAATCCTAAGTGCACATTATAAATCACCTGGAGAATGATTAAAAATTCCCATGCCATCTGCTTGACCAAAATAAAAACCTGAGTGTGGGACCCAGAAACCAATATTTTTAAAAACTCCCTGAGAATTTCCAATGTGCAGTTATCTAAACCATCCTGTGCAAAAAAAGAAAGAGCTGAAGGTATATCCCTTACCATGTGCAGTCCTGAGTTCCATGTCCAGGACTAAGAAATATGGACCCTCCACCCAGCATTTTCACACTAAATACACTCAAGTTCAAAAAGCTACAGAACATACTCAGGGTGTGTATTTGATAAAAACATATTATTTGCATCTGAAATTCTCAAGCAACAAAAATAAAGCCTAGCCAGGCATAGTGGTGCATGCCTTTAATCCCAGGGAACCAGAGGCTGATAGATCTCTGGAAGTTTGAAGCTGGTCAGAGCTATTGAAACTGTCTCAGATAGATTAGATAGATAGATGATAGATGGACAGACAGATAGTTTTCCTCAAGATAAAGTCTAAACTCTACTAATTAAAGTCATTAGTATTCCATGAAATGCTCCAGAAAATGCTTTGCAATACTGAAAACCTAACCTTCATACATGTATGGTACACAACATGAAACTTGACCCAAAAAACTGGGTTTGCTTTATCAGCATACCTCAATATTCAAATTGGGGGTGAGAGTAACAATTTATGAAGGACCAACTTGTCCCTTTCAGGACGTTAAAAACTCCAGTCATCTATCAAATGACAAGGATGCATCGCCCTTGACAAAAAAAAAAGTGCCCAAGTTCAGGAAACAGGAGAAAGAGTAGTAAATACTTTTGAGAACTACTAGATACCCTATACATGGTGAAATGAGAGTGAGACCGGAGTGAGACCGGAGTGAGACCGGAGGATATCCAAATTTGACAAAACAAGGTAGGACAGCGGCATCATAAATGCCTACAGATCAGGAGAAAATGTTAAGAAGATCCGAAGGCTAAGAGATGAATGTACTTTAAAGTAGACATAATAATCCAAAGTAGGCCAGTAAACTGCTGTTTGGAAGTTCTGAGAAAATTTATTACAATGGCCAAGAAAGTTGAGGTATAACATAACCTTTGAATTAGTACTAAGAATCTTCCAAAAGGCTCCAAACAGAGTGACCTCTCCCAAGGTAAACATATGTTCTTTTTCTAATGAACAACACAATGTTCCCATTTCTAGGATGCTACCTTTGTTTATTTGACAACAACTTATGATGATGTGGCATATATATATATATACACACACATATCTCACCAATAGCAAAAACAAAAGAAAGGACAATAGGAATGGAAAAAAGAAAAGGAACTGAGACCCTAAATGTCAGGCTGGAGAGAGCGTTCAGTTGATAAAGTGTCTGCTATACAAAAATGAAGGCTTTAGTTCAATCCCCAGAACCCACGTTTAAAAATTAAAGCCAGGCATGGTGGAACACACTTATAGTCCCAGTGTTGTGGAGTTAAAGGTACAGCTAGGCAGATCCATGGGGCTCACTAGCCAGCCAGTATAACCTGAGCCTCAGGTCAGTGAGAGAGTCTGTCCCAAAAAGTAAGATGGAAAGAACCTGAGGAATGATACACAAGGTTGACCTCTAGCATTCATACATACTTGCACACATATTTCTCTCTCTCTCTCTCTCTCTCTCTCTCTCTCTCTCTCTCTCTCTCTCTCTCTCACACACACACACACACACACACACACACACGGGCGGGGGGCTAACTGTCATCTCTCCTACCAGGACTCTCTTTGAGAAACTCCTCCTCTGACCCCTCGCCCCAGATGGCTGAAGGCCAAACCTGTCTGTGCTGCTGGACTCCACCTGCTAGGCAGCTGTTCACACAGTTCCAATCTGAAATCACAATCCGGCTCATGGTGTCTCTTCTTCTAAGTATAGAGGATGAAGCTCTGTAATCTCAAACTCTAAAATTCACTTATAATATTCTATGAAATAGCAAATTCAGACTGTATATAAGTTATATCTGAAACATAAAGAAGTAGCTATAGAAACACATAAATGCTGTATTTAAACTTATATCCCATCACCAAACCTATAAATATTCAAAAATTAAGTAAAAAACATTTAATGTACAATCTAAAACACTTCTGGACTTAAGTATTTCTGGTGAGTGAAACTTTACCCGAACCATTGGCCACATTGGTTCTAAAAATGTACCTAAAATAGTACCCTCCTACCAAACTTTTCCTACAAACCCCCAACACGGTCTCTGCTCCACCCAAATTCCCTGGCTGGGACACATCTCACTTGGAGACCTAACTTCCTCAACCATAAAATAGATCAGCTGCATGTGCCGCCATAGGGTAAGCAACAGGTTAGCTGGAACGACCTTAGGAGCCCAAGGAGACATACTGACTAAAAACCCAAGATGCTGATAAAGACAGAAAACTTGTCGTGCCTTCAGTCCAGGTCCTTCTTCATTTTTAGGGAACAAAATACACCTTTATCAAGCCCAGTACATTAGAGGATGCCCTAGGGAATTTGGCAAATTCTAACACTTGGGACTTTGATGTATGGCTTTACATTTTTCAAATTAAAAAACTACTCTTAGGAAAACTATGGCCTGGACACACTGAATGTCTTGAGAAATTTCTAAAGCTGTAAACTCCAGCTGTGTCTTATGAACAGATGCCGTCTTTCATTCAGAGTCATGGGACTCCACAGCCAACTCAGCTGGTCATCCCATGGGCAGTCTTAAATCTCCTCTATAAGAGGAAGGAATTGGAACAATTTTTTTCTCTGCACTGTTTTTGGCTTTCACATTCACACAGCATCTGGCTTCTGAAATGGGAGGGTGTTGAATTTCTATTCTGGTCAAGCATACTTTTAATTGTAAAGCCTGGGAATTCCATACCTCATCATTAATCCCCCACCAAAACTACTCTCCCACAGTAGGGCTCAAGCCATTTAAACTCCATGGGATGTTTAAACAGTCTCATCATCACATGCTAAAAGTGATGAGCTAGAGACAGAAGGCCACTCCTACAGCAGCTGCAGACTAAGCCACTCCAACTTGGTCTTTCCAAAGCTCTGAAGCTTTTACATGGAAAGACATTCTGCAGCCGCCTGCAGGGAAACTACTAACACACCAAAGTTCTTTCTCCTAAACCCCAGACTCACATTAGCGCACATTCAAAGCTAAAGAACTTAGGCTTAAGCCATGTAGTTTCCTTCACACATAAACTAACTTTGGGGTTTTTTGTTTTTTTCATAATCAATCCCAAAAGAGGAAGCAAGGAACACCAGAACACAATCCACTTTGAAGTCTTAGTCTCCTTAAAAATCCATTTGAGGGGGTGGTGGTGGTAGTAGTAGTAGTAACAGGAGCAGCAATGATGAGCACCCAACTGCAGGCATTAATTCAAACTTGTAACTGTACACTAAAATGCCTTCTATGTGAATTATGGCGATCCAAAAAGAACTGTGTGTTCAGGAATTACCAACCACTGGCATGATTCCTTTTGTAAAAGACTATAAAGAACCACTCACAGGCTTCCTCTCAACCAAGTATTCCCTAAAGTCTCCAGAAATTTGCTGGTCTTTTTGTTTGGTTTGGTTGGGCAGTGTCTGTTTGGGAGGTTGGGGGAGGTAGGGGCAGGTGTGATGGTTTTGTTTTTTTGTTTTTTTTTTTTTGAGGGGATGCAGCATGAATAATAAAAACCCAAAGACAGATATTGGGGTTCAACCTGAAGATCAGAAAAGCAAAGAAGATCAGAAAAGCAAAGCAGCCAGCTACTACAGAGTTCTTACCTCTACACCAAAGCCGGGTAAGCCTATTCTCAGTATGACTGCAGACTGAGACCTTGAGCTCCTGTCTCCTCCTGTCTTCTATTCCTCTCTAGTGCTGGGATTAAAGGCATGCACCTCTACTGCCCAGCCTCTATGGCCAACTAGTATGGCTGCTGGATTAAAGGTGTATGCCACCACTGCCTGGCCTGTATAGCTGACTAGTGTGGCTAGCTTTGCACTCTGATCTTCAGGCAAGCTTTATTTATTAAAACACAAATAAAATATGACTATAAGGGAAGTGTTTAAATTTTTATTTATTTATGTACATTTGTAGTCTTTTGTCTAAATGCATGCATAAAATACATGCAGGTGCTGAGCAGGCCAGAAGACCGAATCAGATGCCCTGGAGCCAGTTACACCAGTTGCAGGCCACCCATCCAACATGAGCACTGAAAACTAGCTGAATTAGAGTGCCTTGGAAAGGCAGCAAGAGCAGCAAGGGTTGAGCCATCTCTCCAGTGCCTTGTTTTTTGTTTGCTTTTGTTTTGTGACAGTCTGACTATGTTGTTCAGGCTAAGCCCAAACTCCTGCACTCAAGCGATTCTCCTGCCTCAGCCTCCTTAGTAGATGAGACTACAGGCATGCATTGCTCTGTGTGTGTGTGTGTGTGTGTGTAACAAGTGTGTATGTGTGCGTTATCTTTTAAAAGCTTTCACAGTAAGGAAGTCTAAATTGCAATTTATATTTTTTAACTTTTTAACTTCAAAAAGGGTCTGTCCAGATTTCTCAAGACATTCAGAAACCAAATAACTTTCCACGGATTAAATTGAAGGTAAAAACAGGTGGTTCTGGATCCTAGACCAGTCAATCTCTGACGGTTTGGTTTTGTATTTTCAAGTCCAGTCTTCCTGTCTTTGTCTCTGGGTCTGGCTCTCTGGCGCTCTCTCTCTCCGCTCTCTCTCTCTCTCTCTCTCTCTCTCTCTCTCTCTCTCTCAAACAACAGTTGCATGGCAATTAATCACCTCAAACAGAAGCAGATATGAATGTTTGGTGCAACGTGACTCATAACACCCAAAAAGCAAAAGCAACCAAAATGTCCATCAAGGTATAAATGGATGAGCAATGTGTGTTATTATCCATCCTGTGGGCTGTTACTCAGCCACAAATGAAACAAAGTACAGATACATGCTACATTCAACATGGATGGATCTCAAAAACATAAAGAAGCCAAATATAAGGGACTAGAGAACACACAACTCTATCTCTATGTGATCATAAATGCTAACTCTGAAAGATAGCTGTTGCCAGAGCATGGGAGGAATCAATGATAAAGAAGTCAGAAGTGGGTCTGGAGAGATGGCTCAGGGACTAAGAGCACTGGCTGTTCTTCCAGAGGACCCGGTTCAATTCCCAGCACCCACATGACAGCTAAAACTGTGTGTAACTTCAGTTTCTGGGGATCTGATACCTCTGATACCTTCACACCAATCCACATAAAATAAAGTTAAATAAATTATTTTTTAAAGTCAGAAGGAACTAGGCTAACAACTAGGGAATAACAAGGTTTCTTTCCAAAGCAATGAAAATATTCTAAGACTGACTATGGTGGTAGTCACAGAACTCTGTGGATATTATACTGAAAACTATAATACAGCCAGGGAATCATATATCCAAGTTGCATATGGAGTTTTAAAACCTGGTCCCAGCAATTCTAACAGGCTATGCTTGACCTGCAAGGCCTTATTCTAGTAATCTAGGGTAACTGTGGGCTTAGATAAATGGCTCTTCTCAGCCTTAAAGGGGAATGAGATAGACATACTTTAGTACCTACTACATTAGGTAGACATACTTCTTAGTGATCACCAAGCTTTAGCAGAATCAAGCAGGAGTCTGACCTAAAGTAAAAAAGACAGGACACAAATGAAGACAGATGCCGGCTTTCATCTTGTTCTTAGTTATTTTGTGGGCCAATGTAAAGACTCAATACCTTTAAGAAAATACAGGTTTTCTGGGCTAAAAGCACTTGCTCTTCCAGAAGACCTGGGTTCAGTTCCCAACACCCACATCAAGCAACTCACTACTGATTATATAATTCCAGCTCCAAGGGATTCCTATGCCTCCTTCTGACCACTGCAGGCACCCAAACACACAGTTATGCACACATACACATAAATAAAATTTAAAAGCTTTTAGAAATTCAATTAGTGGTATCTGTTACAGTGTGGATCATAACTTAATAAAGAGGTCAGAATAAACTCAAAGAAATGAGCTGAGCCTTCCTATTCCTGTTTACTCAGAGATAACCAAGGAAAGACAAAGTCCCTCCAACACAAGTCTCTGCTAGGCTCAGGCACAGCTGCAAGACAGCAGGTAAAGACCACAGAGTAGGTAGGGAGTCTTTCTTTTTTTTTTTTTTTTGGTTTTTCGAGACAGGGTTTCTCTGTGGCTTAGGGAGTCTTTCCATCTCTTCTCATCACCCAACAGTAAAGGTCTAAAGAGCACTCTTAAGCTCTTAAGTATGAGACAACCACAGGACTCTTCCTGTGCAGTTATCCTGCTGCCAGAGCTCCTAATGCTCTTCAGTCACAGAAGAGAAGTATGGCTGCAAAATGCAGACCAGAACAACGATGAGTTAGCAATTTTAAGTCAGGCTTGCTCTAGACCACGGTTTTTGATGTTCATAAAGAGCAACCCAACCAAGAAACATTAACTTCAGAAAGAAATAAGAAAAAAAGGCCAACTGAAGTTAGATTAACAGCCATGTAGCACCAACACAGAAATAATAGCCAGACTCCTTGCATGCAAACACACATTAAGGCCAGCCAGATGGAAATGTTTATGAAGTACTAGCCACAATGACTATTCCTTAAAATTTACAACATACCAAGTTATAACATAATGGAAATGTGCTGCTAATTTCCCTGCACTGCCATCCCATTTCCACTGCAACAGAAAACAGTTAAAGGGACAGACATTTCTAAGGACACAATGGGGCCAATAATAGCTTCCCATAACATACCTACCCTAGATGGTGGGCAGATGCAGTTGTTTCACTTTAAAAATCAGTCATATCAACCTGTGCCCTATAAGCCTGGTAAGTGGGGAGGAGCTTACAAAAATGTAATTTAGCAAACAATTCTGAGTCTTCTTTGGTTTGGAAACAAAAATACCAATAAAAAATTATATCCCCTCTTTCCTTGTAAGACCATTTTCTTCACAAAACTAGGAGTCTAGAGAGGGAGACAAGCCCAGGTCTAGGCTTCACCCTCACAGCCTATGTTCACCTGGAGAGCAAACTCCAATCTTCCTTCTAATTTAACCTATGGGAGAATGTAATCAAGGTAGAGAAATAAAGCACAGTAGACTGGAATATGGCTCAGTGACTAAAGGTGCTTGCTGCCAAGTCACATGAACCTGATTTGATACCTAGAAGCCACATTGGAGGAAAACTAACTCCTCCCGGCTGTCCTCTGACCTCCATACGCACACTGTGGCTCAGGCACAGGAACCATGTGCCTTGGGACAGGAACCATGGTGCCAGTGCACGTGCATGTACACATACACATAAACCAAACTAAAAATGTAAAATTGGTTTAATTTTTGTTTTTAAATTGTATTGAGATTATAATTATGCAATCTCCCTCTTTCTTCTCCCTAAGCCTTCCCATGAATACTTCCCCTGCCCCATTGCTCTTTCAAATTCATGACCTCTTATTTATTGTTACATACAGACACACACTCCTAAATAAATACGGCATGCTTGGTCTGTATGATGTTACTCGTATACAGATTTTCAGGGCTGATCATTTGGTATTGGATAACAAATACCAAACACTATTTCTCCTGCTCTCAGGATTCCTTAGTTGTGTATAGGTCTTTGTGTAGAGTTAAGTGTCTGAGCTTTTTTCCCATCCACATAAGCATATCTATGCATGTCATCCTTAAAATTGTTTAAATTTTTACAAAGCACAGAGGGGCTGGAGAGATGGCTCAGTGGGTTAAGAGCCCCTGCTGCTGTTCCAGAAATCTTGGAGTTTGGTTCCCAGCAACCATGTGGCAACTATAGCAGTCTGTATTTCCAGATCCAGAGGATCCAGTGCCCTCATCTGGTTTCCGGGAGCACTGTAAACATATGATGCACAGATATAAAATGAAGGCAAAACAACCATATGCATAAAGCAAAAGTAAATGAGACTTTAAAAAACGCATAGGGATGGAGCCTTTGCTAAGGCCTGGCTTTTATTTTGGGGAAAGATAAATACTGTTAGTTGTTATGAGTTATTAGTGGTTCTCAACCTTCCTAATGCTGTGACCCTTTAATATAGTTTCCGTTGTGGTACCTCCCAACAATAAAATTTTTTCATTGCTACTTCATAGCTGCAATTTTGCTACTATTATGAGTCATAATGTAAATATTCACTATGCAATCCCTGTGTAAGGGTGATTCGACCACCAAAGGAGTTGCAACAGGTTGAGAACCACTAACTTAGGGAGTAAAAGATGTTTGCCGCCAAGCTTGACAAATTGAGTGGCATGCCTGGAACTCACGTGGTGGAAGGAGAGAGCAGACCCCTCCTCTGACCTGTGACATTACACATGTTCTGACACAAAACGCCAGCGCCACATAAAACAGAGAAATGAAATGGGTTTGGGAGTCTACCTGCTTCAGTCCTGGACCTACCACTTACTACCTGGTTTACCTTAGGAAAGCTGTTAAACTGTGTGCCTTGCTCACCTGGCTCTACTTCTTGGCTGGCTTACTGGCAGTGGTGAGAACAGATGTACCTTGTTACCCTTAGAGAGGGAAGCTGCTCACTGTTTGCTATTGTGTAAAGTAGACTTTGTAGACGCCCTTTATGGAATTAAGGAAATTAGGCTCAGTTCTCTTTTCCTTTATCTTGAAGAGGTGTTAGATTTTCTATTACTCTTTCTGTCCTAATTTAGAATAATGTGGTTTTTCTTTGGCCTATTAATATACTGGGTAGGTTTTTTCCTGATAGTTTTTTTAAACGATTGAAACATTCTTGTATACCAAGATGAAGCTATCACTTGGTCATTTATGTAATTATTCTTCTAAACTGTTGAATCCTATTCGCAAAGGATTTGTCCGCCAGCTTGCTATAGACTTTGTGTCTATGTTCACAAGGGATTCTTTTGAACTGCAGCTATCTGGTTTTGGACTATCTTTGTCGGGTTTTGGTATTCCAATATCTCTGACTTCATAAAATTGAGGCCTCTTCTCCTCTGCTGTCTTCTTCCGTTACAGCAAAATGGAGGTAATTTTTCTTTGAATGTTTGTTAGAATTATTTAGGAGTTCTTTGGAGTCCTTTTTAAAATTACAGTACTTATCTACATGTTTGTGTGAAACAGAGAGTGCAAGCACCTGTGGAGATCAGAAGACAAGGTGTGGGAATTGTTTCTCTCCTCTACCACGTGGATCCCAGGTATGGAACTTAGGTTGTCAGGCTTGGTGGTGCGAATCTTCACCTGCTGAGGTATCTCATCTACCCTGTCTTTAGAGTTTACACAATTAAAATTAAGGTGGTTTTTTTTTTAGTTGTAAGGTTGTTAAGCTATTCCCCATTTCATATTGAATAAATTGTAGCATTCTGTGCTGTTGGAATTGGCCCATTTCTTCTGGAAGGTGTCAAGTGTTTCTGGGTCAGATTATTTGTAGTATTCTCCTAGCCTTCTGGTGCCTATGGGGTCTGCAATGGTAGCCCATTTTGCTGATATTTTGTTTTTTTCCTAGTATTGGCATGACTTCTCTTTTTTCCTTTGCCAGCCTTGCTGGTTTGTTATTTCCCTAATTTTTTTTTTAAATGAGACAGTTTTTCCTTGATGTCCTCCCAGCTTGTTTTTTTTTCTTAAAGTGGGAACAAGATTGGTGATTTAAAACTTTAAAATGGAAACTGTTCCCCCTAAATATTCTCTATCATGGGATGGTTTTCACTAGTTGCCAGTGTTATTTCCAAATACTCCATCAAGGGCAGGCATCTTAGATAGACGATTGACAGTTTTCTCTAGCAGTTAATTAAGAAGTTGGTGACTTAACTGCAGGAAATAGTGCTTGTGTTATTTGTGGCTTAACTTCTAAGAAGCCACTTCAAAAATTTGGATTGTCAAATTAGAGCTAAATGTCCTTGTTGATTAAGACTTCAGAGCTAGAAAAGACCTTAGACCCAAGGGTCAGCAAATTAAAGTCCTTGGGCCAAATCCTGCTCAGAAGCCCTAGTCTAATCTGACCTTCCAGCTAAGCATTTTTAAAGAGTTGTAAATAACAGGTAAAGGCACTTTGAAAATCTGGGACTTGGAGCCTGACTGGCCTGCAGCACCTGATTACTCTACTATGTGGACCTTTCCAGAAAAGTTTTCCTACTCCTCTGCCTTTTGATCACAGAAAGCCAGTGAGGTTGATTGCCCGCTTCTGAGTCATCTGGAAACATTTGGAAGTACAGGTTCCCAGGCCCCTCACATGGCTCTTTTCCCATCTGGAATTTGTCACAGCACATGGCTCTGTTCATGCTTGGATTGTTTGTCTTCTCTCTCTCTCTCCCATTCTACCATGGCATTTCTCTCACCATCTAGGCTCTGAATAAGATACTCAGGTCCATTTTGAAGGGCCTCACACAAATATGAAATTGATAGTGCTGTGGAGGAGGCTTCTTTTTGTTGTTGTTTGTTTTGTTTCTTTCAAGACAGGGTTTCTCTGTGAAACAGCCCTGGCTGTCCTGGAACTAGCTCTTGCAGACCAGGCTGGCCTTGAACTCACTGCCTCAGGGATTAAGGGCCACCACTACCCAGCAAGGAAGTTTGTTAGGAATAGTTCCCAAAAACATGATTTTTACAACCACAAAGTACATAATGTTTTAACTGTTTAATCTCTTTGAACATTATTTCATTGTTGACTCACAGTTGGGCACATATGATGAGACAAAAATCTATGAAACAGCAATATTAGGGACCTTACTTGTAAGGAATTCTGTCCACTTAGAGTTAGTGGGTAAAGAACGATCTTAGAAAGGATTTCTAGAAGTGCGAATCCCATTTTCTTCCTCTTGTGCTACGGAACCCACGGAACCCAGGACCTTTGTGCATGCTGTGGAAGTCCTATGACACTGAGTTATGTCTCCAACAATTTGCGGGGGGGTGGGGGGTGCGTTTTATTTTAAGACAAGGTTGATTACCTCATCCTCCTAAGAAGCCAGGATTATAGGCATGCACCACCAGGCCTGGCCGATCCCACTTTTTACATGTTTTCTTTCTGGATGAAGCTAAAGGAAATTATTACCACTCTCCTATCTCGGGGCCAGTCTGAGACGTGCCCCAATGCTCTGGGAAGTGGTGGCTGGGGACCTTTTATACCTCACAAACATACCAATGTTGCCACTATAAAGGGAAGGGGTGGCTATTTAACTTTGGTCAGATGTTTTCTTTTAATGTTCTCTTCTGCTTTGGTTCTCTTCATAGTTGTAGCCTGAGTTTACTCTTTTCCCCTTCTGAATGCATGCTGCTTAAGCTGATGTATCACAGGATGACTTGTGATGCCTGACTGAGTCCTGCCTAGGGATGTCAGGTGGCTTCGTTATTCAGTGTCTAAATCAGTGGTTCTCAACCTGTGGGTTATAACCTCTTTGAGGTCGCATGTCAGATACTCTGTATTATCAGATATTTACATTATAATTCACAAAGTAGCAAAACTACAGTTATGAAGTAGCAATAAAAATATTATGATTGGGGTCACAACATGAGGAACATAAAGGGTCACAGAATTAGGAAGGTTAAGAACCACTGTTCTAGAAGTTCTAGATCAGACTGGTCTATGTAGGGAGTTCCAGAATAGCCAGGATCACACAGAGAAGAGCTATATCAAAATAAGGAAGGAAGGAAGGAAGGAAGGAAGGAAGGAAGGAAAGAAAGAAGGCAGGCTGACTCTATAAATGACTACTTCAGCAGTTTCTTTTTCTGCAGTCTCCTGAAGCCAAATTCTTTATTCAAAGAAAAACAAAGCATGTTGGGTTTTTTGCATTTGCTTTGTGTGTATGCCCACTTGTAGATGTCAAAGAACAACTTGACGGAGTTGGCTCTCTCCTCTATCATGTGGGTTCCAGGGATTATACCAGCTGGGTCACCTTGTCAGCCTAGTTATTTTTTGTTAAATCTTACCAAATTTTTATACCTCATACCAAAAGGACTTAAGCTGATGGCAAGTTCTTTCTTCTAACACCAAAGTCACCTGCTCCAAACTAGACAAACTAGAAATATCTGATATTTGTACAAGAAGGCCTAGGGTACCTCATTGAAAACACTTCCAAACAGAACTGAGGCACTTAGGCCTCAGTGTGATACTTTGAGCTTCGACATTAAGCACCAATATAAAACATGCCACTTTATAAAATGTACTTTCCCAGAGAGTGATCCAAGGCATTGGTCCTAAAAATAATCTTTTTTCAAAGTTTTTTTTTTCATTTCAGAAACCTTCTACATTCAAGTCTATGTTCTACGCCAACAGAAAAATCTGGAAGGCCCTTGGGCATGCATATCACTTAGCCTTGTTTCAACACTATGATCTGTACTCCTGGAAAAGAGAATTCAGTATTGAATAAAGCAGCAACATAGACATTGCTCAGGATTCTTACTAAGTAAATTTCCATTCTTGGGTAAAAATAATCATGTCATACCAACACTTTCATCAATAACATGTAACAGGGGCTTTAAATAAGACCTGGGCTCAAATCATAAGCCATCTTATTATTTCCACCTCTCTTTTGCCAGAACTCTCCAAATCTGAGTAAGCTAATTTGTACCACTTTATCTATCTATCTGAGCATCGTTATTGGCTGGCTCAGTTTCAAAGCATTCGGCCCTAAATACTGTATGTAATTAGTGTTAAGTATTTTATATCTCATTTGACACTCTCCCAAGCATTTTATTGATTATCCCACCCAACGACACAATGTGTGTGATTTTGGTCTTATTAATGCCTTTATGGAGAAGGAATTAAGATGCATTTGTTAAACTATCCAGTTAAATCAGCTCAGGGAAGCAAGAAAAGCTATTGGTTCCTCCTAGCTCCTTTTAGTTTGGGGCTTAAAAACATCAATGCATTTGATTACTGGTATTGCCACTTCCTCAAAGGTTTCTCCAAGAACACAGATGACACTACCAATTTAATGAAACCCAGGCTCATCACACTGTAGGGCAGCAGAGCTGTTTTTCCTGAGGTCTGGAAAAGTGCCTAGTTGTTAAAGAGTTTAAAAGAGCATTTGTGCATGGTTTACATACTTGGTTTGCAGATTCAATTGAGGAGGTTTCTTCACTTTTCAAAAGAACCAAGCTTGTAATTAAACTACCATGAAATGGTTGGTTGGAGCTGCAGGGCTCACCAGCAGGTTTGGGTTACAATTGTAATGAGATGGTGGATTAAACAACCAGAATAATTATTAACTCTAAAAGTAAACTCACAAATAGCCATACTGGAGAAATTTTTAAATACTCAACCATAAGACAATTTTTTAATGTCTTGCTATGCAGCCCAGTCTTGACATGAACTTGTGATCATCCTACCTCAGTATCCACACTGTCTACAGATCACAGGTAAATACCCTCGCAAATGTCCAGTAGTTTAATAAATGAATCCTTAGCTACAAGGGTTAGTGGAGATAGGTTATGGAGTTGCAATTAAATTAAAGAGTGGCAACTCTAATCTTTAAGATACCAAATCCAAAACCAGAGAGCACCAAGAATCAAAGCTTTTAAACGCCTCAGGGCTGTTAGTCTCAACTCTTTAAAGAAGGAGTTGCCAATTCAAATACAGCCAATTTAACTGTATGCAGGAGAGATGAGAAGATTCCAAACTGGTAATTCCTCCAACAGAAAAACCAAACTGGCTTTCTTTTCTCAAAACAAACAAAACAAATTGCCTACCAGTTATTCAACTGGAAACTCCTCTCTTTAATGGCTCACATAGGGTCAGTGGACTTGAAAAAGTGCCTCTCCTCTACGGGGAGGGGAGGAGGCGGCTGTCAGCGCCTTGGTTATAATGTTTTCAACAGCCACTGTCCCTCCCAAAGCATTTAAAACAAGAGAGAAGCATTCAGTGAAAGCTAGGAAAGACTACTTAATATAAAGTACAAATTAATTTTACCATATGCTTCCTCCAGCAGCTTAAGGAAATTGAGATCATGTAGAAAGTACTCTATATAGAAACACTATGGTTTATACATTTTTCATTATTTTTTGATTTTTATATAATAAATTTTGATCAAATTTTTAATGGTAGGCTCACAAAACAAATCTCCCAGCAATGGAAGATTATTTTGCCTGGAGTCATCTGGAGAATGATCAGTTCTACTAAGAATCTTCTACAAATCCAGAGGAAGAGAGGTTCATAAAAAAGAAACAAAATAAATAAAACTCACAACAAAGTAAACCAAACAGGCAAGCCAAAAGAAAGGCAGACTCTAACTGGGGCCCTCTTCCAAGCAGTCCATAAAACATTTCAAACACAATTCACTTATGGTAAAAAACCTAGCAAAGTAGAACCAATGTCTCCCTCCCAAGCTGTTCAATTCTGAGCCAACCCTCCAAGCAAAGCAAAAGACTGGGGGCAGGGGTTGTGCTAAGAGTTAAGAACTAGACAGGAATGGATCTTCTTCTGGGCTGATACTGATTTTGTTTTTCCACAAGGTACGGGCGACCCGGGAATCTTTTGAGAAAAGGGACCAAATGATCCAGCGCTTCTGCCAATGGAGACAAATGGTGAGGCTGTGGCCAAGAACTAGAAGCAGAGGAGCAGTGAGTTGAGTGCATTCTTCAGGTACATTCAGTAAGACTCTAGGACAGTCCTGAGGGGGTTCTTGGGATTAAGTATATCAAAGTAATCTGATACCATTGGGGGGATTGTCTTTTGTTTGATGTTTTTGGTTATGATTATTCTCCTGTGTCTTTGGAGATACTGGTGGAGGCCAGAAGAAAGCAGCAGATCCTCATAGAATTGAAGGTACAGGCAATTCTGAGCTGTGTGACTCTGGTCCTCTGAAAAAGCAGTGAGAACTCTTAAGCAGACTTGAGGTTTTTGGCTTTTTTTTAAGAGTCTAGTGCAGTGAACTTTATATTTTTATCAGCATCAGAATTAACCGAAGACATTTATGATGCAAATTTAAGACACTCATATAAGTTCAACATAGGGTGGGATCAAAGTTTTCATTCCTCACTCGCAGAATCCCAAGGCTCCATGACTAAAGCCAAAAGGCACAAGAGAATCCTTTGTGAAGGAGACAGTGTACTGAATAAAGGGATGAAAGCTCGTGAATCAAAACAAAAGGCTTAAATAGAATCAAAACTGGTTATAAAGCTTTACAATTCATTTTAGCTACTGAAGTCACATACAAAAAAGGATCCTTCCACCAGAAAATAGTTCACCAAGGGAAACTAGGAGAGCCACAGATTTCCACAGGCTGGGTAGGAGGTAATCCCTAGACCCTAACAACCAGCACCTTGGGGGAAGTGGTGCCTTCCATAACAATTGACATGCAAAACAGGTATTTCTAAAAAAGATCAAAGGAATTTACTGATAGTTTATCGTACTATTAATTGAAATGTCTAACCATACTTAAGCCAGAATTCTCTACGCGAGCACTACTGACATTTTGGGCTGTAGCAGGGCTTTGAAGGCACCTTTAACGTATTTATCAGACTAGCTGTGAGTAGCATATGTACAGTCTCAGATTTTTGTTTTACTTGCTCTGTTTTGTTTTTGAGACAGGGTCTCATGTATCCAGGGCTGCCTCGAACTCACTGTGCAGTTTAGGATGGCTTCAACTTCCGATCTTCATGCTCCCCCTAAATATTGGGATTACAGGCCTGTGGGAATGATCAAAATAGGGCTTCATGTATGCTAGGTAAACGACCTAAATTTCCAACCCTATTTCTCCAGAACCGCCAAATTCCTCCTCACAGTGTGGACCATGATAAAAACACCCCAACTGAGTCACTATCTTAAATTAAGGGGTTTTGAAATTAGGAAAGCAACAAACGCCTTGTAATCAAATAGGCTATAGCACATAAAGGTTGGAAATCTCAGGGAGGATAGAGGAGGCATCCTACTCATACCATCATTCAGTATGCAAGAGGATCTTGAGTTAAGGCCAGTTTGCACTGCACAAGCCACGCCTCTATCTGGAAACCTCAATGGGCCTAATTTATTAATATTTAAAATGTGGACTAGAGCTGCCAAAGATTCACAAGCATGCTTCAAAGGCAAACCTGGTCCCAGTAAAACTTACTCCAAGTAAAATAAAGTTGTGGGGCAATCCCAGTGCTCTCACTCCAGACTACATTCTATTCTTGGCATCGAGAGAAGCCCAAGGGACCAGTAAATCCAACCCAAGAGGCCTTTGGATTTGAATGTGGCAAAATACGCATTTTTCACTAGTTGAAACTCTGCATCTTCTCCCCAACTACTCACTCTTAACCATTATCACCAATAAAATCTTTTTTTTTTTTTTGGTTTTCCGAGACAGGGTTTCTCTGTGTAACCCTGGCTGTCCTATAACTCACTCTGTAGACCAGGCTGGCCTCAAACTCATAGGGATCCACTTGCCTCTGCCTCCCAAGTGCTGGGATTAAAGGCACATGCCTAGCCCAAAATCATATTTTTAAATTATATTTTTATGTCACATATTCTAGCTAAAACTAGTGATTTTGTTCTGCAGTAGTCTGAAATTCTACATTTTTACCAGTCCTGTTGCTCATGTTGGGCCTAGCTGGTGATCACATCTTTAATCTCAGCACTCAGGAGGCAGAAGCAGGAAGATCTCTGTTGATTTGAGGCCAGTATAATCTACATAGCAAGTTCCAAAACAGCCAGGGCTACATAGGGAAATCTTGTATCCAAAAACCAAAAAGAAAGAGGGGTGGGTGGGGAGAAGCATGTTACTTTGGGAAGGGATGCTTTAATTCAATAAAGGAAAGGTGTACCTGGCTCACATAAGCATTTATCACACAACTAACATTTACCCACTATCTACAATGTACCATTTGTATCATCTACAATGATTCACAACATAGGTCACTTTAGAAACGGCTTCCTGAATATATCCAGCCCAAGAAAAGACAAAAAGAACCATAGTTAAACTAAGTTTTCAGAGCTGACTGGCTGGCAAGATACTGCTGCAACAAGCATGGAGAGGATATAAGGCCTCGCTCAGCTCTCCATAGCCAGCATCCTGACTAGGGGCTGGGACTAGAACAAAAAGAGTTGTGACCAATTTATTCTTATTAGCTTTGAGCTGAAAAAAGAGAATCTCATGTTTCCTGGAATCAATAGTCCTCAGAGTCTAACACTTTACTTACAGGATGACCCAAGATGAGCTTTGTTGAGCTGGAGAGATGGATCAGCGGTTAAAAGTACTGGCTGCTCTTCCAGAGGACCCAGGTTCAATTCCTAGCACCTACATGGCAGTTCACAACTGTCTGTAAGTCCAGTTCCAGGGAACCTGACACCCTCACTCAGACACACAGGCAGATGAGAAACCAATGCACATAAAATGAAAATACACCTTAAATAAATAAATAAAACGAGCATTTGCTTTAGTGGAAACAACCTTCTGGGTTACTTCATCAGCCAGTGCGCTAAGGACTACGATCAGTGGTTGGGTGGGTTGGAATTAGCTTGCATTGGTAACCAGGTTAGACTGGAACGGAAACAGTAACAGTGCGAAGTTTAACACCACTGAAATCACATCATAAAACTGCTCCCTTAGGAAGGATTACTGACAAATGGGAGGGGGGAGTACACACACCCAAGCTGTACAACCATTTGACTCACCCTTGAGTCACATCCAATACTTAAACTTCAACAATTAAATGTTGACCTCACACATAGATCTCTCACCAAGCACCCCTTGATTGAAAAGAAAAGGAATTTAGAAATCCTTATGATGTAGTCAAATCACCCCATTTTCCAAATGTGAATGTGGATAGCAAGGCCATGCCTTAAGCTTTATTTAGTGATGGATCATTTTAAGAATTCCAGATCTTACATACCTATAAACATACAGCTGAATATAGTTGACCTTTTTTTTCCTAAAATGCTCATCACCATATTGCCAAAGCTTTCTTTGCTATCATTAGGTTTTTGAGGTGGACTCTCTCTCCAGCCCAGGTTGGCCTTGAACTCTTGTTTTTTTTTGTTTTTTGTTTTTTTTTGTTTGTTTGTTTGTTTTTTTTTTCTTTTTTTTTTTTTCGAGACAGGGTTTCTCTGTGGTTTTGGAGCCTGTCCTGGAACTAGCTCTTGTAGACCAGGCTGGTCTCGAACTCACAGAGATCCGCCTGCCTCTGCCTCCCGAGTGCTGGGAATAAAGGCATGCACCACCACCACCCGGATGGCCTTGAACTCTTGCTTCATCACAAGGAGGAGACACGGCCTGCCCAATCCTTTTTTGTTTATTTGTTGTTTTGAGAAAGGATCTAACCAAGCTGGAAGGGATTTAGAAACCTTAAGACCCACCTGAGTGCTGAGATTAAAAGTCTGCCAATGTGCCTGGCTTCAGTTTTCTTAGTTTTAATTAACAAAGTGCAAGTTAAAACATTAACAACTGATGTTTGACATTTCCCTCTTAAGCGCCTTCCACCGAGCTTTACACGTGTGCCCTTGTCCTTCATGCTCAACACTGAAACTAAGCAGAAGAGGGTTCTATTGTCTCTGGAAGGGCTAGAATTTCTTTGACCTCATGCTGAGCCCACTGTTCCTCCAGAAAGTCCATGAAGGATTAAGTGTTCCCCTGGGGATTACACGAGGGGACACATCCCCCAAATTCACCCCTTCTCAGTTGGGGGAGGCCTTTGCTCCGCTCACCAGGCTCTTCACTTTTCTCACCACCCAATTCACGGGGTGCTAGAATTCCCATTCGTCAGTCAGCCCTGAAAACGCCAGTCAGCCCTGAAAACGTTCAAGGTAACTAACTCTCAGGAAAGCCTGTGATCTTACACTCCCTTCCAGCCCCACCACCCAAGTAGTATCTTACCTATGAACGCTTTCCCAGTTGCCTCCCTTCCCGCCAGCCTCCCCTAAGAAAAGTGGCAAGTGAGCGCTGCTACTTTTGTTTCAGCTCAGTTCTGACCACCCAAGCACAACGACCTACCTACCAAGCCTATAGGTCACAGGTACACAGTAAAAGCCCTGTGCCAGGTGCACTCTTCCTTCCTTTCCTCTTCCGCCCCTCCGGGAAAGATGAGGCTCAAAAATGTTAAGCGAGAAACCCACAGAACAAAACCAATTAGAAAAGGCAGACTAAAAGCCAGACTTTGCTCCAAATACCCAGATTTAATTTTTTTTGTCTTTAAATTAGTAATCTTGTGCTCTCTGAGATATTTTAGGATTGAAGGAAAAAGTACCAAGTGAGCGCTCAGAAGTTCAGAAAGCAACAAAGTCGATGTTAAAAATCCGAACAGAAAGGGTGTTCCATTAATCGAGAAAGCAGAGAAAAAGCAAGGTCTGAGCAGCACACTGCATGTGGGATGATCTGGGAAGTGCACATGCTAGTTGGCAGCAGTCGTTTAAAGGCCCCATCATTCCCGCCCCCTGCGCCCAGGCTGGATTCTCTCAAAGAAAAGAAGCCCGCACTGCATCCCTACCCTCCAAATTCCAGTCCGCGATATATTCTCCCAGCCTTTTCTTGGAAGACCAGGCTCGAGTTTCTGAGCCTCGCGGATTAGAAGTGATGGTGGTGGCTATAATTCCCGCGCCCAAATCTCATCCTTCCCCCACCCCCAAGAATAATAATCGTTTCCTTTCTCTGTCCTCCGGGTCCCTTTTCGGAGGTTCGGTGTCCTACACAGTGGACTAAGAACCTTGCGTGCGCTAAGTGGCCCTGGTCCTCCTCCAGCCCTGGCTGCCCTCAAGGGGAAACCCCCACCCCACCCCCAAGAGGGAAATTCAGCAGCCTGCCAGCACAGGAAAAGGTGGCGTGGGCAGCAGTCCCGCGCCGAGCACACCCCCCGCCCAGGCCTGCCTCGCGGGTCGTGCCTCGAACTGGCCACAGCGCCTGGCACCCGCCCCCACCGGGGAGCCGCCGCGCCCCACAGCCTGAAAGGGATTTACCCTCCAGCGGGGCGTGGAGGGCAGCGAGCCCGCGTGGACCTACAATCCAGGCCCGGAAGGGCGGTGCGGCTGGCACACATCGCTGCAGCTCCCCCCCAGGCCCCGCAGTGCGGCCACCAGCGAGCTCGGCGAGGACCTAGCACTGAGCACAGCAGGGAGCGGAGCGGCGCGGCGCGGCCTCCACCGATGCAGGAGGGCCAGCAGCGGCGTGCTCAGCGCTGCAGCCGGGGGAGACGCAGGCGCCGCGCGGTCGCCCGCATTGTTCAGTAAGCGGCGCGCGCCCCAGAGCCTGGCCCTGGCCTCAGCACCGCAGGCGCGGAGGGGACGACCTCACGGCCGCCACCGCCGCTGCCGCTGCCGCCACCGAGGCGCCGGTGCAGGTGGCGAGCGGCGCCCTCACCTTTGGCGCCGAGCGTGAAGTCGAGCGTGCTGTGCCTTGCTGCTGCCATAGTGCGGCGAGGCCCTGTGCCATGCCTGGGGAGGCGACCGCGGGAGACTGAGGGACCACGCTGCGTGTCAGGCTGCGGGCCGGTGGGGAGTGTGCTGCGCCAGGGGAGGCCAGGAGTAGGAGGTGGGCGGGGCGGCGGGGAGCGACCTGGGGCGCAGGGGCGGGGCCGACCCGCCTCCTAGAGGAGGAAGCTAAGGAGGGACGCCTCCAGCCCCGAACTTGGAGAGCTGGGTGTGAGGCCTCGCTAATGTTGGAAATGCGGTTGCCGGCTCCCTGGCGTGCGTCACCAATGGCCGCGCCCTGCGCTAAAGCTCTGACCAGGCTCTCCCGCCATTCGCCATCCGTTAGGAGGTCACCTCAGGTTTAAACGGCTCAGCGCGACTTCCGGGGGGCCTCCCTATACACTTCCCTATATGCCTACCCCTCCTCCCCAAGCCAAGGCCCCAGTTACTTCCTGACCATGTGAAAAAAAAAATTAAATAAAATGCTAGGATCTACCCCTGTAGTCTCTAAAAGCCTGCCTTTTCTTAAAATGCACGTGGAACCCAATGGGATTATTAATTATATTTCTATTGGTAAGGGGCAAGTATTTGAGAACAGAATAGAATGTTCAGGGACATTCAAGTGACATTTTCATGCAAAATTGGAAAACAAAAGAGTCAAGGACTAAGGCTGAGCTGAGAAGTTGTGGACTTTAGAGTTTCTCCCACAGGACTTCCCCCTCCACGGTGCCTCTGTTCTCAATGGCCCTCCAGCCTCGGCCTCATTTTCGATCATTAGTATTCACCAAAAAGGAACAAAAGAAAACTAAAGTGCCAGTGGACTAAAACCATCCTTTATTGCAGGAGCAAAATCCCTGGGCAAAAGACTCCATCATTGTATGGGGTTCCTCTCCTGATTAGTGAATTCTCCAACTCCTCCGCAACAGCACAAAAAAAAAAAATACATAGTAAGTTTAGTTTTCCCTTAGGCAGTTTAGAGGTGTGTTTCCTTTTGGTTTGGTTGGTTGATTTAATGGTTGTTTGTTTGTTTGTTTTAATGAGCCCTTCACTATCCTGCAAGAACCTAGCGCTGACTACTTCATAAACAGTTATTCTGCCTTTTTTCTAATTGGTTTTGTTCTGTGGGTGGCGATTTGGGTTTCTCTCTTACCGTTTTTGAGCCTCATCTTTCCCGGAGGGGCGGAAGAGGAAAGGAAGGAAGAGTGCACCTGGCACAGGGCTTTTACTGTGTACCTGTGACCTATAGGCTTGGTAGGTAGGTCGTTGTGCTTGGGTGGTCAGAACTGAGCTGAAACAAAAGTAGCAGCGCTCACTTGCCACTTTTCTTAGGAGAGGGCTGGTGGGAAGGGAGGCGACTGGGAAATCGTCCATAGCTAAGATGCTACTTGGGGTGGTACCCTTTTCGGTGTGCTCCTATTTTGTTCCTATCAATAGCCACCTGTTTGTTGCCTCCTTCTCTGGAAACCAGGTCCTCAGTTTTGTGACTTCTTCTGCTCTCTGGTTCTTCGGCCTCCCTTTCTTCTGGAGTCAAGTCACTGGAACACAGTTGTCCTGTGTGTGACGAGGACAGCAGAAGTTCATGTGCGGGCCACACCCTTCATAACCTGCTCAGCACGGGGGTAAGTCACCTGCCTGCACTTAGCTTCACTATTCGCCAGCCCCTGCTTGGATGTCTACAGAATTTTTGAACAGAATGGTTGAGGTCGAGTGAAAAGGATGTAGCTGGTCCTGCTCAGCAGATTGTGGAGGGCCGTGCAGATGGCCATGGGCTGCCGACTGAAACAGTCCTCCCCCAGAAACTGTATTTCACCTTGCAAAATGTGAACTAAACAGAGATGAGGAACTTTAAGGTGCTTTGCCATTAATGATGGCAAAAGAGAGCCATGAAGAAAAGTGGAGTTTAACAAAAATGCCTCGGGAAGAAAATAAAATATCAGCAATAAATGGGTCTTGATATAGGATCAACGTTGTTGAGAAGATGTTGGCAGTTTACTACAAAGGTCTTCCAAAATCTACACAATCCTAGCAAGACTACAATTTTTTTTTTGGTTTGGTTTTTCGAGACAGGATTTCTGTGAAGCTTTTGGAACCTGTCCTTGAACTAGCTCTTATAGACCAGGCTGTCCTCGAACTCACAGAGATCTGCCGGCCTCTGCCTCCCGAGTGCTGGGATTAAAGGCGTGCACCACCATCACCTGGCCATTCCTAGCAAGACTATTAAAGATAGGACATGGGAGCCAGGTAAGTAGTGGTAGCACATGCCTTTAATCTCAGCACTCGGGAGGAAGAGGCAGGTAGATCTTTGTGAGTTTGAGGCCAGCCTGGTCTACAGAGTGAGTTCCAGGACAGCTAGGACTACACAGAGAAACCCTGTCTTGGAAACACAAAACAAACAAATAAACAAAAACAAAAGTAAACAGAAACCAAAGGCCTCTATAAACGTCTCCAACCTATTTGGATTTTGGATTTGGAGCATGTTCTCCTTGCCTGAATTTTTGCAATCTAGGTCCCTAACTTCGAGGGCTGTTTCAAAACTAAGCATTTAGGCTGTGATTAGCAACTGTATTATAGTTGACCAGTTAAATGTAATTGGTTAGCTGTTATGACATCAAAGAGCTCTGCCACTCATCTTGCAACAAAAGTGCGAGGAATTCTCTAAAGTTACATTTTAGTCTTTGTGGTGGTTTGAATGAGAATGACCTCCACAGGATCATATGTTTAAATACTTGGTCTCCAGTCGGCAGAACAGTTTGGGAAGAATTAGGAGCTTGTGTCCTTGTGGGAGGAGACAGGTCACTGTGGGTGGGCTTTGAGGTTTCAAATGATGGCTCTGTCTCATGCTTGTGAATCAAGATGTGAGCCCTGAGCTACTTCTGCCGGCCTGCCTGCTGCCATTCTCCCAGCCAAGCTGGTCAGAGACTCACCCTCTGAAACCGTAAGCCCCAATGAACAGTTTCTACCTTGGTCATGGTGTCTTCGCACAGCAACAGAAAAGTAACAAACACAAATACGAAATGCCCCCCCCCACACACACATAAGTTGAAGGCCTGGTCCTCGGGTGGTGACACTCTTTGTCACCAAACATAGTAGAAACTTTAGGAGGCCTACATAGCTAGCTGAAGGAAGTAGATCACTATGGGTGTGTCTTTGGGGGATATCTTTTGCCTGACCTCTTGCTGATTTTCTCTGGTCCCTAGATACCATGAGGAAAGCAATTTTGCTCCTAAAGCCCTTCTATCATGATGTTCATCTGCCTGATGGCCCCAAAACAATGGAGCAAGCTAACCATGATGGAGACCATAAGCCAAAAGAATCCTTTTACTCTCTTGAGTTGTTTATGTTAAGTACTGTGTCACAGCAATGAGAAATAACCCATTAACCATAGCCTAAGCTTTGAAACAGCTTCCTGGTTGACAATGTTTTCCACTGGCAAAATGTGGATAGTCTGAATTATTCATGCACACCAGGTTGGCCTTTTCTGCTCTTGACCAAAATGGAGGAATGAAAAAGAAAAAAAAATGCCTTACTGTCCAGGACCTGGTCATGTGCTCACAGACAGATGTGTGCTATGAGAAACAACTCCCCAAACACTAAAATCCAGTAAAGCACTCTGCAAACAGCCAGGACAAGACACAAACAAAGCTACTCCATAATCATGTCTCCCCAGGGACAAAATGTGGACATTGTTCAAAGAACAAATACGACCAGACATCCCCCAATCTTGCTAATAGTGGTGCCTCCAGCTTCTCTACCAACCCCACGTTTATCCTGGCTCTTGTTTGCCCCCACTTTCCAGAGATATTTGCTAAATTCTCAGCCAGAGAACATCACCCTGGCAGCATCCAACCCTGACTCCCTGAAATGCTCCCCAAACCACCTGATGCAAATCCCCTGAGTCAGCCTCTCACTTTCTCACTGGCTCAGATGTCCCAAGGTCCCCAAGTTGTATGTTCTTCTAAAAGCATGGTGTAAACAGCTTGTTGAACTCCAGAGATATTCCTGAGAGAATGCTGCCGGAGAGTAGTGAGAATGTAGACAGTAGGATGACATTGTAGCTTAAAAGAAAGAAAAAAGGGGAAAAGAAGGAAGGGAGGGAGGGAGGGAGAAAAGAAGGAAGAAAAGAAAGATAAGAAACCTGTTTAGCAAAATGCTATTTAATGTCAGCCCTTAGTTCCACCAGAAAGTCACTTCCGCAATGGGCATGCTTGCTCATCAGCCTTTGAACCATGTTGGATATCAGCAGCAGAGTTTTCGTATAGTCCGAGGAAGCCATGCACTTTGCACGGTTAGCAACAGAAACTACTTGGAAGAAGAATGTCCACGATGGTGATGGTGGTGATAGCCACAGTGGGGAAAGGCTAAGGTGCTTAACTGGAAATACCCCTAAGCTGTAAGAGCCACTGGAAAGTCATCCATCCTACTGTTGTCCTAACCGGGCCTCAGGAAGGTGTGGGAGGGTGGGAATGGGAGTAAGTGGCAGCCCTAAGATGGTATGGGAAGTCCATCTGTCTGTGTGTTGCCGGGAAGAACAATCAGCCTCCTTCCGACACTAAGAAGCTGCCTGACTACCAAGGGCAGTAATTTGCCATTTACTGCTTATATTTCTGCTTTTAAACCATTTTGCATGGGACCCCTTGATACACACACACACACACACACACAAACACACACACATATGCCTCTCCTCCTGTGTACAACTGAGGTGAAATCACTTCCTTTCTTCAAAATTTGGCATTCACTATTAGGCTTAGAATGGCTATAAAAATCTGGATCACTCCCTCACCATTTTTCCAGATGAATATGGGACTCGCCCAGCTATTTAAACACAACAGTATTTAAAATGCTGATTGAAACCCATGGAAGTAAAAGAGAGGATTGGATCTTTGACACAGTGATTCACAATTTCAGCTGCACACAGGAACCACCGTGGGACTTTAAACACATAGCTGCTCCCTAGTACTTCATGGAATTAGTCTTAGGCATAGCCATTGCATTGGAATTATTTAAATATAAAGAAACAAAAGCCAAGGGAGTCCCATATAGAGTCAAGAGTACCACTGCCAAAACCTAAAGCAGTTTGTCATAATAGCTGTCACCCCAGTTCCCACTCACACAGATAGCCAGAATAAACACATGTGAAAAGACAGAAAGTAAGGAGTGTGGGGATGCAGGGAAACTCTTGTGGGTGTTTACTGTTGGGGATGTAACAAGATGCATCCATCCTCTGTGGAGAAGAGTTTGGCTTAGTGCTGTTGCTGAGTAGTAGATTGCTAGCTTAGCACTCAAAAGAGGAGGAGAGGGATGATGAGATAATTATCATATGATCCAATACTCCGCTCTTGGGATATTTACACAAAATAGTTGAAACTAGGTGTTCGTGAGAATGAATGTTTATGGAAGAATTATTCACGATGTCCCAACAGTGGAAACAACTCAAATGTCCATCCATAGACGGAAAAACATTATATATTTATACAATGAGACTTTTACTATTTGATTGGAAAATAGGGAGTGGGGGTGTCCTGATATGAAGAAGAAACCAAAGCATCATGTTAAGTGAAAAAGCCACAGAAGATAATCTATTTAGGTGAAATATTTACAATAGGTAAGGCCATGGAGACAAGGGGGAGGGGATGTAAAATGGGTAAGTCTTTGCTATGTTATAGGTACAGATTTCCTTTTAGGCTGATGTCTTGAAACTAAATGGGGCCAGCAAAACAGCTCAGTAAGGAAAGAGTAAGGGTGCCTGCTGCCAAGACTGGCAACCCAGGACCCAAATGTTAGAAGGAGAGAAGTGACTCCCATAAGTTGTCCTCTGACCCCCACATCCATGCAATGGCATGGGTAGAAGCCCAGGTTGTTTTTTTTAAAGGTTTTTATTTATTATGTATACAGTGTTCTGTCTGCATATATGCCTACTCGTCAGAGAGAGCACCAGATCTCATTACATATGGTTGTGAGCCAAGATGCGGTTGCTGGGAATTGAACTCAGGACCTCAGGAAGAGCAGTCAGTGCTTTTAACCTCTGAGCCATCTCTCCAGCCCCCCCCAGATTGTTTGAACACACACAATACAATAAATACACACATTTACACACACCATATACATGCATATTGCAAAGAATAAATAAAAATATGTAAATTATAAAATCTTTTTTTAAAATATTTATTTATTATGTATACAATGTTCTGTCTGTGTGTATGTCTGCAGGCCAGAAGAGGGCACCAGACATCATTACAGATGGTTGTAAGCCACCATATGGTTGCTGGGAATTGAACTCAGGACCTTTGGAAGAGCAGCAATGCTCTTAACCACTGAGCCATCTCTCCAGCCCCCAAATTTTAAAATCTTAATAGAGCTGGGAATAATGGAGTAAGCCTTTTTTAAATTGAAGATAGTTTTTTATACAATATATTCTGATTATAGTTTCTTTTCCCCCAAAACTCCTCACATCCCCTCATCCTCCCCACCGCCCTACCTACCCAAATCCATGCCCCATTTTGCTCTCATTACAAAATGAATAAGCATCTAAAATAATAATAATGATAATAAGAAATTAAGATGAAATAAAAGCAAACAAACCTGAATAGGACAAAATGAACAAAAAAAAAGTCAAAAAAACAACACAAGAAACACATGTGGAGGCAGAGACACACACATTTGCACATACAGAAATCCCATAAAAACACAAAACTGGAAACCATAATATATAAACAAAACACGTATAAGGTTTCAAAAATGCCCAGATAAAGCATTATTAAAAAAAAATAGTAGCCGGGCGATGGTGGTGCATGCCTTTAATCCCAGCACTCTGGGAGGCAGAGGCAGGCGGATCTCTGTGAGTTCAAGACCAGCCTGTTCTACAGAGCTAGTTCCAGGACAGGCTCCAAAGCCACAGAGAAACCCTGTCTCGAAAAACCAAAAAAAAAAAAACAAACAAACAAAAAAAAAAAATAGCAATGGCAAAATGCCCGACTCCACAAGTACCATTGAGTTGATTTTGTCTTGGCCATCTACTGCTGGGCATGGCGCTGCCCTTAAGTGTAACCATACTTGTTTGTATACCAGTGACAGTCCCTTAGAGAATACTAACTTTTCCTTTGCAAGTGGTTATCAATTGGAGAGAGCTTCTAGGTTAGGGATGGACCCATTTCTCCTGTCAGCCCTGGGACCCGTACAGGTCTCAGGCTGGAGCACAAGCATTTAACCTCAGTACTCAGGAGTAGAAACAAGCAGATCTCTATGAGTTGAAGGCCAACCTGGTCTTCTTATCAATTTCTAGGCTAGTCAGAGCTACACAATCAGATCTTGTCTCAAAATTTTTGATTACGATACCTAAATAGAGCTGGGTATGGTGGTGCATGCCTTTAGCCCCAGCACTCAGGAGGCAGAGACGGGTTGATCTCTGAGCTTGAGGCCCTACAAAGTGAGTTTCATGGCAACCATGGCTACACAGAGAAACTCTGCTTCAAAAAAGAAACAATCCAAAACCTAAATAGACGTGACAGTTACACAGTATTGCAAAGCACACTAATCCTTCAGGAGACTGAGCTCCCATAGGCTAATTTTCTCTTTGAGGAGCCTGACCCCTCCCACACTGTTAGACAGTGGCCCACAACAGGGGTTTGGGCAGGGGAAAAACACATTCGACTGGCTGCACCATGTAGAAATTTTAATCAATGAGCTTCTCCACCTGAAGCAAATTTTAAGAAGAGCAAATGACTGAGAGGTTGACTAACAACAACACGAGGACCGTAGGGTAGTCTGTCTAACACTTGCGCGCCTTTACAGGCGCACATGCGAAATTCCAGGGGCTAAGGATTTAAAAGCCCAATGGCAAAGTACATCCTCTGTGAGCATGAGGCCCCTGGGCTGAATTCCCATCACCAAGAAAAGAGAAGCTAAATTATTTCATCTTTATAATAACTCTAACAGATTGGGATTATTATCCTCGTTTTGCGAGTGGGTTAACGGGTAGAGAAAGTTCCCCTTTCCGCTAAAGTGCTAAGAGCCAGGATACAAAGCCAGACAGAAGGCTGCAAGCTAGGGCTGTGAGCCTCCTAACTCTTCTAGTTCTGATTGCTTGGCCTCAGTTGTTCTAAACAGCCTCCCTTTTTAGTTCCCGAGCCACCCCTGCTCCTCTCCCCCGTGGGTTAGAGTCTGTCTCCCGGGCACCATTAGGCACCTGCTGTCACTCAGGATGTGTATGTTCGGAAGAGATGCCCATCTAGCTCTTCTCTGGGGTTCAACCCCATGTCTGGGATGAAATTCCAACCTTACCTATTACTAGCTGAGTAACAGGGACAGTTCATCACCTTACCTATTACTAGCTGAGTAACAGGGAGAGTTCATCAGTACCTTGGTGCTTTCTTCCCCCCTCTCTAAAATGGAGCTAATAAAAGTACTTTGGGTCATAAGGTTGATATAAGAATTAAATTATGCACTTAGGAAGCAGAGGCTGGAGAATCTCTGAATTTGATGCTACTCTGGCCTACAGAGCGAGTTCCAGGACAGCCAGGGCTACATGGAGAAACCCGGTCATAAAATAGAATTTTTCAAAAAAAAAAAAAGGAATTAAATTTATAAATGTATGGCAGGCACTGAGGGCAATATCTGACACATGGACGTGTATCTGATAAATGGAGGACATTAAGGAGGACATCAGTGTTACTAAGGTGACATATTCCTTCACGACTCCATACATTTAACCCTGTGTTCAGAGGACTTGGCCTGGTACATGGCAGGGCCTCAATATCTGTGACTCTTGAAATGAACTGAGCATGCTCCTCTCTCAAAGGACCAAATTTTCTGTGGCAAGAACAGTGAGGGAGATAAGAATCTCAAGTAATCCATGTTCCCAGCAGGAGGAGGTTTATGCACATGTTCCATTTGTATCCTTGATCCTCAAGATTTCTGGGCAGGCCAGAGCCCATTCAGAAAGTCACTAAGGTTTCCTTTTCACTACTTCAAGATCAGTGGTTCTCAACCTTCCCAATGCTGCGACCCCTTAATACAGTTCCTCACGTTGTGGGAACTCCCAGCCATAAAGTTATTTTTGTTGCTACTTTATAACCGTAATTTTGCTACTGTTAGGAATCGCAATGCAAATATCTGATATGCAGGATGGTCTTAGGCGACCCCAGTGCAGAGGTCATTATTGGACCCCAGAGGGTCATGGCCCACAGGTTGAAAACCTCTATTCTAAATTATTTTTTATTAAATAGAAGTTCATGAGACATTTTAAGGCAGCGATAATCTTCATTTGTGTTACCAGTGTCTTGTGCAGAATTCAAATACAAACCACAAAAGGGTGAGGAGTTGGTTCATGCTATTAACTTGTGGCCGTTGCCCAGGCCTGTGACCCCACTGTCCCTAAGGTATGTCTATCTGCCCTCGAAAGGTTCCTGCAGCATGAGAATGCCTGGAGAGCACCTTTCAGCTCTGAGGTAGGGCATCAAGTCAGAGAAAAACTAAAGCAACTTTTCTGAAGAGAATCTCTACTTGAGACTCTACTAAGTCATTTTTTCTTCACATGAAATGACCTCCAAGTTACTGGGCTTCCTCCTTTCTCCTTACTTGAAGCAAAAAAAAATGGTACAGAGAGGGCAGAGGTTTGCTTGTTGGGCTACAGTACTATCATGACATACATGTGAAATAGTTCTCCACAAGTCCCTAGGTTGGAACACGGTTTCCAGTTGTTTGGGGAGATTGTGGGAGCTTAAGGAGGCAGTGTCTAGCTGGAGGAAGTGGGTTGCTGGCAGGGTGTGTCTTATAGGTTATAGCTACAGGGTATTGTCACTTCCGGTTAGAACAATCTCTGCTTCCTGATCTTGTGAGATGCTACGGAGGAGGCAGCGAACAGCCCCACCCCCAGCCCCAGCAGTCATGCCTTCCCAGCCAGGGAAGCCTGGATCCCCTGAACAATATGCCAAAATAAATAAACAGCAATGAGAAAACTAACTAGATTACCTAAACACTTATGCCCAAGTAATGATGCAATAAAAAAATGTAACAAAACAAATCAAGTGGAGAGTGTGATGGGCTAAAACTGAGCCTGCTGGCTTCTCATCTGAGGACGGCGTTTGATGCAGCTGTGCTTGAAGAGAAACCAAACTGCTTCGGCTCTAGCAAAAGAAAAAAGACATTGTGGTTGGGATCAACACCATTCATTGGCCCTCTAGGGTCCAAATCCTGCTTCTTTCCCTGATTTTGGCGAGTGGCCTTGCCTTTCTAAACCTAGGACTCCTCACCTGAAAAGAAAAGATAATGGTACTTCTTCACCTCCCGGTTTCGAGGACTAAGTAAATAAATGAACCAGGAGCACCCAGAACAGTGCCCAGGACAAAGAAATCCTAGGAAGGAGAGCTGATGTTATTAATAAGCAGAGGCTGATGCTTGACCGCTCGTTTCCTTTGCCACCATCCAGAAGATGAATTCCTGGCAGCTTACAGAGTAACTCGCATTTCATTTATCTTTTCCCTCCAGCAGAGCGGAGGGATTTAGGAGGGATTTTCTAAAGCCCATGGAGGCTCTCCTTATCTTCACTTGTCTTTGACACAATTCAATAGGCAAGCACAGTCCCAAGAGGTGACTGATATGTGATTCGCTGTGAGGCACCATTTTGCAGGGTGGCAGCACCCTGCCTTTTCCCCTGGTGTGGTCTCTCACATCCAGTGGCAAAACTCCACATGCAAACTTTTAAAGGCTCAACTCTAGTGCTATCCCCAACATAGATAAAGCCGAATGTTCGCCCCCTCAGTCACCCCTGGGGTTCAGCATGCCAATGAAGAACATTCACCATGGATTGGACGCTAATCCCCCAAGAACTTGAGCTGCTTCTTGCCAACACACTTCTATGGCGAGACTACAGACCTAAAAGTGTGAGAGACGAAACTAAAGTCAGCAGGGCTTTAGTTAATTAAAGGATCAAGAACTAAAACCTTAGCGACCCAAATTTCTAGACCAGGGCTCTTCATTAAAACTAACCCCCACTCCACCCTACCCCACCCCCCAGGGTTTCACTATGTAGCCTTGGCTGTCCTGGAACTCACGCTGTAGACCAGCCTGGCCTTGAACTCACAGAGATTCACTGGCATCTGCCTCCTGAGTGCTGGGATTAAATTTGTGCCCCACCACCATCCAGCTTAAACTAAACTTAGATCACATTGTTTTTTATGCCTTAACTTCCATCACTGAAAGACTAGAATGAGCCACAAAATTTATACAGTTCTGATCCTCTGAACCCAGCAAGGAATATTCCATACATAGATATGAGGGCTAAGTATTATAACTCAGTGGTACAGTACTGGCCTAGTTTGTGCAATAGCCTGAATTCAATCATCACTACTGAATGAATGAATGAATGAATGAACAAGTAAATAAATAAGTAAACAAACAAACAAACAAATGCCACTGAGACTGAGTGACTAGTTCAATGCACCATACCATTCTGCAGAAGAACTCTCTGGAGCAGAGAGAGCACGTGGGTCAGTACTGACTCAGTCAGTTAGCATTTATAGTCTGCCCTGTGACTGCTCAGACCCAGAAATGAAGGCAGGAAAAAAAGTGCTGAATGATTCATTTAATATTAAATATTCTTCTTCCTGTTCTTGGATCCCATGCAGCTCCTTCAAAGCAAGGGAATTTATGCATGTTGACACAACTTTGTTTTAAAATCTTTCACTCCAGTTTCAATGTCTTCCTTTTGGCACAATCACTCGAATGACTCTCCTCCGTCAGTCCCTTGAGGGCCCGTCTAAAATCCGGATGTAGCCATCACTGCTAGCATTCACTCTGCAAAAGACAAGTCACTCTCCTCTGAGCCCCAAGTCTCTTCTCACTATATGGCCTATTGCCGGAGCTGTTACCATGTTAAACGTATGCGTGCTGTGCTTTAAGGCTATGCTATCATTAATATTTAAAATGTATTCATAATACCTAGCACTTAGTCCTTTAAGCGCTAAAAGTCTCATTTTTCAAGCCCTTTAATAATGTATTCTTTTCTCACTTTTGTCTGAAAATAGAGTTTGTTTCAAAGAATAACTGTTGACATTAGCACTCGACAAGAAAAATACATGATATTGCTTTGAGCTCGCTTTGTAGAGAGGTGTGGTGGTGTATGCTTTGAATCCCAGTATGTGGGAGGCTGAAACAAGAGGACCTCTGGGAGTTCCAGGTCAGCCTGGTCTACATAGAGAGTTCCAGGCCACTCAGAGATTCATAGTGAGATCTTGTTTCAGATAAATAAATTAATTAAACTTGATCCCGTAAAAAAAAATCTAGGTGGGGCTGGAGAAATGGCCTAGTGGTTAAGAGCACATGCTACTTTTGCAGAGAACCTGGGTTCAGTTCCTAGCACCCAGATCACTGCTCAAAATGATATGTTATTCCAGTTCTACGGGACCCGATACTCTCTTCTGCCCTTTCTGAGCAGCAGACACACAAACGGTACACATACATACACGCAAGCACTCACGTATATCATATATAACATAAATAAATCCACTTTTAAAATCTAGATTGGATGCACATTAATTCTCTGTAACAAATTAAAATTAATATGAATGTGACGGCACATGCCTTTAGTACCAGCTACTTGGGAGGCCAACGCAGTTAACTTCCCTGAGTCTGGGACTGAGGCCAACCTGGGCAGCACAGAGAGATCCAGTCTCAAAAAAAATAACTTTAATAATTATAACAATAATTTAGAAACTTCGGGTTGTCATGCTTAAACTAAAAGAAATGCTCCTTTAACGCAAAATACCTATGGTTTGGGGGGGGGGAGTCTCAAAACCTCAGCTATAATAAAGCAGCAATGTGACCAAATAGACATTGTGTACTTTCTGCTGGGATCATTAAAAACGAGCCACCCAGCTTCCTTTCTGTGCTCTTCTTGTCAAAAATGCACAGCCAGGCTGTGGAGATGACCCAGCAGATAAAGGTGCACGCTGCCAAGCCTGCCAATCTGAGTTGGAGCCCCAGGCCCCACAAGGTGGAAGAAGAGCTCTGACTGCCTGTAAGGTATGCTCAACTCTCCACACAGACTTTGGCACTTGCAGGCAATAAATAAGAAAATGTCAAATAACTTTTTAAATATACAACTTGATTCGAGGCATAATGTAACATCAGAAAAAAATGCAGATAAGTTATTGTCCATAAAAGGAATGGCCTTTACTCTTACAACATAAGTCAAGGTCAAGAAATTCAAAGAAAGGCTAAGGAACCATTTCCAGATGAAGAGATGAAAGAGCGATCCCAGCTCAATCGCAGCCTGTGGTTCAGAATTGCATCTTAGATCTAGAAAGCAAAAGAGCCATGAAAGTTATTATCAGGACATCTGAGCAAAGCAGAGCAAGGACTGTGGATTAGACAATTTGTGTCAGTGTTAAGTTCCCTGGCTTTGATCAGTACCCTCTGATTAGAGAGAAAAAAAATCCTTGTTTAGAAATCACACACCGAACCATTTCGGCAAAGGGACATAATGTCACTAATTTACTCTACACAAATCAAAGGTTATGTTGTCAAGTGTCACAGCGCACATCTGTAATCCCAGCACTTGGGAAACGGAGACAGCATCAGGAGTTCAGGGCCAACCTTGGCTATATGTTGAGTTCCAGGTCAGCCTTGACTGCATGAGACTGTCTCAAAAACAAAGTGAAGGTGGAGGCAGAACTATGGCTTAGCTTTGGAGAAGACTGGCTTCTCTAGAAGAGCAGCCAGTTTCACTTTCCAGAACCTACATGGTGGTTCATGACCTCAGCTCAGGGGATCCAGAGCTTTGTGGCCTCCATGGGTATCCATACACAGGTGACACATACACACAAAGACAGATACACCTAAATAAAAAAAAATCAAACAAAAACCAGTGAATATACACAATATAAGATATTACAACTGGGCATGGTGGTATGTGCCTTTAATCTCAGCCAGCACTAAGGAGGTAGAGGTAGTTAGGTCTCTGAGTTCAAGGCCAGCCTGGACTATATAATGAGTTCTAGGACAATGAAAGCTACACAGTGAGACCTTGTCTTTAAAAAAAGAATATCACAAAAGACTAATGCTCCTAAAGTGTATATAACAAAGCAGTTTCTAAGCTATGAAGACATGCTGAAATCTCTGTGCACAAGCAAACTAGACTTAGGGAGAGCATTTTTTTCTTAAGTACAACACTGGGGAAAAAGAACAGGAAAATTAAGATGCTATCAGAGCCTGTTCATTGATTTCATTGAAGAACTCAGCACCTCCTTCCTCAGGCAGTTCACCTCAGCTTACTCACGTCTTTTAAATGGACACTGCCACAGGCATGGCCTCGATACTTGCCCCAATTCTAGAATCTGGGCCTCTCTGAGAATCGTGCAGGCCAGCCCAACTCTGTGCCTTAGTTTTCTCAACTCCAGTCATTTTTGATACTTTGATGGCGCAGAGACAAAGGGAATAGGGGGAGAAGGCAGCTCGTGTAGGACCCCTCAGAATATGAGGCCATGCCCGTTATTGCTCCTTCAGACCGCTATTCATCGTGTGTGTGTGTGTGTGTGTGTGTGTGTGTGTGTGTGTGTGTTGCTGTGGGCTTGCACAAACTAGGCAAGGGCCCTACAATGAGCTACAAGTCCAGTTCCAGTCACCCCAAAGCTGAAACATTACCATGTTTGCAAATAGTAAATGAAAAGGGAGTTTGCCCCACTACCCATGTTGCCAACCACTACCAGACACTTTAGACTCTTCTTTGGCTCTTTCCTCTCACTTCCCACATTGTAACAGTCATTAAATCTTCATTAAGAACCCATTTTATAGCCCCAGTCCCTTCTTTTCACTTATCTAAATCTAAGCCTTTCTTCTTGATTTCTATCCTGCACAATAACAAATGCCTCCCTTTAATTGAAGGCCCACCTACCTGTTTCAATAGTTCCAGAATACAAATCTAATGATGCAACAGCTCTCTTGCTAAAACCCAAAGGCTGCCAACTGACTTCAGAACAAAGGCTGAATCCTATATATGGCTTAATGACTTTTTGTGGTCTGGCTTTAGGCTGCCTTTCCTCACTCAGTTAATATTATTGCTCTGAAGACATGGGGCTCTAACCTGCTTAGTTGCTACAAGTCTCAGACACAATGTGGTCTTTAATGAGCTTATAATGTAAGGAAAAACCACCACCCAACATTTAGAAATAAAATTGCTTAGTAAGTAGTAAAAAAGATAACTCCATGTTCTCTCCCTGTTTTATTGGAATGTTACGTAAGTACAACTGTGTTGTCTGAAGCAGAGCAGTGTGGTCCAGTAGAGCCATATCGCCAATTTAAAATTTCCCAGTGGACACATTAAAATATAAGTAAAGGGGCCGAGAGACGGCTCAGCAGTTAGAAGCACTTGTTCCCCTTGCAGAGGACCAGGGTTTCATTCTCAACACTCACATGGTGACTCGCAGACATCTGTAACTCCAGTTCCAGAGAATGCTGACATTTTATGTTAACTTGATACATGCTAGAATCATCTGAGAGGAGGGAATCTATTGAGAAAATGCCTCCATAAGATCAAACTGTAGGCAAGCCTATAGGGCATTTTCTTAGTGATTGATGGGGCTGGACCCAGCCCATTGTGGGTGGTGTTATCCCTGGGCTGGCAGTCCTGGGTTCTATAAGAAAGCAGGCTGAGCAAGCCATGAGGAGTAATACAGTAAGCAGCATCCCTCCATGGCTTCTACATCAGTTCCTGCCTCCAGGTTCCTGACTTTCTTGAGTTCCTGTCCTGACTGCCTTTGATGATGAACTGTGATTCAGAAATAAAAGTCAAATAAACTTTTTTCTTTCCAAGTTGCCTTTGGTCATATTTCTTCACAGAAATAGAAACTCTAAGTCACAGGGTATCTGATGCTCTTTTCTGATCTCTGTAGGCACTGCACACACATGTTGCACATGCATACATGCAGACAAAACATGCATACAGATAATGGCCTTTTATCCTGTCACTTGTATTATTTTAATAAAATGCTGAATGGCCAGTAGCCAGGCAGGAAGTATAGGTGGGGAGACCAGGCAGGAAATAGAGACAGGTTACACAAGAACAGGAGAGTTCTGGGAAGAGGAAAGAGTCAGTCTGCAGTCATCACCCAGATGCAGAGGACACAAGATGAGAATGCCTCGCTGATAAGGGTACCAAGAATTATGAGTTAAGATGTAGGATGTAAGAGTTAATAAGAAGTCTGAGCTACGAGGCCAACCAGTTTATAATTAATGTAGACCTCTGTGTGTTTCATTAGGACTGAATGGGTGGGACAGAAACTTCTGTCAACAACCATCCAGGCTCTGTCAGGTGTGGGCCTCAAGTTAGCACACACACACACACACACACACACACACAGAGGGGGGGGAGGAGGAGAGACGTTAATGTTAATACCTATTATTCTACCTAACCTATTCAACATGCTGTTTATTTTGGGGTGGGGGTTCGATACAGGGTTTCTCTGTGTAGCCTTGGCCGGCTCTCCTGGAATTCACTCTGTAGATTCACCTGTCTCTGCCACCTGAGTGCTCGGATTAAAGGCGTGTGCAACCACCACCCAGCTATGTTAGCCTTTTAATATGCACAAAGAGTAACAAGATCTTTTTTGTTTGTTTGTTTTGTTTTGTTTTTCGAGACAGGGTTTCTCTGTAGCTTTGGAGCCTGTCCTGGAACTAGCTCTGTAGACCAGGCTGGTCTCGAACTCACAGAGATCCGCCTCCCGAGTGCTGGGATTAAAGGCGTGCGCCACCATCGCCCGGCTAAGTAACAAGATCTTTTAGATTTCTCTTTTCAGGGGGCTGGAGAGATGGCTCAGAAGCCTCTGAAATTCCATGTGTATGACCTCTAGAGCATCTTTGGATGTTGCATCTCCATGGCAAGGGTTTCATCTCTAGTTATGCTTTATGCAGTTTCCACTGGGGAAGAAAAATACAGGTTCACATGCTCAAGTTGATTTCATGTACCTACAATTTTCCAGAAACTAAACTGAGTAGCCAAAATAATTTTCTTTGAACATTTATATTCTGCACGACAAAACTTGATGTTTTTCAAAGGATTGATTTGACTTGGAAGCATAAGCATGTCCAATCCACTTTCTGTAAGGCAGCAAGAGGTGAATACTCGCTGGCCATTTTCCTGTCCATTATAAAGACTCGTGGTCACAGCTCTTGTGACAAGAGACAAATTAACAAGACAAATGTGGTGAATGAATTGGCTCCTAGATGAGCTTGAAGAACCAAAGGACAAGCTTGAATTGTCTAATTTCTTTGGTTATTCAAGAAAGCGTATCATGTAACCCAGGCTGACCTCAAACTCGCTGTATAGCCAAGCATGACCTTGAACTTTTGATCCTCCTGCCTCTACCTCCCAAGTGCTGGGGTTACTACGTTTGTGCATCTATAAACCTGGTTTTATACAGTACTGGGGGGATCATGCATGCTAGGTGAATATCACCCACATTCTATCCCTTCCTTGAATTAGCAGAAATGTAGTTTGACAAAAAGGGTATAAGTTTTAAATAATAACTTATAATAATAAATACTGTGTATGTATTTAAAAATAGATTGAGATAGAAACCCACCAATGCTTGTTTCTCAAATTCTCTCTGGTCTATTAATTAAAGCATTTCTTTTTTTCTAGGTATGAGGCAGGGCCCATTTTAGAATTTGGTATCATGATTGACCATCACCCCGCCCCCAAAAAAAGTCAAAAAAATTCTCTATGGCCGCCTCTTCAGAAGAAAGGTACGAGAACTTAAAGAAAAAAATAAGTTTCATGATTGGCTTTGAGGAAATGATATTCTAGCGTTTGTGACCTATCTTGAGCAAAAGGAAATAAAATCTCTATGGCTTGCTCCAAATAAAAATAAAGGATATGTCAGGCAGGTGGGAGGAGGTCAGAAAGAGAATTTACCTGTGAGGCTAATCCTGAGGTTTCACTTTGGGGTGTGGCTCCCGAGCATGGACACGTCGACTGTCATATCTGTTCAGATTCAACAGCACACTAATCTGGAGTAGCACACTATCATTCATTTTGTATTCACAGGAATATTTCGCGATTGGAGAGCAATTCCAAATTTATCACCTTTCTCTTCCTAGTCAGGGCAAACAATTCGATAATGGTGGTTATTATTTAAAACTTTCAGAATATTTTATTCTTGCTGGAAAAAATGTACAAAACTATTAGTATTAATTTGTAGTGTCAAAAAATGTTGAAATTCACATAGATTCTTAGACCTGTCTAGTTACGTCAGGAATAAGCTTTATGTTTCATTAGCGCTTCAGACTATCTTGCTCATAAATCCTGTTGTTATATTTGCTTTGATTATTGGGTATTTATTTAGTGTACATTCTTTTTGTTTCAAGAAAATCTTGAATTGGAGTTAATAGCCCAGTAAAACCTTGTAAAACTCTTTGTGGCTCAACAAATAAGCATTGGCAATGAACACAGGATTAAATCCATTGTCTGTTTCTTTCAACAGTTCCATAAACCAGTGATGAGTCACATTATTTGCACATACGCTGGACAGTTTTAACAATGATGTCTATGATGTTCTTCACAGAGTCTACTGCAGGGAACTGAAGCCAAGTATTTTCAGTACGTATTACACAGTAGTATGACGTCACCAGAAAAATACCACCCACAATCAAAGTAGAATTGTCCACTTAATCTGGAACACCACCCATTTTCCATTATATCTAATGGAACATCTTCTTTGGCAGATGTAAAAGACTTTAGAATATCTGTGCTATAGAATTTTAAGGCTATGAGTTACCATTTCTTTGTGAATAGGGAACTTCTTTGGAGTCAAAACATATATTAACTCAACAATCTCATATACCACAAAAAATCATTTATAGCTCAAGAAAAGTACTTGAATTTTTTAAAATTCATTTATTCATTATTTTATGTATATGAGTGTTTTATCTGTGTATGTGTGCTATGTGTATGCAGTGCCCTCAGATGCCAGAAGAGGGCATCAGCTCCCCTGAGACCGGAGTTACAGACATTTATTTGCCATCTTGTGGGTGCTAGGAATTGAACCCTAGTCCTCTGGAAGAGCAGCTAGTATTGTGAACCACTGAGCCATCTATCCTGCCCAGGTATTGACAATTTTTAAAATGTTGAGTATATTTATCTTGGATCCTAGACATAGGGTCTGTAGGAAATTAATTTGAAATTCAATTAAAGTTATTTTGTTTTTGCAAAATATTATGCAATTGGGGGCTGGAGAGATGGCTCAGAGGGGAAAAGCACTAGCTGTTCTTCCGGAGGTCCCGAGTTCAATTCCCAGCAACCACATAGTAGCTCACAACCATCTGTAATGAGACCTGGTGCCTTCCTTGCCAGCATTGTATGCTTAATAAATAAATAAATCTTAAAAAAATATTATGCAATTATTAGAATGTTTAACCTGATGCAGTTTCTACTAAAACTAGAAGCAGTGTCCTTAGCAAACAGAGAGTCTCAGAATTCACCATTCTAACCCAACAAGAAAAACTGAAAGTTAAGACTGCACTCTTTGGGGGCTGGAGAGATGCCTCAGAGGTTAAGAGCATTGCCTCCTCTTTCAAAGGTCCTGAGTTCAATTCCCAGCAACCACATGGTGGCTCACAACCATCTGTAATGAGGTCTGGTGCCCTCTTCTGGCCTGCAGGCATACACACAGACAGAATATTGTATACATAATAAATATTTTTTTTTTAAAAAAAAGACTGCACTCTTTTTTCTTCCTCTAAATCTTGCAATTTGATGTTTTTCTTTTTTCTTTTTTTTTGGTTTTTTGAGACAGGGTTTTTCTGCGGCTTTGGAGCCTGTCCTGGAACTAGCTCTTGTACACCAGGCTGGTCTCAAACTCACAGAGATCCGCCTGCCTCTGCCTCCCGAGTGCTGGGATTAAAGGCACAATTTGATTTTTTTAAGATTTATTCATTCATTATGTATACAGTGTTCTGCCTGTATGTGTCCTTGAAGGCCAGAAGAGGGCACCAGGTCTCATGACAGATGGTTGTGAGACACAATGTGGTTGCTGGGAATTGAACTCAGGACCTCTGGAAGAGCAGCCAGTGCTCTTAATCGCTGAGCCATTTCCCTGGTCAAATCTTGCAGTTTGAGATCAGAATCTCAGGTTAGCAAACCTGTGTAAAATTTGTTTCATTCTATTTTAAAGCTAGACTCCACTGAACTACAAATAGAATCAAGTATTTTAATATTAATCTATTAAATGTATGTTTATTTTAAATCCCTCCTCTCCCATTCTTTTCTCCACCTCCCCTCCATGCCCCCCAATTCACCCCTCCTCTGCTTTTGTACAAAAAGGGCCAGGCCTTTCATGGGTGTCAACAAGAATCAAGTTTTTTTTTTAATTGCACTTAGATTCCCACCTTCTCTGCGAGCTGTGAAGGCCATCCTCTGATCAGTAAACACCGCCTTTTCTCTGTGTTTCTATCAAATCCAGGTGGGCACTTCCACAGAGAAGACATCACCTTGAAGCAGATCCTCCACTGTGATGGCCTTGCATTGCAATAGAAAGAAAGAGCAGAAAAATAAATCGGGGGCGGGAGAGAGGGTTCAGAGGTTAAGAGTACTTGTTTCTCTTGCAGAAGACCTGGGTTTGATTCCCAGGACCCACACGATGCCTCCAGTAGCTGCACTTCCAGGAGAGCTGATCCCCTCTTCGGACCTCCAGGGTCACTGGGTATATAAGTGTTACATGGACACGAATGCAGGGGAAACACATGCACATAAAATGAAACTAAGTACATAAATCTAAATTAATAGCGAAATGAGTTAGGTACTGTGACACATACCTATAATTTCCAACTATTCTGGTGTGGTGCCTGAGGCAGGAGGATCATTTGAGCTAAGAAATTTCAGACAAGTCTGAGTAATGTAGTGAGAGACCATGTGTCAAAAAAAACTGAAAACAGCAAAATAAGATGAGACATTGCACAGATTTCTTGCGAATTGTAATGGAGCCATCTGGTAAGTAGACCTAATCTGAGTGGTTTAACATCCACCACTAATAACTGACAATCATATACTTCTCCGTGTGACCAAAAGGTTGTCCATTACTTACTAACTTAAAGTAGTCATTGGCAAGCCCTTAAAACTGACCACAAAAAGATGCAAGTGAGCTGAAGCATTCCCAAACAAATATCCCAATCACCTTGGAGAGTCGACATCAAATACTTGACACTTGATTCAAACAAGATTCAAGGAGAAAAAAAGAACACTAAGTAAAGATTGATCTCCAGTTAGAAAAACTACTTTCTTTATTTTTGAAAGGCAATTTAAAATCCATAAAACTACTTTAATGCGTTCCAGGCTTTAAGTAAATAAGTAAATAAATATATTGCAGATTTGAGGGGTGTCCAAATTCAGAGAAAGCAGTTAAATTACAAAAAGGTGAGTCAAGATAGCTGGGATATTGTATTCTCTATTCTTGCAGCTTCTCCCGAAGTCCAGAGCTGAGTCAATGAATTGTTTTGTCTTATTATGTCTTGCTGCTCTGTGGCCTGGCTGGGATCAGCTGAACCACCTGCTTAGGGCTTCTCAAGTCATGACGGTGTCTTCGACTAGACAGAATTGATTGGATTACGCTTCTTTTTTTTTCTCTGTAGTTTTGGAGCCTGTCCTGGAGCTAGCTCTTGTAGACCAGATTGGCCTTGAACTCACAGAGATCCACCTGCCTCTGCCACCCGAGTGCTAGGATTAAAGGTATGTGCCACCACCGCCTGGCCTTGGATTGCACTTCTACAATGGCACAGTAATTCCTATGGCAGGGCTCCTGTGTGTTTTGCATGACATTTCTTCCTTGGGTGCTGCAGACTTGGGGGGTTTTGTTTGTTTTGTTTTGTTGTTCTCAGACAGGATCTCTCATCGGGCCCTTGGGTTCCCTGTTTAGGCTAGGTTCCCCAGCCAGCAAGTCCCTAGAATCCTGTCTCTACCTCCCTGCACCGTGGTGATGAGTGTGCACCATCAAGTCTGGCTGGTTTTACAGCCTGCTGGGATTATTCGGTCCTCATGCTAAACTACCTTTCTAGCCTCTGCTCTTCTTTCTGAGACAGTGTCTCATGGAGTCCAGGCAAGCTTCAGACTTGCTGTGTAGATGAGAATGGCCGTGAACTTCTGCTTTTTCTACCTCCAGTTCCTGAGTGTTGAGATTACAGGTAATACCACCATGCCTAGGTTATATAGTGTTATGGGTTGAATCCAGAGAAAAAGAATCAAAATTATCTGTGGTATGTACTGGAGAGTTGGCTCGGTGGTTAAGAATGCATGCGTGTCTCAGTATTTCTATTGCTGTGAAGAGACATCGTGACCATGGCAACCCTTATAAAGGAAACCATTTAATTGAAGTGGCAGGTTCCAGTTGCAGAGGTTTAGTCCATTATCACCATGGCAGGCAGAGATGGTGCTGGATGGAGAAGGAGCTGCTACATGTTGATATGTTGGCAACAGGAAGAGGACTGAGACACTGGGTGGTATCTTGAGCATATATGAGACCTCCAAGCCTGACTCCACAGTGACACACTTCCTCCAAAAAGAGCTCACCTATTCCAACAAGGCCACACCTTCTAATAGTGCCACTCCCTTTGGGGAGCATTTTCTTTCAAACCACCACAATGTAGCACTTGTAGAAGACCTGCATTGCCTTCCTCACACAGGGTAGCTTACAACTGTTGTAACTACAGCTCCAGGAGATCCAATGTCCTATTCTGGCCACCATGGGCAGTTTGGTACACACACACACACACACACACACCATTTTAAAAGCTTGTGATGTCAGGCGGTGGTGGCGCACACCTTTAATCCCAGCACTCGGGAGGCAGAGGCAGGCGGATCTCTGAGAGTTCGAGGCCAGCCTGGTCTAGAAGAGCTAGTTCCAGGACAGGAACCAAAAAAGCTACGGAGAAACCCTGTCTTGAAAAATAAAAAAAAAAAGATTTTTAAAGTTTAAACATTTCCTACAGCCATATAACAATCATGCTCTCACCTCCATACCATCTGGTCTCCACCCCACCCCCACACAAACTGGTCTCCTCTCTCTTTCCAAGTAACCCCACACTTCCACTTTTATGGATTGATTTATTTCTCCTTTTTTGATGATCCAGTGAGTTTAATCAGGGTTGCTTACATGAACATGGTCATGTACTGGAGCACAGGCAATTTGCCAGTGGCTACGTCACAATGTATGTTTTGAGAAGCCAATGGCAGGCACTTTCAACAGACTTTGATGGAAACTTTAAGAAAGAAGGTACCATCAGGCAAGGTACTTTCTTTCTTAAACTTAATCCCAGCACTTGAGAGGCAGATATCTGAGCGTTTGAGGTCAGTCTGTTCTACAGAGCTAGTTCCAGAACAGCCAACGCTACACAGAAAAACCCTGTTTCAAAAAAAGGAAGGAAGGAAGGAAGGAAGAAAGGAAGGTAGAAAGGAAGGTAGAAAGGAAGGTAGGAAGGGAGAGAGAGAGAGACCTAAATTACCTTGATGCTCACATCCTTCATAAATGCAATTATGCACTAGTGCCCCAAAAAATTGACTCTGGTAGGCCTGCAATCTTTTATAAAAATTGATTCCGTGAAACCATATCTTATAGCAACAAGAAATATATTTCTCCCAATATTATTATTTTTTTAAAAAATAAGTTGTTAATAGCATGCTTGCCTTGAAATATATTTTGGCCGAGTGGTGGTGGCACATGCCTTTAATCCCAGCACTTGGGAGGCAGAGGCAGGTGGATCTCTGTGAGATCAAAGCCAGCCTGGTCTACAGAGTGAGTTCCAGGACAGCCAGAGATACACAGAGAAACCCTGTCTCGATTTAAAAAAAAAAATTGAGGTTGTGCAGGCCAAAGAAATCTGCAGCTCTCAGAATCACTGACTTGCGATTCCTCAAGCTACCTCCGATCCAAATATTTCAGAAAGCTTTTGGACTGCCTGTGAAAGTCTCTGCAAAGAGCAGGCGAATCTGCATTCCGCACCGTCAGGAGCATGATTAATTAGCTCTTTGGACTAGCCAGCAGAATGAGTGTTCTTGGCTTGCTGTGACACAGGTACTTGCGTTTCTGAGCTTTGGCCATGCTTCTTGAGTTGTTATGCTTCCCGAGATGTTTCTATGTGCCTTCTTGTGGGAAAGAAAGAAGAGAGAGAGAGAGAGAGAGAGAGAGAGAGAGAGAGAGAGTGTTTTCTCATGGTCACACCATCACACCGTGCTTTAGAGTCCCCCCAACTTTTAAAAAGAGATATCTTTTAAAAAGAAAACCTTTGCATGTGCTCTTGTGTTTCCTTAGCTGAATACCCTTGATCTGGAAGTGCGCTCGAGTTACACACTATGTCTTTGACAGAAAGTTTCTGAGCATTTGAGCTTTTTAATCAGATGATCCTGCTTTGTACTGAGAGAATGGAATTCCATGGACATCTTGCTTCAGAGCAGGCTTTGTTCTATTATAGCGTTTATTTGCTTTGATTTCTCTCTACCCAAGAAGAGAGACTTGGAAAAAATCCGAGTACAGAGAACAGCCTTACAATGAGCTGTTAAGAGATTTAAAAGAAAAAAAAATTACATCAATTTTGAAAACTACTGTTGGGAGCTGAGCCAAATGAATATGTGCTGTCAGCGCAGTTACGTTTGCCATTTCAGTAATCTAATAGGCTAGCATTCGTTTCATGGGCTATGATAACCTGTATCACCATGGAAAAATAACAACCACGTGCTTTGCGATTTCGTTTAACCAGATGAACCTGCTTTGGTAATGGAACTGTTAGCCCAAGTTGCTTTATTTAATAATTCTAAAGAAATTGTACCATAAATATCCTTAACATCTGTAGGTTCAGAGCAAAGTCACAACTTTAGATTTTTACAGATAACAATTCACTTGTGTTTCTAAGGCAGCATTAGGGTATTTCTTTGTTTATTTGCAGTTCTGGGAGATCAACCCAGGGCCTCCCGCTTGTTAGGCAAACATTCTACGATAAGCCACACCTTCAACTAAGGAGTGGCTTTGGGGCTCCTTATTCCAATAGTGCTTACCCCACTGGGTTTGTGTATCTGAAAATGGGGAAGATGTATACGTATGTATTGCTTGACTATGTTAAGAGACTTGACACTTGGAGACAAGGGGGAAAGATGACTTCCTGTCCTTTTAAAAATCCTGACTGAAGCTTCTTCTAATGGCCTTTAACTCCAGATCCCATGCAAGGATTATTCAGGTCTCTGCAGAAATGAACTGTTGCTGGACTAAGGCCCAGTCACATTAACTTGGATGAGTTGGCCCAGAAGAGATGGGAATGATATCTATGCAGGAGGTGATAGCCCTAAAGGGAACGACTTAATTATACAGTTTTTGCCTTTCATTTAGCAAACTTATTTCAGTATTCTGTTCCTTTTGAACTCTCTTTGGAACTAGATTTACTTTTACTGCTGTTTCTCTCATGAACACATAACGCCTCTAACATGTGTTCATTCTATATTGAGTCATATATCTATAGACGTATCTGTACATGTAGGTTGGTTGATTTTTGCTTTGTTTTGGTTATTTGAGACAGGATTTTATTTAGCCCAGGCTGGATTGGAGCTTGCTGTGTCGTCACGGACCCTTCAGCTTCCATTTCTCAAGTGCTGGAATCACTACCATGCAGGTTTGGCATCATGTTTTTAAAAATGATGTATTCTCTTCATGAAGGAAACTGGTTTCACAAGATCTCCTAAGTAATTTACCCTTGACTTAAGTTCATCTAATCTTACTTCTCTAGGGAATTAATTTGTAAGAACTGAACCAATGTGAGCTGAAGAGATGGCTCAGCTGTTAAGAGCTACTCTCCCAGAAGACCCAAGTTTGATCCCCCCAACACCCACGTGGTAGCTCACAACCATCTATAACTCCAGTTCCAAGGGATCCAATGCCTCTTTGGGTGTTCATGGACACCAGGCATACATATGGTACACAGACATATAAGCAAGCAAAAAGTCATATATAAAAATTCATTAAAAATAATTAAAAAAGAATTTAACCAATGCATTACATGAGATCTCCAAATTATGAGACCCATTTCTGGAAGCATTCTCATAGCTTCATCAAGCTTATTGTCCCAGGAAATAAAGAACAGAGAGGTGCTGCCTAGAACACAGAGTTCATTCACTAGTTTTGAAATTCAAAGCTGATTTTCTTAATGTGTTTTCAGCATGACGCTGAACATAAAACCCAGCCTTTTTTTAAAAAGATTTTTATTTATTTATTATGTATATGGTGTCTTGTCTGCATGTGTGTCTACAGACCAGAAGAGGGCACCAGATCTCATTACAGATGGTTGTGAGCCACCATGTGGTTGCTGGAATTGAACTCAGGACCTCTGGAAGAATAGTCAGTGCTCTTAACCTCTGAGCCGTCTCCCCGGCCCCAAACCCAGCCTTTTTCAAATTAAGGCATTTCTAGATTACAAAATTTTCTTTGCAATACTACATGTCTTGTGGGTAGGCTAAAAAGGAGGTAGCCCTTGCTGTAAAGAGGAAAGAAAAGACACTCCTCACCCCTTTCTAGACTCAGTTGTAGGGAAAGAGAGCACAGTCTGGGAGACAAGTCTCAATTTCCAACTGTCCCAATCTCCCTGCTCTGGGTTGAAATCTCCCTGCTCCGGGTTGAAATCTCCCTGCTCCAGGCAAGAAGTATGACAGCTGCATTGCTGAGAAGGCATAGGACTGGAGGATGGAGATCTAGATCCTTCTCTTTGGGGAGGGGGGAAGGAGATTCTCATCTGCAGTTTTCTACCAGGTCATGACCTACCTGATGCCGTCTTGGACAGGTGCAGAGGAAGGAACAGAACTATTCCAGGGCTGAACGTTTAACTAAGCCATCCAATTAGACTATTTACCTACAAAGACGTTTTAAATCAAGGATCCAATTGAGGTTAATAAATTGGACTCCATCTTATCCACTCCATCCCTCCTTCAACACAGAGGGCAGAAGCATATAAGGACATCAGAAGATAAGGAAAGGAAAAAGCAAGTTGTATTTTCTTCAGACAGCTGAGAGTGTGTCCTGAAGAAATTGAAAATACAGTTCACTGTGTGTGATATATGCTCCCCCATCCTCGTTCTGCCTCCATAAAGGCACTGTTGGCTTCTGATTTCACAAAAATCCAAGTCCTAGTGTGTTTGTGACTTCTGATCTCCATTGGACACATCCATGTGCTTTCTACAATCCTTGCATCTACCCAGTTAAAGCTGGCCACAGACTGGAGTAGCAAGAGCCAGGAATCTCTTTATAGTTCTTCTAATATTTGTTTACTGTGTTCTGAATGTCATTTGTTGTCATTCAACAGATACAGCCTGTTCTTTTCGCTTCCTGGCTCCCTTATGTTGGCGCTGTACCTAATTGTGGCCACTGTATCTAGCATAAGTTTAAACTTTAGTTGGAAGCATTTAATTGGTGATACATTATCTTTCCTGAGTTCATTTTCTTTCTAGTGCAGCAGCTGCGAAAATCTGACATAGAGGGTGAGCTACAGACTCAGGAATCACTATGGTGGGCAGGACTCCCAGATAAACTCTATAACAGACATACAGTATGAGTGGGGAAATCCATCTTTGTTCTTTCGGTTTGGTCTATCATATCTAGGAAAGGTGTTTTAAAGAAGTCAAGTGACTGACACAACAAGAATCCCCCTCTGTCTGTCTGTCTGTCTGCCTCTCTATCTCTGAAAGCTGGGTCTTACTATATAACCTTGGATAAAACCTGACACTCACTTCAAAGACCAGGCCGTCCTGAAACTCACAAGAGCTCAGCCTGGCCTGCCTCTGTTTCTCCAGTGCTGGAATTAAAGGCATGTACCAACATACCCAGCTGAATGGTGCTTTCTCTTAATCCAATGGCTCTCGACCTGTGGGTCTTGACCCCCTTGTTGGGGGTTCAAACAGTCTTTTCATGGGAGTTGCATATCGGATATCCTGAATCTAAGATATTTACATTATTATTCATAACAGCAACCAAATTAGTTATGAAGTATCAACGAAAATAATTTTATGGTTGGGGGTCACCACAACATGAGAAAGTGTATTGAAGGGGTGCAGTGTTAGGAAGTTTGAGAACTACTGTCTTACTAGTTCATTTTCTTTTTAAGGAAAAGAAGTAACTACAACTAGGAACATGAAGAAAACAAAATGTAAGAAAATTAGATTCAGGGAAGGCATTGTAAACATTTTCAAGTATTGTCAGTTTTAAGTCAAATGCCCCTCATCTTTCCTTAAGAAATATTTAAAAATATAAATAAGCAAAATCAAAATTAATCTAAAATCTTCCTATGATTCCACTACTTAAAGATAGTCACTTTGGAGGAAAAAAAATCCTTTCAAACTTACATGTACATATTATATTAATTACTTTTCCGGTTCTGTGATAAAAACACCAAAACCAAAAGCAATTTAAGGAAGTTTATTTCAGTTTACGGTTCTAATGGGATAAAAATCAGTCAAGGTAGGAAGACACGGCAGTAAGTTGCAGGCATAGCAACAGGAGCAGGAAGCTGAGAGGTCACATCTTCAACCACAAAAAAGCAGAGGAGTGAACTGGAAATGGGACCAGGATATGAACTCTGCAAGACCATCTGTAACGAGTCTTTCTCTGTCCTGCAAGCCAGTTCTCAAACAATGACACAGAGACTTGTTAATTATGAAAGCTCGGCCCTAGCTTAGCCTTGTTTCTAACTAGCTCTTACAGCTTGAATTAACCTGTTTTTATCAGTCTACATGCTGCTGTGTGACTTGTGGCTTTTATCTCTCCTTCTGCCTGTTCCTCTATGTCTGACTGACAACTCCTTCTTCTTCCCAGATTTCTCTCTCTGCCTTGAAGTCCCGCCTCCTGCCCAGCTATTGGCCATTCAGCTTTTATTACACCAAGTACAGCAATACATTTTCACACAGCATACAAATATACTACAACACCCAATGCAGTGATGCTTTCCTCCAGAAAGACTGTACCTTCCTGTAACCTTCCCCAAACACTAACAACAACTTGTAACAAAATGTTCAAATAACTGAGCCAATGGGAGACATTTCTATTCAATCTATCACATTCTCCTCCCTGGCTTCCACAGGGTTATGATTATATCATAATGCAAATTGCATTTAATCCAACCTTAAAAACCCACATAGTCCTTTACAATCTCAATATTTTCCAAAAACCCAAATTCTCTTTTGAGACTCAAGATAATCTCTTAAGTGTAACACCCTGTAAAACCAAAAAAAAATAGAAAGAAAAGAAAAGAAAAAGAAAGAAGGAATTACTTACTTCCAATATACTATGACACAAAATATACAATAACATTCCAAAAAGGATGAATGGCGGCATAATGAGAAAATACTGGATCAAAGCAAAACTGAAACACTGAAACAGCAGGGCAAATACCAAGTCCTGTACCTTCATGTGTAGTATCTGGGATTTTGGTTTTGAAGCACTCAGATGATGGCTCTGCCCTTATAGCTTCTAACATATAATTTTCTCCAGAACTGCTTGCACTCCCTAAATGCATCACAGTTCTGGCATCTCTATCTTGGTGTCTCCATTGCAAACCAGGCTCCACGTTCACAGGTCATACAATGGCCTCTCATGGCATCTGCCCTCTCAGGGCCTTCATGCAGGGATGCCCATGCCACTTGCTGCCTGGTCTCAGTGGGTCTCTGAAACCACAAAGGAAGAATCCATGATCTGTCGGGGACTAGCCTCAACAAAAATACCACTTGCCAGGGTAGGGGCATGGGAATTTAGAAATATTAGTAAAGAATATGAAGATGCGTGTGAAAATAATAGAACAGAAAAACATACAATAGTACCGGGAGGGCATTCCAGTGAATACAAAAATCGCCCACATTTAATTTCCAATTGCTCAAAAGACCTTGACCCCAAAAGGTAGGAGTAATATAAAAAAAAAAACCTGCATTAACTTGAAACAAGGAATCGAACAGACCAGTTGAAGGTTGCGGGCTGCATTCACAGTTAAACATTCTGTTGCTAGAACAAAACAAGTCAAGCTCACACCCTAGACCAAAACATTCTGTAGGCAAACCACTCCCTGGGTGGAATCCAAAGTTATCTCTTTAAGGGAACTGGAACTTAGTTAGATCCTTAGACTTTTGTTTGAGGTAGAAACATCTACGCCTTTATTTACTGGAGTACAAGGTCTGGGTATTAGCCACACCTGTTGACATTTGCAGCACTGCTTTTCTAGACCATTTCTACTCCTCTTTTTTCCCTCCAAATTGTATATTTTGCATTTTTCTGCCCCACTTGCTAATTCATTGCAGACTTGGATATGTATTATTACTAATAACTACACCACAGATTCAAACCACCACATGTGTGTAGACAGTCTTTTTTTTTTTGCTTTTTAAAACATTTTGAAAAATTCATTAGCCTTCCAAACCATTAAGTCTGTTTTTTATTATAACTTTTTTGTTTTGTTTTGTTTTTTTTTGTTTTTTGTTTTTTGAGACAGGGTTTCTCTGTGGCTTTGGAGCCTGTCCTGGAACTAGCTCTTGTAGACCAGGCTGGTCTCGAACTCACAGAGATACGCCTGCCTCTGCATCCCGAGTGCTGGCATTAAAGGCGTGTGCCACCACTGCCCGGCTTTTATTAAACTTTTTAAATTTATTTTTTGTGTCTTTCACATAATGCATTCCCATTCATTTCCTGTCCCTTCAAATCTGCCCTTTGACCTTGCAACACTTCCCCCAAATAAAATAAAATAAAAAGAGAAAAAAGGAAAAAAAATCTCATCATGGAAGCTGTAGTGTGACATAGTGAGTCACACAGTAATCATTTTGATCTTGCAAGTGTCCACTGTAGAAAGTCATTGAGACATTGGCCTGGTTTGGTGCATCTGGTTTCTGCTACACTATCGGTTTTGGGCCCTCAGGGTGACTCCTCTTGGATAACCTGTTGTTGCCCTGTGTCAGGATAATCCTGTAGTGATGATTAATAAAAACTTGGAAGGTCAGAAAAGCAAAACAGCCAGCCACTGGCCCTTACCTCTACTTCAGTCTGATGACAATCCTGCCTTTAAGAATCTCAGAATGAGACTGTGTCTGAAAGCTGTTTCCTACTGTTTTATAATCCTCTCCAGGGCTAGGATTAAAGGGTTGCACCACTGGAATTAAAGGCATGCTCTGCCCAGTTTCTATGGCAACAAGTGTGGCTACTGGGATTAAAGATGTGTGTTACCACTGACAGGTCTGTAAGGCTGACCAGTGGGGCTGTATTACTCTTTGATCTTCAGGCAAGCTTTATTTATTAAAATACAAATGAAATTCCACTACACTACAGTTTTGGCTCTGCAGCACCAGCCCCTTCATGTGCTCCAGTATAGCATATAGATAGGGTGGATATTGGGGCAGGTGAACTCATAGCCCTGGTTCTGAGTCTGGATAGTTGCAGGGCATTGCCCTGGTTAGTTGAACCCTGGCAGCTTTGAGCCAGGGGAGGGGCCAGTTCTCCTGCTTTCATGCCCTCAGGGTCAGTTCTCTCACACTTACATCCTCAGGGCCAGCTTTCCTACGTTGCCCAGGTGAGGTGTAAGGGCCACTCTCTCGAGTTCTGCAGCTGGTGATGGGCAAGGGACAGCTCTTCCCCTTTTATGACCTCAAGACAGCTCTCCCATCTGCTATAGGTGGTGAGGGGTATGGGTGGGATGAGAAGGGCATCTCTCCCCTGCCCACACCACCATAGGGCAGATGTGGGGCGGGGCCAGATCTTCCATGCTTGCATTTTCAGAGTAGTTCACCTGTACTTCCATCAATAAGGTCAGCTCTACTGTGCTACCCAGGCAAGGTACAGGGTCCACTTTCCCAAGTGCTGGTATGGGGGAGGGTCAGCTCCCTTGCCCACCACAGGAGGCAGGGTAAGGGGAGAGGGCATCTTTCCCTCACTCTCACCACCACATGACCAACGAGGGGGTGTGGCCAGCTCTCACACTCTCAGGGTCAGCTCACTCACTCCTCTGCCAACAGGGTCAGCTCTACTGTGTCAGGTAATGGGCAAAATGCAGGGCCTGCTCTCCCGAGTGCTGCAGCTGGTGAGGGGCCGGAGCAGGTCTCCTGTCCTGATGACCTCAGGGCCAGATCTCCCACCTGCCTCAGGCATACAGCTCAGCTGCCCCCAACCCCGGGCAATAGGGTAAGTTCCATTGTGCTGCCTGGAGGGGGTGCAGGGCCTGCTTTCCTGCATGTGGCAGCTGGTAAAGGGGAGGGTTAGCTACCTCGCCAGCTGCAAGAAAGAGGGGCAATGGGGAAGGGCATCTTTCCCTCACCCCAACCACCACATGAGGGAGGTGGTAGCAGCTATGCCCTTCCCATGCCCTCGGGAATGGCTCACCCTAACCCCTGACTGGTTAACTCCACTGTGCTGCCTAGGCAAGGAGCAGGGCTCATTTTCCCACATGCTGCAGCTAGTGAGGGGTTGGGTCAGGTCCCCCACCTGCTCCAGGTGTTGAGGGATGAGGGGAGGAGGGCGTCTTTCTCCCACCCATGCCACCACATGGCAGACTAAAGCGGTGCAACCCTCTCTCCCCTTTTCCCACCCTTAGGGCCAGTTCACCCTTGTCCCTGTGAACAGGGTCAGTTCCACTGTGCTGCCCAGGAGAGGTGTAGCACCCTCTCTCCTGAGTGCTTCAGCCGCTGAGGGCAAGACCAGTTCTCCCTAGTGTTGTAGCCAGTGAGGGGTGGGGCCAACTCGGTACAGCCCTATCTTTTTAGCCTTTGGTGGTATTAGTAGCCATGGATCAACACGTGACTGCATCAGGACCATGAACCCATACATGGGCCCCAGCAGCAGCCCAAACCGAGATGTCACCATGGCAACTCACCTCAGCCTGCTCCTTACCACTTTCACCTCTTTAGATATGCCTCTGTCCACGGGAAAGGAACCATTATGCTCTCCCATTCCACTGACGCACAATTCTAATTAGTCTTAACAATAAAAACCTGGGATCAGATAGCAGGGTGAAAGCTGAAAGATCAGAGAAGCACAGCAGTCGGCCACTAGAGACCTTCCACCTCTGCTAAATCTCAGAGTGAATGCTGACTCCTGTCTATGAATCCTCAGACTAAATGGGGAGGATCTTGTCTCTATGAATCCCGAATGGGGCCCTGAGATTCTGTCTCCATGTACTTTATATTCCTGTCTTCCCCTCCCGATTGTGCTGGGATCAAAGGCATGATCCTCCCAAGTGGTGGGATTAAAGGTGAGCCTCCACCACCCACTCTGTCTCTCTTTTCAGTTGGTTCAATCTCAAGCCAAGGGTAGCCTTGAACTCCCTATCTTCCTGCTTCCTCCTCCCAAGTGTATTGGCGTAAATAAATGCAATGCAGATATTAAAGAATATTTACACTTTAATGATAAACTTACAGACCCGAAGTTCCCGCGTGGCACAGGAGGTAGGAAGGAAAAAGAGAAGGAGCCGCCTCCCGCACGCCCATTTATCTGTAGGCATTCGCCCGAGGCAAACCCCGCCCCCTCAAGGGGCTGTCTTAACCCTACATCTCCCCCTTTTGTCTAAATAAGACAGAACTAAACCAAATATAACTATAAACAATAATAACAAATGATAAATATAACAAACAATATTGAGAACAAAAGTTTTGCTAGGCATTCTATCTCAAGGAGTCTAAATAATGTAGAGAGTAACTACTATTAAATAATCTTCAACTCCATCAAAGATCTGAGAAGGGAATAAATATTACTTAACAAGTGAGAGATATCCAAAATGTGCAACAAATGACAGAGACAACTGACTACCTGGGCAATCACCCAAAGTCTCGTTTGTAATGTTGAGTTAACCAACTTTGGCTAAGGCCTAACATAACTGACATACCATTATCAAATGCAAGGAAATTTCTTAGAATTATCCTACCCTGTCTTGGCAAGATAAGACAATCCTGTTTCATATCTTAGTCAGTAGTTGAGGTATGGGTTTTTCTTAAGCCAAAGACCAGTTCTGCCAAGAAGACAAGCTCCCAGTGGAGTGTCTTTGGTGCTCAACATTCTCTCGGGAGTAGAGTGGTGTTGCCAGGAGTAATTGTGTCTCGATGGCACAGAATTCTAGGTTAGATTAAAGGCCATTTTCTACAGCTCTTCAAAGAGGCTGAAGATTATACTATCCATACTAAAAATAATCTCTATGTATCTAAAAGACCTGATTAACCTAACAATAAATATGACAAACATATAATTCTTAATACCTATCTAATTTGAAAACTAAGAGAATAAACAACTGTGCAATATATGAAGACAATGATCTTCACCTGTAAACAATGTCATTACATATCAAAATGTAAACAATGTTATTACATAAATAGTACCAGAGGTAGAAATGTACATTGTGATATGATAGATGTATCCATACAATATAAGCATACTCTTATACAAAAATAGAGGTAGGAACACTCACATTCAATATTCAATATATCAATATACAAGAAACAGTACCAATATAATTTTCTAAAAACAGTAAGTCACAAATACCAATCATCCCATCAAACCAGTTAATCCCCCCCCCTTTTTTTGTATATACCCTTAATTCCATACAATATCTCCCCATCCCCTCAACCCTAAACCAACCACTAAAAGATGTCCCTAACCCTGTGGGAAAACTCTGTTGGGAGAGGGGACGTCGTCCTCTTAGATTGCTTCTAGCTGACATGGGGGCGACGTTCTTCTTAGGGGCCCCTGTGAAAGCAAATGATGGTAAAATTCCCAAATTAACCTTTGACTTAAGAAAATTATAACTAGTCTCTGAGCGTTTTGAGAAGGTCCGGCCAGAGTGTTGTCAAAAATGTGCATCATTAGAAATTGTCTCTTGCAGTTGGTACCAAAAAACAGGTCTAATATTAGCGCTTAAAAAAAAATTCATGAAGTCATAAAAGCCAGATTGAGTTGATGTTGTGGGGCCCCATCTTCATCCTGGAAACTTCAAAGATTACTGTAGGAAAATAAGTTGCTTGTTATGGGAAATTTAAACATTAACAACAAGGACATATACTGACATATAAAGAAAGACACAGATATGAGGAAAGGCAAAGAAAGTGCCACCACTGCCTGACCTCTATGGTAACTAGTGGCTAGCTCCGCTCTCTGATCTCCAGGCAAGCTTTATTTGTCAGAACACAAAATATCACACAACATACCACACCATACATTAACTCACCATAATCGTGCCTGTCTGCGCTACATTGGAAGGTACTGGGCAGGCAGTTGTTTTCTTTACCCCAGGGACTGTGTGTGGGTCTCTTTGTTCCTTTGAGTCCACCACAGCATTGGGCAGGAACACTATGTAGACAGTCTTAACACTTCCTTTTTCTTTTTCTCTTTCTTTCTTTCTCTTTCTTTCTTTCTTTCTTTCTTTCTTTCTTTTTTAAAGCAAGGCAGGGTTTCACTGTGTATCTCTGGCTGTCCTGGAACTCACTCTATAGACCAGGCTGGCCTTGAATTCACAGACATTTGCCTGCTTCTGCCTCCTTAGTGCTGGGATTAAAGATGTGTGCTGCCACCACCTGGCTCCTTTTCCCCCAATGGACTTCTTATTGTACACACTTGCTTTTCTATTTTCTTGTAGTGCTGAAAATGCAAACCACGGTCACAGGCATGTTGAGCAAACACTGTAGCACTGAAGTACATTGCCAGCGCCAATCTGCATGTTTATTCTTTTTTCCTTTTTCCATTTTGATGTATGTGTACATCTGTGCATACATGTTTGCATGCATATGGGTGTCCTTGCATGTGTAGGCCCCGGGAGATGTTCGGAATCACCCGCCGTTTCTCTTCCACTGTATGTGCTGAAGGAGGTATCTCAATTCACTGCAGAGCTTGCTGATACAGCTACTCTTGTTAGCTAGATTATGCTGGGGAATCTCCTGTCTCTGAGGCTGGGCTTACAGGTGAGCTACTACACCCAACTGCCATTTACATGACTTCTGGGGATCTGAACTCCAGGCCTCACACTTTTGAGGGAAACACTTTCATGTCTTTCTGTGCTCAGGTCTGGGGCAAGTGGTCACCACAGCTGTGTTCATAATTGTAATAGTCATACCATACCTAGACGACAGCATTTCAAAGAACTGTTCCATCGCCTCCAACGTGTGCAGTCTTTCCCTGCTCTCTTCTAAGGTGTTTCCCTGGGCCTTGGTGGGAGCAATATAGATGACCTATTTGGGGGCTCGGCACTCAACAGTCATTTATTGGGTTTTTGGTTTTTCAAGATAGCACTTTGACTTTTCTCTGCTTTAGCCATTTCCTACTGCAAAGAGAGACTTCTCTGACCAGGGCTGAGGGCAGCATTAGTCTATGAGCACAAATATAAATACTTACAATTCCATTTATTAAAATATCCGCATCAGATTCTTCCCTAGAGCCTGTGAGCTCCTCAGTTATAGGCTAGGTTTCCAGTGCCTGGCATTCATTCCTCCCTCAGAGCAGGCCTCAGATCCAAGAAAGTGATTAGTGCCGGACAGTGGTGGCACATACCTTTAATCCCAGCACTTGGGAGGCAGAGGCAGGCAAAATCTCTGAGAGTTTGAGGCCAGCCTGGTCTATAAAGCGAATTCCAGGAAAGCCAGGACTGTTACACAAGAAACCCTGTCTTGAAAAACATAACAATAAAACAAAACAAAAGAAAGTGATTGGTTACTGTAATGGCTATTCTTGGTTGTCAGCTTGACTAAATCTAATCTGGATCCTTTTAAAAAATTATTTATTTATTTTATGTGCACTAGTGTTTTGCCTGCATGTGTCTGTGTAAGGGTGTCATATCCCCAGGGACTTGAGTTAGACAGTTTGTAAGCTGCCATATGGGTGCCGGGAACTGAACCCAGGTCCTCTGGAAAAGCAGCCAGTGCTCTGAATAGCTGAGCCATCTGAGCCATCTCTCCAGTCCCTAAACCAGATCTTTTGAGCTAGAAAAAGACATGCCTTTTATTCCAGATATTGACAAGGGAAGACACCTTTAATCCAGATGTAACCTGTGTAGTAATAAGGGCGGCGGGGCTGTGTCCCCAGCACCCAAGCCGCCCACACGGCTAGCTTAGCTTATGCCCTGAAATAACAACACACAAACTGTATTCATTTAAACACTGTTTGGCCCATTCTCTTCTAGGCTAATTCTCACATATTAATTTAGCCCATTTCTAATCATCTGTGTTGCGCCCCTAGGTGCGCTTACCGGGAAGATTCTAGCCTATGTCCATCCTGGGTCGGAGCTTCATAGCATGCGTCTGCCCAGGAGCCAGGAGCATGGCGTCTCTCTGAGGCGTCTGCTCCCAAGAGGAGAGATGTGGAGTCTGAGCTCACTTCCTCTTCCTCCCAGCGTTCTGTTCTGTTTACTCCTCCCACCTATCCTCTAACCAATAAAATGGACCAAGGCAGTTCCTTTATTAGCCAATGACCTTCCTCCATCAAACCTGGCCCACAGCTTCTGCTATATAAGGACATGGAAGAAGGAAGTTTTTGTGCTGCCTGCTTGTTCTCACTTTGTTAGAAAGTCTACTCCTTTACCAGTGTTAGAATCTACTTCTGGATTCTGGTATACACTGAAGACAAGCTGAGACATCCAGACTCATAGACTGAACAACTACTGAATTCTTGGCCTTTGTTTGATTAATTGAACCAACCACAGCCTGTAAGTCATTCTAATAGATACCCTTCCTCTCTCTTAGAGAGATTCATTCTATAAACTGTAACTCTAGAGAACCCTGACTAATACAGTTAACCACAGAACATTCTTGCCATTATTGCACTCGTGAGAGTCTCTTGCCTGGCAGCTCATACTATACTGAGGCTCCACAGTTGGGAAAGCCTGCTGATGACTTTCTCTCCAGAAGACTGCATAGCATCTTCCAGCACTACGAATGCTAGCCTTCAGGGAGGAATCCTTCACCTTGTTTTCCCTGTGTCCTACATCTAAAGTGTGTCCACCTTTTCTTTCTGAAACAGGAAGCTAGCGCTTACCTTTACCCCTAGCCTTGATAGCCATTGAGCCTCCAAAACCTGCCAGTCTCTGTCCCTCATTACAGATGGTTGTGAGCCACCATGTGGTGGCTGGGAATTGAACTCAGGACCTCTGGAAGAGCAGTCAGTGCTTTTAACCACTGAGCCATCTCTCCAACCGCTAAACTCAGGTTCTTAACACTCATGTATCAAGCAAAGCTCTTGACTCACTGAGCCACCTCTCCAACACTTCCCTTGTACTTTTTACAGGAAGAATTTCTGCATATATTATCTACTAAGAGACCCTTTATGTAAATATAATGGTGCTTTAAATGAACCAACTGAATCTTTTCATTCTGCTGTTTTGGTAGTTGGATAGTTTCCAGTTACTCGTTTTGTAAAAATTCTAGTATAAATTTAGCATTATTGTGTTAGGATACATTATCACAAAAGAATTAACTTAAAATTGATTTGTATTCCAAATTAGTATTGTCAGCCCACGCTGTAATGTGTCAGACAAATTATTTTATTTTTACTTATGTGTATGTGTGTCTGTGTCTGTGTGATGGGCCCCTTGGCATCAGAAGTAGGCATTGGATCTGTCATTGTGATCCTCCTGATATGGATGCTGGGAACCAAACTTGGGTCCTCCGAAAGAGTTCTCAAGTGCTGAGCTATCTGTCTAGCTCCATGTGTAGCCCAGGCTGGCCTCAAACTCACAGAGATCCACTTGCCTCTGCCTTCTGAGTGTTGGGATTAAAGGTGTGTGCCACCACTGCCCAACTATATTACATTTTCTTTATGCAGAGGTGGAACTTAAATAAAACTTTCTTTACTGCCACCCCTTCTCAGACATTATTTTTTGATCTGTTTTAAGGTGAACTTTAGCTTTATTGACATTGGCAAAAATCTTCCTCCACACCTGAGATATAGACATAAATTCGGTATAAATTATATAGCTAAATGAAAGTCACTTTATAAAATTAGTTTGCTTGGTTAAGGAGAAGGCTCTGTGGGTAAAGTGTGCTGTAGGGAATGGAGAAAGCCATGACAAAGTTCCCAGAGCTTCAGATCCATGGAGAAATGGCAAAGTCCAAGTGTGGTTGATAGTGTGTGCAGAAAATGCCCACCATTCCTCCTTAGATGTTTACAGCATGAAGACTGCTCCCCTACAGAGACTGCTGCCTAGATTAGCTAAACCCGAGTCCTCGATCCAGCTGTGAACCATAAACACTTCCTCCTTATTTATCTGTGTGTAACAATTCGGCCTCCTTGTCCAGTGGATGCAATAATCCTGCCTTTCTGTCCGACCGCATACAATGAATATGCTGAGGTTCTGGAACTCAACTGGATTCCCCAGAACCCATGTAAGAATCTGGCATTGTTAGCAATATCCTTCATCTCTGTCCATAAGTGGTTAAAGCACCACTACTTCCAAATTGTGACAAAAATATGAACCAAAGCCGGGCGGTGGTGGTGCAAGCCATTAATCCCAGCACTTGGGAGGCAGAGGCAGGCGGATCTCTGTGAGTTCGAGACCAGCCTGGTCTACAAGAGCTAGTTCCAGGACAGGCTCCAAAGCCACAGAGAAACTTGAAAAACCAAAAAAAAAAGGAAAAAAAAGAAAAAAAAAGAACCAAAAAGGGGATGATCCCTTTTGTGTCTAGCATAAAAATCAAGGATAATGCTCTTATAACCAAAGGGACTAATAAGAGGAAATCATTAACACATTAATTTTACCATAGTATCAAAATATGACACAGGAAGATCCAAAGACATTGGATGAACCATCCAATCTTCTGCTTAAATCTAATGAAGCAGGGACAGCCATGTAGAAATGTGATTAGACAAAAAAAAATGACTTAATGATTACACATGATGGGGGGCGGTACAGTGGGGGGCAGCATCTAGGCCTGTCCAGATTCTTCTTGGTTTCATAGTTGTATTATTTCTTTCTCCTGAGTATGAAGCAGCGCCCTTTCTGGAATGGGTCACAAGGGTTAGCAATAAACACCTTTATCCACTGAGCCATCAGTGGCTTTATTTTTAAAACACTGCACAAGGGGCAGAGGATGTTAGAGAAATGGCTCAGGAGTGCTTGCTGTACAATCAAACAAGACAAGCCATTTCTTTATGGTCAGCTCTTAACACAGGAAGACAATGCAGATTAGAGCAAGCCTTTAGCTATTATGGTTGGTTTTGCGGAAAATGGCTTCTGGTTTCTGCCACACTTTGGGGAAAATTGTACCTAATAATTTTAGCAATAAGTTTATTTTGTTTTATGTCACTATGTATCCCTGACTTTTCTGGAACTCAGTATGTAGAAAAGACTGGCCTCAATCTCAAGAGAGATTCCTTTGCCTCTAGCATCTGAGTGACAGGATAGAGGCAGGTGCCACCATATCCTGGTTTTTTGAGATGTTTTTTCTGTGTAGCTCTAACTGTCCTGGAAATTGCTCCATAGACCAGGATGGCCTTGAACTCACAGAGATCTGCCTTCCTCTGACTGCTGAATGCTGGGATTAAAGATGTGTACCACTACTGCCTGGCTTCAAAACAATTCTTCATATGTGTATTTTCACCTTTTGAAAGATTTATTTAAATTTTAACATCATTAAAATAGATTCATTTATATGTATGAATGTTTTGTTACATGTATGTACGTTTACCAGATGCATGCCTGGTGCCCATGGAGGTTAGGAGAGGGTATCAGATCCCCTGGAACTGGAGTTTAGGATGGCTGATGGGAACTGGTCCTGGTCCTGTGTAGTAATAAGAGCAGCGGGCTGCGTCCCCAGCACCCCAGCTGCCTGCTCGGCTAGTTTATGCCCCGAAATAATTACATGGACACTGTATTCTTTTACACACTGCTTGGCCCTTTAGCTCGAGCCCTTACTGGCTAATTCTGATATCCCGATCAACCCATCTCTAATAATCTGTGAGAACCGCTCTTACCGGGAAGATTCTAGCCTAGTCCATCCTGGGTCGGAGCTTCATGGCATGCGTCTGCCCAGGAGCGAGGCATGGCGTCTCTCTCAGGCATCTGCTCCCGAGAGGAGAGCTGTCGAGCTCACTTCCTCTTCCTCCTAGCGTTCTGTTCTGTTTACTCCTCCCACCTATCTTCTAACCAATAAAATGGGCCAAGGCAGTTCCTTTATTAGCCAATGACCTTCCTCCACCAGTCCTGTGAAAGTGTAACAAGTGCTCTACAGCACTGAACTCTTGCTCTAACTAACCCCTTTATTTTCACTCTTGCCCCATGTCTCTCCTCCCCACTATGATAACAATTCTTTGACTCTGCCACACCTGAGACTTGAAGAGAAATCCGGGGGGGGGGGCTAATCTGATACACTCCTTTCACCACAGAATTTTCTTATACACTTGGGTTTAAAAACACACTCTACCAACATATGAGGGAAAGTATGAAGACCTTGGGATGAAACCTTTTCCTCCTTTATTCTAGTTATTCAACTAGGATGCTTTCACCTGTGGAGTAACAATATCCAACTAAAAAGGGCACATGCAGCAAGTTCAGTTGTCTGATCTAAAAACAGTAGAAGCCCACAGTCCTAGGCTAAACAGTATCATCAGCCATTCAGGCTCTTTGCATCCCTGCATGTAGCCATCTTAAACAACTGTTTTTGTCTATTGGCTGATGGATGCAATATTTCTACTGTAGTTTCAGTTATATGAAATTCTTATGAAAAAACAAGGAGGAGGACTGGCATGTGGCTCACTTGATACAGTGCTTGCTGTGCATATCTCTCTGGACATCTCTCCCTTTCTCCCTCCTCCTCTCTCTCAGTCTTCCTATCTCCATGTGCCCGTGTACCCATGTGCCCGTGTATGTGTGTGTGTGTATGTGTGTGTATGCAAGGTACACACGTGACACAGTGTAAGTACAGAGGTCAGAGGACAACACTACATGCCAGATCTCACCTTCCCCCTTAGTAGAGACAACTGTTAGGTACTACATACACCAGGTTATCTGGTCAAAGGGTCCAGGGATTTTCCTGTTTCTTCTTCCTGTCTAGCTTTAAGAGTACTGGGATTACTGGTGAACTGTACTGCATACATCAACTTTACATGCATGCTGGGGATTCGAGTTCAGGTTCTCTTGCTTGTACTGCAAGTATTTTACCTACTGAGCCATCTCCCCAGCCCTGCCCTGAAAAAGTCGTGTTTTTATCAAGACAGAAAATCTTGTTCGAAGCCTCAGGGGAGAATGCTGCTAAAAAGCTCACTTGGCAAGATGGGCTACATGACTGTCCTACCTGCAGGGTTGCAAGGACAGAGAGTAGCTGGCATTTTAAATTTCTGTCACAGGAAGCACCTACTGAAGAAGAGAGAAGAGAGAGATGACTCATTTTGCTATGTGCTGATCCATATTTTGACAGACTGTTTTACAGTTTTAAAAAACCTGTAAATTAGATCGGTTGCACATACCTGTAATTCCAGCAGCTGGGAGACTGAGGCAGAATGACTACTTTTTTTTTGTTTTTTGAGACAGGGTTTCTCTGTAGCTTTGGTGCCTGTCCTGGAACTAGCTCTTGTAGCCCAGGCTGGCCTTGAACTCAGAGATCTGCCTGCCTCTGCCTCCTCAGTGCTGGGATTTAAGGCGTGCACCACCACCGCCTGGCAATCTAAATCTAGCCTTAAATCTAGCCAAGCTAGGCTACATAGGAGATAGTCTCCAAACAAAATAGAAACAAACCAAACCAAAACACAACAAAAACTACAATATAATATTATAAGAGTACTATAAGTTCAATGCAACTATTTCATCTGTAGATTTTCTGTTTTGAAATTTAAGAAACACAGCCCGGGGTTCAGGCTATAGTTCAGTGGTAGAGCACTTGCTCAGAATCCATGAGACCCCAAATCCTATCTGCACCATTGTGCATGTGCACATGCGCATGTGCGCGTGCGCGCGCACACACACACACACACACACACACACACACACACACACACTTGCACACACACACTATGCGATGGTTCCTTGAGTGTTCTGCTACTGGTTTCAGGGTTTCAGTGAGATGATCGTTGCCAGGCCATATTCCTCAAGCCAGATTTCTCTGTGAATATAACTGTTTCCTGGAGGTGGAGGTGTGGCTGTGCTAATGAAAAGAAACCAAAGAGTCTTTAATTTTCAAATGTCATCAGTGGGTGACCACTAAAACCTGGACTCAAAATATGTCACTTTACTTTCCTCTTTTTATTTTTTTAAGATTTATTGATTTATTATGTATACAGCATTCTGTCTGCATGTATGCCTGCAGGCCAGAAGAGGGCACCAGATCTCATTACAGATGGTTGTGAGCCACCATGTGGTTGCTGGGATTGAACTCAGGAACTCTGGAAGAGCAGCCAGTGCTCTTAACCTCTGAGCCATTGTTGGACTCTGGCGTCCAAACACCGAGGAGGAGTCGCCCCCAGAGACCACCTCACACACCACAGCCAATGCAAAAGCATGAGGATTTTATTAATTCTGTCATGACAGGGTCCCCCAGCATTCGGGAAGCTGAGGGACCTCGAATAGCTGGTACAGTCTACTTTTAAAGGGGCCACAGAAGCAAGGGCGGTTGTTCTTTGACTATTTTGATCGGCTTATTCGAAAGGGCTATTACCAATAATTGACTGGAGAGCTGTTGCCAGATCAGAGGAGGTAAGAGGTCATTTTGACCCCATTTCCCAGGAGACCGAACCAAAGCATACGTATATGGGTAATTGTTCAGGAACTGAGTACGTGTGAGTGTAGCTGTTAGGTCCTTGGTTCCCAGGGGAGGAGGGGAAGCACTATGGCACAGAGGCTGAGAGGATTCAGAATTGTCAAAAATGGCTTCAGGATTGTCTTAAAGTCTTACATTCCCTCCTCTTATTTGGTCAAATATCTCAATCTTGAGATATTAGTAAATTTGGAGGACCACTTGGATCTGTACCCAGAGATTAACAAACCAGTGATGTTTCCTCATAATAGGGAGGTCCTGCTGACAAGCATAGCCAACAAGATTGTGTCAAGCTGGGGTCAGTACTATTTAGCAAAGAAAAGGATCCTACTATCAGATTAAACAGTCACTGGCCTGTATTAGAGCTTGCCAGCAGTGAAGCAGGAGTTGCAGAAGGGTTTTTAGGACTAGGAGTGGAGCCCAGGGCCCTGGAAAGGGGGGCTACCTCAGCAGGAGCTAGCTGGCCCTGGTCAGGTAATACCAAGTTGGGCCCTAGTACTATGGTCATTGGAGGTGTTATAACAACTCACAGGGTGAACAGAATTCCTATGTCTTTCCTTCCTGGATCATATAACTATAAACCCCAAGTATTGCCTGTTAACTGGTTAGCTCTTTTTTTTTCTCAGTGAAAGTGATTGTGATTTTAGATTTTTTTTTTCTGGTGTGGTACGGGTGAAAGAGACTAAGTCCTTTTTGTTAACCCTCAACCAGGAGACATTGACATTGGTTTTACATCCCCAGGCAGCACAATAAAATATTTTAGCCCCCCCCATATTGCAGAGTTTGTTTTCCCCTCCGGACAAATATATCATTCAGAATATTTGTATACAGGATAAAAGTTTCTGGGGTTTGCTCAGTATCCTCCCAAGAGTAATTTGCTAAAACACGCAGGTCAAAAGTTAGCTGGGGGAACTAGGCATCAAGGGCATGAACTGCAGTGGCTAGCCTTAAGGCTGGCCCAGTCTCAAAGTTAGTCAGGGTCCAGAGGTTAAGTCCTGAGGTATAAACATCAGGGCAAAGATCAGCAAGCCTGGCAGAATCAGGCCTCCTTGAGAGGATTTTGGGTACGCTGAAGCTTTTATTTGGATAGTCCTGGGTCATCCTGTGGAGGTGCAGGCTTGATGTGAGACACAGGCAGGCTGTAATACCGTCCACTTTGAGGGCAGTAGGTGTAGGGTCCCTTCCAGCGAAGTCCAAGATTCTGAGACCGATGTCTCCAAACGTACACAGAATTGCCAACCTGGAACAGGTGTGAGATTTCCGGGTGCCCAGGCTGGTGTTGGGAGGTGCCAAGCAGAGAAGCAGGGAAAGTAGCTTAGTCCAGCGGGCAGCAGCAGGGATAGCTAGGGTCCCTTTAGGGAGGGTCTAGTCTGGCCTGCACCAGCAGGCTCTGGTCAGATAAATACCATTTTATGCCCCAAGTCCTTCCCGACACCCATGGAGACAGTCCCGCTTCTCGCCCCTGGGAGACAAGTGGGAGAGATGTCTGGACCTCCGTGCCCAAATATTTCCTCCAGGGGAAAATCTTCTGCCAGCCTCCAGGGGCAGCTGTGGGGGATCACAGGTAAAAGCAAGGGCTTGAGGAGGCATGGATTGCAGGTATGAGCGGGCAGCTGCTGTTCTGGCTGTGGGGTGCTGCAGCTTTTCTCATGTCCCTCCGGATATACCCCAGGCGTCAATTCTGGAACGAATGTAAGATTTCCAGGTGTCAGGGTGGCCAGGGGTCTCTATGCCTGGGCTCAGAGATCTGGGGAGCCTTCAACCACGCCTGCAGATGGGGTTTGTGAGCAAATGGGTCATGAGGGGCCTTAGGAAACTAAGAGGGGGGTCCCCCATATTGGATCTCATAGGGGGGTTAGTCCAAGCTGAGACGGGGTGTTTCGCACACAGAACAGGGCTAGGGGAAGGAGCTGTACCCAGTCTCTAGTGCCAGATTCCAAAGGCTAATTTGGTAAGGGTCTTTATTTATCCTTTTTACCTGTCCTGAACTTTGGGGTCTGTATGTACAATGTAATTTTCCCCAGTCTTACCTATGCCCTGACTTTTCTGAGTAACAAGGCAGTTTTACCATCAACCTCGATTACCTTGAGCAGGCCAAACCTCGAGAAGATTTCTTCTTTGATCTTTTTAGTCCTGGTAAGAAAAAGCTTCTCTGCCATCCAGCCAATGTCCCTTTAAGTAGGCTGTTTAGGTCATTTACCATTGCTGCCCTGCCTTCTTCAGCAAATCCTACCAGCACACGCCACCAAAACTGGCTCTGCTTGGGCATTGCAGTACTCCAAGCTTCCCACAGATGCGGTCTGGGAGCTGGGAGCAGTTGTTCTCTGTGAAACTTGCAAGCAGCTCGGGAAGGCTGTTTGGAATTGGGCTCCAGCACCTCCAGGGCCCCTCTTCATTTCAGTCAGTTGCTGCCTGTGGGGGCAGGAGGCTGTAAGCAGAGTTCCCAGGCTTGGGCTGTGACCAAGGCAGCTGGGAGGAGGATTCAGCCAGCAGTGGCTGCAGAGCCTTCTTCAGAGAGGTGGGCATGGCCAAGGCAGAGAGCAGCCTGCTTTTCTTTACAGCCCTGGAGAACAGTAGGGGAAGTCAAAGTCTCCAACAGGTCTTTTTCTAATAAAAGCATGGGACACTCAGGAATAATCAGCAGTCCTTGTGTCCACAGTCAAATGCTTTAGACATAGCTGTTGAAATAAGAGCGGCGGGGCTGCGTCCCCGGCACCCGGCCGCCCACATGGCTAGCTCTAGCTTATGCCCCGAAATAATTACACGGAAACTGTATTCTTTTAAACACTGCCTGGCCCATTAGTTTCAGCCTCTTAACCCATTTCTAATAATCTATGTAGCACCACGAGGTGCGCTTACCAGGAAAGATCTTAACCTGCGTCTGTCTGGAGTGGGAGAACCATGGCGACTCACTGACTCAGCTTCTTTCTCCCAGCATTCTGTTCTGTTTACTCCTCCAACCTATGTTTAACCTATGAGGGCCAAGCAGTTTCTTTATTGCTTAACCAATGAAATCAACAGATTGATATATGACACTCCCACATCATATAGCGAGGGGGAACCCCTCCCCTTTTTCCCGTACACCCCAGAATCAGACACCTGGGTGTACAGTGTAAACAAGGGGGGGAATTTCAGTACTGTCACTGTGGCTGCTGCATAGGCCTCTCAGGTGGGCAGAGCATTGCTTCAGTAGCCGGCTGTGCTCGGCACCGTTTTCTGACCTGCTTCTGCTCAACAGCTGCTTTGGGAAGTGTCTTGAGCCCAAAGCCCTGTAGGGCCACTCCTCACTGAAGTCCGCATTCGGCCACTCAGGAGCTGCTCCGTCTGAGGTGCGCAGTCTCTGCAGCTGTCGTCTTCTGTTGCCTCCTTATCTGTCTAATTTTTTTCCTTTACTAAGTCCTGGAGGGAGCATCTCTGCAGTCCCTCCATTCTCTGCAACTTGCTGTCTGATGCTGACTGGCCTATAAAAGACATCATTACATTGGCTTGGTGATCTGCTGCCGTGGGATCAAAATGGGTGTACATCCTGTACCCCTCCAATAGTCTTTTTAAAAATCCTGCAGGAATACTATCAGATCTTTGTACTATTGCTCTTACCTTAGCCAAATTAGCAAATTAGTGAGGTGCTTTGCAACCCCCCCCCTTTTTTTAGACCCGCCAACTGGACTCTGGCAATAAAGACGGAGCTGCTCCCTACCAGATGGAGTATTGAAGTCCCATCCTCTATCTTGTCCAGTGATTAGGTTGGCCTGCTGTCAGCTCCTGGGACATTCTTTTTTCCTCTGTGGTTAGGAGCACCTGAAAGAGCTGCTGGCAATCATCCCAAGTGGACTGATGAATAACCAGAACAGATTCTATAAGCCCGGTCACGGCCTGAGAGTCCCAAGAGAAGAAAGGGTTATAAGAGAAGAAAGGGTTAGAGGCAGAAAAAGGCAATATTGTAATTGGCCTGCTACTGAGCAAAGGGGAAATGCTTGGGAGATCACTCTCTCTAATGGACATCCCTCCCCTGTCCCAGCATAGACATTGAGTTCTGAAGTTTTCAGGGCTAGGGCCCGACCAGACCAGCGGGGCTCCTCAGAAACCAAGTGCTTCCTCCGGGGGAGGAGGAGGAGGGAGAAGTCTGTCATGCTCGGCTGGATATAAGGAAGAACCAGAGGTGCCTGGATTCTGGGTTTCTTTTGCTCCTGTACAGGGAAGAGAGAAGACAAAAGGTTTGGGGAAGGGCAGCCACCACCTCCTCCAGCAGCGGGGCTGCTTTCGGAATTGGGAACTGATGATGGCCAGGGGGCTGGTGCCAGGTTCTGAATTCCTGCAGGTGGATTTTAACAAAGACAAACTGACATACAAAAACAAAAATACAAAGAAACAGACATAAACTCAAAACCAGAAGCTGGTGCTCTCACCACCACTCTGGTGTAGAGCTGAAAATACACAAGAACAGAAAGACAGACATAGATTCAAAATCAGAAGCCACGCGGCAACAGATCCAAAAATACAGATGGAGGATCACATCTCCCCTGGAGATTAGGGTGACCTGGTCGGCCCTCCCTCCCATAAATGCCCATGAAACGTCTTTCAGGGCTAGGGCAAGGGATCTCAGGACACGTCTGCCTCCTCCCTTATGCCCGTTTCAATACAGACCCTGCACAAATACAATTCTCAGATTACTGATTTACAATTACACAGAAACAGAAACACAATACACAAACAGACAGACATAAAAATGAGCTCGTTTCTTTATACCTCCAACTGGGTCTAGAGTTTGTCTGGGAGCGACTCGATTCCCGGTCAGGGAACCAAATGTTGGACTCTGGCGTCCAAACACCGAGGAGGAGTCGCCCCCAGAGACCACCTCACACACCACAGCCAATGCAAAAGCATGAGGATTTTATTAATTCTGTCATGACAGGGTCCCCCAGCATTCGGGAAGCAGAGGGACCCCGAATAGCTGGTACAGTCTACTTTTAAAGGGGCCACAGAAGCAAGGGAGGTTGTTCTTTGACTATTTTGATCGGCTTATTCAAAAGGGCTATTACCAATAATTGACTGGAGTGCTGTTGCCAGATCAGATGAGGTAAGAGGTCATTTTGACCCCGTTTCCCAGGGGACCGAACCAAAGCATACGTATATGGGTAATTGTTCAGGAACTGAGTACGTGTGAGTGTAGCTGTTAGGTCCTTGGTTCCCAGGGGAGGAGGGGGAAGCACTATGGGACAGAGGCTGAGAGGATTCAGAATTGTCAAAAATGGCTTCAGGATTGTCTTAAAGTCTTACACCATCTCTCCAACCCCACTTTCCTCTTTTTATACTTTAATATTTAGAAGAATTATATACCATTCCTGTTGTTCTTTCAGTCCCCGCCTTAGCCATGCCCACTCCCACTAACTCTGACCTTCTGCCACCATCTTCCTCTCTTCTCTTTCTGTTCTCTTGGAGTGCACACGGATCTTTGCCTCTCTCTTTCTTTTCCTCTTTCTCTTTCCCTCTTTCTCTCTCTCTCTCCCTCTCTCTTCCTCCGTCCCTCTCTCATTTAATAAATGTGTCTATGGGCCTGCTTACATGCACCTGCTGCTGTTGGGAATCCACCACCGCATGGCCCCGTGCTGTTGGGAAACCTGCAGCCGTTTGGCTCTACCCGGACCCACCGCGGGCAGGCCCTGCCCTTAAGAACGGGCTCGGTGGCCCGCTCTCTGCATGGTGGGGCAACCAGCCTGCCCAGGACATGCTGCATTCCTGCCCATCTGCCATGTGTCCGCCGCTTGCTGCTAGGATGCTCTGGGGTTCTGCACCGGGGACCTGCTAGCGGCTCCGTCCCCATCGGGCTCAAACCCCCTCGCTCCGTGAGCCCACCGGGGCCCTGCTAGCATTTTAGAAACAACATTGGTGCCGTGGACTCATGAGATCTGCTGGCCTGGCCCGAGGCCAGAGCTTCGCTGGCGCCATCCGGAGCTCTGCCCTCCGCCTCCCATCAGGACTGATGACCCTGCTCCACAACCTTCTAATCATGAGTTTTTCCTTTTCAGCTAGCTAAACTGCCCCTTTTAAGCCGGAGATTGTCTGTTGAGCTCCCAGCGATCTCTAGTGTTCTCTGGGGTTGTTCCCTTCGCTAGCATTCACTCCCGGCTTCCATCCTTGGCTAAACAGGTCTCAAAGGGCTCGGCCTAGCCAGCCCCTAACCCACATGCCCCTGGGGGTTTGGTGTCCTCCAGGTCTCTTTCCTTCTCTCCCTTTTTTCTCATTCTTTTTCCTGTCCTCTCTCCATACAGCTCACTACGGTGCGAGCCAGCCATGACAGGTGGCCTGGCCTAGGCTGATTCCCTCCTGCCCAGGAATTTGTCTCCCGTCGGAGGCTGGAGTCGATTCAGTGAGGCTATAGCACTGCCCCCTGTAAACTCGGATGACTGTTTACAGGGCCTGCGGTGTTCGTTCCATCTGCATCTTGCATTACAGCTTGAGGTGCCACTTTTTTTGCGGGTGTTTCCACGGTTTCAGCCATGGGTAGCAAGCCATACAGACCTATCACTCTGGCCTCCCTGCTGGGGATGCCCTTTGGACGCCCTTTCAAACTCACACTTTATCAGTCTCTGTCCAAAATGGCCCCAACTACCTTAAAAAAAATTAAATGGCTGGTTTTTTTTTTGGTTCCAGCCTTTTGCCCCTCCCCTCTGTGGCTTTTGTTATAGCATGGCGGCTCACCAACAGAGGAGACAACACATGGCAGTTGCCATCTTGGCTGAGGGCCAGGTCATGTGACCATGCTCTCCTGGTTTTACTCCCAGTTTGACCCTGCCTTCTCACCGGGTTTTCACTAAAATCCTCCTGTTAACTCTGTTATATATGTTTTGAGCAATGGCATGTCTCTGATAGGGCCCATCAGAGTCATACACATTGCCCAATTCCTGTTCACTCTTTCTATACATAATAATACATAATAATAGTTCATTACATCTTATTTCAGACTTCAAAACCATAAGTCTCATATTTTAAACTGGTATGTACCTTCAGCCGTTCTCTACCATTGTCAGTTCTGCCACTAACCTTATATTACAAGCAGTTTTTTCCTTCTTTCTGCCTTTTTACAAATATAAATCTTACCTGTTAAGTTGAGAGCCAGTATGGTCAAGCTCAGACCCAACTTTCCAAACAAATTCTATACTATAGTTATACCTGATAAACAGCCCTCAACTGCTCAGAGATCTGGGGAATGTGATATTTAAATATTTAATTATTAGAACCTTTTCACAACAAAGAGAGGCAGGTTAGCTCCTAGCAGCAGCACTCTGCTTCCTCCAAAGAAGACAGAAAACAGACATGCGCAAAAATAATATCCTTCTGCAATTCGCTTTGACTGCCGAGTGCTGATCATTGGGCAAAACTGCCTTTCGTCCAAACTAAAGACCTCCAGACGTGGACGAAATCGCTGGAATTGACAGCCTAGCTGCTCAGGTCAAGGTAGACCTGTCTTCCTACAGATTTCTTAGCCCACAGGGTCTTCTGGAGCCTGTGCTAAACAGCAAAAGTCAAATGCAACCTTCAGCGACCATGGAGGATCCAAAAAGAGTAGCTCTGGGTGCCAACCAAGTAAGTTCTCTGTCATTTTTTAGTCAGTAACTCAAGTAAAATCTTAGACTTCTCAAAGATCTCTGACAGATTGACAGCTGAGAGGTTTTGCCAGGTTGAGGTTTTCCCAGGTTACCTCACCAAACAAATTTCAAATCAAATTTATCTCTTATGCCATAGTCATTATATGTCTAAAACTTCTGTTTTCACAAACCCAAGGAGTTCTCATGAGTTCCAGGGAGCCGAATTAAGAAATCCATCTTAAACAGATCAGATACCCCCTCAATTCCCTGGTCTTAAACATTTTTTCCCTTAATTTAACTTTGTTCTTTGGTCTGCCAATACCTTAGAGACACCAGACATTCCCATGCCACAGACACCGGTCAGAAGCAAAGAGACCAGCTATGCCAGGATATGACCAGCACCCAGCCTTCTCTCGGGTCCCCCCCCCTCAAAGACGACGCCCACAGTCAGCCGGAAGCAGTCTTGAGAATTCACCGCCCCAATTCCTTCAAACTGTGGTGTCTAATTTGCTTTTTATTAAAAGCAAGACGTGGGAATGTTATTCTTTCAGTCCCCGCCTTAGCCACGCCCACTCCCACTACCTCTGACCTTCTGCCACCATCTTGCTCTCTTCTCTTTCTGTTCTCTTGGGGTGCACACGGGTTTTTGCCTTTCTCTTCCTTTTCCTCTTTCTCTTCTCTCTTCCCCCCTCTATCTCCCTCCCTCCTTCCCTCACTCCCTCATTTAATAAATGCTTATGGCTATTTTCTGTATCTCTGGGTCTGCTTACACGCGCCTGCCGCTGTTGGGAATCCGCCACCGTGTGGCCCCCTGCCCCCTGCAGCTGCTTGGCTCTACCTGGACCCACCGTGGGCCAGCCCTGCCCTTAAGAACAGGCTCTGCGGCCTGCTCGCTGCATGGTGGGGCCACCAGCATGCCTGGGAACGCAGCATTCCTGCCCATCTGCCATGTGTCCGCTGCTTGCCGCTAGGATGCTCCAGGGTTCTGCACCGGGATTCTGCACCGGGGACCTGCTAGCGGCTCCATCCCCATCGGGCTCACAACTGCTTGGGGACCTGCTAGCATTTTAATAACAACAATTCCAAACTAAACATTGTATGTCAATCCAGTAAGAACCACAAACCAATTCAATAGGAAGTATGTCCTATTCCAAAGGCACTTGCATGCAAGCATGAACCTGAGTTAAAACCCTAGCAATCATATAAAAAGCCAGGTGCTGCCTGGCCTGTAACCCCAGTGCTGACTGAGGTAGAGAGCTGAGGATTGCTGAAGCTTCCCGGCCTTCAACCTAGCTCCAGATTCAGTGAGAGACCCCCCCCAGAGAAAAATGAAGAAAATGATCAAGCAGGAAAGTCAGTATCATCCTCCGGACCCTGTATATGCACAGAAATGTGTTTCACACATATGTGCATACATAACCACACACAAAGAAACAAAGAAAATGCTGATACTGGAAACAAATCTAAAAAAGAGCAGAGATGATCATTAATGTAGTTTTTCAGAAAATATTTATAAAATACTTTAGTGTTTGAGAATAGGGTCTCACTCTATAGCCTAGGCTGGCCTTGAATTTTAGATGATCCTCCTGCTCCAGCTTGTCCCATGCTCAGATTACAGGTGAGCTACTGTGCCCATCAAAGCTGGCTCTTTGTCAAAAATCATTTTGTATAAAAATATTTAAAGAAAAATTTCGAGGCCTGTGCCAGGACCTCTGCCAGTATGGGTGTGAATCTGGGATCTCCGAGGGAATGGGCAGGAACCAGAGACCTCTGAGAGGCCAGCCGTGAGTCTGGGACCTCAGAAGGAATAGGACTTAGCCAGAACCTCTGTGGGTCCAGGTGTTGGCATGGCACATCAAAGGGAATAGGCAGGAACCAGAAACCTCTGTGGGTCCAAACGTGAGTCTGGAACCTCTGAGGGGGTAAGCCTGAGCCAGGTCCTCTGTGGTTCTAGGCACACCTGAGCCTGGGAACTCCAAGGCAGGAGATCGGAGCCAGAAACCTTTGGAGGACCAACTCCAAGCCAGGGACTTCTGCAGGAGGGGATCCAGACCAGGATTTACAGAAACAGGTCAAAGCCAATAACCTAAGCCAAAGTAGGCCTGAGGCAACGATCTCCACCTTGGGCTGGAATAAGAATGAAGCAACAAATTGCACAGGAGTGGGACTGAACCAGCTATCTAGGCCAGAGTGGGCCTGAGGAAGCAATCTCCATGGGAGCAGGAGCCAGGAGCCAATCCAGTCCAGGTCACTGGCGAACCAGAATTGAGCCAGCAACCTGATCCAGAGCAGACCTGAGACAGCGAACTCCACCAGAACAGGTCAGGGGAGTAACTGCTGAGTGAGTGAGTGAGCCAGAGCCAGAGCCCACTAAAGGTCCGGATGTGAATCTGGGACCTTCAAAGGAGTAGACCGAAGCCAGGACCCCTGTGGGTCTGGACTTGACTTTAGGACCCCTGAGGAACTAGGCCTAAGCCAGGACCTCTGCCAGTCTGGGCGTGAATCTGGGACCTCCGAGGGAGTAGGCAGGAACCAGAGATCTCTGCGGGACCAGGTGTGAGTCTGGGACCCAGAGGGAGTAGACCTGAGCCAGGACCTCTGTGGGTCCGTCCATTGGCCTGGCACATCAAAGGGAATAGGGAGGAACCAGAAACCTCAGTGGGGCCAAGTGTGAGTCTGGGACCTCTGAGGAAGTAAGCCTGAGCCAGATCCTCTGCAGTTCTGGGTGCAGCTGAGCCTGGGAATTTCGAGGCAGTAGACCAGAGCCAGAAACCTTTGTAGGACCAAATCCAAGCCAGGGACTTATGCAGGAGGGGGTCCAGACCAGGATTTACAGAAACAGGTCAAAGCTGGTAACCTAGGCCAAAGTAGGCCTGAGACAGCAAACACCAAGGGAGCAGAGCAAAGCACAGGAGCACTAAGCTATCTCCAGGAACAGGAATAACCAACGGGGTAACTAGAACTGTGACATTGACTGTACCATGAGGAACAACCATCTGAGTTTTAGATTCACTGGCACCTAGAAGACTATTTAACAGAATCTCAGCGCCAACCACACCTATAAGAAAAAAAGATGAGTAGAAAAGGTAAGAACACATGCAACACCACAAAGAGCAACACAACACCAGTAAAACCTAAAGACCCTACAACAGCAAGACTTGAACAAACAAATATAGATGAAGCAGAAGAAAACGACCTAAAAAATAACATCAGGAGACTGTTTAAAACTCTTAAAGAGAAAATAATATATTCCCTCAAAGAAATGGAGGAAAAGACAAACAAAAAATTGGAAGACACCAGCAAATCCCTTAAAAAAAAGCAAACATATGAAAGAAACTATTCAAGACTTGAAAACTGAAATAGACAATAAAGAAAACACAAGCCAAGGGAATTATAGAAACAGAAATCATGAGAAAACAATTAGGAACCACAAGAACAGAAGAATACAAGAGATGGAAAAGAGAAACTCAAGTACTGAAGATACAATAGAGGAAATAGACTCATCAGTTAAAGAAAACATTAAATTTAACAAAAGCCTAACCCAAAATATCCACTAAATATGGGACACCATGAAAAGGCCAAATCTAAGAATAATAGATATAGAAGGAGAAGAAGTTCAACTCAAAAGCACAGAAAATATATTTAACAAAATAAAACTTTCCCAACCTAAAGAAAGATATGCCTGTGAATATACAAGAAGCTTACAGAATACCAAATAGACTGGATCAAAAAAAAAAACCTCCTCTCACCACATAATAATCAAAACACTAAACATATACAGTAAAGAAAAAAATATTAAGAGCTGCAAAGGAGTGCTCTCTTTGGCAGCACATATACTAAAATTGGAATGATACAGAGAAGATTAGCATGGCCCCTGTGCAAAGATGACAAGCACATTCATGAAGTGTTCCATATTTTTAATCAAACACTAAACATACAGAGTAAAGGAAAAATATTAAGAGCTACAAAGGAAAAAGAGTTGGGAAAAAAATATACCAATCAAATGGACCTAAGAAACAAGCAGGTGTAGCTATCCTAATATCTAACAAAATAGACATCAAGCTAAAATCAGTCAAAAGAGACAAAGGTCATTTCATATTAGTCACAGAAAAAAAAATCCATCAAGAGGAAATCTCAAAGCTAAATAAGAAGGTGAACCCAAAGAAAAGCATATAGGCATCCTCCTGAATATTAACCTTCATCAGGCGATGAAAGGAGACAGAGACAGAGACCCACATTGGAGCACCGGACAGAAATCTCAAGGTCCAAATCAGGAGCAGAAGGAGAGAGAGCACGAGCAAGGAACTCAGGATTGCGAGTGGTGCACCCACACAATGAGACAATGGGGATGTTCTATCAGGAACTCACCAAGGCCAGCTGGCCTGGGTCTGAAAAAGCATGGGATAAAACCGGACTCGCTGAACATAGCGGACAATGAGGACTACTGAGAACTCAAGAACAATGGCAATGGGTTTTTGATCCTACTGTACGTACTGGCTTTGTGGGAGCCTAGGCAGTTTGGATGCTCACCTTACTAGACCTGGATGGAGGTGGGTGGTACTTGGACTTCCCACAGGTCAGGGAACCCTGATTGCTCTTCAGGCTGATGAGGGAGGGGGACTTGATCGGGGGAGGGGGAGGGAAATGGGAGGCAGTGGCGGGGAGGAGGTAGAAATCTTTAATAAATAAATAAAATATTTTTAAAAAAAGAGGAAATCTCAATACTGAACATCTATGCACCAAATACAAGGCCACCCTCATATGTAAAAAAAAATTCTGAATTTTAAATCATACATTAAACCCCACACACTAAGAGTGGGAGACTTCAACACTCCCCTCTCACCACTGGACAAGTCAGTCAGACAAAAAATGAACAGAGAAATAAGGGAAGCAACAGATGTTATGACTCAAATGGATTTAACAGACATCTATAGAATATTCCATCCAAACAGAAAAGAATGTACCTTCTTCTCAGAACCTCATGGAACCTTCTCAAAAATTGACCACATACTCGGTAACAAAACAAACCTCAACAAATATAAAATAATTAGAATAACCCAATGTACCTTATCAGATCACCATGGTTTAAAACTAGAAGTCAACAGCAACACTAATTCCAGAAAACCCACAAACACATGGAAATTAAACAATGCTCACCTGAATCATCAATGGGTCAAGGAAGAAATAAAGGGAGAAATTAAAGTCTTCCTAAAATTCAAAGAAAATAACCACACAACAAACACAATTTTATGGGACACAATGAAAGCATATTAAGAGGAAAGTTCATAGCACTAAATGCCTACATAAAGAAGCTGGAAAAATCCCACACTAGTGAATTAACAGAACATTTGAAAACTTTAGAACAAAAAGAAGCAAACTCACCTAAGAGAACTAGACGTCAGGAAATAATGAAATTGAGGGCTGAAATCAACAAAATAGAAGGGTGAGAGACAAAAATTAAGTTTCACTCTTCTACATGTAGTGAGTGATCCAGTACGACCAGCACCATTTATTGAACATGCTCTCTTTTCTCCAGTATATTTTGGCTTTTTTTTTTGGTCAAAAACTAGGTGGCTATCATAGTGTGGTCTTACCTGTAGTCCCTCAATTCCATTTCATTAATCAGTGTATCTGATTTCAAGGAAAGGGTGCAAGAACACAGTGGTATATCCTTAGTCATCAGAGAAATGCAAATCAAAACAACTCTGACACCTTAACAACATCTTACACCTGTAAGAATGGCCAAGATCAAAAACACTGAGGACAACTTATGCTGGAGAGGTTGTGGGGAAAAGGGAACACTTCTACATTGCTGGTGGGAATGCAAGCTGGTACAGCCTCTTTGGATATCAGTGTGGTGATTTCTCAGAAAATTAGGAAATAACCTTCCTCAAGATCCAGTAATACCACTTTTGGGTATATATCCAAAGGATGCTCAATTGTGCCACAAGGACATGTGCTCAACTATGTTCATAGCAGCATTGTTTGTCATAGCCAGAACCTGGAAACAACCTAAATGTCCTTCGACCGAAGAATGGATAAGGAAAATGTGGTACATTTACACAATGGAGTACTACACAGCACAAAAAATAATGACATCTTGAATTTTGCAGGCAAATGGATGGAGCTAGAAAACATTATTTTGAGTGAGGTAACCCAGACACAGAAAGACAATTATCACATGTACTCAGTCTTAAGTGGTTTTTAAACATAAAGCAAAGAAAACCAGCCTACAAACCACAATCCCTGAGAACTTAGACAACAATAAGGACCCTAAGAAAGACATACATAGATCTAATCGACATAGGAAGTAGAAAAAGACAAGATCTTCTGAGTAAATTGGGAGCAGAGGACCTTGGGGGAGAGTTGAAGTGGAGAGGGGAGAGGCATGGAGGAGAACAGAGAAAAATGTGGAGCTCAATAAAAATCAATAAAAAAGAAAAAGAAAAATATCAGGACAAGTACCAAGGCATCCCTTCAAACTTTCAATTGAAGTTCAAAGTTCAAAGTTTTGTTGGAATGACTTTATTATCTTTGCCTGGAAATCCATTTGAGTGTAAGCTTCAAACATGCCAGTTCACTGGGACAAAAAAAACCTACTTTTTCTGAATGCCTATAAATTAAACTGATAAAATATTGGTAGATTAGGGCTGGCAAGACAGCTCAATGGGCAAGGGTACTCATTTTTTTTAATGATTTTATTTTCCTCATAATTATTCTTTGGACATTTCATAAATCTTGATCATGTTTACCCCTCCCACCCTCCTCTCTAATCCACTCCTCTTTTCTATCCACCCAATTTTGTGTCCTCTCTGTACAATTTGTGCTGCCCATATACACTGTGTACCAGCTTAGTTTCTCAAGTTCCATGACTCAAATAGTATCTTCAGTAATAGCGTCTTACTTTCAGTTTCTGGAGTGTAATCAAGAGCGTTGGCAACAGTGTATAAGCGGTGGAGCAGGTGTCTATGGGACCTCAATGCCCAACAACTCCAAAAGAGGTAACCCATTTCTGGCATTGGACGTTTTGTTAGCCAATGGTATCCATTTCAACTGTTTTTATATATGCACATGTTTTTGGAAGCTTCTACAGTAGATTTCAATATGACTCCTTCAAAATGCCTTTGTATTTGTTGTCTCTCCCATATCCCCTTCTCTATCTTGCCTTCTCAGCCGCCACCCCTGTTAACACTTCCCATATCATTATTTCACTTCGACCCTTTATACCACTGTGTTCTTGCACCCTTTCCTTGAAATCAGATACACTGATTAATGAAATGGAATTGAGGGACTACTGGTAAGACCACACTATGATAGCCACCTAGTTTTTGACAAAAAAAAGCCAAAATATACTGGAGAAAAGAGAGCATGTTCAATAAATGGTGCTGGTCGTACTGGATCACTCACTACATGTAGAAGAGTGAAACAATTTTTGTCTCTCACCCTACAAAAAACCTCAACTCTAAGGATCAGCACAAAATGAAGGATCTCAACAGAAGACCTGACACCATGAGTCTCACAGAGGCATAAGAAAGGACTTGCTGTATAGATCCCTGATAGCACCAATAGTAAAATCAATCACATGTTGGTTTAAGAGTCAAGTCTTTGAAAAAAATCATAAAATTATTAAAACAAAAAGTATTAGTCAAAGCTTGGAGTGGGGAAGACATTCAAAACATATCAACAAAGGTGAAAGAGACAAAGGCAAAGAGTGACAGATAGTAAAATAAACAACATAAAGATAAGCATTACACTTAAACAAAATTGAGGGAAAGCAGTAAGGTAATCTTTCCCATGAAAAAATGTATAAAAAAAGGCCTGGAGAGATTGCTCAGTACTTAAAGCACTTATTACACAATCAGCAGGCATGTGGATGAAGTTATGACACCTGCTGGGTGGGCCTGGCGCCAGCTCTTAGAAGGTGGAGACAGGGGATCCTCTGAGAAGTCGACTAGCTATTGATAAGCTAGGAGTTCAACCAAAAGAGCTTGCCTCAATTAATAAGGTGGAGGGAAATTAATAAGGTTGACTTCTGACATTAGTCCCAGGCTATCACACACATGAGCACATGTGTACACTTGCACACAACTAAGCTCCCAAATACTTAACTGAATGTGTATCCACTTCACACATACACTTCAAAACTGAAAACGAGAAAAGGATATGCTTAAACAAAATAAACTGACAGATAAACAGATTTTAAATGTTGATTTTTTTTCTAAACAAAAATGCAAATTAAAGATGTTATTTTGCATATCTGCCTAACTGAAAAACTCAACTAAACAATGTGTATATATAAAACACTGTTCAGATTTCAAGACATCCAATTGTTTCATCTAGAATTTTCCTGAGTTTCTAAATTTTATATAATCATAGATATAAACAACTATTTCAAGTATATTCCTCATGCCTTTACTTATTGTGCTGGCTAACTTTATGTCAAAGGGTAGAGTTATCTGAGAAGATGAAATCTCCTTTAAGAAAATGCCTCCATAAGATAGGGCTGTAGGCAAACTTGTGAGGGAGTCGTTTAGTTAATGATTGATGGAGGAGGGCCCAACCCACTATGGGCAGGGCCACCCTTGGGCTAGTGGTCCTGGGATCTACAAGAAAGCAGGCTGAGCAAACCACAATGACCAAACCAGTAAGCATTACCCCTCCATGGCCTCCGCATCAGCTTCTGCCTCCAGGTTCCTGCCCTGTTTGAGTTCCTGTCCTGACTTCCTTCAAAGACGAACAGTGATAATGAAGTGTAAGACAAGTAAACCCTTTCTTCCCCAACTTGCTTTTGGTAATAGTGTTTCACCATAGCAATATTAACCCAATCTAAGATACTTATAAAGTACAAAATTGTAAAGAGCTGGTATCGTTTTTATCATACTTAACACAGCAGTATTATACAGCTATTGAAATAACATTAGAATATATATTTGTTTTTCGAGACAGGGTTTCTCTGTGTAGCTCTGGCTGTCATGGAACTAGCTCTTGTAGACCAGGCTGTTCTCGAACTCACAGAGATCCGCCTGCCTCTGCCTCCCGAGTGCTGGGATAAAAGGCGTGCGCCACCACCGTCCAGCTAACATTAGAATATTAATAAAATGGGAAAATACTTAATATACTGTCAACTTGAAAACATAGCTTACTAGTTATGAATATCCTTTTTCAATAAATTATTATTTCATTAACCCATTTCCTATGAGTGTGTATTTCTATTTTCAGTATAAAAACATTTCCCCAATTTCAAAATAATGTAATTTGTACCCTAAATTGCATTATTCAATTTTCCTTCAATTCTAGTTTCCAGACACACTTCTGATTACTAACCTTTTTGCTATGTATTTCCATAATGGAAAGGGGGTGGCCTGTACTGGAGAAGTACACATTCTGTAAATTGCAGTGTTACCTGCATTGTAGCTGTCTGCTGATATGTAAAACCTAAAAAGAAACATTACAACCCATTACATTTATTAAACGAAGTAGTTGAAATGTAAGAAAGGAATGCTGTAAGTATGGTCTGAAAGTGGGGAAACTAGAAAAGATAGTAAGTAGACTTGCTGGATGTGGGGCTACATACCTTTAATCCCAGCACATGGTAGGCTGAGGCAGGCAGATCTCTGTGGATTCCAGGCAAAGCTGTAAGCCCTCTGTAGGTTAGAGCACTTTCTCTGTAAGCAAAAGGATCTGTCTGAGATCAGACTCTGACTCCCATGCTAAAAGTTGGGTGTGGCCATGCACTACAGTTACTCAAGGGCCCTTGGGGGTGCAGACAGGAGATTCTCTGGGGCTTGCTGGCTGCAAGCCTAACTCCAGTTTTAGACACTTTGTCTCCATGGGATAAGGTGAAGAGTCATACAGAAGGACATCCAATGTCTTCCTCTACATGCACATGCAGCCTCCCTCCACATGCACAGTTTTGCAATAATATACTGTAATTATATTAATATAATAATATTAGTGCACACCAGACAGACACACACACACACACACACACACACACCAGTAATGAAATGTTGCTGTCTTTTTTCCTTAAAGCAAACACTTCCAAACTTATAAACATGGACACCTTACTTAAAAGATTTCTTTCTGAGGACTATAGTAACTGCCATATACAAATTATATAAATTGAAATGGAAGGCCACTTTTAGAATCAAGAATTTAATAACAACCAAGATCGTACTTTACATAAGGGGGAACATTTCTATAGAAAAAAGTACACCAAAAAGTGTAAATTGCTTCTTCTCCTTTTGACTAAGATCAAGTATTAAAAAAATACAAGCCAGATGATAAATGAAAAATGCTGGTTTACATGTGTTCTTTTATTGCTAAACATCAAATTCTGACAATTATTATACCATCAAGTTAAAGCCTAAAAATGAATTACAGCTCACTCAGAAGTTATTGAAAAATATCTGTGTGCCACCAGTATGTGGATGCTCAATAAATACCAAGGACACAATGATGACAGAGTCACATCACTATGAAGCATACGTTTACAATTTGTTGTTAACACAATGACTAAGAATAGATTATCAAAAAGTCAAGTTTAGCTGTATGTCTCTTCAAACTAAGATGCTGAAAATAATATATGCATTCTTTATAATTACATCTGATTAAAATAAAAACCTTAAAATGTAAACAATACAGAATAGGAAGACTGAGAATAAAGTCTTACCATTGAACAAAGTGACAACACAAAGATACTTCATCAAAATCACCAACATAATTCGTTTTCCAATATAATTCATTTTTCTAATTGCTCTAAAGAAACTAAAATGGATTTTTCCCCAGAAAAATGATAACACATCAGGGACATAAAGACCTTCAAATTTTGTTATGTTAACATATATGTACAGTAAATATTCAATAATTTTTTTACAGCTTACTTAAATAGAAGCATGCTTTTCTATCCATAAGTATACACCAATCACCATTCAAGCAAATTAAGCACTTCTGATATCTCATGCACTGTAGGAAGACAAAGCTGAGTATGAATGACACAGTCCTAAGAGTAGAACAGTCCACAGTGAAGCTGAAGAGACAATATGTAACATCTCCTTTCTTAATCAATGAAGCCATTTGTATACAAATCTGCTGGACTTCCAGGAGGAGAGAAGGTCCCACACCCTGACCCTACAGGTAGCTGACAGAGGTGTTCAGCAGAGAATATGAAATGAGGTTTTGTTTTGTTGTTGCTGTTGCTTTCACTTAGAAAATGAAGTTAGTGGATAGAATGTCCTCTTATTAAAATATTTTCATGGCCTATAGGGTTATTTAGTTGTAGAAGGTTTGCTAGCATGTGTGAGGCTAAGCTCAGTTCTATAAGTACCACAGTAAACAGTAATTGTTCTCCTCAGTATTAAAAAATGATATAAACACATACATTTCATTAGTAAACTATTTAATACATGTGATCACGTTACTTATATGAGTATTTCATGACATTGTCTGTTTTACCTGAAAAGGTCTGTGCATTTTTAGTATGCAAATATATTTTGGTCCTGAGTGACCTTAGACGACAATAAATACCATATTTTCTGGGATAAAAACTAAAAATTAGTAAATGCATATGCCTTTAGTATTGTTAGCAATGAACAGCCTAACATTAATAATATCTCAAAATGATATTCAAGTGTATGGTTTATATTAAATAAGGAAGACAAATTTGTAATAACATGTAAAAGATTTCTAAAAATTAATTTAAAAGTCTTAGGCGCTTAAGATAACTAATGTTCTGAAAAAGGTAACCACATGAAGTACCTTACTTCAGGAAGGAGGTATATATCTGGCTATTAGTGAATGGAGCATTGACTTTCATTACTTCTAATGTGTGTGTGTTTCATCCAATATATATTTTTCATGAAAGAAAAAAATATGTGCATATATCCCAACGACTAACAGTTTCACACTGGCCAGCTGACTCTGAATTTCCCAGGGTTCCACTGCTACCCACAAGACCGACTGAGGTTCTTCAGGGCTTAAGAGTGTGTTACTAGACTCTGGAAAATCAGTATTTGTACAGTCATTCTCACTATCCCACAAAGTCTTTGTGTACTCACAGAGGTAGCTTGGGGAAGACAGAAAACAAAGATCGGGTGTTTAATCCCCCAACAGAGAGAAACATACTAGACGCTGGTGAGGACAGAGTACGGCTCAGGGGTGAATGCTATTGCAGCATAAAGGAAAAGGCCTACCCCAGAAGAGTTCGAAGCTGCAAAACTCTATAAAGTGGATACTAGACTTGCTGAAATGTCTGCTCTGTTGTGATCTGTTAGAGGCCTCAGCTTAGATCTCAAATTCATGTCTAACTGCCTGAGCTCAAATGCTGCTGTGGGAGATTCTTCCTGCAGCATACTTTATAGAACAAGCATGGAGAAATGAAAAAGGCAATACTTGTGCCACAAAACTATCTTATCTCATCACAGGCCTTAGCTACTTTCGACTTTGTCCATTTACTTGCTATCACTTGTACAGAGTTTTTGCTTCCATGTTAGCAGATACTTTCATAGAATTTTACTGCTTTAATTATAATCAGACCTTGGTATTCAGAGTATAGAATAATACACCATTAAACTTTAAAATACTTTACAAACAAGATAAAGACAAGCACAATAAAACCAAGAACACTTGCTTAGTCTTCCATTTAACCAAAATCTAGTGTCCCCAAATCTTTTTTTAAAAATTCATACTTTTTAATATTTATTTATTATGTATACAATATTCTTTCTGTGTGTATGCCTGAAGGCCAGAAGAGGGCACCAGATCTCATTACAGATGGTTGTGAGCCACCATGTGGTTGCAGGGAATAGAACTCAGGACCTTTGGAAGAGCAGACAATGCTCTTAACCGCTGAGCCCATCCCTAAATCTTTAATGATACTTGTGTGTGTGTGTGTGTTTGAGGAAGGGTCTTGCTATATTGCCAATGCTGACCTGGAACCCACTATGTAGCTAAAGATGGATGACCTTGAATTCATGATCCTTTTTGCCTAGCCTCCCAAACACATAAAGGCAAGTGCTGCGATTAAAGGTGTGCACCCCTACATCATTTTAATGGCACTTTTCAATAAATTTTTCCTGGGGCAGGATATATAGCTTAGTGGTAGAAAGCTTGCTTAGCATAAGTAGCATAAGTGAGGCCCTATTTCAAACTCTGGTACCACACACATATACAATTTTACTACCAGATTCTGCTTTCCCTTTTACTATTCCAAAATGCTATATAGTCACACAAAATGGTATCACATGAATGAATTTTCACTTGTTTATAAATTGTTCCACAAACATTCAAAATTTGCATATTCAATCTTTAAAACTAGAATGTAGCCAGGAATTACGCTTTTTCATTTCTTCCACTCCTTTTTTACTACAGAGTTTGGATTCTCTAGATATTGGAGCTCAAAGGTGTTGGTCAAGATGTTTTGAGGAAACACTTTACATTTCATATCCAGTAAGAATTTCAATGGCAACAGATATTCCCACTTAGCTGTACTTCAGACATTCCGTTGGAAGAGAGCAAATATTACCGTGCTGTAACCATCCAGAGTCCCAGTGTCACGTTGGCAGCTAAAAGTACACTGCCACCAAGCAAGATGAAAAATCCTATGAGATCCTTAACGTCATTGTCTCCAATCACTGAGGTAAGGGTAGCATCCAGAAAAGAGTTTAAAATCCATTGACCATCTAAGGCAAAGCAGGGCACTGCATTAACAATAGCCAGAGCTCCAGAAAGAGAAATCAGATACCTGGGTAAAGATGAGTTAAGGAGCTAGCTGCCAAGTCCAGACGGAAACTTTTGAGAAGTCAGAAGACAATGGACAGGGAGATGAGATTACAGTAGACTTCTCTACTGTAAGAGTGACACTCTTTTCCACAGCTCTGGCCTTTAAGACAAAGAAGTTAATAGTACTTTGAAGTTCAAAAACTTTGAATAGAAAAATAAAGGCAAACTAACAAATCTAAAATGGATTCCTAAAAAGATTAAACTTTTATAATCCTTTAAAGTTACAACAAAGGGAAAGAAATGTAGCACTAAGGAATAAAGGAAAAAACAGCCAATAATCTTAGGGCTTAGTGCACACTAGGCAACGTTCTACTACTGAACTATAATGCCAGCCCCCATGTTCTTACTTTTTTTAATCTTGAGACTGGGTCTTGCTGCACAGACTGGTCATATTCTTGTCTCAGCTTCCTAAGTGTTAGGATTACAAGTATGCACCAACACACCAGTCCCCAAATTACTTAAAAAATTTATTTTATGTGCATATATGTGTATTTGTGTAAATGTATGTGTGCACATGCATACTGATGGTCATGGGGTCAGAACAGGTGTGTGGATCCCCTGGAATTGGAGTTATCGTTGTGAACTACTATGTGGGTGCTCAAAATAGAACCTGAGTCTTCTGGGATAGCAATCAGTGCTCTTAACTGCTGAGCTATCTCTCCAGCCCTCAAAACTACTTTTTTTTTCCTAGACAGGGTTTCTCTACGTAACAGCTCTGGGTGTCCTGGAACTCGCTCTGTAGACCAGGCTGGCAACAAATTCACAGAGATCCACCTGCCTCTGCTGATGGATTAAAGGCATGTACTACCACTATCTGGAATTTATTAATAAACTCAAGTCTGGCAGGATGATGTTGCTATATGCCTTTAATCCCAGCACTCAGGAGGTAGAGGCTGAGGCAGGTGGATCTTTGTGAGGTGGAGGCCAGGTTGGTCTAAAGAGCAAGTCAGGTCAGGGCTACACTGTAAGACCATGTCTCAAAAAAAAAAAAAGTTCAAGTTGGGGAGAATTCATCACCTCATCTCACGAGTAACTGAAGTCTCATCCTTTACAAACTTCTTGTAAATTAACCCTCAAGCTACACCTTTCTGCACCTTCTTATAGGCATCTCTACACATTCCCATTATGTTTTCTGTAAAAATATACGCTTTTGTGGGGCTAGAGACATGACTCAGCAGTGCAGTAGTTGCTCTTGCATAGGACATGGGTTCAATTCCCAGTACCCACAAGGCAGTTCACAACCATATTCAAGCCCTCCTCTGGCCTCCATGGACACTGCATGAACATGGTACACAGACATACCAGAGGCGTCTTGGTGGAGAAAGTTCTTTGGAACTCTGAGGAAAACAGAAATGGCAACAAAAAACTCCTCTGAGGAGAATCTGCGCTCTCTGTATGCTTCAGGCACTGCCTTTCTGGGATTCAAGCTATTAAAATGCCTGCCTGCTGTTCTTCCCACAATCCTCCTCTCTGTATATTAACCTTTCTCCATACCCGATGAGTTTTCTCCACTGACTTTCCCCTCACATGCTAAACGGTAAAACCTAATCTCTTTCAGGTTTGTTTGTTTGTTTGTTTTTCGAGACAAGGTTTCTCTGTGTAGCCTTGGTGCCTATCCTGGAACCTGCTCTTGTAGACCAGACTGGCCTCAAACTCACAGAGATCCTCCTGCCTCTGCCTCTTGAGTGCTGAGATTAAAGAAGTGTGCCACCACTGCCTGGCTAATATCTTTCATCTTTAAAGTCTCTCTCGTTTTTTTGGCTGTAAGAAATTAAATAATAAGGCCTATATTTGTAATGCTTTATTCAAGGTAAAAACGATGAAGCTACAAATAACACACTTTTAATGTACTTTTCAAACCCGAAAGGATACTTGACAAATGTCTCCACAATCACTGGCAGATCTATGCTTAGAAAGTTGAAACGTGGGATAAAACTTGTGATGCTCACTAAAAATGAAAAAAGGAATAATAAATATTATCCATATCAGATAAGCAACAACACTATAAATTTACCATATGGTCAAAACCTGCACTAGTCTATTAACATGGATGAGCAAAACTTTCCTACACATGTGCAAGCAAGCTATATACCTCATATATAAGGAATCAGGGCCAGACATTTAATTCCATTACTTGGGAAGTAGAGGCAGGAGGATCTTTGTGAGTCCAGCCTGGTCTATAAAGCAAGTTCCAGGATAGGCAGGGCTATACAGTAAGATCCTGTCTCAGAACAAAACAAACAAATAAAAAAAAAAGAAAGGAAAAAAAGAAGGAGGGAAGGAGGAAGAGAAATCAGCTAATAAACATCTACTAAATATAGTGGAATTAAAAAGCTCATGTCCCAATGTATACTTATGTTTTGAGGTTACAGCTAAGATAAAGCAGATCACATACCAATTATGACTACCAAATATAGAGTGTGACTTGAAAATGTAAGTTATATCAAAAGCATTCTCATCCTTTCAAAGAGGAGTATTCTAAAAATTACACTTGTTCCAACTATTATGCTATTTAAAATAATTGCTTTTTTATTGCTAACATAAAGATTAACATGAGGGGATCTTTAAAGTTCCTGTATGTTGTAGATTCCATAACCCTGTTTTGGTCTAAAATGTATCCCGACATTAGGCAAAACTCACAGTCCACATTTCAAAATTAACCCCAACTAGAACCATTTCTTCATTTATTGAGAATAGCTGCCTGAAGTCACTTAACATCAAACCAGTAAACAAGAAAACCGATACAGGTTGTCTCCTACTATACAACTCTAAGGCAAGCTACATGGGGTGGCGCGCACCTTCAGTCCCAGCACTCAGGAGGCAGAGGCAGGCAGATCTCTGAGTCTGAGGTCAGACTGGTCTACAAAGTGAGTTCCAGGATACCTAGGGTTATAGAGAGAAACCCTCTCTTGAAAAATAAAAAGAACAAAAACTATGAAGCAGTATTGTGCAAGATGGTGCCTGCCTTTACTCCCAGCATTTAGGAGACAGTGGCAGGCATATCTCTATGAGTTTAAGGTGTGCCTGGTGTATGTAGCAAGTTGCAGGCCAGCCAAGGCTACATATTAAGTCTCTGACTAAAAGTAAAAACAATGAACACAAAAAAACCTTTTAAAGAATAGCATAAAATGCAAATATTCATCTACTGATAAATAGATAAAGGAAATATGGTCAATCAAGGATGAACATTGAGAACACTATGCTACCTGAAATAAGCCAGCTGTAAAATATTCAATTTATATGAAATGTATAGAACAGGCACATTTATAGAAACAAAGTATATTAGTGGTTGTCAAGGGCAAGGGATTGATGTGGAAAGGTCATATGTCTATCTGTTGCTTTCATTGGTTAATTAATAAATAAACTGCTTGGCCTGATAGGTCAGAACATAGGTGGGTGGAGTAGACAGAACAGAATGCTGGGAAGAAGGGAAGTGAGGTCAGATGCGATGGAGCCAGCCACCAGGTCAGACATGCTGAATCTTTCCCTGGTAAGACACCACCTCATGGTGCTACACAGATTATTAGAAATGGGTTAAGCAAGATATGAGAGTTAGCCAAGAAGAGGCTAGATATAATGGGCCAGGCAGTGTTTAAATGAATACAGTTTGTGTTTTGTTATTTCCGGGGCTAATCTAGCTGTGCAGGAGGTAGGCAGGATGAAAAGCAGGCCTGCCTGCAGCTCCTTCTACAAGGGATGTTCATGTTGGATGGGGGATAAAGCATAGGTGGTAGAGTGCTTGCCTAGCATGTATGAAGTCCTGAGTTTTATGCCCAGGGCCACATAAAACAGGATGTGGTGGTATACCCACTATAACCCCAGCACTCAGAAAGTGAAAAACACAAAGATCAGGAGGTCAACTTTGTCCTCAGTTCCATAGGGAGTTTGAGGCCAGTCTTGGCTACATGAGACCTTGCCTCAAAAGACAAAAGCATTTATGTGTCATGCACTTTTATGTATTTTGGTAATCTCAAGAGCATGCAGCTCTTGCCACCATTTTGGAGAATTTGGATACATTTTATGAACTCAGAAAACATCAGAGATTATCTATCTGACTTGGGCAAAAATCATCAGGAAGCAAAGAGTGTCATTCTCTATAGGTTAATTCTTTTTTTCTTCTATTTTAACTCCACTTAATGCTTAAGAACAAGTTAATAAAATTTTGATAGATAAGTGATCAAATTTATAATAAATGGAATCAACACAAGGATTTGTATCGAGTTTTTGCAACTAAGAATATATATGATCTTAAGGATATTTTAAGAGTCTATTCCAATAAGACCCACCTGTGTAATGAAGATGCAGTGGGTGTCCTACATACAGCATATCAATTTGAGGTGGGTGTTTCACTTTTATTAATCGAGTGTGAGTTTCCAAAGACGGTACTATACAGAAGCTTGAACTTGAACTGGTTTTGCAATCTTTATTGCTTCTACAAACTTGAGTAGCTTCAACTGCTTTCCGGGCAGGTAGACATGTATGCTAAAAATACAATATTAATCAATATTAGAAATTATTTATTAACAAGAAAAATCTAGGTTGCATTCCTTCATGTTTTTCTTGTCACCCAGCAGGTTAGAAATTGCTTTCATATAAAAGGAATGCTATCATTGTACAACTACTATAAATTAAATTTCAATATTCCATTTTAGCTATATGGATATCATACCAATATAGATTTTTAGATTTTCAGATAAAATGTGATATCTGAAACACAGAGGTCTTAATTAAATGACACAAAGTAAATAGAATAAAAAGAGAAAGCTTTATAACTTTTGCTTTAGCTTTATCTATTTATTTTAGTAATTATATCAGACAAGTAGAACTGCCTTCAGAACAACTTACCAAACGCTTATTAAAGTTATTTCTGTAGGAAAAACATACATCTGTGAGGCTGTGATTGTTACAGCATTCAGTAGAACCATCTAGTCGTTTATATGCTAAAAAGAAACACAGTCCTTATTAGAATCTATTTACATAGAAGTATATTTGTTTAAAATTCTGCTTTTTAAAGACATAAAAGACTCAGGAGGCAGAGGTAGGCAGATCTCTGTGAGTTCAAGGCCAGCCTGCTTGGAAAAGGGACTGTGGGGAGTAAGGGACTGTAACAAATGTTTCAACCTTAAAAAATCAGATTGGTCACTAAAAAAATTCTTAATATTAGTGAACAAGAGAATACCAGACATCTGGACATCTACCAATATCAAATAAAAGCACCAAGCATTACCTATGAAATACTTTAAAGGGAGGGAAGGAAGGAGAGCTGGAGGCAGAGACACCAGGAGACAGAGAAAAGGGAGGAGAGGGAGAGGAAAGGATCCTGAATCAAGCCTCTAAATTTGAAAAAGACCAGACTGTAAAATTTGAGAAAACAAGTGACTCAGTTTCAATAAACACATGGCCTTTCAAAAACAAGGAGTTTTGTGATAAACTGAAGAAACTTAGAAGGCATACTAACACTAGAATGTTAAAAAAGAAAAACCCAAGTATTAAAAAATAGGGAAGGGGCTGATAAAATAGCTTAGTGAGAAAAAGTGTTTGTCACTCAACTACGTAAGCCTGATGACCCGAGTTCCATCTCTATAACCCACAGAAAGGTGGAAGGGAAGAAACAACTTCATAAAGTTGTTCTCTGACTTCCATACAATTGTAACCCCCCCCCAAACATGCACACAATAAATCTAGAAATAAAGAAAAATTTTAATACTAAGGGCAGACAATGTAGGCCGCAGGCGGCTGGGACCGGCGGGGACCAGCACGGCGCAGACGCAGGAGGCAGGAACCGGCGCGCAACACCGAGAGCAGATCGCCCCACTACAATTAAATCAAAGAGGTAGGGCTTTGGTTGGCGAGGTCCCTGGCAAACGGGGAGCCTGGTCCTGTTCCTGAAGACCCTTCTGAGGGGTGAGAAGGATCTTGGCCACCGGCAGGAGCCAGGAAACAGAGCGAGGGCATTTTGAAAGAGGAGCCCCTGGCCAGCAGAGAAACCTGATCCGGTTTTAAAAGACCGATTAGACAGCATCGATAGGAGGAGATGGGCAGACGACAAGGCAAGAATTCACCCAATAATCTGAAAAACAACATGAAAACACCAGAACCCAATGATCTTACAACAGAAGGACTTGAACACCCTAACATAGAAGAAGTGGTAAAAATTGACTTTATGAAAGCAATAGAGTCCCTTAAACAACATGTAAAAAACGCCCTTATAGAAATGGATGAGAAGTATAACAAAAAGTTTGAAGAATTGAGTAAATACATACATGATACCCTGGGAAACCAAGAAAGAACGATCAAACAGGTAATGGAAACAGTTCAAGAATTGAAAACTGAAATCGAAGAAAGGAAGAAAACATAAACTGAGGACCAGCTGGATATGGAAAATCTAGGTCAACGAGCAGAGACTACAGAAACAAGCATAATCAATAGAATAAAAGAAATAGAAGAAAGAATCTCAGATTCTGAGGACACCATAGAGAAAATAAACGCACTGATCAAAGAAAACAGCAAAGTCAACAAATTCTCATCACAAAACATTCAGGAAATATGGGACACAATAAAAAGACCAAACCTAAGAATAATAGGAATAGAAGGAGGAGAAGAGTCACAGCTCAAAGGCCCAGAAAATATTTTGAACAAAATTATGGAAGAAAACTTTCCCAACATACAGAAAAATATTCCTTTGAATATTCAAGAAGCATACAGAACACCAAACAGACTGGATCAAAGAAAAACATCCCCTCACCATATAATAATCAAAACACAAATATACAGGTTAAAGAAAGAATATTAAGAGCTGCAAAGGAAAAAAGGCCAAGTAACTTATAAAGGTAAACCGATCAGACTTACACCTGATTTCTCTATGGAAACAATGAAAGCCAGAAGGTCCTAGATAGAGGTACAGCAGAAACTAAGAGACCATGGATGCAAACCCAAACTACTATGCCCAGCCAACCTATTGTTCACTATCAATGGAGAAAACAAGACATTCCAGGATAAGAACAAATTTAAACAATACATAGCCACAAATCCAGCCCTACAGAAAGTAATAGAAGGAAAATCACAACCCAAGGAATCCAACATTGCCAACACTGCCTACAATAACTCAGGCATCTAGCGACCCTTCACCAGCACAACTCAAAGAAGGGAGACACACAAACTCTACTACCAAAACAATAAGAATAACTGGAGTAAACAACCACTGGTAATTAATATCACTTAATATTAATGGTCTCAATTCACCTATAAAAAGGCACAGGTTAAGAGATTGGATATGAAAACAGGATCCAACATTCTGCTGTTTGCAAGAAACACATCTCAACCACAAAGACAGGCATCTACTCAGAGTAAAGGGTTGGGAAAAGGTGTTTCAAGCAAATGGTCCTAAGAAAAAAGCAGGTGTGGCCATACTAATTTCTAACAAAACTGACTTCAAACTAAAATCAATCAGAAGATATCGAGATGGACACTTTATACTCATAACAGGAACAATTCATCAGGATGAAGTCTCAATCCTGAATATCTATGCCCCTAATATAAAAGCACCCACTTATGTAAAAGAAATATTACTAGAACTCAAGGCAGACATCAAACCACACACACTAGTAGTAGGAGATTTCAATACACCTCTCTTTCCAATGGACAGGTCAATCAGACAGAAACCTAATAGAGAATTAAGAGAATTATTGGAGGTAATGAAGCAAATGGACGTAACAGACATCTATAGAACACTCTAACCAAATAGGAAAGAATATACCTTCTTCTCTGCAGCTCATGGAACCTTCTCGAAAATTGACCGCATACTCGGAAACAAAGGAACCCTCCACAGATACAAAAAAATCTCAGTGTCCACCTGTGTCTTATCAGATCACCACAGATTAAAGTTAGAAGGCAACAACAATGCTACCCCCAGAAAGCCGACAAACTCATGGAGAATGAACAGTCAACTACTGAACCACACCTGGGTCAAGGAAGAAATTAAGAAAGAAATTAAAGTCTTCCTTGAATTTAATGAAAATAAAGGGACAACATACTCAAACCTATGGGACACGATGAAAGTAGTGCTAAGAGGAAAGTTCATAGCACTAAGTGCCCACTTAAAGAAAACGGAGAAAGCATACATCGGGGACTTAACAGCATACCTGAAAGATTTAGAAAAAAAGAAGCAGACTCGCCCAGGAGGAGTAGAAGACTGGAAATAATCAAACTGAGGGCGGCAATCAACAAAATAGAAAACAGAAAACAATCCAAAGAATCAATGAAACAAAAAGTTGCTTCTTGGAGAAAATCAACAGGATTGACAAACCCCTATCCAAACTAATTAAACAACAGAGAGAGAACACGCAAATAAATAAGATCAGAAATGAAAAGGGGGACATAACCACAGACACAGAGGAAATTCAGAGAACCATTAGATCTTACTACAAAATAATTAGATCTTACTACTAAAATAATAATAATAAAAAACAAAAACAAAATAATAATATCTTGTACAGCTTGAAAGAATTTGTAGATTAACTACACTTTGCTGTTAAAGGTCATAATAAGGAGCCTGAAATCAGAAACAGTAGTGATTGTATTATTTCTCCTCAGTATAGAACAATAAAAATATAATCACTCGGAAAAAAATATAAAAGGCTCATGAATATATGAAAAATTAAATCTGGAAAGAATTTGGGAGGTGACCTTTTCTGAGTTAACTAAGTTTAGTAGGTTCCCAGAAGAAACTTGCTTCTGCCTTCCCACCTGTTGCACAGGCCAACAAAACCTACTTCCCAGCTCTTTTTGGAAGTCAAGACAACTTCCCTGGACTTCTGCTATACAAAACACACTGAAAAACACTACCCCAGATAGGTTTGGACATGTTAGTACCCACACATGACTTCTATAACTGCTTTTGTTTAGCTATATTTTAGTAAGAAAAAAAAAGGGATTCTTTTCTTTGAGATCCACCTGCCTCTGCCTCCTGAGTGCTGGCACTCACCACCACATCCAGCTGATTTTACACATTTTTACAATTACTTTTTTCCTGTGGTACTAGAGATAGAACTCAGGTCATTGCACACATTATACAAATCTTGTATTGGGGCTAGAGAGATGGCACAGAGGTTAAGAGCACTGGCTGCTCTTCCACAGGTCCTGAGTTCAATTCCCAGCAACCACATGGTGGCTCACAACCATCTGTAATGAGATATTATGCCCTCTTTAGGCCTGCAGTCATACATGCAGGCAGAACACTGTATACATAATAAATAGCTACCATTAATTCCAGCAGAGGCAGGTGGATCTCTGTGAGTTGGAGGCCAGCCTGTTCTACAAGAGCTAGTTCCAGAACAGGCTACAGAGAAACCCTGTCTCAAAAAAACAAAAACAAAAACAAAAAAACAAAAACAAATCTATCACTTGTTCCAGCCCAAACAATAGTGTTTTGAGTTCTAGAAGTCAAATATAATACTATAAAAGAAATTATAGGTTCGATAGTATATAATACAGGAAACAAATACCCAATATACCAAGAAGAATATCTATTAGCTTGAGCCTATTTATTTTAATAGCTTGCTTTAAAACAATTGGAAAAAAATAAATCAATAGATATGGTCTCAGGGTTAGTAACGGAAGGGACTGGTACTTGAAACATTATGTTATATTGAAAGAATGCACACACCTCTAACTGGGAAGCTTAATTGTTGTAATGTTGATGCACTTATACAGTAACCAATTTGGGGCTCATATGCAATGCTATCTAAACATTCATTCCAATCTTGTACGTTAGTAACAGGGCAATCCTGAAGATGAGTGACAAGGTCTCCCACAAAAAGGCCTCTGGGTCCAATGGCTGGTGAATCCTTGGAAAGAAGGAAAATCAAATCAGACAATGTATAATAGCAAGCTATAATCAATCAAAACTAGCCACGGTAATAGACACTGCACTAATTAAAAATAGAATACTTTTTAACATTTTTATTAGTTCTTTGAGAATTTCATAGAATGTATTTTGAGCCTATTCACTGCTCCCCCAACTCCCTCTAACAACCCTCTCCACTCTCCCATTCCTTTCCATTCAGCTCACAGCTTTCCTCAAATTATAATCATTTTGAATAATGGCATAAAACAATCCATCTCTAAATCCAAAATTTATAGTCAAACAATTTTAATTGCATTCACAAGTTCACCAATATTATAAAGTTTTCACAACTTAAAATCCCTATTTATTGATGATTAAGATTAAAATACTTTAATCCCAGCACTGAGGGAGGCAGAGGCAAACAGATCTTTGTGAGTTTGAGGCCAGCCTGGTGGTCTACAGAGTGAGTTCCAGGATAGCCAGAGATACACAGAGAAACTGTGTCTTGAAAAATTAAAAAAAAATAACAAAGAAGTAAGGTAAACAATATAGGCTTAGTGTGTACCAGGACCTAAGTTTGATTACCAGCAGCACAAAAAGGTGAAAATCAAAAAGAGTGAGCAGCTGGAGAGATGGCTCAGTGGTTAAGAGTACTGGCTGCTCTTCCAGAGGATGCAGTTTCCATTGCCAGCACCCACAGAGTGGCTCATGACAGTCATTAAACCCAGGTTCCAGGGGATCCAATGCACTCTTCTGGCCTCCATGGGTAGTGGGTATCCAAGCAGAACACAGACACACTGACAAAGCACCTACCCATGCACATAAAATGAAATTTAAATGTTAAAAAAACACACTTTTTAATGTAAAAAAAATAAAAAAAGCCAAGACACAACGAATCACTCTCCAATGTATGGCCCCACATCCAGAAGGCTAGAGAAGGACAGTACAAACTGAAGCCCATGGGTTAGCAAATTAAAGTGGGGGGAAGGAGACATGAAGTTGTGGGGGATGACAGAGAGGTGGGGGTAGATGTGAGAAGAGGTAAGGGGAGCAGTGAATATGACCCAAATACATTATATGAACTTGTCAGAGAATACTATTTTTAAATTAAAAAGAGGCGAAACAGAATAAATGTGTACTTAATAAACAAATTATGTAATTCTAAAAACAAATAAATAAGCTGGGTGTGGCGGTACACTGGGGAAACAGAGTCTGAGGCTGCCAGGGCTACACAGTCAGACTCTGTCTCAAATTCAAGAAATTTTAAAAAAGAAAAATAAATCTGTGCACACCTTCTGGGGATAAACAACAACAAAACCTATAATGAACAGAACAGAAGCTGGGGAGGCAGCTGTTGGTAAGTGCTTGCTGTGCAAACGTGAAGACCTGAGTCTGGAGCCCCAGCAACCCCCCCCCACACACACAAAGATATAGTGGCTTAAGTCTGGCTTGCCGGCCAGCTAGCATAGTTAAATGGGTAAGCTCCAGGCTCAGTGAGAAACCCTGTCTCAAAAATTAAGAAGGAGAGCTAGAGAGATGGCTTAGTGGTGGAAGCACTGGCTATTCTTCCAGGAAACCCAGGGTTTGACTCCCAGCACCCACAAAGTGGCTCACAATTACTTGTAATTCTAGTTCCAGGGCATCCAAAACTCTTTTCTGCCTTCCATGGGACCTAGGCGTGTGTGTGTGTATATGTGTGTGTATGTATACATATACACAATCATATGTGTGTGTATTGTGTAGGCAAAACTCCCAGACATATAAAATAATAAAATTTAAAAGATAAGTGTAGGGGGTAACGATGTGGTGGTGTATAGCCTTAATCCCAACTCTGAGGAGGCAGAGGCAGGAGGATCTCTATGAATTCAAGGCCAGCCCACTCTACACAGTAAGTTTTAGGACATCTAGGGCTATATAGTGAGATCCTGTCTCAATAAATAAATACATATTAGGGGGAGAGCATTAAGGAAAACACCTGATGTCAACCTTTGGCCTCCATATGCATCAACACACACACAGGCACATACTCACTTGAACACAGATTATAAACATATACAAAATACCAGCTAATTAAAATTCAAGAGAGATGGCTCAGCAGTTAAGCTGTTCTTCCAAAGGATCTGAGTTCGGTTCCCAGTACCCATGTAAGGTAGCTCTCAAGGAGCTCTAACTCCAGCTCCAGGGAATCCAAGACACTCTTCTAGACTTTGTAGGTACTGTTGCTCTTTCAGAGGACCTGAGTTCAGTTCCCAGCATCTACATCAGGTAGCTTACAGCCACCTCTAACTCCAGACGCAGGAGACCAAACAACATCTTCTAAAAGGCCTTTACTGGCACTCACGTATGTGTAGCATATATAAACATAAATAAAATTTTTATAAATTCAAGAGAAACTCTTACATCCTTAGTGAACAAAACCACACGATAAGTCTTTATAGAATCACATCCCCAAATATACAGACAAAGGCAATTTTCCTCTTGAAAAGATAAAGTCTTGACAGCATCATAGTAGCTACTAAAACACAGAATTAGCAGTTAACTTAAAACTCCTACAAAATGAGAAGGGGAGGGAAGAAAAGGAAGGGAGAGGAGCAAAATATATAGCTCAGTAAAAACAATTTAAAATACTCCTACAAAATGTTTTGCCTGGGTAACCTAGGTTTAATTATTCTTCTTAGTAGTATTGGAAAGCAGAAATATAAAAATAATAAAGATAAAGCATTTTTATCAATAAACCACATACAAAATCTTGATATTACCTCTTTAGCTCAGAACGAAAAACAATTTTCATGACATTAAAAAAAAATCCAATTTATTTCCCAACACCATGTTAGCATTTGACAATATTTTAAGAATTACAACAGAGCATCTGGTGAGAGGACACCCTAGGCAATCCATTATTTACCTCTGCAACTTCAGTGATAAGTACCCCAACTCCAGTGTAGTAAAATGGTAAGAGAATTACTGGGAGTAGAAGAAGAGCTAAAATACCAAGGAGAGCAAGGACAAAATTATGCCATATACCTGAAAAGAGAGAGAATAAAAGTAATAAGTTCAACAGTAGCAAGAATAACAGTTTGCTGGACTTTGTAACACATGGCATTCTAATAAGATTATAAACAGAACAGGGTTGCGAGGCAGAGGGTTCTATTAACTGTTAAGCAGATAGATGCTTACTAAGTCTGCCTTCATTTCAGATACTAAAATCTGAAGTGTACATGCTATAATTCTGAAGGCTGTATGAGATTATGGTTTAATAAAAATACAACAAAAACCTTCTAACTATGCCGTCTTTATAGAATAAATATACACACCCTTAATTTAAACATGTCCATGTTCTTTGATAACCCCAAACATATACAAATGAAAGTCAGGGTGAAATTAGAAAGCAAAATTCTTAGGACTAGGGAAATGGTTCAGTAGGTAAAACACATGCTGTGCAAACATAGGAATCTGAACCGAGACCCCTAGAATCAGCATAAGGGCGGAGCACAGAGGTACCTATCTGTAATTTCAGCAGCTGGAGTGAAGACAGCAGATCCTGGGGGCTCACTGGCCATGAGCTCTAGGTTCTGTGAGAAATACTGTCTCCCCAAATTTTGGGGGGTGGGGGAAGGTGTGGACATCATTCTTGGCCTCCACAAATGCATGCTTAGGTCAGTGTACCTGTATATACATTGCATATACCATACACACATACAAGTGCCCGCACGCTCACACACACACACAAATTTTAAAGATTTTTTTTTAAAACGTATCAATTTAAAAATTTTAAATTAGGGGCTGGAGAGATGGCTCAGAGGTTAAGAGCATTGCCTGCTCTTCCAAAGGTCCTGAGTTCAATTCCCAGCAACCACATGGTGGCTCACAACCATCTGTAATGAGGTCTGGTGCCCTCTTCTGGCCTGCAGGCATACACACAGACAGAATATTGTATACATAATAAATAAATAAATATTTTTTAAAAAATTTAAATTATATTATTTTAGTGCATGTGCTTGCTCATGTGTGCTACACTATACCTTCACATGGGAGTCAAAGTACAATTTGTTGACGGTTTTGCCTTCTAACATGTGAGGCCTGGTGACTGAACTCACGTCATGACACTTGGCAGCAAATGCCAAATTGTCTCAACACCTCAGTATAAAATTATTTATTAAATATGGTTAGCAAATATGGAAAAATACCAAATTATAGCAGTATCATTGATTTTATGTCTTAGATTTGGTACAAAAGAAAATATTATAAACTCATCATTGAAAATATTTTAATTAGTGGGGCGGTGGTGGCGCACACCTTTAATCCCAGCACTTGGAAGGCAGAGGCAGGCAGATCTAGATCTCTGTGAGTTCAAGGCCAGCCTGGTTTACAGACAATTCCAGGACAGCCAGGACTGTTACAATGAGAATCCCTGTCTCAACCCCCCACGTCTTTAAATTATTGTATGTGTGTGAACTTGTGGAAGCCAGATATATAAGATCCCCTGAAGCTGAAGCTATAAGCGGTTGCAAGCTGCTGGGAACTGAACTCAGGTTATCTAGAAGCGAATGTGATTTTAAGGGCTCAGCCATTTCACCATATAAACCTACCTATTAAAGATCACGATGTTTTAACAGCATCGTGATAAACAGCATGTTTTTTTACTGTTTGTATATCCAAGGATGCATGTGCAAGAGCTGTGAAGAGCTGGGCCTATGAAGGCAGGCTTTAGGGGGCGGGGCCTAGGAAGGCGGGCTTTAGGGGGCGGGGCCAGGAAGGCGGGCTCTCGGAAGGCTGGCTTTAGGGGACGGGGCCTAAGAAGGCGGGCTTTAGGGGGCGGGGCCTAGGAAGGCGGGCTTTAGGGGGCGGGGCCTAGGAAGGTGGCCCGGCAGCTGAGACAAAGTACCCAAGTATTGTTCCACAGGGCTTCAGTTAAGAGCTAAAATAGGCCTCAAAGGATAGGGGTTGGGGAGGGGGACCGTAATGCTTTATTAGACAAAAAAAAAAAAATTCAAACAAAAGAGGAGAGAAAAGGACAAATTAAACCACGAAACTAAAGATCTACCTGCAGAAAAACAACCGAGACCAAAACAAGAGTCCAGACTCTGAAATAATCAAGTCCGACTAAGCATGCATGCTTCATGGCTATCTCACTCATACAATCCAGAGGAATTTTTTTTCCGAGACAGGGTTTCTCTGTGTAACAACCCTGGCTGTCCCGGAACTCACTGTGTAGACCAGGCTGGCATCGAACTCAAGAGATTAGCCTGCCTGTGCTTCCCTAGTGCTGGGATTAACAGGTGTGTCCCACCACCACTCAGTCCGGCTTTCCTGAGGAATATTTTTATCAACTATTTCGTAAATACAGTTTTTTAGTAGCTCTAGAAACATATAAAAAGGGGGGAATTCCACCTCATCCTATTTTAAGTGTAAATTAATTTTTAATGCGACGAATTCTTATTTTTTGTACAAACAGAATAATATGTAACAGTTCACGGAGTGGGGGGGGGGTGGGGGCAGCTCATGAGTGAGACCAACCTGGGCTACATAGGGTAACAAAGCCTGGACCAATAAACTATAGCAACAACAACACCCCAAACAAATAGAAACCCCAATATGTTCAGTCAGCTCTGTTATCATGTCTTTCCCACTTTTAATAATATACTCATGCTTTTTTATAATACTTTCAAAGCTTCATCAAAAACAAAAGCAAATAAAAAGGGGCCATGCTATTACTAGATTGGTAAGGGTTCTTGCTGCCACGCCTGATGACCTGAGTTCCATTCCCAGGTCCCACAGAGCAGATTCCTTTAAGTTGTCTTCTGATCTTCAAATGTAGGTCACAGCAAGAACCTGGCCACACCCACCTCTTTCCTAACCTCATCAAACAAACAGAATATTAAAAAATAAAGATAAATCAATCTAAACCTGGAGGGTTATGCCTATAATCTCAGCCTTTGGGAAACTAAGGCAGAACTGCTGTAAGTTACAGGCCAGCGAGGACTACATTGTGAAAATTCAAGGCAGCCTGGACTACAGAGCAAGATCTTGTCTAAAAAACAAACAGAGCCGGGCAGTGGTGGTGCACGCCTTTAATCCCAGCACTCAGGAAGCAGAGGCAGGAGGATCTCTGTGAGTTCGAGGCCAGCTTGGTCTACAAGAGCTAGAGCCAGGACAGGCTCCAAAGCTACAGAGAAACCCTGTCTCAAAAAACTAAAAAAAAAAAAACAAACAAACAAAAAAAAACCGGAACAATCAAAACCAAGGAAATCCCCTCTTTATTCCTCTTTATTTCACACACTAGCATTTTCTCTGAACAAACTAATTCATAATACTGCCCTGTCGCTAGTAAATGAAACAGGAATGGACAAGTGAACAAATGTGCGGTCACATGACAGCACTGGTTTCGACTTTATGGGTACTTCTCAATTGTCTTTCAAGCTTGCAGTTGGTACTATTACCCTCTAAATTCTGAATTCGCCAACGATGGCTAGGCGAACACGGATGTATGTGTGTGGAGCAGACACGTGTCACTCATCTAAACAAACTCTTGGCCGTTAATGCTTTGTTTATTAATATACTTCCGAAATACTTCTTACCACTTTTGCTTTCGCAAGAGCACAGTTTTTTAATAGTGACACAAAACACAGTTTGGCTAAATAATTTTTGTCACTGTTCTGTGCACTACCAGATGTTCTGTTAGAATTACTATTACTGATTGTTACTGACCTGACACCAGCAACACTTTCCTCTTTCCTTATTTTCTAGCTAACGTATTCACACAAGCAAGATGTTTTTAATGCTCCAAACAGTTACTTTATTTTTGCTTTTTCTATCACACAAAAGTACACACCAAACATGAAATCAATTTGAAGACAAAATATTATTAAATCAAACACTATTCTTAACTGATCAAAGAAATTATACTCAACAACAGCACCTTAGGCAGTATGAGGGGAAGGCATAAAGTGATTAAAAGGTGCTTAAATTGGCTAATATGATTAAATCATCTAATATTCTACACTGTATAATACAGCTAAAAGAAATTTACAAAAAATGTCTTCACATCAAGGAATACTGGCAAAATTAAGACAGCAAACAAACCTATAACATTTAACAGAATATGTATGTACAAAACTGCCCATGCTTTAAAGACTATATTTTACAAACATCAACTCCACAGAAAACATATATACAATTACTAAGCATATTCCTAAAAGTAAACATGAGCACTTAGAACACATAATTAAAAAATATTAGTAAGTAAACTTCAAATTCATAAGAATGCAAAAGTCCCATTTTTAACACAGTATAATTTGACAGGAATTTCATGTGTGATTCTCCTGCCAAAACCAAACTTCACAAAAGCACGACTTCAAAATAAGACAGGCCACTTATCGAGAATATGAGGCTTGTGAATTAGTTGCCTGTTGAAACCAAACTTCACAAAAACACCACTACAGAACAAAACAGGGCATATGTTGTGAGGTTCATGAATTATTATCCTGTCAAACCCAACTTTACAAATAACACTGCTGTAGAATTCAGGACACCTTAGCAATATGAGGATCATGAATTAGCAAGTTTCATAAAAACACCACCACAGAATAAAGCAGTCATTTTAGCATATGAAACCGTCTCTTGTTCAAACTTTATAAAAACACATCAGAGGAAGACAGGATACCTTAGCAATATGAGGTTTATGATATAGCGTCCTGTTGAAACCAAAATGCAAAAGAAAAAAATCACCTCGCAGAAAACACAGAGCATCTTAGCAACAATGAGGTTTGTGATTTATTCTATGTTGAAATCAAGCTTCTCTAAACACTTCAAAGCAAAATAACACAGGCCATCTTTAGAAACAAAGTGGTTCATGAGTTAGTCTCCTGTTGAAAGCGAGTTTCATAAAAACACCACTGTGGACTAAAACCGGTCACTTTAGCATATCTGGTTTGTGAATTAGTATCTTGCTGAAACCAGTTTCATAAAAATACTACTGCAGAAGATAGGATATTTTAACAATATGAAGTTCATTATTTAGTGTCCTATTGAAACCAAAAACTCCAGCAAAAAAACACAGGTCATCTTTAGCAACAATATGAGGTTCGTGAATTAGTCTCTTGTTGAAACCAAGCTTCAAAAAGTATATTAGTACAAAACACATGGCATCAATGTGAGGTTAGTCTAGCCTGTTGAAACCAAACTTAACAAAACTTCACTGCAGCACAAATAGGGCATCTAATCAACATAAAACTTTTAACTTTTATTGTATCAAAAGATAAACCTCAGATCTGTAGAATTCATTTGCAATAACTTTCCTAGAAACTACTGAAATGAGAGGCATCTTATTCCCAGGCACATCACTGTAAAATACTCCCCAGGCTTCAGAAGGATCTTCTCACTTCTTTTTACTTGTTCTTAACATGTGTTAAGAGATGCGATTTCAAGTTGGTCGACTGAGCAAACTTCCTGCTGCAGCCATCAAATGGGCACACAAACGGCTTGTCTCCTGTATGAATTCGGACATGAGTGCGCAGATTGAAATCCAGGGAAAAGCGTTTTCCACAGCCTTCAAAGGTACACTGGTAGGGCTTCTCTCCAGTGTGAACCAGATGATGACGTTTCAGCTTCGAACTCTCAACAAAAGCTTTGCCACATTCTGTACAGACATGCACTCGAGGCCCATGGATGTTTAAGTGCTTTTTCATAGCGGAGTTATCCTTGAACATCTTCCCGCAGCCTATATGAGAGCAAACTATAGGTCTTGGATAGTCTCCTTTGGGCTTTTTGGGTTTCATGCTTGTAAATTCTGCCAGCTGTTTCGGATCGGACAGGTCAATGCCAGGTATTCCTTCAGGAGGAAATTTTTTTCCCGTCATATACTCAGAGTAATCAGGAGGTGAGTCGTCGTCAGCCTGCCTTTTCGGCACGGGATTTTTTTGTCCATTAGCCTCCCACGCAGTAGAGGCTCCCTCAAGAGCTTCAATTTCCGCCTGCTTCTGCTGCCATTGTCTGTCGCCAAGGTCAGGGCTCACACCTTCTACGCCAGCCTCGATAATGGTCGTCAAATTACAGAGATTCCCTTCATAGCAGGTGAGCTCACCTTGACCATTCTCTGCCGCCGCGAAGCCTGACAAGGAGGCACTGGTCGGCTGGAGACAGTCATCTTTATCAACACCTGGAACAACCATTTGGCTTTCGAATTCAGCACTGAATAGCAGGTTGTCTGAGTCCTGGAAGTCCACCACCTCCTCTCGTGTCTCGATGATGATCATATCCTGATCGTGCTCCCCATTACTCAGGGTGCTGCCCTCAAGAGGCTGCAGAGCAATAAAAGGAGAGTGGTAGTGGCCACCATGCGCCCAATCGACACCTGCGTCTTCATACACTTCGATGGTTGGGAATGAGCTGGTTCTTCCAGAAACCGCTTCGACATTAAGTGGCTCCAGGTCTACAAAATCAGCGGGAATCTCTGAATTTTCTGTGGTGATACAGAGAAGATTCTCTGAGGCCATGGCTGAGACCCACGTAGCAGGACTGGGTAGCAAGCAGATGGGAGATGGCTGTGGAGTAGAAAAAATATCAGGGAAGAAAAGCACGCACTTGCGTGCTTAGAAACAACGACAACAATGACAAAATAACAACAGAACAATGACAAAACACAAAATTAAACAAACCCGAGAGCTCGACGAAAAGCGTGCGCTTCGGAAAAGAGCTGGTCGTCGTCTGAGGCGTTAAGTGCTGTTTCCGGGCAGATGCATGCGCATGCGTAGGACACGTCACTGCACACGTCACTAAGACGCGCCACTGGATGCGTCATTGCACTGAGACAGACCATCCAGCAAGCATCTTCTGCGTATACCTAAAGCTCGTTCAACTTTCTGGTGCCCTATGGAACCTGCATTGGCTTTCCTGCTGTCCTATCTAATTATTTGACTGAAAATAAATTTCCTCTCTAGGTTCTTTACTGGTTTCCTTATTTTATTTCAGGTGATTTTCTTACCTTCTCTCAGCCAGGCTTGTATCAGATCTAGAAAATGTCTATTCTATTTTAATTTTACACTTTGTGTGTGTATGTTATACAAGCACCCTACCACTGAGCCTCAGCCCCTTTATAATTATTTATTTCCCCTTATCTAACCATAAAACTTACTAATATACATGTCATCAGGAATAGTTGATTATCTTGTCATTTTATATATATGTTTATACATAAAAAATTATGTATGTGTTCATACATACATACATACATATATATGTGTATGTGTGTGTATTTAGTTAGTTAGTTTTTCAAGTCAGGGTTTCTCTGTGTGGTCCTGGCTGTCCTGGAACTTGCTTTGTAGACCAGGCTGACCTCGAACTCAGAGATCTGCCCGCCTCTGCCTCCCGAATGCTGGGATTAAAGCTGTGCGCCACAACCACCAGGCTTTGTCCTTTAATAAATTTAATAAATACGTGAAACATGCAACTACTCATTTTACTAAGTATGACTTTACTTGCCTTCTTGAAACCTAACACATTTTGTGCTCTACCACACACACACACACACACACACACACACACACACACATCTACCAGTGCTGTATTTGCTTAACAAAACAAAAACCCAGTTTCTGCAAGGCATATACCTCCACTCTCAACTCTCTGAAGCTGGAGGCAAGAACTGGTATTCAGCCTGTACTACACAGTAAGACCATATCTCAAAGAACAAACAAAACCCCCAAACCCTCCACAAAAATCCAACTACAACAATCAAAACAATTGAAAAACTTAGTTTCCTTCTGTATACAATCTGAAAATTTTTATGCTAAATTTTCTTTTCATTTTTGACACTATTTCTAAAAATTGCATATATATGGAATGAAAATTGTAGAGAAAACTACAAAGCATGTTTGAACTATTTTGAAAATATTTGCTGAGTGCTATGCATACCACTTTAACTTTTGAATTATGATAATACTTTGGAAAGTTAACTTTATGCTATGCATGCCACTTTAACTTTTGAATTATGATAATACTTTGGAAAGTTAACTTTAAAAAATACATACTAACTAATGTTGTGTATATCTAAATATTTGTCTCAATATAAACATTACTAGTGTTTTAATCTTTACTGTATAAATAAACATCATTTACTATGTATTATAACTGCTATAATATCAAAAGAAAAGGACTATTATGATGACATTCTGGAATTGTTTTATGCTTAAAATGTAGTTAATACGATACATTTTTTGACTACTATGGCATACATCATCTCACTTTATAATCTTTTATTAGAAAAATTTATTCAGGATCTTATTATTCTACCTATAAAACTTTAAGGGAAAATCTTTACCAACTTTTCTAATTTCTTATCTTGTAATTATTGACCTGTTTCGTTAACTTCAGCTATTTTCAAATTCTTGTAATTCTTCAGTTTTCTGAAAACTTTTTCAGAGATGAACAAAAAACACTAAAATGATAAAATATTCTGTGTATCAGATATTATTCACCAATCTGAATACAGGTTCTGTCAATAGCTTTCTCCCTGTAGCTTAATGTTTTATTTATTTTTCTAGAATAGCTCTTGGATTTAACACTCTGATTCTTCTGTAATTTCTTATTTTTGATTATATCATTAGTTACCCCATTATTTCTTTAGTTTATGTGTGTGATTATTTTCCCTTTATGTATGTACATGCACCACATGCATATCTGGTGTCTGTGAAGTTTAAAGAGCTCATCAGATTGTCTGGCCCTTGTTGTAATAAGAGCGATGAGGCACCCCGCTGCCCGCAAGGCTAGCTTTACCTGAAATAATTACACGGAAACTGTATTCATTTAAACACTGCTTGGCCCATTTCTATCTAGCCTCTTCTAGGCTAATTCTCGCACCTGGACTAGCCCATTTCTAATAATCTGCTGTAGCCCACGAGGTGGCTTACAAGGGAGATTCTAGCCTACGTCCATCCTGGGTCGGAGCTTCATCGCGTCTGACTCAGAGAGCAGAGATATCCCCGCGTCAGCACAGGAGAGGGGAGCATGGCGTCTCTGCTCCAGAGAGCAGAGCTGTCGAGTCTGAGCTCACTTCCTCTTCCTCCCAGCATTCTGTTCTGTTTACTCCTCCCACCTATGTTTTAACCTATGAGGGCCAAGCAGTTTCTTTATTGCTTAACCAATGAAATCAACAGATTGATATATGACACTCCCACATCAGGCCCTAGAGTTAGAGATGGTTGTAAACCACCATGTGGGTGCTGGGAACTAAGTCCTAAGCTAGCTAAGTCCTCTGCAAGAGCAGCAAGTCCTCTTAACTTCTGAGTCATCTGTCTAGGCCCTATCCTGCTATTTCTTAACTATTTTATACTTGTCTTCATATTTCTTAAGCTGATTGTCTGGCTTATTTCCATTTCTTTTTTTTAAATATTTATTTTATTTATTTATTATGTATACAACATTCCTTCCATGTATGCTTGCATGCCAGAAGAGGGCACCAGATCTCATTACAGATGGCTGTGAGCCACCACGTGGTTGCCGGGAATTGAACTCAGGACCTTTGGAAGAGCAGGCAATGCTCTTAACCACTGAGGCTTATTTCCATTTCTAATTTTATAAGAACTGTGTATGGCATTGAATTTTTCTTTTAGTAATGCTTTATACTGTATTCTAGTAAAATCTCATTATTATTATTTTGAATAATTAATCATAACTAATATCATCAAGTTATTATGTTTTCTAATTAAATGGATCCAATGTGTGATTAAGACAAATTTCTGTTTTCCTACTATTATTCTTTAGAGACTTGTGAATATATGGATTTTTTGGTTTATCAACTTAATACGCATTTAAAAAGAAATTGTCTCCTGTGTTCATAACATAAAATCTAACTTATCTATTTTTATAAAACTAATTATGAGATTCCATGGTCTTATTTTTATACATGAGATGAATATATTATATTTATATTTGTCCCACTTTATCTATTTTGTTTGGTGCTCTGATTTGGTATTTCATAAAATACAAATCATGATGATTAGTTCTCATAGTAGATTATATTCCTTATTACTAAGTGACTTTTTATTATTTGCATAGAATATACTTTCCAATATTTGAGTAACATTCACATATTTTTCTAAACATCACAAACTTGAGATACTTTTTAAATCTAAATAAGGGCTTTTTTGTAGTGACGGGGATCAAACCCAGGGCCTCATGGATGCTATGCGAGCACCCTACCAGTAAACTATATCTCAGCCTGACATTTTAATAGTAGAGTTTATCTCATTTCTATTTGGACTAATTTATAATAATAATAATAATAAAGAAAAATAATATATTTTCATTTTTTAAAAGTTGGCTTATTTCATCATGATATAAGGACTTTTTTCTATTATCTACTTTCATTTCCTATGATCACTTGAAATGTTTAAATTTATTTTTCAGATCATTTACTGTATATTATTACACTCAAATCACTATTTCTGACTTTATCTCAATTATCTGATTCACACTACTAAGGAAATGAGGGAATTAGTATGCAGACTTATTGCTTTTACTTTGTCTACCTCCAAATTTTCAAAGAAAAAATTAATTTTTATGAGTAATTTATTTTCAGTGTATGAATATTTTGCCTATGTAACCTATGGAGGTCAGTTCATTGAGCCCTTAAACTGGAATTAAGGATAGCTGTAAAGCACCATGTGGGTGCTGAGAATCAAATCTAGGTCCTCTTTAAGAGTAGCAAGTGCTCTTAACTGCTAAGCCATCTCTCTAGCCCCTAAAGACATTTTTAAAACATATATTTTATTTACTTTGTGCAGCACATGTTATGGCATGAACACAGAATTCAGAAAACAACCTGTGGATGTTGGTTCCTACCAATAGGACCCAGAAATCAAACTGAGGTCATTAGGCTTGGCTTGGCAGAAAGCATCTTTACTCACTGAGCAATGTTGTTAGCACCCACATCAATTCTTTATTTTACTGGTTAGTTATAACACAGTGTGTTCAAAATTTCTATTTCCATACTTGTTTAGCCTTAGTTATTCCATTTAGTGAGATGTAGGATTGCGGTAGATTTGCCTTGGGTTCCTGTAGCTGAGATGAATCTGTTTTTCCCAGAATTTCTGGCTGGCTGAACTCTGACAGTGCTAGAGTTCTGCGTCAATACTTGTATACCATCTTTTCTTCATTCTTGAATTACGATTTATCATGTGACTGACTTTTCATGTTCTCTCTTGACTTTTGCACATTTCTTTGTAGATTTCATAGTTGTTGTTTTAGGTTTTGACCATTCCTTTGCTCCAGTAAACATGAAATTTTCTCCTTTGCTTTTAATTTAAATTTTTACTAATTTATGTTGGTTTTTAAAAAATTGGTTTTGGCCAGGCGGTGGTGGTGCATGCCTTTATTCCCAGCACTCAGGAGGCAGAGGCAGATGGATCTCTGTGAGTTCAAAGCCATCCTGATCTACAAAACTAGTTCCAGGACAGCCAAGGCTGTTCAGCACAGTGAAATTGTATCTCAAAAGACAAACAAAACAAACAAATAAAACTGCTTTTGAGGTAGTAATAAGGAGCTGAATTTATTACCCAAATGTTGTTTTTCACTAGAGTACTTTCAATAAAGTCACTAACCACAGAAAATCAAAACCCAAACAACACATAAACATTTAAAAAACAATGAAATCTATTTGTTACCTGCACAAAATATCCTTAGCTGCTGGACTGGTGATATAAGTTGCAAATGGTTGGTTAACAGATCAACAAATGCTCCAGGATAAATAATGAAGAGAAAAATTCCAAAGCCATTAAATCGAACTTGTTCCCTAAGAAAACATGTAAGAAATCTCATAAAAGGAATTTACTGATATTATAGTATTTGTGAAGTTAATAATGATATAATCGTAAAATTTTTTAAAAAATAATTCCCTGAATAAATAAAACATATAAAATAAAAACAAATAATCATAACTTTAAAATAGTGTAATAAAGTTTTGGTCTAGGCTCTAGAGAACTCTGAAATATACTTAAAATGCTAAATGTTTAGGATTTTGCTATTGTTGAATATATAATTGAAATTTGATATAAAGATACGGCTAAAAATTCTTTTAGAAATCAATGACAGGAATTTATAAACTATTTTCAGAGAAGGACAAGGGGAAATATATAACTCAAATATATGATTCAAACACATTTGTCTTAGCTATTATAAATAATCCTTAAGATTTATGGAAGTATAATTCTGTTGAGCACTTAAAAACAGTTAATAGTAAGATAGTCCCTAAAAGAAATAGTTTTTAGGCCATTTCATTTCTAAAATGTCATATATCTATTTAATAGTCTCACAGAACCAAACAGGTACTATGAAGAAAGCACTACCTTAACAGTAATGTACTAGACAACTACATAATTCACTCTTTGTTAGTAATGAGATTTATAAATAATTCATAGTCCATAGTGGCAGACTGCTAGGGCAGAAAAATCATCAATGGTCTTACCCAGCTGTAAACCACATGAGCTATAACAACAACCAGTCTACTGAGATTGTTATGTGGATAACCAACCACTTTTCTGGTTGAATTTAGGTCTGTTCCACAGAAGAGAACTCATGGTTGCTACTACTAAACCTGGCTAAAACTCTGAACATGGAGAGGTGTGGTGGTTTAGTAAGAATGGTCACCACAAGCTCACATATTTGAGTGCTTGGTAACCAGGGAGTAGAAGTTTGAAATAATTAGAAACAATACAGGGTGTGACCTTGTTGGAAAAGGTGTGACCTTGCTGGAGGAAGTTTGTAATACTCCTTCCCAAACTCTGGGTCTTACAATCTTCCTGGCTCCTCCTCTACAATATTTCCCTGAGGCTCAAGGGAATAGATGTGTGATATCTGATATCTGATGTCCCACTACACATGAGCACTCCATAGTCACTTATTCTCTGTACTTTGACCAGTTGTGAGTTTCCATTTAACTGCCATCCATTGCAAAAATTAAATAGCAACTATCTCTGATGATAGTTGAGAATAGCACATCTGCTCAAAATGTTAAGACAAATGTCTATCATCAGAAGCTAGATTTATTCATAAGCAACTGGAAAATAATTCATCTTCTCTAGAATAGTGATTTGTCTTTTCCCTGGTCCATATACACAAAAGAGAAAAGTTGTCTGTCAGCATACTTCTGATTATGCCAGGACTTGCCATGAGCTATCAGGGAAGTAGTGACGACCCTTGCCTTCTTCCCATTTTAATTCCTTAGATGTACATAGAAAGGCACATTTGGGTAGTCAAAAACATCAACACAGCATGATTTGCAAAGTCAGCCCCTAGGTCTCATCTTCTGTCTTCCACCTGGGTTTCTAGGTAGGCTTAGATATTGTTAAACCTAGCACTTCTAGATTTTTATTCTAGCAACATGAGGCAGGAATGGAAACAGGAAACTGTTTCAGCCAATAATGTAGATCCATGTACATACTTACTTTCCTAATACTGATGTATGTGTTACTTTCATTGGTTAATAAAGAAACTGCTTGGCCTGATAGGTCAGAACATAGGTGGGTGGAGTAGACAAAACAGAATGCTGGGAAGAAGGGAAGTGAGGTCAGACGCCATGGTCAGACATGCTGAATCTTTCCCGGTAAGCCGCCACCTCGTGGTGCTACACAGATTATTAGAAATGGGTTAATCAAGATGTGAGAATTAGCCAATAAGAGGCTAGAACTAACGGGCCAAGCAGTGTTTAAAAGAATACAATTTGTGTGTTGTTATTTCAGGTATAAAGCTAACCATGTGGGAGCCGGGTGGGACAAAAAGCAGGCCTGCTCACCTTATCACTACATAATACTTGGGAGACTGAGGCACGAAGACTCTGGGTTTGAGGCCAGACTGGGTTAAAGAGACCTCTCCTTCTGACTACCCCCTCACCCCAGAAAACACTGAGTAGTGGCAGAGGGTGAATTCAGTGAAGACCAGAGTACCAGTTAGCAAGATGGTTCTGTGGATAAAGGAAGTTCCTGCCAATCCTGTGAACTGTTTGAATTTGGGGATCCATATGGCAGAAGAACAGTAACTCCCACAGGTTGTTCTATGATTTCCACTAGCATGCCACAGCATGTACATGCATGCACACACATACACAATAAATAAATAAATAAATATAATTTTTAAATAAAAAGACTAGACGAAAAGCCCTGAAGCATCAAGATTATAATCATGCTGGCATAAACCAAAAGACAGAAAGACTTAAACTACAGATGATCACATGATTGGAAAGACACATCAGCAGTATATTAGTTTTTTTCTATAAAAGAGACACTACCCCAAGTAATGAATGCTAAGTATACATTGAGTGATATCTACCAAAAGAAAAAAAACCTCAAACATACCAGATTTGAGGAATAAATCTTCTTAAATGAAAAGCTTCTTTGCATATAGTAGAAAGGAAAAAGTTAAGTCTTATTACCTAATAGCTGCTATACCGTGTCCAATTTCATGTAAAACACCACTAATGAGGACTGCAGCGAAGAAGTAAGTCAGCTGATTGACAGGTAAATTTATACCAGGAACCTGTTCACAGACATAACAAAGCAATGATTATCAGTGTGGGTATAGCAGAGTCCTGTTTGTAAACCAAGAGACATGACCTTCACTCTGTCTTACAGCTGAAACCTCCAAACTTAATATTCCTTGACCTAAAAGTATTGTGACCATTAATGATCAATTTTTATTTCTATCATAATTAAGGAAAAAAGCAAAGGTTTGTTTTGTTTCAACCTAGGCAATTTCTATAAATTAGGCTTACTATCAATTTAAAGAAAATGGGAAGGACATTAAAAAGTTACATGTTCTGGCTTTGTGGGAGCCTAGCCAGTTTGGATGTTCACCTTCCTAGACATGGACAGAGGGGGGTGGACTTTCCACAGGGCAGGGAACCCTGACTGCTCTTTGGACTGGAGAGGGAGGGGGAGAGGAATGGGAGAAGGGGGAGAAGGGCGGGAGGAGGGGGAGGGAAATGGGAGGCTGGGAGGAGGTGGAAACTTTTTTTTTTCTTAATAAAAAACTAAAAAAAAAGTTACATATCTAGATTCCTGAGAGATTCACCATGGGACAGAATAAGGGTGTCCTGGGTGCCAAGAAAGCAGGTTGATAATGAAGGTGGCAGTGCTTGATCCATCCTTCACTTTATGGTTGGAGGCTCAATTTGGGAACTCTTCTTAAAATTCTTAGTCTTAGCCAGAAGTAGTGGACACCTTTAACGCAGGAGGCAGTGGGGGGGAGAGGGAATCTCTGAATTCAAGGTCAGCCTGGTCTACAAAGCGAGTTCCAGAATAGCCAGGACTATAGTGAGAGACCATGTCTCGAAAAAAATAAAAATCTTAGTCAAAAATCCTATCTTTCAACTGTTCTAAGATGTAAAGATCTTGTGCTGAGTCATACAGGACATTCTCGCTACAGCAAATCAATGAGGCTCTTTTCAATATGCACAAGAGGTAAGAAGAAAAGGTAATGGAAGCTATTACAGAACGAAATGCCTGGTCAGTGTTGGTGCACCATGCCCTTCATTCCTCTTACCCTTATCAATTTACCTATCAGAAAAATAGAAGCCAAGATGCACAACTTAATGCAATGTAGACTCGTAGACAGATGAAGAAGTATGAGTTGTTTTACAGTCATGTACTCTAAAAAATGTTTTGCATATAAATATCAGTGCATGCATAAGGAAAGCTTTCTAATTATCCAGGCTGAACAGTAAAATTCTCTGATAGCCAAGAGAGCCTAGCAATAAGGCAAATCATCTATTAGGGAGAGAGTCTGTATACATATAGAACACACACTTCTCACAGTACAAGACTTAGAACCCAAAAGAAATCTCTCTGCAGAAAATCCCTTCCTACATTTACGAATTATCATTTGAATATTTACTAAAAATGCTTAATACAGGCAAACAGGGGTCTGGCGAGATGGCTCAGTGGTTAAGAACATTATACTGCTCTTGCAGGAGAGCCAGGTTCAATTCCCAGCACCCACATAGGGGTTAACAGCTGTAACTCCAGGTCCAGTGGATCTGACACACTGTTCTGACCTCCATGAGCACCAAGTCCACACATGTGCATACATGCAGACAAAAATAACCTTACACATAAAATAAATAAATCATTAAAAAAACAAGACAGGCAAACTTAAACAGAAGCCTAAAATCCTGCCCACTTTGCAAACAGAAAACAGAACCATTTTCAAAGTTTTGCTGCATCTTTCTTGTCTTTCCCCTATACATCTACTTTTTAAAATTATACTGTAATTATAATAATTATGTAATTAATCTATAATAATTATAAATTACACTGTAATTATAAACATAATTTTGAAACTTGTGTTTTCATTTAATATCTCTTCCTGAGTATTTTCTAGTTCTATGTTTATTTTCTCTTTTTTTTTGAGTCAGAGTCCTATATATACAGTTGAGCCTACCTATTAAGAAAGAACCTCCTGCCGGGCGGTGGAGGCGCACGCCTTTAATCCCAGCACTTGGGAGGCAGAGGCAGGCGGATCTCTGTGAGTTCGAGACCAGTCTGGTCTACAAGAGCTAGTTCCAGGACAGGCTCCAAAACCACAGAGAAACCCTGTCTCGAAAAACCAAAAAAAAAAAAAAGAAAAAAGAAAGAACCTCCTGCCTCAGTCTCCAGAGGGACAGAAGGCTGGGATTATGTCTGCATTATACCATACCTAACTCAATGTGCCCTTCTTGGGGGGCTGCAGAGATGACTCAGTAGTTAAAAGTACTTGTTATTATAGAGGATCCATACCCATATCTTGGCTCCCAACAATTTATAATCCCAGTTCCAGGGAATGTAGCAGAGATGTAGTGTGCATATATGCATTAAGGTAAAACATTCATACATACAAAATAAATTTAAAAAATTTAGATTTATGTGTATGAGTGTTTTGTTTGTATGTGTATATATATATATATATATATATATATATATATATGCACCACATATGTGTGAGGTGCCCATGAGGTTAGACGAGGGTCATCAAATCCCCTGGAACTGGAGTTATGGATGGTCATGAACCACCATATAGGTTTTGGGAATCGAACCTGGTCCTCATTAGTGCAACAAATGCTCTTAACATCTGAGACACCTCTCTAGCTACTACTTTGGTTTTCGAGACAAGATCTCTCTCACCAGAACCTGGAATTCAATAATTAGGCTAGGCTGCCTGGCCAGAAAGTCCCAAGAATTCTCCTGCTTCTACCTTCTTGCATTGGAATTGTGAGTGTGCACAACTCGGCCTGTTTTTTTTGTTTTAGACCAGCACCACAATAAGGTTTTTAATAGCTACATTATATTTTGTGGAATGGGTTGTTGGTCATTTAACTATTTTACAAGTTTTTGCTTCTTTGTAATTATTTTTGTGACTTGATTATTCAATTCTCAAGTGTGAACTTTTGTGTGTGTGCAAGTACACATGCCTCTATACACATACGCAGAAGCCATAGAGGGTGTCTTCCTCTATGTCTCTCCACCCGAACTAATTAATTGATGGAGGAAGGTCACTGGCTAATAAAGGAACTGCCTTGGCCCATTTTATTGGTTAGAAGATAGGTGGGTGGAGTAAACGGAACAGAAGGCTGGGAGGAAGAGGAAGTGAGCTCAGACTCCACAGCTCTCCTCTCGGGAGCAGACACCTCAGAGAGACGCCATGCCCTGCTCCCGGGATGAAGCTCCAACCCAGGATGGACTAGGCTAGAATCTTCCCGGTAAGACCAGTTCTCACAGATTATTAGAGATGGGTTGATCGGGATGTGAGAATTAGCCTGTAAGTGCTAGAGCTAAAGGGCCAAGCAGTGTTTAAAAGAATACAGTGTCCGTGTAATTATTTCGGGGCATAAGCTAGCCGAGCAGGCAGCCGGGGTGCTGGGGACGCAGCCCCGCCACCCTTATTACTACAATTAATTAATTGCTGCATGCAGGTGTGGGGCATATATACATGGTACAGTTTGCCTGTAAAAGCTAGAGGACAACATGAAGGAACTGGCTCTTTCCTTCCGATATGTGGGTTCTGCGGATAGCACTAAGCTCATCAGGCTTAGTGGCTAGTGCCCTTCCCCACTGAGCCATCTTGTTGGCCCTCTGTAGGCTATGTTTTCAGACAGGGTCTCTTGCTGAACCTGAAGCTTCAACATTTCAGCTAGGCTAGACCGCTTGCGAACTCCAGAGATGACCCTGTGTTCACCACACAGTACTGGGCTTGCAGGCTGCAAAGCCATGTGGGTGCTGGGAATTTGAACTCAGACGCTCTGCCTTTCACAGCCAAGTGCTCCTATTTCCACTGAGCCATCTCTTCATTCAAAAAGTTAGTGACAAATCTGACTTAGCACAGTGGAATTTTTTTTCAGTTTATCACTATGCTACTTCTTATACTTGTTTACTTCTTTCTGTACTGGCTGGTTTTGTGTGTCAACTTGACACAAGCGCCACCCACAATGGGCTGGGCCCTCCCCCACCAATCACTAATTAATAAAATTAATTACAACTGCCTTACAACTGGATCTTATGAAGGCATTTTCTCAGCTGAGGTTCTCTCATATAGATAACTCTAGCTTGTGTCAAGTTGACATGACTAGCCAGCACAACTGATCCCTTGTCAACCTGACACACAAACACATCACTATTGAGCCACAACCCTTCCTTTCTTATTTGTTAAGATCTCACATTAAAATCATAAATAACTTTTAAAGTCCTACAGTTTTTACAAATTCAAATACATTAAAATTTCTGTCTCTTTAAACTATCCAATTTTGCCAGGTGGTAGTGGTGCACATCTTTAATCCCAGCACTCAGGAGGCAGAGGTAGGCAGATCTCTGTGAGCCTGAGGCCAGCCTGGTCTACAGAGTGAGTTTCAGGAAGGTTTCAAAACTACAAAGAAACCCTGTCTCAAAAACAAAAAATCTAATTCCTCTAAAAATCCAAAATCTCTTTTAAAAGTTTAAAGTCTTTTAGCTGTGGGCTCCTGTAAAAATCAAAATCATATATCTTCACATTTCAAGAGTGAAGACCCAGGGCACAGTCACAATCAAATCAAAACCAAACCAAACCTAACCGTGAAAATAACACCAATGTCCAATGTCTGGAATCCACTCAATGATCTATCTTCTGGGTCACTCCAGGGGCTTGGGTCACTTCCTATGCTCTGCCCTCTGCAGCACACATAGCTTAACTTCTAGGCTCTGCTTGGCTCCACTCCGCTGCTGCTGTCCTTGGTGGTTATCCCAATCATACTGTCATCTCTAAAACTTCTGGGGTCTTCTGGGGCAACTGGACTGCACTGTCAACATCTCTTCATGACCCCTTCAATCCTGGGCCTTCAACTGTCACTGAGGCTCCACCTTCACCAATGGCCTCTTCTGGCCTCTCACAGTGCCAAGCCTCAACGGCTCTCCATGACCCCTTCATGCCTTCAAAACCTGGGTGACCCTTATACTACCAGGTTCAGCTGCCAGCACAAGGTACAACCTAGGCTGCCTCTGGAACCCAGCTTCTCTGTACTCTCAGGAAATACTTCCCAGATTTCACCCTAACAATGCTGGTCTGTTCTTAATCAATGCCAGATTCTCAGCTCCTGCCAACTAGCATCGAGTATCCAAGCTCTGCAAAAATTTCACTTTAGGAGTTCTGGTATCTCGTTAATCACAGCTGATTCTTCAGCCCCAGCTACCACAATGCCACAATGCCAGACTCTTAAATCAAAACAGCAAATGGCCGTGATAGTCTTTAATCTGCCTTCTGAAACTTCACAAGCCAGGCCTCCATCCTCTGCACTGCTCTCAAAATTCTTTTTTTTTCTTCCCAAGACAGGGTTTCTCTGTGTATCTTTGGCTGTTCTGGAACTTTGTAGACCAGGCTGGCTTCGAACTCACAGAGAGCTGCCTGCCTCGGCCTCCCAATGGCTGGGATTAAAGGCGTGTGCCACCATCCTGGCTCTGCTCTCAACTTTCTTCCAAGCTTCCACAGAGCAGCCCACTGAGCACTCAACACTCACTGGCTAGCCACCAAACACCAACACCAAATTCTAGCCACAATCTACCCCAAAACATGGTCAGGTCTGTCACAGCAATACCCCACAATCCTGACCTTTTCTTAGTTAGGGTTTATATTGTTGCAACAAAACACCATGACCAAAAACAAGTTGGGGAGGAAAGGGTTTGTTTATTTGGCTTATACTTCCATATTATTGCCTATCACTGAAGGAAGTCAGGACAGGAACTCAAACAGGGCAAGAATCTGGAAGCAGGGGTGCTAATTATTTTACAGGCTTGCTCCTTATGGCTTGTTCAGACTGCTTTTTTTTTCTTTTAAAGATGTATTTATTTAATATGTATATAGTGATCTGTCTGCAAGTCTGCCTGCAGGCCAGAAGAGGGCACCAGATCTCATTATGGATGGTTGTGAGCTACCATATGGTTGCTGAAAATTGAACTCAGGACCTCTCAAAGAACAACCAGTTCTCTTATCACTGAGCCATCTCTCCAGACCCTCAGCCTTCTTTCTTAATGAACCCAGGACCAGTCCAAGAATGGAACCACCCACAATGGGCTGGGCCCTCTCCGTGTTCATTAATTGAATAAAAATGACTTCTAGGTGGATCTCATGGAGGCATTTCCTCAACTGAGGCTCCTTGCTCTCTGATGACTCCAGCTTGTGACAAGTTGACATAAGATTAGCCTGCATGGATACATACATCTTATCAAACTGCTCTCTTAAAAAAAAAAAGACCAAGCTCTATCTTTAGGCAAGCTCATTTTATTCAAATCTGCAATCTCAGTAGTCTATTCATGACTCAACTGACTTTTCCTGATGTAATTCATAAATTTGTTGTTTTATTTGAAACAGGGTGACAAGTAACTTGGTAGGGAGAGTAGCCTGACCTTGACCTTACAGTGATCCTCCAGCCTCTGCCTCCTGAATATTCGGATTACAGACATACACTATCATGTTCAGTTGTGTTCCTGTATTCCTCTCTTTCTAGTCTGTTAACTACACTTCAAACACTAGTATTGCTCCCTTGTAATACATGTCATAAATGTATCATCCGCTTTATTTGCCATATAATCTTACTTTGCTTTTAATTTTTGGTATTACAAAAACTTAAGTTATCAAATCTATTAATATTCAACATCTCCTAAAACATCAAGACTGACTGTAAATGTAAACCATGGGCCCTGTTTGATGATGGACAGTAACAAGTGGACCACTCTGGTTGGGGCAGCTTTGTTTGTGTGGGAAGTACTTGGGAAATCTCTGTATTTCCTCTCAATACTGTTATAAACTTAAACCTGCTCTAAAAATAACATCTTTAGAAATCAAAAATAACTAAGAACAAAGATATACTGTTTACTGTTGCATAAAAACATCCCACAGTTCTGATGTTCTCATTCCATAGTCACGTGAATTAAGAGCATGGTTTTTCCTCTGCTTTCCAGGCCTTTTGTTAGACTGAGTTTTGCTGCTCTCTCAATCAGACTTTGTTTTGGGCTGCACAGCAGATGCGTAATCAAAGAGGGGTCTGCAGCGTGCCGCTCACTCATTCTCGAAATTCCACTGATTCCAAGTGTCTGTTCTTTGATTATGAAATCCATTTCCATAATCAACATTCTGAATATGTGTGTGTGCTATCTTGTTATCTCCAATTCTCTTTACTCAGACCTTACTGAACAACTCTTTTCTTTCACAAATATCAGTGTCCCTTGTGCTCCACCATTTCTCCATTCCCAAGCTGGATAAGTCATCTGTTCAGCTTAGTAGCTTTCCTCTTTCTGATACCTCTTTAAACGCGTTGCCTTAAGATTAGCTCTCATGGGCTGGAGCGATGGCTCAGAGGTTAAGAGCATTGTCTGCTCTTCCAAAGGTCCTGAGTTCAATTCCCAGCAACCACATGGTGGCTCACAACCATCTGTAATGAGATCTAGTGCCCTCTTCTGGCCTGAAGGCATACACACAGACAGAATATTGTATACATAATAAATAAATATTTAAAAAAAAAAGATTAGCTCTCATTCATACTCTCTAGCTCACAAAATAACCGACACCAAAGCACAGCTTGCCTTTATTTCAAATAACTCAATTCATTTTATGCACCCAGCTCTCTGTCCCTTCTCTTCTGGATACACTAATAATAAGGCAAGGTAAGAGTCTGAGTTCGTGACTGACGGTAGCGACAGATGGCAGGTCTTACTAGCTGGCAACAGTACAAGATGACCATCTGTCCCTGATATGACTGCACAGAGTATTAGATGTACCAGAACACTGAACGCAAAACACTCTTTCAACAGCACACAGTGCCAGGGTTGTGGGAATTAATACTGAACAAGGCTACAGGGAATTAGAGGGGAAGCCAGAAGTACTTTCTTAAGCTCCAAGGGCTAGCTTAAAGACGAGACAAGGCACTTTCAAAATTATACACAAATATGCCTGGTAGACTCCTGGGCTTCTGGCTTTTTAATGGTTCCAAAGCACAGCACACCTGGTATTTTTATAAACGCTGAATAAACTGAGAAGCAAAGAGAAGAATAATTTCCTCTCTACCCAACAACTGCCATTGGAATTCCAGCAGGCAGATAGGCCAATGATCAGGATTTCTCTAAACGGGCTTCCTTCAGATTTTCTCTCAGTGGGCTTCCTACCCTCTTCTTTCTTGCCCACTAACTAATTGTATAACCAAAAGTCATCCTTAGGGGCTGGAGAGATGGCTCAGCGGTTAAGAGCATTGCCTGCTCTTCCAGAGGTCCTGAGTTCAATTCCCAGCAATCACATGGTGGCTCATAACCATCTGTAATGAGGTCTGGTGCCCTCTTCTGGCCTGCAGGCATACACAGAGACAGAATATTGTATACATAATAAATGAATAAATATTTTTAAAAAAAAGTCATCCTTAAACTGTCCCCATAACCTCCAGTGTCCCATGAAGTTAGTTACTGCTGAGAATTGTAATGAAAAGTCATCACTTGTATTCTGTATTTCTCCCCTTTAGAAACCGTTTCAGAATTCGATACATACAATGTGTTTTGAGCAAACCCACCCTCCATTCTCAATCCTCCTACTCCTTCCGTATCCCACAACCACCTTCTCCTCCCAACTTCGACTATTCTTTTTTTAACCCAATGAATGCTCTTAGTGTTGCCACTATGTGCATGGGTATAGGACCATTTTCTGCTGGGTAGCCTCTCAGGGGCCTTTATTCTCTTTGCAACAAACTTAGCTTATCTTTATTATTTCTAGCATGAATCATTCCATTTGTACTCTTAAATGGTCTCCCATCTTTGATCTAACTGTGGTGCATTTTGCACAGAATGCTAGGTAAAAGAGAAAATTTCTAGAAGGGTCTTTCACAGTCTAGGTACTACCTATATCACTCATCTTACCTTCTACTTTTCATACTGTTTTCTTATAATATGCTTACCTAAATTTTACCACAGTACTCATAAGGGCAGGTCAAAATTATGCATACTTCTTTGAATGAATGAACCAACCTATCTCCTCACCCACCTCCCTTCTTTCCTCCTTTTTTCTCTCTCTCTCTTCCCTTCCCTTCACCCTTAAATGGCCCCCTGGGGCCCAACGCATGCCAGACAAGTGATCTATCATGAAGTTATGCCTCCCAACACTTTCTTTACATAGGAGAGGTTCTCACTAAGTTGCCCATGCCATGTTGGCCTTAAAATTGCTTTGTAGCCAAGGCAAGTTTACAATACTCCTGCCTCAGCCTCCTGAATCGTTGGGATTATAGGCCTGCATGACAAGGCCTGGCTTTTATTTGTCTTTCTAGAAGAGAGAAACGTAATGTGCATAGACTACTCTTATCATCACGGAGATAGACATACTAACTCTGATCATGGGCAAATGTCTCTGGGCTTTCACTTTTCTCATCTGTAAGTCAGGGAGAACAAAATAAACTTCATGCGTGTATCCTGTCTATCAGCCATGTGATAAGAACAAAATAAAACATATATAGAGACTTCCTTTGGAAAACATTGCCTGTTACCTACTTCTTTATGATCACTGGGATAATTCTGTCTTCCATGTTACAGTGATCCTTCCATTCCTGGGTGCTGAGTTCTCACTGAGTCCCATCTTCCTTTTCCAGACTATATGGACTGTCCTCATCCTTCTGCTCTCTTCTTTCCTAGTGTCAGGTACACCTTACACTCCATTTGTGACCACAGCGACTTGTATAATGTCCAATCAAATAACAATCATAGCATCTCACCTTCTAGACTAAAAAGTTCCACGAGTGTGAGCACTGGGTTTTGTTCCCTAGGTAACTGGGACCCAGTACATGGCCAGTAGGCAGGAAACGTTCATCTCATAAATATTTACTTAAGAAATACATCATGTCTTACGCAGCTTCACCTGAAAAATCGCCTCAACTTCTAAGAAAGAGTTGTGACCATCTTTACTACTCTCTATAAATTACATGTAAGTTTTTCTCCGTTGGCCCAACTTAGCAGAGGTCATAGAGATATTTCTTTTTTTCTGAAAAATCTGTTCCTAACCCTTAAATGTCTCATTAACAAGGGACATGATTAAATACAATATTTATAACTCATGGACTAGAAACTACAAGTATAAAAATATAATTCAGAAATACTTAAATAAAAGCTGAAAACATCTGAAGCAAAAGTGAGCCAATGTCGAGCACTCTTGCAGACTGAAGGTGGCAAAGGTAAGAGATAAGTGCAGGAGCGACAGCTCAGGAGTGGAGCATTTGGTGGCCAAGCATGATGCTGTATTTTCAAACCCCAGTACTGCCAGAAGCCTACACATGTGCTTTAAAGTAAGAACTACTATAATACCTTACAAGCAAAGGAATAAAACTTAGCACATATTTTTTTTAATATTAAGAAATCACAAGGTGGAGACTGGAGAGCTGGATCAGCAGTTAGGAGCATTTACCGCTTTTGCAGAGGACCCAGATTTGGTTCCCAGCATCTACACAGTGGCTCACAACTGTCTATAAGTACACTTCCAGGGAATTCAATGCCACCTTTTGGCCTCTGGATACCAGGCATGCATATAATATACATACATGTAGGTAAAACACTCAAACACAGAAAATAAATTCTAAAAAAAAAATCACAACATACGTGTAATGAGTCTTATCTGAAATCTCAATACTTGGAGGTTTGCAGGCAACTTGGGCTATATAACAAATACTAGGCTAGTCCAACTAACAGAAAGTAGCTTCAAAGAAATATCAGTGGCCAAAAATGTCTTATGTCTTTGCCCCTAACTCTAATCTTATACTTTTAATTAAAAGGAGATTATTAGTTAAATTTTGAAAACCATGAAAAGGACAGGGAGTGCTGCACAACATTACGATGTAGCTTACTTTCATGTTCTAGGGATCTCAAGTCAGAATGCTTACTCCTTGCAACAAATAATCATTTCACATCTCAAGTAGACAACCTGAGTTAAGGGGAACCTGTACTGGCTGGCTGTGTTATTAGTGGTCAATATATTATCTTTACAGGTATTGCCACTGCCATCAAATATTGTGACAATTTCTGCTAATCTTGCACTAATGGTTTTTGGTTAAGAGTGTAATTTGAAAAATTATGAGGTGTTTTACTTTAATGTTTATGTTATACACTGTAGGTATACTAGCCAGAAAAATATATCTATGTTTTCAGTAATTTAAAGCAAAAAAGAACAATGTGAATAATTTTAAAAAAATAAAATAAAAAATAAAGCAAAAAAGAGTATACTTACCACAACTTGCAACACCTGTTCATTGTGAAGAGAGGAGGAAGAGGAAGAGGAAGAAGAGGAAGAGGAAGAGGAAGAAGAGGAAGAGGAAGAGGAAGAGGAAGAAGAGTCAGCCATCATCTGTGCCAAAGTCTGCATCAGTGTTTTTCCAAGGAGAAAAAATGAGCTGAACATGGCAATTACACCAAACACCATTCCAAAATTGAACCTGGCAACAAGGACAAAAGCAAACATGTAAGTGTACAATTCTTCACAATGCATATATTAACAAAACAACTAACTGGCCACGTTTCATTACTTTTAAACAATGGGTGAAATTACCAAAAGCTGGCCCTGTTTACGCTATCTAAACTATCTGACTGACTCATAGGCAGTTCGAACAAACTCAAATACTCCGACACCCAAAAAGCTGAATATTATTGCTAGTTTTAAAAGGGGGCTAAAGGGTTTCCTTTCCATTTGCTCACTTATATAGTACTGTTTGATTGTGTTTAATATAGTTAGGAATGCTCTTAAGATTGGGGCACGCATTCATTTTTTACCCATTCTACCATCGTCATCTTATTTTAGCTTCACTTTGTGATAAACTAGTTTAAATACCAATAGAGTATCAAATCTAATACTTTTATTATTCTGTTATTTTAATAATTAAAACTACTCTTTTACACTTGGAACTAATCTGTTCGTTTTCATACATTCTGTTGTATAATTGAAGGTTGTAGAATTGTTTATAATATTATTGTTTTTATTGTTCATAGAATTTGAAGTATTATCTATTTTTAATTATGATTTTATTTACTTTTTTTAATAAATCATGGTCTAGGCTTAAGCAGTTTTATTAGTCTTTTCAAAAACTGAATTTTAGGTTTGCCTATTTTTATTACTATATACTTTTTTATTATCTAATTGTTTACATTAGTTTGAACACATCTGGAACTTACATTTGTTATTTGTGATATATATAAGAGAGAGAGAGAGAGAAAGAGAGAGAGAGAGAGACAGAGAGAGAGAGAGGGGGTCTCAGTAAGTAACCGACTGGCCTGGAACTTGCTATGTTGTCCAGATTTCCCTCACATTCTCAATTCTCCTGCCTTGGTATTCTGAGTGCTGGGATTCCTATTCGAAGCTTTATTTTTTAACAAAAGGTAATTTAGAGGACACTATTCAAGAACCCCATATTCTCCAAAATAAGAACCTGCTATGAGGACCTGGTGGCATGGCTAGAGGTTAAGAGCACTGGCTGCTCTTGCAGAAGACCCAGGTTCAGTTCCTAGTTTCTAGGACCACATGATGGCTCACAACTGTCTGCCACTCCAGTTCCAGGGGATCTCATAGCTGCCTGGTTCCTGGGAGTACTGCAAGCAGGTGGTACACATTCAGCAAACATAAAAAATAAAAATAAAAGTAAATAAATCTTAAAAAAGAAATTGTTAGGACATTAGGTATTCCAAAGACCATGTAAAATACAAAACCATAAATTCCCCTAAGTGCCTTACTTACTTACTTATGTATATATTTATTTTATTTTACTTTATATGCGTCCTCTGGAAGAACAGCAAATGTTAATGGTTAAACCACCTCTCCAGTCTCTCTTATTTATTTTTGTTTGTTTGCTTGTTTGTTTGTTTGTTTGAGACAATGTTCTTATGTAGCTCAGACTGGCCTCAAACTTGAAATCTAACTTAGGATGACCTCAAACTTGTGATCCTTTGTGATCAAACTTGTGATCCTTTGTGATGAAACTTGTGATAACAGGTATGCACCACTATGGTCAGGTACCATGATTTTTAGTGTATGAAAAAGCACAATGATACAATTGTTTATATATATATATATGTGTGTGTGTGTGTATGTATGTATGTATATATGCTATTTCTGATTATCATAATTTAATTAAATTACTAATTTAACCCCCAAAATTAAAGATGAAAAGTACCATTGGTAAAGCATCCTTGCTTTCCGCCGTCCCCAACTGTAAAAGGCACGATTAAAAACTGAAGTTTGCCATCTTATATGAAAAGGAGAGATGCTCAATCCATTGGTTTTCAGCCAGTCTTCATAAGAATGTTTAAAATACGCAGATGACTAAAAGAAAGAAAAGTTCAGCATCACTCAAATTTGAAGAACACATTTATAACATAAGTAAAGAACTAAATAAAGGTTAAAACAGAAAGAAAATAAGTACTTTGTATATGAAACCAAGATGTTAGTGGCTCAACAACACTGATTCTCAACCTTACTAATGCCAAGACCCTTTAACACAGCTCCTCATGTTGTGGTGACCCCCAACATTAAAATTATTTTTGTTGCTACTTCATAACTGTAGTTTTGCTACTGTTATGAATCGTAATATAAATATCTGTGTTTTCCGATGGTCTTAGGTGACATGAAGAGAGGGCCATTTGATTCCCCACAAAGGGGTCTCAACCCATAGGTTGAGAAACCACGGGTTGATAATATTTTTTGAGATAGTTTCACAAAACTTAGGCTGGCCTCATTTCCATGTAGTCAAGGACAACCTGGAATTTCTGATCCTCTTGACTCCACCTCTCAAATACAGAGATTACAGGCATTTGACATGTCTGGTTTAAGTAGTGCTGAGAGCAAACCTAGGAATTCATGCATGCTAGGCAAGCACCCCACAAACTGACCTACAATCCCAGCCTGAAATGTACATAATCTTAAAGCCTTACATTTACCCTTCAAAGTATCAAAGGTCCAGATTAACTGGGTAGCTGGGTTAGGGTCCAGGGAAATACAGTCCAAAAGTGAAATCTGGTTTATAGCCTACAATATAAGAATGGTTTTAAAATTTCAAGGGATTTTAAAAAAACAAAAAACCAACTGCTGGGGCTGTGGTTCTGTTAGTTACTTGTCTAGGTACTATGATAGAGGGCAGTTTTAAGAAGGGTTTAATTTGACTCACAGCTCCAGAGGATAGCCCATCACGGAGCAGAAACTCTGGTGGCTGGAGCTTGGGGAGGTTGGTGGTGGAGGCAGCTAGTCACATTACATCCACAGTCGGGAGGCAGAGGGGGCTGAGAGCTTGCATTTAGGTGCTTTCTCCTTTTCAGTCCAGTCCAGGAATCCACTTCATGGGAACCCACATTTAGGGTTGGCTTTTTTCTCTTAATTATCCTAATCAAGAAAATCCCTCGCAGCCCCCTTCAGGGAATTATTTCTGTGATGACTCTAAATCCCACTAAATTAACCATCAAAAGTGGCCAGCACAGTGGTGTGCCTGTAATCCCACCACTTCCCTTTAGAAGGAAAGGCAGAAGTATCTCTACAAGTTCACAACCAGCGTAGTTGACATCGTGAGTTCCAGGCCAGCCACATGCACACAGAGGAATGCTGTCTCAACCCTATCTCCTCCAAACAGACAATAAAACCCAAGAATATTTAACAGAGACTCCATGAACCATAAAGCTTAAGATACTTACTAATTCAGCCCTTAAACCCCCCCCCCCCCCCCGACCTTGCCAGGGAGTGGTGGCACACAACTTTAATCCTAGCACAGTGGAGGCGGAGGCAGGTGGATCTCTGTGAGTTCAAGGTCAGCCTGGTCTACAGGTCTAGTTCCAGGTCGAGCTACAAAGAGAAATCCTGTCTCAGGGTGGGGGCGGGGCCAAACTTGACCCCTGCTTAGAACAATGAAGTACATCGAAATATGTGAGTCAAAAATGCAAGCCACATATAATTTTAAATGGTCTAGTAGCCAGATTTTAAGATGGGGAGATTCATTTTCATGTATTAGTAATCTATAATAGCCAAGTTATCATTTTAACGTGTAACCATTTTAAGATCACTGAGACACTTGTTTCTAGTATTCTTTGAAATGTGGCATCAAAATTATACTCATAGCACGTCTCCATTCAGAAAAGCTTTTTCAAATGCTAGGTAGCCACGAACAGAACTACCACAGTGGACAGCACAGGCTATTTTACCTCCACACAAAGGAAAGAAGTCTTTCGAGATCATTTTTAGACTTCCAGTGGCTTCAACAGAAGACTTAGCTTAGTGTGAATCAGTATTTTCTATTTTCATCTAAGCAAGCCTCAAGTTAAACCACTTTTGGACAAATGAAAGTACAAAATTTACCTACTGTCCTCTCGATCTCCACAGCAGCTCTTAAATTTCCCCAGGGGTTCCAGTGCTAGCTGCTTACAAACAGTCTCAAGGGTCTTATCTTTTTGAAAGCTTGACTAAAGGTAGATCTTTAAATACCAAGGCAGTTACAGAAAGCCCCAGCAGTACTGTCATCTGTATGAAAAATACATTTGTCCTACAAGGCTATGCCAGCTCTTTTTCTCATCATAAAGATTGACCTGAGTCTGAACGCCAGTATCTGTAATTGTCTCTACTGTCTTCTGACACCATTTTAAGTCTGCTTGTTTCCCAGGACGTGACAAGGAGATTGGCACACCCGTGCAGCAGCAGTCTCCTGTGGAAAGCTAGAAAAGTCAAAGGCAGAACAGAAGACCAAGAGAAGGTGAATGCTCTTTAAAAAAGGCAAGGTCTCGGACATTGGAAAGATGGCTTAGTCCATAAAGCAGTGGCTGCTCTTCCAGAGGACCCAGATTCAAATTCTAGTACCCAGCCGTAACTCCAGTTCCAGGGGACCTTACCATCTCTTCTGGCCACCAAGGGCAATGAATGTATGCAGTGTACATACAAGCAGACAAAACAGTCATAGTCACCTTTTTTAAATGTAAGGTCTCTCCATTTCCCGGACACTGCACAGGGTGCCATTGCTCCGGGGTTGACACTTTCATGAAGATAGAGGATGCCCCAGAAATTAAAGCCACATCCTCATCACCCATTTACTTGTCCAGGGACAGACTGCACAAGTCTGATGAGTTCCTTTTATTTAGGAATTCTTTCCACATATGAAGCGAGAAGAAATCACATGGCTTTTTTTTTTAACCTAATCAGCAAATTACTGCGGCCTGTGCTGCTAAGCACTATGCCCAATCCACTGCGTCAGTGGTGCCCAAACAAATGTGCAGGGGATCTTGGTAAGCTGCAGACTCCAACTGTACAGGGCTATGGTGAGACCTGAGGCTGGCACTCTAACAAGTGCCAGATCATCCAAGTGTTACTGGTCGTTGCCCTTCAGATCTAGGTAGTATATTATGGAGATCCATTAATATAATCCTCGCCATAATTTCAGGTGACCCTTCCTGAGGCTTAGGTAGTAATTTGTCCAAGGTCACAAAGGTTAGGAATTGACAGAGCCTAGCTCTCCTAAGGACAACACTTCATAGATCTGGCTTTAAAGTTTAAGTAAGACAAAGAAGCACAGGGTCCATTTCATTTTACTGTTATCTAAGCCACGATGCCGTGAGGCATTTTGTTTAAAAGAACACGTGAAGGTTTTACTGTTCATGATTATAATTTTTAAACCCTTGGGAATTTATACGCTTATGTTCTCCACACCCATTCCATGCTAAGGTTGTCTAAAGCATGTACTCAGACAACTGGTGAAATTTCTTCTTACTATTCCAACACCCACAACTTTCAAAAAACACACTGCATGCCCAAGGGTGTGTAGTAGCAAATGTGGCTATCTAAATTCTTGGGACTTAAGCATGCTACTTTAAAACACGCTCTGTGGGTCAGCACCATCTGCAGGACAGAGGAACTGGTTGGAAATACAGAATCTCAGCTTTCCTTCCAGACCTGCTGAATCAGAATCTAAATTTTAAAGGGAACCTCGGGTGCTCAAGTGCACTTTCGAATTAGACACCGGTGATTAAAATCACGTTTTGATTTCGATTCATCTCAATACCAGCAGGGGCTCAAGGATCGTAACCTTAGCACAAAGACGGAAAACAATGCCATTTCCTAAGCGGATGTTTTAATTTCTTTCCTCCTTCGAGCCCTGCCTCCCAAGCCCACACCACAGACTCCTCCCGGGAAGAAGCCAAAAGCTGCGGGGGCCAGGAGCCCGCAATGAGGCTGCCGCGCAGGCCGCCACACCCCTCCCGCAGCATGCCCCGCTTTTTTTACTCCGCCGGACGGAGGCACCACGCGGAAGGGTGCGCGTAGACACCACCGACAGAGCGGGTTCCAGCTCCTCCCGCCCACCGGAGGAAACTTGGCAAAGGAGGAGGAAAGGCCATGGGCAACACAGGGCCAAGCGCACCAGCCTTGTACTCCACCGGCTAGGGCCTTAGGCCCGAGGCCCTCACCTTCAACACCAAGTCGGCCAGGTAGACGGCGGTCCAACCACTCACCACCACCACCAGCAGCGACACCGGAATCATGGTAGCAGTGGATGGACGGTGGGCCCCGGCGTCCTGCTCCTGCGATCCACAATCAGTCTACCGCCCGGCGCCTTTCAGCCCCGGCATCCGCGCAGGAACCAAGTTGCTACCGGGTCCCTTGCTCCACTGGCAACGTTTCCCTCCGGACCCTTCCGGTGAGGACACTCAGCCGGTTTGGTGCGTGCAGGAAAAAGCACGAGTTTCTTTTCCTGGGACGCTCCGGCTCAGTAGTTTTCGGCTGCTAGAGTTCTAGTGTTTCTTTAGGCTTGGCCCTCCCTGCTCTCTGCTTTCCCTTCGCACTGATTTTAATCTCCGGTTTGTTGTGCTTTTTTGTTTGAGGTTATCAAAAATAATGATACACCCCCACATTCAAATCAACCACGTCTCTTTGTAACCGGTTTGTTTATGGCCACATCTCAATGGAGATCTCAGTTGTTCGTGTTGGTGTTTTGATAAGTGTAACTGTCTGTGTACCATAGTCCAAAAGGTAGCATTTCTATTCCTGGACTTTCCTCCTAGCTTCCCTCCCTGTCATCTTTTTCCCCTGTCCCGTTCTAATTTTTTAATATTTAATTTTGCATAAGTAGAATCGCACTGTTTAAATAAGGATTATTTCACGCGACATTTTAATTGCCACTTTTGTTTGTCTTTTTTGTTCTGTTTTTTTTTTTTTGTTTGTTTGTTTGGTTGGTTTTGGTTTTGGTTTTTCTAGACGGTTTCTCTATAACTTTGGCACCTGACCTAGAACTCACTTGGTAGACCAGGCTGGCCTCGAACGCATGGAGATCCGCCTGTCTCTGCCTCTCGAGTGCTGGGATTAAAGGTGTGCGCCACCATTGCCCAGCTGAGACCCTGTCTTAAAAACAAAAACAGCTGGGCTAGGACAGCCAGCGCTGTTATACAGAGAAACCCTGTCTTGGGGGGGGGGGGGGAGCCAGGGTCTCACTATGTAGTCCAGGCCTGGCATTCACTATGTGCACCAGACTGGCCTCGAGCTCTCAGAGATCCACCTGCACCAAATACCTGACTGTTGATTAATTTTTAAAAAACTACTATTCCATATTGGATGGAGCTTTAAGGCTGGCAAAATTACTCATCAGGTAAAGGCACTTGCTGCCAAGTCTACCTACCTGAGTTCAATCCCAGGGAATGACTTGACAGGAGAGAACCAGCCCTTGCAGATTGTCCTTTGATCTACTCACACATGAAATAAGTAAATAAATAAGTTAGGTAAAACTTTTAAAAAGTGGAACATTGACCATCTATCAGTGAAGTAGAGTGTGGTTCTCAGCTTTGGTTGCACATTAGCTTCACTAGGGGCCTTTAAAATTCCTGATGCTTATTATACAGCCGGAAGCAATTCAATCAAAGACTCCATGAAACAGACCCAAGCCTGTATCCTTTCCGTCTCAATCATGTCACTGTGCAGCCCAAGTGTAGAGCTACCAAACTAGATAAGGACTAGATGAGGTAAGGACCTCAGGGTTTTGAGCATGCCGAGGATGTACTCTAACTAACCCTGAGTTACCCACTCTAGCTGCATTTTCTCTTTTTTTAAAATGAAGTGTCTGTATCCCAAACTGACCTCAAATCCCTAGACAGCAAAAGAAACTTCTGGTCCTGTTTATCTGCACTTTCTGAGTGCTCGATACTGCTGCGTGTTGCGATGAGGAGAAACGTGAGACAAAGTTACATCTGCTTTCTTGGGACTTCAGCTCCAGAGAGGAAAGAAGTGAGCTAACTCTGGACAGACACTATCAGGCTGCCTTGGGGCGAATGGGGTGATTTGGCAATTGTCTGGCTATCATGGAAAGATAGGTGTGCACCACCACTGCCCAGCTATACTTTACATTTTTAACTTTATAGCAGTGAATTTTAAATGGTCTTGGATTTTCTAAGCTTTTAATACCTCTAACAAAAAATGACAGACATTGGCTGAAACAATAAGCTGTATAAATATATTTACTGCTCAAAATTTCACAAAACTAAATGAACATGATTGAAATTTTATTTGCATACTGTTTTCCAAACGTTATTCTGTATAAATGTGTTACAATTTGTACTTTTGAATTTCCCGGTCTATTGGTACAATGTTACATTTGATTTGACCTTTGTTTGCTTTTATATACTGGCTCTGCAGCTTTAACCTTGTTCCTTCCTGGGAGGAGACTATTAACTTAACAATGGAAATGGCTTCTCTTTTGTTAGCCTGGAGCTTTGTCTGGACCACTTGCTGGGACAAGCACCAGCTACTGTGTGGCTATCTGCTAACTCGAGAAGTTAAGGAAATGAGTTGATTGTGATTTTCAGTTCCCAGCCTAAAAATTTAGTTATTCAGCTGAGTTGATTTTCCTACCAGGAACCCAGCAGTCAAAACAAAGCACTGAATTGAATCCTGCTGGTTGCTGGAATTTAGCAGCTGTGGAAGCAGGTTGGTGGCAGCAGGAGAGGCAAGATAGGAGACAGAATGGCAGTGAGGAACACTGGGATTAAAAAAGATCAAGGTATTTTTCAGTAAAATAAACTTGAGACTTAATTTGCAAAACATTTTGAATTTCTGTCAAGGAACTGTTTTAAATAAAGGACACATAACTGAGCTTTTATTCATAGAATTTCAGTTTCTTGCATTATTTTTAGAGGGACATCAAGTATGTATTTTGGCTGAGTGCAAACAGCTGTATATTAAAAATTGATACTTGGTAGAAACAGAATATCACTATCTTCTAACTTCTGCGATAAAAAATATATATGAAATATAAACTTTTTAAAATTGTATAATTTTAAATTAAAGAATTGGTATTCAGTAGTCATTGAATAATATATTCATGTTTTTATAGCATGCTGTGTAGTGAATATATCATTTTTATTTTTCAATCAAAATATGAGTATTCAAAAATTGAGAGTTTGCTATTACATGCTTGAATATTTCTCATCAATTTAAGCTGATCATTTGCTTCTGGGGTTATTATTCTTTACATTTCTGATACTACATCTGACCAACCAGGATTAATTAGTGTGTGCCATCAAATTCAGTGGATGTATTTACTTTTTAAAGATTTATTTTTATTATTTTTAACTTTGGAGGCCAGAGGTGGTGTATCCCCTGGAGTGGCAGTTACAGGCTGTAAACCACCCAGCCTGTGTGCTAAGAGTCAAACTCATATCCTTTCTAAGAATAGTGTATGCTCTTAACCACTGAGCCATCTTTCTACCCCCCCCCCCGCCACTGGATAAAAACAGCAAATATTTATGATTTGTGTGTACCACATATCTTCATGACATGTCAGGTTGCACATATGGAAACATGACAGACTGTAATTTTGTCACGGCTGTTATGGTTTTCTGTCTCTTTAAGAGACAAGCCACGCCCACTCCCTCCCCCATTGGCTGAGGCAGGCTGATCTTCAGCTTCTGGCCTGAGCTCACTCTCTTTTCCATCTTCCTCTCAGAGAGGCAGCTTCGCTTCTGCCTCTCTCCCCACTTCTCTGCTTCCCCCTTCTCTGTCTCTTTCTCCTTCTCCTCCTCCTCCTCCTCCTCCTCCTCCTTCCTCTCTCTCTCTCTCTCTCTCTCTCTCTGTCCTATAACCCCCTGAATAAATATTCAACCTCACTCTGCAAGTTGTGTGCATCCATATCTCTGTCTCCTGCCCGCCCGCCATGTGTCTCCCCGCCTGGGACCAGCTACTGCTCGGGGATCAGCAGCCATCTCTGCCTGGGACTGGCTGCTCCCAGGGCCCGCTGCCTGCCACCACATGGCCTGCCACCACCGCTAGGGCCAAAGCTCTGGGACCAGCAGCCATCTCTACCTGGGACTGGCTGCTCGCAGGGCCCGCTGTCTGCCGCCACATGTCCCACTACCAAGATTTGGGACCTACAGCATTTCTACTGCCTACTGCCACCGAGGATCTTGCAGCATTTAATATATATATATATATCTGGGCGGTGGTGGCGCACGCCTTTAATCCCAGCACTTGGGAGACAGAGGCAGGCGGATCTCTGTGAGTTCGAGACCAGCCTGGTCTACAAGAGCTAGTTCCAGGACAGGCTCCAAAACCACAGAGAAACCCTGTCTCGAGAAACAACAAAATATATATACGGCCATAGTTCCAGATGAGGTTTAAGATTCATCAAGGTCAAGGAAAAGATGACTGGGGGGCTCCAGCAGTGGCAGTGAAACGCTGATAGCCCAGATAGGCAGTGTTACTTCTACTCCTGCTTCATTTGTGCAGATGAGGGAGCCCAATCCTGTGTGTATCTACAAACTGAGAACCAGCCACATAGGTTCTCATTTTCACCTAAGGGGGAAGGAGGAGTAGCAGATAGAATCCACCTGACCCTGCCATCATGAGTCACTCATTAATGCCCACGCTGTTATAAAGTGACAATTGTTAAACATTCCTTCTGTTGAGTAGAAACTGACTAGCTGAAGATTCGTCATCAGAAGAGCCCCACAAATGGGAGCTGTGATTACCAGGTGAAGGAAAATATTTTCTGAACATGTGTTAGGAGGAAGTCTTTTTTTTTCTTTTCTTTTCTTCTCTTCTCCATTTGCTTCCACTTAGCTTTACAGTCAGTTGGATAAAATCTGTCCTTCCACTTTGTTCTACAGATATGTTCTACAGTGGAACAGTGGATTGGCTTTCAAAGAAGCCAGTGATCTTGGTCCTTCCATCTTCATTTATTTTATTGTATGTGCCACAGTATGGGCACCTCTGGAGAAGAATGAAAGAATCTTCAGCAGCTATTATATCAGAAGTATGTGCATCATGAAAACACTTTTTCCTCAGGTTAGAGCAATCCAGTTGCAGTCTCTGTAGGTAGTTTTAATACCTTGACATATCTTTTATCTAAAGTGTATACTTTCCTTTTTATTCATGATGACTTTTAATATGTAGTGGTTGTGATTCTATCTTGCTAAACATATGGCAAAAATACTTCTAAAATCTTTGGACATTGTGTAATTTGTCTTTCCTGAGGCTGGTTTACCAATGTTCTGTTATGAGGGAAGTATACTTGCATTCTGATTAGAGTACCAAAGGGGGTGGACAAGATAAAAATATATGCTTATGATTCTTGTCACTCTTAGCCGTCATTGAATTTGCTATGTTATTGATAGCAATAGCATAACTTGCTTCTTCATGTATTTTCCACCCCGTGTATGGGTCTTCAAGTTGTTTTATTAATAGCTGCGCAAGAGCTCAAAAATCTCCCAGCAACCAAGCACAAGCAGAGCTGAGTTCATCAATGATTCATCATTTGTCCAACTTCAGCATGACTTGCAGTCGTTTCTCCACATCTAATCTATGATGTCTGAAAGACCCCCAGTGTGGGGAGACTCTCGCTCAAGTCTCAGGATAACACGACCCCCCTCCCCCAGTAACTCACAAGAGACCGTCCTTGCTGCAATCACATGAGGCTTTAATTGATGAGACAGGAACCAGTGCACTGGGGCCGAGAATCATAACCCACGCAGGGGAAGAGTTCAACCCCAAGTGACCTGGAGAAGGGTTTTTTACAGGAAGAAACCACAGCCCAATAATCCGAAAGGGCCAGGGAGGGTGTCACAGAAAATCACGAGGGGACAACTCCCTGCCTCTCAAGATCACTCAGAGTCATAATCAGCTAGTTCCTGAAACACATTATTCCAAAAATACCAATGATAATCACAAGGGGGAAACTCCCTGTTTCTCAAGATTATTCTCAAGATTACAATCTAACTTTATCTTCAGCTATTTCCTGAAACACAGTCACTGAACCGGCTAATCCTAGATTTGATTCTTCTCTTCCTGCTTAGATTTTTGGCTATTTTCTTCCTGCTGGGGGTGGGGGGAACCTGGATTTATCCAGGTCTTTCAATGTCTATATAAAGCAGCACAATTAGTAATATTATAGCCTTTCTATACACCGCAGAATACAATTAAAAATGTTTTTACTAATATTTTGTAAAAGGGCTTAAATAGAATTCACAACTTCAGCAAATCACAGAAATTCATCTTTATTTACTGAATAGAGACAGATGTCAGTCCAGCTGTTACTGTTTTCTATGCAATAATTTTTGCTTCATGATATTCATGCCTGGTGTAATCCATTGCCTTGTTTGTGAGCTGGGCCTAGTGATAGGCTTTTAACAAAGAAGACATGGTAAAAATCCATATGCTTTCACATCTTTAATTAAGAAAATTAGTTAATTAAAAACAATGACTTCCATCTTGTTACGCCTTCTCTGGATTTTTTTCACTTGCTCTTGTACTCTTTTCTCAGCTGCTCTGTGAAAAAGACTATGTGGCTTATACCCAGCAGCCAATGAGAAGCCAAGGCCTTGGTCCAACAGGTGGTGAGAAACTAAATCGTGCCCACAAGCACTTAAGTGAGAACCTATAGCAGCCTGAGTTCAAAGACCTCTACTCAGATGAAGATAGGGGATTTTTGGTTTTCAGTTTTTGTTTCTGTTTTGTTCTGTTTTGCTTTGCATTACTTGTTTGGCCTTTTCACGGCAGGGTTTCTCCATGTAGTCCTGGCTGTTCTGGAACTTGCTCTGTAGACCAGCCTGGCCTTGAATTCACAGAGCTCCACCTGTCTCTGCTTCCTGCATGCAGGGATCAAAGCAATGCATCACTACTGTTATTCTTTTTTAAAAAATGCTGCAAGATACCTGCGGCAGTAGGCAGCAGAAATGCTGTAGGTCCCAAATGGTGGCGGGCCATGTGGTGGCAGGCAGTGGGCCCTGGGAGCAGCCAGTCCCAGGCAGAAATGGCTGCCGGTCCCAGAGCGGCGGCCCGAACAGTGGTGGTGGCGGGCCATGTGGCGGCAGACAGCGGGCCCTGGGAGCAGCCAGTCCCAGGCAGACACAGCTGCTGGTCCCAGAGCAGTGGTGGTGGGCCATGTGGCAGCAGGCAGTGGGCCCCAGGCAGAGACGGCTGCTGGTCCCCGAGAAATGGCTGGTTCCAGGCAGGGAGACACATGGCAGGCGGGCAGAAGACAGAAACATGGATAGACACGACATGCAGGGTAAGGTTGAATGTTTATTCAGGGAGTTATGGAGGAGGAAGGGTGAAGGGGGGCACAGAGGGAGAGAGGGAGAGGGAGAGGGAGAGAGAGAGAGAGAGAGAGAGAGAGAGAGAGAGAAGAGAAAGACACAGAGAAGGGGAAAGCTGAGAAGTGGGGAGAGAGGCAGAAGCGAAGCTGCCTCTCTGAGAGGAAGATGGAAAAGAGAGCGAGCTCAGGCCGGAAGCTGAAGATCAGCCTGCCACAGCGGATGGGGAGGGGAGTGGGTGTGGCTTGTCTCTTAAAGGGACCAAAACCATAACATTCCCAGGTCTTCCTTATAATAAAAAGCACGAATGTCAAGGAAGCAGAAAAGGAAGGGCCCAAGATGGTGGTGGGCAGGTCAGAGGTAATGGGAGTGGGCGTGGCTTGTCCCTTAAAGCGACAGGAAAGCACAACAACTACCACCCAGCATTCATTCATTCATTCACATTTTGAGGCAGGATCTTACTATGTAGCTCTGACTGACTGTCCTGGAACTCACTTTGTAGATCAGGCTGGCCTTAAGCTCACAGAGATCCCCCTGCCTCTGCCTCCCAAATGCTGGGATTGAAGGCGTGCATCAACATGCCTGGTGAAGATATGATTCTTGACTTTACTGCAGAAATCTATTTCAGGCCTAGCCACTTTTTACTTATTTTTTATTGCTATGATAAGACACTATGACCAAGGTGACATTTAAAAGAAACTCATCATGGTGGGGAGCATGGGAGCAGGCGAGCAGGCGGGCAGACAGGCAGGCACTGGAGCAGTAGTTGTGAAACCTTACATCTTGAGACAAAACCACAATCCAGAGAGGACCACATTGTATGGCCTGGGCTTTTGAAATCTTAAAGCCTGCCCCCAGTGACATACCTACTCCAACAAGGTCATACCTCCTAACTCTTCCCAAACAGTTCCACCAATGGGGAACCAAGTAGTCAAACATATGAGCCTATGAGGGCCATTCTCATTCAAACCATCCCAGCCAGTATGAAGCAAAGCTGTTTGTTGGGAAGAGATTTTAAGCATGATAATGGGGAGGGCATGATAGAGGCACACAGGAAGACGATAAGGCACAACCAAATGTAGGTCTGGGCTTTTTAGCAGAGTCCTACTATGTGTCTTTATAATAGTCCTGTAAATGGTTTTGGTGACTCCTGATGTGCACTATATAGGGTTACCATTGATAAGGCTGAATTCTAGGTCACAAGGGTTGCATGGCAAGTTTGTTTTTGAGGTAGGTGTGCATGTCTGTCTGCCTGTCTCTGTCTCTGTGTGTATTGCATATGTGTACAGTTGCATGTTCCTTTGCACACATGTGGAAGCCAAGGAGGACATGGGATGGCTTGCTCTATCACTGTCTATGTTACTCCCTTGAGTTAGGCTCTCTCACAGAACCTGGAGCTAGACTGGTGGTCAGCCAGGCCCCAGAAATTCTCCTGCCCATTCCCATAATCTTGGGATTACAGGTGAATATGACATGTAAAGATGCTGATTTATGCATGACATAGGGCATGTATGGATGTTGGAGGAGGCCGCTAGTTAGTTTCTGGTCACTTAGCCCCAAGATAATCATACTGAAACTGTATTAATTAAATCGCTGCTTGGCCCATTAGCTCTAGCTTCTTACTGCCTAATGCTTACATATTAATTTAACCCATTTCTATTAATGTGTGTATCACCACGTGGCTGTGTTTTACCAGCTGAAGTTCCAGCATCTGTGTCTGGCAGGGCTACATGGCTTCTTACTAACTCCTTCTTTCTCCCAGCATTCAGTTTAGTTTTCCCATCCTTGCACAGGCCCAAGACAGTTTCTTTATTAACCAATTGTACTCAAGCATACAGAAGGCAATCCCACATCATGTGGAGGTGCTTGTGTTTACTCCACATCTGTTTGAGATGGTCTTGTGTTGTTTATCCCTGTGTAAGACAGAGTAGCTAGCCTTCAAGCTCCTAAGCATGCATCCATGAGCTTCAGGGCATTTTCCTGTTTCTACTTCCCACCTTGCCTTAGAAGGTCTGGGATTCCAGTGCTTTACCCACTGAGCTATCTTTTCACTGTCCATATTTAAAAATTCTTATTTGAAAATATTTCCATATGAAAAGTATATTGTCTCTAGCTATGGAGATGATGGTCTAGCTGGGGAAAGTGCCTGTCGTGGAAGCATGAAGACCTGAGTTTGGATCTCCAGCACCTATATTGAAAGCTGCATGTCTAAACTCCTGTGTTGGGGAACCACAGCTGGGTGGCTTTCCAGAGTGAACTCCAGGTCCAGGGAGAGACCTTGTCCCAAAACAAAACAAAAAAAGGTGGAGAAGTGATTGAGAAGTCCACCTGAGTACATGCATGCACATACTGATGGTACACATATAAACACGTGTACCACATGCACAGATTTAAACAAGATAAGAACAGGAGCATTGTCTCTAGGCAATATTCACCATGCATTTTGCTCACATAGGGAAAGACTTCAACAAAAGACCCTGGAGTAAGTGGCTCCTTTTCCTTCCCATGTCCCCTTAATTTCCCTTGTCTTTCTGTTCTGGTTCAGTAGCTTAGTCACTGTTCTATTGTTGTGAAGAGACACAAGGATGAAGGCAGCTCTTATCAAGGAAAGCATTTAATTGTAGAACTGCTTACAGTTTCAGAGGTTTAATCCCTGGGAAGCATGGTGGGGTGCATGGTGGCACAAAGCAGACATGCAGTTGGAGAAGTAGCTGAGAGTTCTATCCCCTGATCTATAGGGAGGGTGGGGAGAGGGAGGAGAGAAAGAAGAAACAGGAGAGAGGGAGGGAGAGAGAGAGAGAGAGAGAGAGAGAGAGAGAGAGAGAGAGAGAGAGAGACTGGGCCCATCATCAAGTTTTGAACTTCAAATCTCACCCCAAGTGACACATCTCCAACAAGGTCACATCTAATCCTAATCATTCTCCAGTGAACAAGCATTCAAATATAAGAGCCTATGAAGCCATCCTTATTCAAACTACCACAGTAGCCTATATGGGCCTGTGTTAAAGGGAGAAGTTACTCTCTATCTTAGAGCTCACATCTGTGGACTCCAGGTATTCTTGGGCCCTAAGGTGAGAAAGGATTGCTAAAGACTCTTAAGTGCAATTCTGTAGAATGATACAAGAAAAGTGCCACCAGTTAATGCTATGCCTTGTGCTCACCACGGTGCTTTAAAATGTTTAAAATTACATTCATCTGTATATGTGTCTGTGTGGATGTTTGTGGGCATGTGTGTGCCACCACGTGTGTGGGCCTCAGAAGAGAACTTTGGGGATTAGGCCTGACAACCTGAGCTTGAGTCACAGATCCTGCAAGGTGGTAGAAGAGAACATCTCCTAAGTGTTGTCCTCTGACCTCCACACATGTGCCTCTGCACACATATGCCTATGTTCAAACACACACACACACACACACACACATCATACATACATACCCATACACACAAAGACACACAAAATGAATGAATGCATATTTAAAGTTAATTTTCTGTTTCCTGTTCTATTTCAGGATGTTGAGATGGCTTAGTGGTAAAGGATCTTGCTCCCAAGCCCAATGGCCCGAGTTTAAGCCTCAGAACGCACTAGGAGCTTGAGCCTCATGACCAACATGGGAGTAGGAGAGAGTCAGTTCCCATAAGTTGTAGGATGTATTGTTATGAGGTAATTCCACCAGAGAACACACATGGACACCCTTAAAGCCAAATAGAAAGTCTCTATTGTCAGCCAGTGGCTGCACATGGAACTTGTCCAAATCACGCAGCCCCAAGCATCACCATCCTTTGTCTTTTATGTATAAAACCCACATCCTGGTTGACTCACTTCAATTAGTAAGAACAGTTAACAAAAATTGAAACTATAGAAACCAAAAGAGCACCGCTCTTTTTAGGGACTTTCCTGGATCCTGGAACTATGGATTTGGTCTTTGATAGTTTAGGTCTCTATTCCCATCTTGGCAGGTATTGGGGCCTTCGTGCTAGGTCCTAAGGTCAGAATGGTATATCCAACATGGTATCAGTTGTGCTAAGTCTAGGCTCTTGTGTATATGCTGCTGTGGCATATATATGTCGATCTCTGAAAGAAATGAAACGTAATAAATTTTTCCTTTAATTTCACTCATTGAAATGGAGAAATGAAGAAATAAGAAGAGGGAATCTGAGAGTTGATGGAAAAGAAGAAACGGTTGAGTGAAAAGGTAAATTAACCCTTTGATTAAAATTGGAAGTAGGCAGAGATGAAGGAAGGACTCATGGTAATTATTGTTTTGAGGTTTGGTTAGTAATAGGTACTGTGTCCACTATGAGGGATTTAGGTAGGAGAAAAAAAAAACTATCCTTAGGATACTTGTTGTTTATTGTGCTTTTAAAAATTTGGCCTTTTAATGCCTTTGTCAGATTCTATTTTTTTCTTTTATTTTGACATATTACTCTTGTACAGTCCGGTGTACAACTTTAAAGGTTAATCTCACTGAATTTTGACATATATTTATAGCTATTTCACCACCACAGAAAACATTCGAGAACTGCACATCATCCTCGTCTCCTCAGTCAGCAGCAGCTCACATATCCCTAAGGGCAAGTATAATTTTATCCTTAAGTACACAGGCTCTAGGGCGAGATGACCTCAGTTGCAATTGTAACCCCGCTATATATCTCAGTTGTGCAATTTTACAAATTTCAACATTTCTGTAATAGTTAATCTGTCAGTGTGACTGAATTCAGAATTATCAAGAAGACACACCTTGAGGTGTGTCGGTGAGGGAGTTTCCAGAGAGGTCTAACTGAGAAAAGAAGTCCCACCCTGTCTGTGAGCAGCAGCACCCCATGGGCTGGGCTCCTGGACTGAAGCAAAGGGAATGTGGGCTGAGCACCAGCATCCACCGCTCTGCAACCTTGTCCTTCCAGATGTGAGTCCCGATCACACTCTCCTACCATCAAGAACACTGTCATACCTTCCCACTTAAACCATGAGCCCTCCCATAAATCCTTCTTCCCTTGTTTTCTGGTTAGTATTTTTTTCACAGAAACAAAAGTAACTAATACATTTTTTAAATTTGTACAATGCAGATAATGTTAAGTGTTTTGTATTAGTTCGGGTTTCTATTGCTGCAATGAAATACCATGACCAAGTTGGGGAGGAAAGGGTTTGTTTGGCTTATACTTCCATATCACTAATTCATCATCAAAAAAATTCAGGACATGGACTGAAACAGGACAGGAACCTGGAGGCAGGAGCTGATGCAGAGGCCGCGGAGGGGTGATGCTTACTGGCATGCTCCTCACGGCTTGCTCAGCCTGCCTTTTTATAGAACCCAGGACTGCCAACCAGGGGTGGCACAACTCACAATGGGCTGTGTCCTCCCCCATCAATCACCAATTAAGAAAATGCCTTACAGGCTTGCATACAGCCTGATCTTATGGAGGCTTCTTCTCAATTGAGGTTTCCTTCTCTCAGATGACGCTATCTTTGTCAAGTTGACATAAAACTATCCACCACATGGGGTTTTTGTTTGTTTCTTTGTTGCTTTTTAAGCAAAGATGTCTCCTATAAAACACTTTTTATGTAGCATATACAATATGGGTCTTAAAAGGTTTTATTTTTGAAAATCTATGTTTGTATCTTTGCGTGTGTTTGCACACGTGAGTGCTGTGCCTATAGAGACCCAAAGAGAGCATTGGATCCCAGGAGCTGGAGTTACAGGTACCTGATGGGAACCAAACTTGTGTCAGCTGCCAGAGCAGTACATACTCTCAACTGTTGAGCCATATCTCTAGCCTGTGGAATACAGGTTTTTTTAATTGGTTCAATTTAAGACTAGAACACATTGCTCTATGAAATATGAGGGTTGTCAAAAACAAAATAACAGTTTTCTTTTGTGTTTTCTAAGATTTTCTAATGTGACAATCTAAAGAAATATGAGTTTTGAATTTTTTTACTTGTATCACTTCTGCAGAAAGCATAAATTGTGTCAAGTATTCCCATAGATCATTTACAAAATATAGTTTGCACCTTGTTTGAAGCCATTTTGAGTTATAACAGCATACAATAGAGTGGGTAATTTATAAAGAACATAACTTCATTTTCATACTCTTATACAGGCTTGGATGTCCATTGTTAAGGTGCTGGCATCTGATGAGCAATTTCCTTTGTTAAAAGATTTATTCAGGGACTGGAGAGATGGCTCAGAGGTTAAGAGCATTGCCTGCGTTCAATTCCCAGCAACCACATGGTGGCTCACAACCATCTGTAATGGGGTCTGGTGCCCTCTTCTGGCCTGAAGGCATACACACAGACAGAATATGGTATACATAATAAATAAATATTAAAAAAAAGATTTATTCATTCTTACTTATGTATTATACCACGTGCATACCTGGTGCCCACAGAGGCCAGAAGGGGGCATCAGGTCTCCTGAAGCTGGAGTGTCAGATGGTAGTGAGGCACCGTGTGGGTGCTGGGAATCTAACCTGGGGCTTCTGCAAAAGCAGCAAGTGCCCTAGTGACTCATCTCTCCAGTCCCATGCATTCTGCCATGAAAGGAAGCAGAGCTAGAAAGCACGAATGGTTGAAATTTCCTCCTTTGAAATGACAGAGCCCTCGTGGCTCGATTACCTCTGTGAATTGCCACAATACCAATAAAATGCTGGCATGAGTTTTGGAGGGGAAATTGTTCAAATCATAGCATATTTTCTGTGTAAATATTGTATAATAGTCTATGCATATTCACAAAGAACATTTCATTCATCCCATTTTAATGGATTTGAGGAAGCATCGCAAACTGGCAAGCAGCTGCACTTGGCCCTTTCAGTTTTCCATCTACTTATCCAGTTATCTTGTCATTCAGACAATTGAGAACTGCTGAGTTCTTATGCATTCAGCTCCAACCTGCCAAAGGTCAGCCGCAATGATACTGATTTCAGCAAATCAAATGATGCAAAAAGTTTAAACATGGTTTTAGAGCTCAGCAAAAAATTGGCCAAAGAAATTTTTCATGCGGGAAACATGATCATATCATCAATTTTTCATTACCCTTTGAGAAAATGGAATTGTCCACTATGTAATATTATATAATTCCAAGAAAATCTTCTGTATCCAATTAGCTGTAAAAACATAACCACTAGAAGGCAACCATGTGTAGCAAAATCATTTAATCTTTGTAAATTTAAAGAAAAGTTTCCTTTAATATGTAAAGTAGTATTTCAAAAATTATCTTATAGTATACTATAAATAATAGTCTCCTTAAGCAATATAAGGATACAGGCCTTTTTCATTCTTCTGCAATAACTCTCAAGTGTAAATATGCACTAGAATCTTCCAAACCACTCTGGTTCTATCATAAGACAATATGGGTGGCTGAGACTCTTTGTCCGTGTTTACATATGCTCTGGGCTTCTATAGGATTTCTTTATTTGACCACAGATCAGTTTGCATCATATGAAAACTCTCCCAATATAAAACACAAGTACTGCGTCAAATGAGGAAAGCATCCTGGTAAATGCATAGTTATTTGGGAGTGAATTTCATGGTGGAGTACTTGCCGAGCATGTACAAGGCCCTGGGTATCTCCAGCACCAACACCCCAAACAAACAAAGGAAGAATGATAAGACAGCTGTAGTTACTTATCACTTATCCATGAATACACAATCTAGGGGGAAAATCTGTTAGTGTTTAAACTTAATATGTACTCCAAATTCATGGTTCCTGCTGCAACAGTAGTCAAAGGCAAGAGGTGATTGGATCATTTAGTGCTATATCCTCATCAGTGGATTAATCCCACTGATGGAGTCAAAGCTTAGTGGGCTATTGGGAGGTGGTGGGCAATAGGAGGTGGAGCCTGTAGGAAGTAGCTCACAGGAGGCATGCTTTGCTTTTAAAGGCTATATGTTATCCATAGCTCCTTTCAGTCACTCTGCTTCCTGATTTCCATGAGGTGAGAAGCTTTGCGCTAATACAATTTACCACCATGACATGTCTCATGGGGGTGGCGGGGAGCAGCAGAAACAACGGAGTAATATATCCATAGACTGAAGCCTACGAAACTGAAGCCAGGATAAACCTTTCATCTTAAGTTCCCATATGATTTTTGTCACACTGATGGAAAGTGAATTAGTAGCCTCTTTAGGTGATTGTCTTATTGTATGGACATCATAAAGCATTTTTATGCACCTAGGCTTATATGATATGGGATAGCTTGTTGCTTCTACAGCTGTGATGAACAAAGCAAGTCAAGATTAATCCAAACACGGGCAAAATGATACAGTCAAGAAACAAAATAAATGTGATCTATGTGGCTGCCGGTAGACTGAGCAGCTAGAGCAGTGGTTCTCAACCTGTGCACTGCAGTCCCTTTGTGGGGCTCACATATCAGATAGCCTGCATAGCAGATATTTATATTATGATTCATAACAGGAGTAAAATTACAGTTATGAAGTAGCAACGAAACAGTTTCAAGGTTGGGGGTCACTACAACATGAGGAACTGTATTAAAGGGTCACAGCTAGGAAAGTTGAGAACCACTGTGCTAGACTAGCATAGCATACTGTTTTGTTTTTTAACATTGTGTGTGTGTGTGTGTGTGTGTGTGTGTGTGTGTGTGTGAAGACTGTGACAGAAGATAACTTGTAATTGGTGCTCTCTTTCCACCATATGAGTTCCAGGGATAAAACTGGCAAGTACCTTTACCAACTAAGCCATCTCATAGGCCTGGCATACTATTTTATAGTATAACATTTTGTTAATAAGCACACTCTAAGAAATGGCAAAAGAATAGCATAGTAATAAATAAACTAGTAATACAGTCATTGTAATTATCAAATATGCACTATACCTAATTGTATGAATTACATTTTTAATATGAGAACCCAGTATGTGGCCCAGGCTGGCTTCAGACTTTGAGTCCTGAAATCTGTCCTGAATCACGGCATCATGGGTGCTGTGATTGCAGGTGTGTGTAGCTGGTTTTTTTACTCTTTGATCCTTGGGGGCCCTACCACCCAGCTTCCAGATAAATACACAGAGACTTATTCTTACTTAGGAATGGCTGTCCTTGTCTTGTTTCTAGTCAGCTTTTCTTAAATTAGCCTACCTTTTGCCTCTGGGCTGTTACCTTTCTCTATTCTACATGTCTTTCTTTCTTACTCTGTTGCTGGCTGTGTGATTGGCCTCTGGTGTCCTCCTCCCCTTCCTCTTTTCTTGCTCCCCCTTCTCACTCTTCTCTCCTATTTATTCTCTCTGCCTCACAGTCCTGCCTAGTTCTCTCTCCTGCCCACTCTCAGGTTGTGAAAGCCAAGCCCAAAGTTTGCAGCCAGGAGAAACATGACGAGGAACTGCATTCAACCTTCCTAGCACTCTAAAATGCCAATGCTTGTGCTGTGGCAGTCACTTTTACTTTGTTCTTTTCTTAGTACTTAACATACTGCTTGTTCAAGGGCTTGCCAGCAGGCACAAATTCTTAAAGGAGCCACTTTTTTTTCCGGCCTTCTCAGGCTTTAGATGGATATTTGAGCCCCATGTTGGGTTCCAAAGTGTTGTGGGATATTTTATTCTCTTGACTTTTTGAGGGGCCCACCACCACTCAACTCCAAAATAAATCTCACATGGAGGCTTATTCTTAATTATAAATGCTTAACTTGACTTGTTTCTAGTCAACTTCTCTTATATTAACCCATTTATCTTTTCCCTCTGGCCTTTTATTTATTTATTTATTCTTTACTTCTGTGTATCTTACTTTTCTCTTACTCTGTGGTCATCTGGGTATCTGGGCGGCTGGCCCCTGATGTTCTCCTCTCCTTGTTCTCTTGCTCCTCTTTCTCTCTCCTCCAAGATTTCTCCTTTTATTTGTACTCTCTGCCTGCCAGCCCCACCTATCCTTGCTCCTGACTCACTATTGGCCGTTCATCTCTTTACTAGAACCATCAGGTGTTTTAGATAGGCATCGTAACACAGCTTCCAAGGGTTAAACAAATGTAGTGTAAACTAAATTCATACACCTGAAAATAATAATAATGTTTCCACTTCCCTAAACAAGACTGAATGTGTTGATTACATGTGAGTGGGAGGTACAGAGGCAGGACGTATGTTGTCTTCTGGGTTTGCCTTTATAAACACCTAGCCAATGTAGCTCGTGGCCATTTTTGGGGAACCCCAGTATGTATCTGTCCAGAGTCCATCATCCTGGCCATTATTCAGTTAAAGTTTGCTTCTAATTGGGCTCAAAATTGTGGTGGTGGGGGTCTGGAGAAATGGCTCAAAGGTTAAGAGCACTGGCTGCTCTTCCAGAGGTCCTGAGTTCTATTCCCAGCAACCAGATGGTGTCTCGCAACCATCTATAATGTATTCTGGTGCCCTCTTCTGGCCTGTAGTGTAGGCATACACTGTATACACAATAAATAAATAAATCTTTAAAAAAAATTGTGGTGGTGGTCATAGTCCTGCCTGTTGGGATTAACAAACCCTCAAATAAATGTGTAAGACCTGAGGAAAGTCACCTGAAGTTGACATCTCACCCCCCCAACACATGCATTCATGAACATCTCTCTCTCTCTCTCTCTCTCTCTCTCTCTCTCTCTCTCTCTCTCTCTCTCTCACACACACACACACACACACACACACACACACACACACACACATACACGGCAATTTGTGGTAGTATTGTTCCCATTCAATGCACTGTAACTTGAGACTGCTTAGTGACTTAGAGGTTGTAAATGTGAATACTCCATTGACACACGATTGATTGTTTTGCTGATCTCTAGAAAAACCAAGGACTGTTCACATACTGGTGAATTTTTCATTAATCCTTTCTCCTAGATTTATGATCCCACAATAAAATTGGGCTCCCAGTGTAAAGCTACAACCAGCTGAGAAGTTTTCTGTAATGTGATAATAGGTTTCTCCGCTGACTCAATAACCCAGATCAAGCTGAATTAAAAAGTGAAAGACCAGGTATATTTGAGCAAATCAACTCCTGGGTGAGTTCTCCAGATCCCAGAGATTGGTGCGGGGGAAGGAGGAAGAAGACAATTCACATGGCCCATCTGTAGGAGGGGACTTAAGTACCTGGCAGATTCGGGGGCGATGACACATCCTCCACAAGTTGGGTTTCTGCCCAACTATAATGAATAGGGTAAGGACTGGGGAGCTGGCAGCTTCAGGGGAGAAGCTGCCACTGCTTTTGGGTCTTTTCTGAGAGGGTAGGGTTTGGAGAGAGAAGTAGGGCCCTAGCTGGAGATTCCAGCCGAACACCAGCCACATCACATATTAATTTATTTCACACTATTTTACTTAGTTTTCACAAATTGCTTTTGTGTGTCAGAAAGTTCCAGATGTAGGGGCCCCGTGGCCTTTATTGCCCACAGAAGCTTCATGGAAACAGAAGTATCTGTCACAATGACCTGTAATGGACCTAGTTCAGTGTGTTTCATGCCTTTCTGTGTGCTGTCCTATAGAGGTTTCCTGTGAATCTCCCAAATCCCTGCCACTTCACACCCTGAAATCAGGCTAATAACATATGAATCCATTTTAATATTAAAGTTCTCTTTCTTTGCTCTAATCTCATAAATCTTACGTTATCTTCTGTTAATCATCACCTATGACTTGTGAAAAAAAATAGCAGTTTTTATGATTTTTTAAAAAATGCTGCAAGATCCCACATAGAGCAGCCTCGGTGGTCCGGAGCTGCTTGTGCGGTGGGTCCCGTGGGCCCGCAGAGCAGCTAGTCCCAGGCAGAGACCGAGCTCCGGGGCGGTTGCAAGTTCCCTGGCAGCAGGCAGACACATGGTGGGCGGGCAGGAGACAGAGACATGGATAGAAACAACATGTAGAGTGAGATTTAATATTTAAATAGGGGGTTATAAAGGGGAAAGGGAGAAGGGGGGGAGAGAGAGAGAGAGAGGAAAAAGAGAAGGGAAAGCAGGGGAAACATACAAGCCCGCCAGGAGAGGACAGACAGAATCTAAGATGGCGATGAGAGGTCAGGGGGTCGCAGGGAGTGGGCGTGGCTTAACTCTTAAAGAGACAGAAAACATAACAGCAGTTAGGCAGATAAGAATTAAAGGGGGGAAATAAGGACTTACCTATGGGAAGAAATAAACTCATTTGGCAGCTAAAAAAAAAGAATTAAAGGGGGGGTAGGGGGCATGGCCAGGATGTAAAAGAAACAGATGAATTTTTAAAAAAAGGATGAAAATGTATCCATTCTGGTTGTATTTTATCGAAAGTTAATCATGAAGCATACTGGCAATAATCAATTGGTCTGGTGGGTCAGTATGAATCAGGTTCTCTGAAATGAAGTTAATAGATTTGTAGCAATCAGGAACTATATTTAGACCAGTGTGAATTCTCCAAGGTAAATGGTCTGAGGGAGTAGCATCCTGCTAGCTCTTCCTTTCCACATCTCTAGCACATCTAGAGGCTAGTCTATACCAAAGCTCATAGTGCAGAAAAGATTCAGACCTGGAAACAAATAATTGCCCAAAATATACCATAAAGAGATGTGATGCTCTGTCGTGAAAGAATAAAAGGCCAGAGGAAATGTAAACTGTTAAACCATGCAAGCTCATTCCTGGCTTTTGCTGCTAACATTTTGTTGGTCAGAGCATGTCATTATGCTAAACCAAAAGTTGACTCAATCCACCATGAAGTCATGGCAAGGACAGGTAATGCTACTTCTGTAACCAATGGAAGAAAAACTGTAGTAGCCCCCTCTTGACCACTGGGGAGATATTCCGAGACTTCAGAGCATGTCTGAAACTAAATGCTATCATGTGTATATATGAAAAGATTTAATTTCTAAATTAGCTATTAAGGGAGATAAACAACTGTAGTGGATAATCTTCATCATCAACTTGATCAGCTCAACAAATGTCTAGTAGGCACAGTTATGCTTATGTCTTTCGGCTGCATGCACTCCAAGCAAAATCATCGCTTATTAAAAGATTATGAAGATTTTTTTATCATTTTATTTGAAAGATTTGTTTTTATTTTTAATTATGTGTGTTTGGGGGTTTATGTGCACCTGAGTGTGGCAACTTTCAATGCCACAGAGGGTATTGGATCCCCTGAAGCTGGAGTTACAGGCAGTTGTGAATTGCCTGGGTGAGTCCTTGGAACCAAACTTAGGTCCCCTGCAGGAGCAGAATGTGCTTTTCACTACTGGACTACCTTTCAGGCCCCACCGTTTTATTACTAGATTGCACAGTTGTGGAGTGTGAGCTCTGGAGATGACAATGTTGTCATATCTCAGTGTCGAAAGGTTGGACATGCTGATTGGGGCATTATTGGACACACACACCTTTAGGTGTATCTGTGAGGGCATTTCCATGGAGGATCAGTAGAGGGTAGAAGATGCACTGTAAATGTGAGGTGTACCATCTCATGGGCTGAATATAACAGGAAAAAGAACTTCAGCTTAGCCCCAGCATTCCTCTTTCTGTGCTTCCTAGTCTTGCTGGATGTGAGTCAGCAGCCCCCAGCCCCTGCTGCCACAGTCTTGAGTTCCTCCCACTGCAAAATAGACTTCATCCTAAAACTGTGAGGCAAAACAAGTCTTCCCTCCATCATTTATTGCACTATCAAGAAAAGGGATTAGTGCGGTGACATACTAAAGCAGAAGATTTCATCTCATGCAAGGCCTCTCTATTGCCTTCTCGGGACTCTAGTCTCCTGGGCAGGTTGTCTTGTGGTTCTGGTTGTAGAATGTGGTGCCTTCCTTTTCCAAGCCTTAACCACTTCTGCTGTTTCCCACTCTTCTACCCTCTCCGTTCCGGCAGCTTCTCACTGCAGTCTCCACCCCCCCCCCCCCCAGCAGCACAGATGTTAGCCCTGCGTATTAGCTCCTCAGTCTCTGGTAACAAGGCTCTGTTACAAACCTTTTCTTATTCAATTACCTATCTCTCCCTAGGTGATCTTCCTGAGGTTGGGAATCTCATGCCATTTCACTGTCCTGTCTCCAGCACCTAAGGTGCCTCACATATAGGAGTACACATTTTGTTTTTATTCAGTGAGCATGTATGCAGCTCGGAAAAGAATGAAGGGCACAGTGAAAGAAATTTCTTTTGAGCAGTCTACTGTACAGAAATGCCTTTAAGTCTTATGAAAATGTGATATATGTACAGCCCATGCATTTTCTAAAGGCTTCTCGGTTTTCTGCTGTTTATTTTCATTATACAAATCTTTCTTTTGTTGGGCTTTTATGCTCCACAAACTACATTTCAAGACAGCCTGCAGGCTCCCCACGTAGTCTGAAGAGAGACATTTTTCCTATGGCTATAAGAAGACAGAACCGGATTGCTAATGTCTGCAGCAATTCAAAGGATACATCCTGAATAATGATCAGCTCTTATGGCTGAGTGGATGCCAAGGGACAACAGTATGTCCCACAAGGGGGAGTGGCAGGTTCCAGTCTTTGTAGGCTACAGTGCTCCCAGTTATTTGTTTATGGCCAGAAGACTAATTGTTAATCAATGTGTTTCTGAGTGAAAAGGGGGCCCAGATGCTACATGCTAATTTCCTTTGTGAGAGGGTGTCAATTTATGCAGCTCTAGCTTGAAGGCTGGAAGAGTCAATCAGTCACACCTGACTAGTTGCTCTGCAGGAAAAGATGAACAATAATGTTTTCTCTCTGCAATTTGAGGAAGAAAATCTCATTAGAACAGAAACCAGTCCTAGTTCCCAGTGAAAGGCAGAGAAGGCCAATTGATGAAGGATCTGAAAGTGATGGCTTGCTGGTGTGAAGTAGGGGTGGGGGTTGGGGGAGGGGGAAGTCCTGGAAGAGACCCTGCTCTTCCAGGGTCCCAGCATATGGATTTGTTTACTTCAGGAGGAAATCACCAGCTGAGGCCCACACTCTTGCATCTCATTGAAGATTTTGATGATGAAGAAAAAGTCTTTTTTTTCTAATGAGAAATTAGACTCAAGTTGTATAGGCTTAAAATATTGCTGCTAGTAATTGGCTAGGTTTAAGGATACAGGATTTCACAATTAGATTCTCATTTAAGAAAAAGCACCATGCTTTATTTAGAAAATTAGTTATTAGTCAAAGTGGATTTGCTTATGAAGCCTAGACTATTTGGATTCATTTCACGTCAATATTTTCTAGGAGCTAGATTTTTAAATTGAAAAAGAAACATAAGCAAACATAATAACATATTTAATGAACTGCTAGAACAACCAGGAAAATCCCATCCTGGCCAAACTGTAAAGCAGAAATTGCTACTGAAGGAGTCAAATGATTTCCATTTCCCTCCAAAGTCGCAATCATTGTAGGTAATCATTTACAGAGTAAGGCACTTACTTATTTTTTTATTTTCTGATTTTCTTCTTGTATAATCCCAGCTTTCTTAAAAAAATTCTCTGACTTTTCTGACTAACTTAAAGCTGTGGTTGGCAACATGGAATCAGTTGTTTCTCAGATGAGATAAGAAATCCCTTTGAGTTGAGTATGTGTGATGTGGGAGTCCCCTCTGTGTGCTGAATAAATTAATTAATGAATAAAGAAACTGCTTTGGACCTATAGCAAGGCAGAACTTAGGTAGGCAGGGAAAGCTAGACTGAATGCTGGGAGAAAGGAGGGCAGTCAGAGAGAAGCCATGGAGCCACCAGAGACAGACACTAGAAACATTAGCCAGTAAGCCACTGTCACGTGGTGATACACAGATTTGTAATGAGGAGGCAAGCAGGCCAGCTTTTCATCCCACCCGGCTCCGGCATGGTTAGCTTTACACCAGGAATAAAAACACACAAATTGTATTCATTTAAACACTGCCTGGCCCATTATATCTAGCCTCTTCTTTGTTAAGTCTCATATTTTGATTAACCCATTTCTAATAATGTGTGTAGCACCACGAGGTGGTGGCTTACCGGGAAAGATTCAGCATGTCTGACCTGGTGGCTGGTTCCATGGTGGCTTGCTCAGAGAGAAGAGGCATGGTGATTGCCTCACTGCCCTCTTCCTCCCAGCATTCTGTTCTGTCTACTCCACCCACCTAAGGGCTGGCCTATCAAATGGCCAAGGCAGTTTTTTTATTAACCAATGAAATCAACACAAAACAGAAGACCCTTCCACATCACAGATTAATAGAAATGGGTTAAATAAATATTTAAGAGTTAGTCAATAAGAAGCTAGAGCTAATGGGCCAAGCCGTGTTTTAATTAATATAGTTTCTGTGTGGTCATTTTGGTTCTGGGCGGCCAGAACAAACAAGTGCCCCCCTTTCTACATATGTGTGTTCATGTATGTGTTGGGATGCTAAAACAAACATTTCTAAAGAGAGTTTGGAAATTGCACTTTATTTATTTATTTATTTTTGGTTTTTCAAGACAGGATTTCTCTGTACCTTTGGAGCCTGTCCTGGAACTAGCTCTTGTAGACCAGGCTAGTCTCGAACTTACAAAGATCCTCCTGTCTCTGCCTCCCAAGTGCTGGGATTAAAGGCATGCACCACCACTGCCTGGCTGGAAATTGCACTTTAAAGGCCTGAACAGGGATGTGGAGAACTCTTTAGATTTATAATTAGTTCTGTCCAAATTGTATATACCTCATTCTTTGTGTTGTGACCCTTTATTTCTCAATGATTTCAATGTTGCCATGAAATTCTCAACAGAAGTGTTTGAATGTGATAAGGGCCTTGGGGTCTTTTCCTTTGCACATTTTGTCACCTATTGGATGTTGGCTGAGATTTCTGTTCTGCCTAGTCCCATAGTCGTTCAGCCCCAAAGAAACACACAGAGGCCTACATTAATTATAAACTGGTTGGCCTATTAGCTCAGGCTTCTGATTAGCTCGTTCTTATATCTTACATTAACCCATTATTCTTATCTGTAGGAGCTGCAGGCTGCATTCCTGCCACCTGGCTCCCGGCCTCCTGGCTAGCTTATGCCCCGAAATAATTACACAGAAACTGTATTCTTTTAAACATTGCTTGGCCCATTAGTTCTAGCCTCTTAATGTCTAATTCTCATATCTTGCCTAACCCATATTTAGTAATCTTTGTAGCACCAGTCTTACTGGGAAAGACTCAGCATGTCTGACTTGGCGGCTTGCTTCATCATGTCTGCCCTGGAGAGGAGAGTCATGGTGTGTTGTAATAAGGAGCGGCGGGGCTGCATCCCCGGCACCCGACCGCCCACATGGCTAGCTCTAGCTTATGCCCCAAAATAATTACACGGAAACTGTATTCTTTTAAACATCGCTTGGCCCATTATATCTAGCCTTTTCTCGGCTAACTCTCGCACCTGGACTAGCCCATTTCTTATAATCTGTGTAGCCCACGAGCTGGCTTACCAGAAATGATCTTAACCTGCGTCTGCCTGGAGTGGGAGAATCATGGCAACTCCTCGACTCAGCTTCTTTCTCCCAGCATTCTGTTCTGTTTATTCCACCCACCTATGTTTTAACCTATGAGGGTCAAGCAGTTTCTTTATTGCTTAACCAATGAAATCAACAGATAGAAAGATGACCCTCCTCCATCATTGGCGTCTGCCTCACTTCCTCTTCCTCCCAGCATTCTGTTCTGTTTACTCCACCCATCTATGTTCTAACATATCAGGCCAAACAGTTTCTTTATTAATTAACCAATGAGAGCAACAGATTGATATATGACACTCCCACATCACTTATCTATGTTAGCCACCGGGCTTGGCACCTTTCATCAATGAGACATTCTCATTATGCTTCCTCTCTGTCTGTGTGATGACTGCAGGCTGACCTTTCCTCTTCCCAGAATTCTCCTGTTCTTGTCTTTACTTTCTGCCTGGTTGTCCCACCTATGCTTCCTGCATGGCTACTGGCCAATCAGTGTTTTATTAAAAATAATACAAGTGACAAGATAAAAGATCATTGTCCCACAGCAATTGGAGAGTGAACTACTCAAAAAATGGGACTTGTTCAATAGTCAGATAGATGAGACTGAACAGGGCAGAGCCTGGGTAAGGAAGCAGGGTGTTTCAGAAGACAGAATCTATAGGATATATAGATATAAGACAGTTTATTAGGGTTAGGAATTCTTGTAGTTATAGAGGTGAAGGAGTCCCACAGCAGGCCTCTTGCAAGATGGAGACTTGAGGGTGTCTGAAAGGCCCTGAACCTTACGATGAAACTATCAGTTTAAGGCCAAAGTCACTAGAAATCGATGGTGAGGGGGTGCATGGCAAGCTATTCATATATATTCTAGTATTTAAAGGCCAGAGAATATGGAGCCCTAATGTCCAAAGGCAGGAAAGAAAAGGATATCCAAGGTTTAGGAGACAGAGGTAACATCATTCTTCTGTGTCTTAGGTGTCCAGCTTTTTGTATAATATCTTCTTATATTAAGGGTATATCTCTACTTCATTCATTCACAAATCTCTGGAAACAACCTTACAGATATACCCATAAACAGTGCCTCACCAGTTCGCTTGGTATTTTTAGTCCCCTTGACACCTAAGGTTAATGCCACACAAGAAAGTGATGGAAGTGGACGTCACAGTCTGTGTGTAGCGGGTGAAAGGAGCTGGAAGGCAATGTGCTGGAAGATGGGAAGTGGCTTTTCCATAGCATTTCCAGAACCTCAGGAAGAAGTCCTGGAAAAGCATTTCCATGGTAGCCGATCTGCTGACCATGCTTTCACACACACCCAGTGCCACTTTTTCCAGGCTTTTCTCTACACTAGTGACACTGCCAGTACCCTTCCCTTAGAGCTCTTGTAAATGATTGTAAGCCCCATCACTCCCTGGGAATTTTCAGTACGTTAGCTAATAGAGAGAAACACACATGGTCAGCAATAGTTGGAAAGTTCAGTTTGTCATCCCCCACAACCAGGTGGGACATATCTCTACAAATCTAAGTCAAACCTACATTCTGTCGAGCATCAAGAACTTGGAGAAGCCAGTCCTGAAATAGGGAACCATTTCCTTTAAGCTCAGTGACTCTGTTCTTCCCAGTTTCTTAGGCTTTCCAATATTCTCTAAGAGTTCAAACATATTCTGAATATGTTACGGTTTATATTTATGAACTAAAAGGTTCATGGTTTGAAGGCTTGGTTCACAGCTAGTGTTTTCAGAGAGGTGACTCTATCATCAGGGCTGACGTAGTGAATGAAATCGTCCATTGTTGAGGTCATAGTTAAATGGGCTTTTAGGAGGGGGGTATGTGACAGGAGGAAGTATATGATTGAAGAGACCCTGGGTCTTTTATAATACTCTCTGCCTTTTCTGTGCCTTGAGCTGAGACACTGTAATCCACCCCATGGTCCTTATTATCATGACATTCTGCCTCACTGCACACAGGTTGAGAAGCTACAGAGCCAGTGATTGTGAACTCAAACTATGAAAGCTTCTGACTTTGAAATCATTTCCCTCAGGCATTTGTCAGCTCAATGAAAAGAATAGCAAATACGACAAAGGAGAAACCTTCCAGACCGGAGTAGGCCTCATTGTCTTTTGTAAAGGGAATGAAATACAACATCAAATAGAATTCTGTGTCTTGATTCCGGGTATGCTAGATTCTTCTCTCTCATTCATACCTCTGATTCTTCCAACTAGAAATTATTTCTTTTTAGGTTTAAAAGATTGTGTGCATGCATGCCTAGCTGCCTGCATGTGTGCATGTGTACGTGCCAATGGCATGTGTATGGAGGGAATACATGTTGGTTCTCTCCTTATATTAGGTGGTTTCTAGGGCTAGGACTCTGATTCTAAAGCTTAGTTGCCTACTCCTTTTCCTGTTGAGCCACCTCCCTAGCCTGAGAAATTATTTCTCCCGTCCAAGTACGAACTGGGTCCAGCCCTGCTTAGCTTCCAAGATCAGATTTGATCTGGTAAGTTCAAGGTGGTATGGCCATAGATGAGAAATTATTTCTAATATCCCTTCAGTGGCTATAAAAGCCTTAGGGCAGCCCTGGGTTTGATCCTCAGTGTAACAAAACAACAGCATGCAAAACTCAGGGAAGATTTGACTGACTAAATTTGCATAGCTACTCCAGAATATGTACTGGGTTGAACCTTTCAGTGTTAATCATCTATTCCTAGATTATAGCTGAAAATGAATTTTCACCTACTGACTTAACAGTTTTTTTATTTTGTGTGTGTATTGCTGTGGATTGAACCCATGACCTTGCATATGCTTGGCAAATACTGTAGCACCGAACTATATCCTCATTTGGACTTTTCATGATATCCTTTCTCCTTACAAGAGAGTATAAATGTTGGGAGCTGTGAACCTCCAGATCCTGAATTTCTTGTAAACAACTTGTTTTCCCCTGATCTGAGTGCCTACAGCTGCTCTGAGCACGAGACCCTCAGGAGTTCCTGATGGCAGGGGAGTGGTTTCTGGTATGTTTGGCTGGGGCATGGCTATCCCTATATAAGCTGCCCCTGGACACAATAAAGGGGGCATTCTTGGAGCATTCCTGTTTCAAGGATGACCTGTGTCTGTCTGTGAGTCTTTGTGTGTTTCAATCTCCATCCCCTTGCCCGGTTCACGAACTACGGTATGGCGGTGCATAGAGTGCAGATGGGTGTCATGCACCACATATAAAAATTCTTAAAGGAAGTGAAATAGCTCACTAAAATGAATCCATCTCAGAGTAAAGGAATGTGTATGTGATTGAGAAGCTAAAGACGGGACTCTGCAAATGACATTTCTGTCCCTGTTAGGCTTTGTTTAGAAGAGCACTATAACAACAGACTTTGTCTTAGATCTATTGTTGTGAAGAGACAGACACTGTGACCAAGGTAATTCTAATAAAGGAAAGCATTCAACTGGGGCTTGCTTACAGTTTCAGAGGCTTAGTTCATCTCATCATGATGGGGAGCATGGTGGCACGCAGGCAGGAAGGCATGACTCTGGAGAAGTAGCTAAGTGTTCTACATCCTGATCAACAGGTTAAGGAATGTGTGGGCTTTTGAAACCCAAAGCTCACCCCTAGTGACATACTTCTTCCGAGGAGTCCATACCTACATCAACAAGGCCACACCTACTAATCTTTCTAATTCTTTCAAAGAGTTCTGCTCCTTGGTGACTAAGAATTCAAATTTATGAGCCAATGGGGGCCATTCTTATTCAAACAACCTCAGACTTCTTCCTTACAGCCTACTGTATCTATTAAGTGGCCTTTGACTTTCTCAGCAGTGGTTGGTTCCACTAATAATTGGTTCCAATTTTTCAGGAGGTATTTTTATTAACATATAGTAAATGTGCAGGGGTGTTCATCATGGCATTAACATACACGTATATGATATACGTTGCTGTATATATTCATCCTCCATTACTCCTTTAGCGGCATGTCTTTTTCCTTCTGGCTCCCACGTGTGCGAGAAAACATATTTGTTTTTGTGGAACTGACTTAATTCACTTAACACAATGGTATTCAGTTGCATCGGTTTTTCAAAATTGAAAATAGTACTTCTAAGTTTTTTTCCTTTTAGCTTCTCTAGAGTTGACCTTTCAAGGACTTCTTAGAGGTACAGGTCTCAGTACTACAAAATCTCCATACCTTCTGAGGCCCCAAGCATCAGTCAAACAGATCCCTTCCCGAGGTCTGCCCAACCTTCTTTTGATCTTCCAACTGTTAGTACCTGCCTCCTGCAGTTTAACATAGCTGGCTAGCTCAGTGTTTTCTTTTTGCTTTCTTGCTAAATCACTATATTTGTCACTTAAAACAATTGGCATGTCTTCTGTATTTTGATGTAATCTGAACAGCATAGTCCATGTTTAAAAGTAAGAACAGAAGCAGGGAAACATTCTAGGAGTTTGACTGAGATCTTCAATCCAAAGGTGGGCTGAGAAGGTAACTGCTCTAGAGTATGACTGTTTTGAATAGCCCAAGATCCAAAATGAAAAGCCCACTTCAAGTAACTAAGAGATTTCCCTCCAAATCTAATTACCCCAATGACCTGACAGCAGGCATTGGAGAAGCAAGTCTCTAAGTATTTGGGAGTACCAGACAGTGGGTAAACTGGTCTCCACAGATGGCTTCAACAGTTCCTTTCCCTTCCGCCACATACATACCACTGTAAGATTCATTTTCCCCTCCTCATCTAATCTGTTGCATATCTGGCTTTATGTTGAAAATCTTGGATTCTTTTTAGTTTAGTCATTGCCTTAGTTTTATTTCTGGCTGTGATGACAAACTCCCCTAACAAAGCTTCAGGGAAGAAAGAAAGAATGCAAGAACACGTGTGTGCTTGTTAGTGCTTATCTGGTTCTTGCCTTAACTCTGTCCAGGGTGCAGTCCATGAAATGGTGCTGTCCACATTCAGGGTGGGGCCTTCCCACCTCACTTAAGCCTATTAAGAAAATCCTTCCCAGGCATGCTCACCGGCTAACACAAGTGATTAGAGTGAGTGATTAGAGATTGTTTCAAGTTAATAAAAACTACCCATCACAAAGAGCCCTGAGCCACGCCATGCTGCTGGTAGGGGGTGGGCAGGACTCAACCAGGAGCAGCCTGGGCTCTCTAGACCAGGGTTGCAACATAGCAAAAGCCACAGTTCCTCACCCTGCCATGCAGCTGGGGGGGGGGAGGGAGGACAGGACTCAACCAGGAGCAGGGTGAGTGGGTGGGTGGGTTGGACACCATTATGGTGAGCAAGTACAGGGTAGGGAGGTATATTAGGATTCAGGCATTATGCTGGCCCCTTTCACCTGGCAAGAGAAACCCAGGCAGTACTCTGGCCAATACAGGGTCCTTTGTGACTACAGTATATACGTCACTATGTAGTCTCTATGCAGATGCAAAGAGCCCTTTAAGAGACAAGCTCCGCCCACTCCCCCCTCCCTCCCACTGATCTTCTGAAGAGCTGGTCTTTGCCTCTTCTTCCTCTCTGTATTTCTCTCTCTCTTCCCTCCCCAAGTTCCCTTTATCTCAATAAAACTCCCACATAAATTCTGCCTGCCATGGCATGTCTGTCCCTCACCCGCCGTGGGCTCTTACTGTAATGGATTGCTGCGGATCCCCGGCGGCGGCAGGCAGCAGAAACGCTGCAGGTCCCCAAGCAGTGGCAGCAGCAGGCCATGTGGTGGCAGGCAGCAGGCCCTGAGAACAGTCAGTCCCAGGCAGGGAAGGCTGCAGGTCCCTGAGCTATGGCTGGTCCCTGAGCTATGGCTGGTCCCGGGCAGGGAGACACATGGCAGAGGGAGATGGCGGCAGCAGGCAATACGAGACCATGATGCAGGTCTCCGAAGGTGGCTGGTCCTCAGCAGCGAGCCATGTGGTGGCTGCGGGCAGGCGAGAGACAGACAGATAGGCACACCATGAAGAGTGAGGGAGAAGGGGAGAAGAACAGAGAGGGGGAGAGAGAGAGACGGGAGAGACCGAAGCTGCCTCTCCGAGAACTCTGGCAGGAAGCTGAACAGCAGCCTGCCTCAGCAGACAGGGGAGTGGGCGTGGCTTGTCTCTTAAAGAGACGTGACAATCATTACACTTACCTGCTGCCTGGCCCCTTGACCTGCCAAGGCCCCTCTCCTGCCAGCCGTTTTACAAGGTGGAAGAGAAGGAAGTGGAGCTGTTCAGGGCAAAGAAGAAAGGCAAATCTGAAGAAGTGAGGGTGGAGAGGGACAGGCTAATATGAATGGCCTGCTTGCCACATGAGCCCAAGGTCGCGTCTAGGCCTGGGCTACTGCCAGGATCCAATATTGATCCTAGTCCCGCAGCTAAGGGACTGAGTTGCTGTCTGTGACAGAGTCCTGTAGTCTGGGCCACCACGGCCACCTGGTGCTGCAGCGGGGTGGGGGTGGGGGGGCATGATGATCTGAGTGGCCTGTCTGGGGACCTGGTGTCATCTGGGCCAGGGCTGCTGCTGAGGGCTATGTCTGGGTCCATGGCCCTACCTAATGTTCCTAAATACCCGGGCGGTTCCCCGAGCTGCTCGCTGCAGGAAATGCTGGCGAGTCCTGAGCGGCTGTAGGCAGGCAGCCAGCTCTGCAGAGATGGTTGTGGGTCCCTGCAAGATCCCCGGGCGGTTTAAGAGTGGTGGCCCATCCAGGGCGGGCTGGTCCTGCCATGCAGCCGGGAGAACCAAGCGGGCGAGTGTAAACAGGTGGCGGGTAAAAGGCACATAGACACAAAATAGGCCAAACATTTATTAAAGGAGAGAGACAGAGACCGAGACACGTGCGTGCATGCCAAAAGGGGACAGTAAGAGAGCTTCAAGATGGCGGGGCCGGGGTTGGTGGTGGGGGGGGGGGGTGGAAAAAAAATCACTGAGAGTGGGCGTGGCTTGTCCCTTAAAGGGACCAGAGACCAAAGAATAACACTAACAAGTCTGTGTTGCTGTCCATAACTCCTGATACATTCAAAGGCCACGCCAGTGTTATAGGTATGGATTGCCACCTAGGGCCATGTTGGCATCTGAGGGCCATGCAGCTGCAGAGTCCATGCTGAACCAAGTGACGTGGGCTAACACCTGGCTATGGTGACAGGAGTTCTGGCTGGTTCTGGGTCCATGGCCCTCCCACAGTCTGGGTCTGTCCTGATGTCTGTGGCCCAGGGTGCCACCAAAGGCCACATGGATTTCTGGGTCTAGGCTGAAACCTGTGGTCATGCGGGTGTCCAGGGTTCTTGCCGCTGCCAGAGTCATGCTGATCTAAGTGGCATGCGCTGACTTGGGGGCCATCGTGTCTCCCAGTCCGGCATTGTTGCCCAGGGCCATACCTGGGTCCGTGGTTCTGTGGCAGCGAGGACCTGTGCTGATATCCATGGCCTTTGTTACCAGGGGTTACAGAAACCATGCCTGTTGAAATCCGAGGGCCATACTGAGTTGGCCACGCCCCCCACTGGCCCTGTCCCTCACTGGATACTGAAGCAGGAGAGCTGTTCCCCTCCGCTGCAATCAGGAAAGATGGTCTCACCCCTCACCATGGACATGCATCTTACCCTCTTGTTAGGGACTCCAGTGAGCTGGCCCCGACGGTCTAAGAGCAACATTGCTGACCCTGCCCTTCCTCATTTGACATGTGGTGGCAGGGTGAGGAAAAGATCCCTCCCCCAACCCCTTGCTACCTGTGGCAGGTGAGAGGACTTTTATGAATGCTGCAAAATCCCTGGGCGGTTCCCGAGCTGCCCACCCAAGATCCCCGGGCGGTTCCCCAGCAGCTAGCAGCAGGAAATGCTGGTGTCCCCGGTGTCCTCACAGGGGGGGCAGGGGGGGAGGCGGGCGGGCGGGCAGAAGACAGAGACATGGATAGACACACCATGTTGAATATTTATTCAGGGGTTATGAAGGGGGAAGGGAGAAGGGGAGAGAGAGAGAGAGAGAGAGAGAGAGAGAGAGAAAGGGGGGGGACACGGGCACATGACAGGAGGGGGACAGAGAGATCCAAGATGGCAACGAGAGGTCAGGGGTCGCCGGGAGTGGGCGTGGCTTGTCTCTTAAAGGGACCAGGGACCAAAACCATAACATTCCCGGGCTATTTTATAATAAAAAGCAGGAGATTAGACACTAGCCCTGGGATCATGAGAGTTGGAGAACTAGCCCTGTCCCTCACCCGCTGCAGCACTGGAGACAGCAGGCCCTGTACCCCACCTGGGCAGCACACTAAAGCTGTTGTCAGGGGCGCAGATAAGCCCGACCTGAGGGCCTGAGAGCAGAAGAGCTGACCCTCCCGCTTCCTCATATGCTCTGTAGGGCAACTGAGAGGGCTCTGCACCTTGCCTGGGCAAGACAAGAGCTAGCCCTGGTTGGTTTGAGTGTGGGTTAACCGGACCCAGGGGCCTGAGAGCAAGAGAACTGGCCCCGCTCCTTGCTGCAGGCTGCATTGGGTAGCTTGGCTGAGGCAGTGCTGGAGAGCTCACCTGGGTGGTGACAATGGTAGAGAGTTAGCACCCAGGTCCAGAACCAAGGTTATGAGTTGACCCGTCCTGTTGATTGCCTTGGCGGGTTACTTAGTCTAGGGTTAGTAACCCACCTAGCAGTTCAGTTATTCCAGGGTCCCGGAGAGGCACTATCTGTAAGATATGAGCTGAGAGAGAGGAAGGAGGCCATGTTAGGTTTGTCAGAGCCTCCGTTTATTAGAGACAGGGTACAACTTATATAGGGTAAAGAGTTGGGGGATGGGCACAGGGGCCTGGGCTCTTGCCGCATGGTTCACGTTGGTCACATGGTCCGAGTTGGTCACGTGGGCAGGAGGTTATCTTTGGTCAGGTCACTGTAGGCCAAGAAGTCACGAGTTGACACACCTAGATCTTTAGATAGTTTGGAATGTGGGATGGGTTCCACTAACAGATAGCTCTCCATAAACAGCCAATTTGGGTGTGGGGTAGGCTCTGTCAATAGAACGATTCCTAACACAATTATGGGTGTGGGGTTCTCTGCAGACTCCCCAGGGTGATGGTTCCTGTAATGATTTTAGGAGGAAATTGGCTCCTAACACCGTCCCAACATCCACCTTGTCTCAGAACTGTTGGAGCATGAGAAGGTTGCACCTACAGATCCCAAACTACAGGATTCTCATGACACAGGACAACAAGAGGCTATCCAAGAGGAACCTCAGAGAGAGCTCATTATCCATGGTGTAGAAGAAGCGAGCCTTGAACCAGACCAGTGACTCATGGGAGTGAACACTCGCTAGAGAAGATGAAAGGCCAAAGGGTGAATTGTATGACAGACCAGGCCACACTACAGCTTCCATGATGAGGTTCTTCTTTTTTGTTTTGTTTTGTTTTGCTGATGTGGGATTCCCCTCTGTATGCTATGAATATGCTTTATTACCATTGATTAATAAAGAAGCTACTTTGGCCTATGGCAGGGCAGAATGTAGCAAGGCAGGAAATCCAAGCAGAAACAGAGAAGGAAAGAAGGTGGAGCCAGGGAGATGCCATGTAGCTGCCAAAGGAGAAAGATGCTAGAACCTTACCTGTTAGCCACAGCCTTGTGGTAAAATATAAAATAATAGAAATGGGTTAATTTAAGATGTATGAATTAGCTAGGACTATGCCTGAGCCGTTTGCCAAGCAGTGTTGTAATTAATAGAGTTTTGTGTGATTATTCAGGTCTGGGAGGCCAGGAAACAGAATCACAGTCTCTGTTTACATTTTGCTTTGCTTTGCTTTGTTCTGTTTGCTTTTTCTTTCAAATTTTGCTTTGGTTTTGGAGGGAGGTTGCAAAGGCAGAGTGCAGATGCTGGGGGGGGGAGAGACAGACAGGAAGATGGGTGGGATCAGGATGCATAATGTAAAATCCACAAAGAATCAATAAAAGTTTGAAAACAGCTGGGTAGTGGTGGCACACGCCTTTAATCCCAGCACTCCAGAGGCAGAGGTAGGTGGATCTCTGTGAGTTCGAGGCCAGCCTATTTTACAAGAGCGAGTTCCAGTGAAAGACCTGGATAAATCCAGACACCGCCCCCCCCAGTAGGAAAAAATAGAGCCAAAAATCTAAGCAGGGAGAGAAGAATCAGAATTCTAGGATTAACCAGTTCAGTTTCAGAAAGTAGCTGAAGATAAAGTTAGGTTGTAATCTTGAGTATAATCTTGAGAAACAGGGAGTCGCCCCCTTGTGGTCATCACTGGTATTTTCAGAATTTTCTGTGACGCCCTCCCTACCCCTTTCGGATTACTAGGCTGTAGTTTCTTCCTTTAAAAACCCCTTCTCCCGGTCACTCGGGGTCGAACTCCTCCCCTGCGTGGGTTATGAGTCTCGGCCCCAGTGCACTGGTACCTGTCAAATAAACCTAGTGTGATTGCAGCAAGGATGGTCTCTCGTGAGTTACTGGGGAGGTCGTGTTATCCCGAGACTTGAGTGAGAGTCTCACTACACTAGGGGTCTTTCACCAGGACAGGCTCCAAAGCTACAGAGAAACCCTGTCTCAAAAAACCAAAACCAAAACTACAAAAAAAAAATGTTTGCAAACAAAGAACAAAACCCTGCCCATCACTGTCATCAAGAATACTGGAAATTGAGGCATCCTCCTCTTTGTATATTTTCTTCTCGTATGTACTCGTATAACTCACAGTTACTGTACTGTGAGACACCACATTGAGAAGCCGCGTGAAGGAGAGCTGAGGTATATGGGTCAGTGCTGCTTGCTGAGAAGCCACTAGACAGTCAGACTTTACCAAGGAAGTCAGATAACTGCAACTCCAGATAACATACGGGGCAGAAGAACTGCTCACTAAAGAACTACTGGAAAAAAATGGCATTGTCATTGCTTGAAGCCACCAGGGTTTGGAGTGGTTTGTATGCAAAAAGAGAGAACTGTAACAAACAGAGAACCCCATTTCCAGACACGGGGCGGCTATGGTCCCTAAGAAGAAACTTGGCCCTGCATTCCTAAGTGGTGGTCGAAGTAGCTGAGAAAGAATGTTGACGCTGGCATCAAAGCGTTTGGTTTAAGGCTATTACAACAAGGGGGAAATGTGATTATACCATCAAAGTTTAAGACGGTCCTAAGGTCTTTCACTGGTCTCCATGGGAGATGGGAGGTGAAGCCTTTAGACACCGAATGGAGGGAGGCAGCAAAGACAATGGGCTGAATTGTCCAGACAGACACTGGTAGGAAGTCCTGGGGTGAATGAAGACAGAGAGAAGGGAGGGTGGAGCAGGAGTCAGAGAGCAAATGGCGATAAGTGACGATAAGCGCCACTGACAATGAGAGCCAGAAAGAACAGGTGAGAAACTCGGCCAGGCGCTGGCTTGTCTGTGGAAGGAAGATCCACGAGAAATCCTGGTAGCAGGAGGGCAGAGACTTTTACTATGGGTTTCTTAGTGTACAGTAGTTGTTATAAATGTTCATGGCTTTTTAGAGTATGTTCTACGGAAATCACTATAAAATGGAAAGAGAAATGGAACATTCACTGAAAAATATTTCTATGAATAGAAAGGAGGGCAGTCGTGAGCCAGACTGAATGTTAATTTGCCTCCCTTATTTTTTCTTTAAAAAACACTTTTTTATTGCTTTTTTGTGGATTTCACATCGTGCATCCCGATCTCATTCATCCCCCCATCCCTTAGTATCCATCCTCTCTGCCCTTGCAACCTCCCCCCTGCAAAATAAAATAAAAATGTAGAGACAAACAATAAAAAACAAAACGAACAAATATAAACCAAATAAAACAAAATCTTGGTGTGGAAGCTGTAGTGTGGTCCAGCGAGTCACACCGCACACCCTTGCTTGCAAGTGTTCGTTGCAATGAGTCATTGGTCTGGTTTGAGGCCTCTGGCTTCTGTTACATTATTGATACTGGGCCCTCACTGGGACTCCTTGTTAGGCTGGGAGCCTAGGCCCCAGTTCCTGGCATCTATCTCAGCCCCCAGAGTGGTCAGGACTGGCCTGCTGGGATTTGAAGTCCAGACCAGGTCTGGGGGCTGAGATAGATACCGGGGCCTAACACTCCTCTTGTCTATTCTATTCTTGCCTGTGTCATGGAGATCCTGCAGCTTTGAATCTGCCAAGCTGGCCCCTTCACAGCTTCCAGCAGTCCATAGATGGAGTGGATGTTGGGGTGGGCCAACTCATAACCCTAGTTCTGGGCCTGGGTGATAGGTGGGTCGGCCAGCCTGTCTGCTTTGTCTCGTCGTCACCACCTGGCGGGCTCTCCAGCACTGCCCTGGCTAGCTTTCACAATGAAGCAGGCAGCAAAGGGCTGAGGGCGGGTTCTACTCTCAGGTCCTCAGCCCTGGTTCACCTACACCCAGACTGCCAGGGCCAGCTCTACTGTTTTGCCCAGGCGTGGTGGTGGGGGGCACTCTCCTGAGTGCTGCCTTTGATGAGGGTCAGTTCAACTCCCCCACTCTCATGCCCCCATGGGCAGATCTCCTGCCTGCTGCAAGTGGTAAGTGGGGAGGGGGAAGGTCCATCTTTCCCTCATCTATGCCACAACATGGCTTATGGGAGGGCAGGCCAGCTTTCCTGCTCTCACACCCTCAGGGCTGGTTCACCTCTAAGCCCCCAGCAACAGGGTCAGCTCTTCTGTGTTGCAGCCAGTGAGCAGTAGAACACGCAGGGAAGGATGGGGGAGGGGGAGGGCATCTCTCCCCCCCCCCCCCCCGCCCCATGACACCTTGCGACAGAAAGATAGTGGTTGCCTCGGTTCTTAACACATCAGTTTTTGGTTCTTTTATTCATTACCCCCTTCCAGGAATTGTTTTGGTGTCCAGATGGAACAGAGGGACTTGTATTCATAAACAAATTAGTATGGTATTAAAAGCAGCTCAGTAGTTTGGGTAGTTTGGGCATGTAGATCCATAGTAGAGTGGTTGCTTGGCATACGTAGGTTTGACACCCCAGAATAGAAAATAAAAGAGAAAAAGAAAACCCAGAGATCAAGGTGCTCAATAAGAAAATATTCAGGATACTATATAAAAAAAATTAAAGTATCACAAACAGAACACTGGGATTAGACATCTATGGAATAAAGTTTTAAGGATCTAGTTTGTTGACTCTGGCTTGTTTTTTTTTTTTTTTTTGTAAAACATAATCTAGAGTTTCTTTGCTTTGGAGAGCGCTGTTTCCCCTCAATTAGATGGAGGAAGCAGGGCTGTATTTCCAACCTGGACACAGACAAGGTAACAACAGTAAAAAAAATGTTTTAGTGATATTCAGCAAGAGCCAGAAATCTTAGCAAGAACTGGGCAGGAATCAGGGGTTCCTAGGACTCCGCAGACATTGGTACAAGGCATGGACTTCCTCACAAGTTGGGAAGGATTGAGCCAAGCTCTTCCAAATCCAAAGAAAAGAAGTAAAGGACAATTGCATTAGTTTCCTCAAATGAGGCCCAAGAGAGAATTAGACTACAGTGGACTATGGGCATGAATTGTATGCCACAAATTCTTCCCTGTAGCTTCTGTTCCAGAAGTGCCCTCTATCATGGACTCTACTCTCAGCTCTCTGTGGAAGTATCGAGACAGGCATGACTAAAACTATTTTCTGTGTTCTAGAATTCAAATGGAGAACACCAGTTGAAATATCAGGTTTTAAAATATATTATCTCAAATCAGGTACTTTCTGAAAGTCAGAAAAAACTTTAGAAAAAAAAAAAAGCTAGGGTATAAGCCCTAGCTAGTGAAAGGTTCCTCTCACCTTTCAATTTCGAGGGCAGTTTCAGAGTCTCAGAATCTAGTCCCTTTATTTTACTGCTTATGAAAATAAGGACTGGGAAGTGAGATTTTTAAAATCCACAATTAATAGTTTGTTGGGATGGGAATGGAGAGATGGCTCAGCAGTTAAAAGCTCTGGCTCTTCTTCCAAAGAACCACTTTGGTCCTTAGCATCCATGCTGGGATGTCTGTAGCTCCATAGCTGCCTGTAGCTCCAGCTCCAGTGTATCTGGTGCCCTCTTCTGGCCTCTGTGGGCACCTGCATGCATGAGCACTTCATCACCCTCCCCCTAAACACACACTTAGAAACAAAATAGCGAGTTTTAAAAAAAGTTTGCTGGGCAGTGGTGGCACACACCTTTAATCCCAGCACTCGGCAGGCAGAGACAGGCGAATCGCTGTGAGTTCGAGGCCAGCCTGGTCTAGAGAGCGAGTTCCAGGACAGGCACCAAAGCTACACAGAGAAGCCATGTCTCACACACAAAAAAAGTTTGTTGGTGACCGCAGAAGTGACTCAGTTCGCGAGGTGCCTGCCACACAAGCAAGGAGAACTTGAGTTCGGGTCCCCAGAATCCACATAAAAAGCTGGAGGTGGCATCATGCTCTCGTAACCTCAGCTTCAGAGTAGGGGGTAGAGACAGATAATTGCTGAAGAATTGTCAGCCAGGCTAGCTGAATTGATGAGCTTGGTTCACTGAGAGACCTTGTCTCAAAAAAATAAAGGTGGAGAGTGAGTGAAGGAAGACAGTGTTGCTCCAGCCTCCACATGCATGTGCGCAAACAGTACACATGCAACATACATGTAATATGTACATGCGTGTGCACACATGCAACACACACTTACATTTCCCCCGGTAGCAGAGTTGTAAGGGGCAGTTTAAAAAGATCTTAAAGCCCCTCTGAGAGTTTCACGATTTGTGGTAAGTTACACTTCTATATTTCTCAACAGTCCGCCCCTCCTACTGCTAGCGCCCCTTCTCTTGGTTCCTGATGTTTTGTCTCCTTTTCCTTCCGTAACCTGAAGTAATAGGACAGCCCAGAGCTCTGAAGGACACACATGAGAAATACTCTTTTCTGGTGGTAAGTTTTGGAGTTGTTGCCACAGGCTGCCCCCACCTATTCAGATGGTTGCTGCTTTTCTCTACCTTGCAGACAGTTGTCTTGAAAGGAAGTGAGCGTATTATCCATTGCTCTACCCAGAAACAACATGTCTGTTTTGAGCTCCTAATTTGGAATGTCGCTGACAATATTAAATATATGGCCAATATGTTTAAATATACTATTAACTATATTATATTTAAATATAAAATATACATTTTTCTATAAGCCTGGGTAGCACATCTAGATGGATCTAAACAGCCTGGAAAGCTAGAACATCAGAGCCAGGGAACTGCCAGTTTTTTGTGGTTTAGCCTCTTACCCAAGGCCAGTTCTTATCACTTATCGGTATAGAAAGAATGCCTTAGTTGGTGGCTTTTGGATTGTGTCCCAAAACTTCAGTTTATTTCAGCAGTGCAGAATGAAGTCTTCATTTTGTATTGCTCATCTTTTTCACTAAGTGTTCAGTAGTCCAAGAGGTTGAATGGAGTTATTGTTGGTGATGATTTATGTCATTCGTGTCACCCACTGTATGCCATTAAAGTGAATCAGCTTGAGATGAGGTAATGGCAACCCCAGAATTGGATTTTATAATTCGAGAGTCATCATTTAGCTGAATATGTTGTCTATCTGCCCTGTGATTCATACACCATTGCAAAGCAAGTCCTAAATGCCAGACTTAGGTTACTTATTTATGGTGCTGACAGTCAGCCCTAGGGCCTTACACAGGCTAAGCCTGCGTTCTAACACTGATTCTACTTCCGGCCCCTGGACTGAATATAATTTTTGAGCTTTGAGAATTTTTCTATTTCCATAGACACGGATCATTGTTTTGGCCACAATCAGAGGGAGATTCACTTTCATCATTACAACTTTAAAATGTTATTGGTTCATAAACAGTCCTTATATTGGAGCTCAGAAAAGAACCCTGGGTGCATTCTCTATGTATTAAGGGCCTTCTTAAAGTGAAGTTTATCCTCGGCACTTCACACGTAAACAAACAAACAAACAAAAATACACCCGTTTGCTGTAACTAAAACTGATTGGAGAAAGCTTTGTGTTTCGGATATTGATGTGGGATAAGTCCAAGACTTAAAACCAGAGTTCCTTCCTGTCAGCATTAGGCAGGCAGCCATAAAATCTCTCTGAAGTAACTCCAGCAGAAGAGAGACGTTTTCTTTATAGATTTTAAAAAGTTCACAAAGACTACATTACATGGGAATGGTGAGTGTAACCTGAGTGATAACCCTATCCTAACACACGCCATGTCTGATCTTACCTGGTCAAGGGCATCCCAAGTTCAGAGACCACTTTCCCCACAAATATTTGGATAAGCTACTCTCCACTTGGCATTTTGTTAACAGAACATGCCCCTGTTCAGACAAAGTAGTCCTTACAGCTTAATGGATGCCACCATGAGCTATTGCCACAGAGCTGTGTAAAGACCAAAACAAACAAACAAACAAACAAACAAACAAAACAGAGGCAGGCGGATCTCTGTGAGTTCGAGACCAGCCTGGTCTACAAGAGCTAGTTCCAGGACAGGCTCCAAAACCACAGAGAAACCCTGTCTCGGAAAAAAACAAAACAAAACAAAACAGAGGACAGTGCTTGTCATTCCTCCCCAATTCTTCTATATGTTTCCTATTGCACTATGAGCTGAAAACTAGTTTTGGCTTTGTGCTATGCTCACAAAGCTTGGGTCTGGAACCCTGACTATGGGTGGTGAAGTTGATGAAGAAATGACGGACACATGTATAAAACATCTGGAGTTGCGTGCACTATGGATGCTGTGATGGAGGTGCACCTACTTCCTCTACATCCTGTGAGCTCAGCAGTGTTAGTTATATACAGCAGGGGAGGCGTGGGTAGGAGGTGGGGAGTATTGCTAGCTAGACTCAGTAGGATGTCTCTGTAGATGAGCAATCTCAAGTCCTAGACATCCACAAGGAGGAAGCTGTGGTTGCTAGTTTTTGCATACACTAATCAAAAATTTGCAAGTACTCATACTTGGACTAGAGGAAGAAGATTTTGTCAGTCCTGAGCTGGACCCATATGGGGATAGGTTACCAGTTTCCCATGGGCCCAAGGCCTTGGTTTTTGTCATTGTTGTGCCTATGCCAACAATACACATTCACCTGGAACTTCATTCAGTTTGGGTTTCTTCCTCTCCTTACAACTATGTTTGCAAAGTTCCTTTGGACAAGAGAAAGTATAGTGATGAAGAGAATGGATTCCAGAGCCAAGCTGCCTAGCTTCAAATTCTGGCCCTGCTGCTAAATTAGTTGTGTTGTTTTAAACAAAGTTTTTAATTTCTCCGCATCTCTTCTGACTCCTAGCAAACACCACTTAGACATTAACTGCCACTATGACTTCAATTCTGTCTATGAGGATAGGGCTCGTCAAGTTTTACCAAGATGCTCAGTGATCAGGGTATCTCAAAAGCCCACCACAGAAACTACTATGTGGTTTCTTACAGGACTGTGAGGATGGAAGGGGAATGGGTGAGCCTTGGGCTGGTAATGCCACCTCTCCCCTGAGTAGGGTCAGAGCAAGCCTGGAAGTTCCTAACATGAATTCAGGGGTGAAGCTGTTATTCTTTTGGTCTCAGGTCCCTTTAAGGGACAAGCCACACCCACTCCCAGCGACCTCTGACCTCTCATGGCCATCTTGAATCTCTCTTACTGTCCTCTCTTGGCGTGTGCATGCATGTCTCTCTGTCTCTGTCTCTGCCCCCTTTTCCCTTTCCCCTCCATAACCCCCTGAATAAATATTCAACATGTTGTGTCTGTCCATGTCTCTGTCCTCTGTCTCCTGTCCAACCGCTGCAACACCCCCTCCACAAGTGGCTCCGGGTTCTGGCTCCACCTGCCGGGCTCCCCCCCCCCCCCCCCCCCCCCCCCCCCCCCCCCCCCCCCCCCCCCCCGGCCTTGGGTGGCTCTCCTGGGAAACTGCGAGTCTCTGCCTTGGGACTGGCTGCTCCCAGAGCTCGCTGCCTGCCTACAGCTGCTCGGGACTTGCCAGCATTTTTAAAAGAAGCCCTAACTGCTGGCCAGATTCAGGCTTCCAGAAGGGCATGATATGGACTTTCATATTATTTCGTGCATGAAGACAGTGTGTTGAGCCTGCAGAATTCAGTCATGGGGAATTTTCTATAAACATTTGTCATGGTAAAGACTTTTTCAACCACTTAGTCCAGTACAAGACTGAGTCATCCAAGTGAGGGTATTAAGATCTCCATTTGCACAGGGAAATGAGAGTTGGGATCGGTCTGGCTGTCATGTCTGGGATGATCGATGGGGAATCCCTGGGCCTCAGCATTTCCTTTCTAGATACAACCTCTTTGCCATGCCGTGGCAGAAGCTGTCACCTCATTATTCACGAATCATTCCTCTTTCCTTTGTCTCCCTCACACTAGGAAAATAAAAAAATATCCTACTTGACTGTAGTAATAAGAGCGGCGGGCTGTGTCCCCAGCACCCCAGCCGCCTGCTAGCTTATGCCCCGAAATAACAACACACAAACTGTATTCATTTAAACACTGCTTGGCCCTTTAGCTCTAGCCCTTACTGGCTAATTCTGATATCCTGATCAACCCATCTCTAATAATCTGTGAGCACCGGTCTTACCGGGAAGATTCTAGCCTACGTCCATCGTGGGTCGGAGCTTCATTGTGTGTGTCTGCCCGGGAGTGGGGCATGGCGTCTCTCAACTCACTTCCTCTTCCTCCCAGCATTCTGTTCTGTTTACTCCACCCACCTATGTTCTAAGCTATGAGGCCAAGCAGTTTGTTTATTACTTAACCAATGAAATCAACAGATTGATATATGACACTCCCACATCACTTGACCTTGTAGGCAGTCATGTGACCCAGTTGTTATCAAGGGACTACCCAGAGAACTTTTCTGAGAAAAACTTCTCCCTATACACGAGTCCATTTTCTAATTACAAAATTCCTGACAGACATGTCTTAGGGGAGGAAACGTTTAACTTGGTTCACAGTTTCAGAGTGATTTCAGTTTGTCATGGAGCAGAAGTCACGATGTTGAGAGTGGAAGAGGGGTAGTCTCTTTACGTGGCCCAGACAAAGGGGAGAAAGCATGACAAGATTCCTGGGATACTGTATCCACGAGGGCTGGTCCCCAGTGACCTACTTCTTCTAGTTAGGCTCTACCTATTAAAGGGTCTACTGTCCCCTAAATAGAATCACAAGCTAGGGAACTGGATATTTAAAACAAAACAAAGCAAAACAAAAACATAAGCCTGTGGGAAACACTTCAGATACAGACTGTAATACTCTGTTTCCTGCATTTGAGGACACACACTAACATGCAGAAATGATGCAGTTCTTTTGTTATTAGGCAACACACCCAAGAACACAGCCCAAGAATAGAGTTGTGTGAGAATTCTGAGTGCTTGTGAGAAAACTCCAAGAAAGCAAGAGTCTTAGGACCTCAGTTTCCCCAGAGCACAGAATTGTTTTTGGCATGTGTTTCATGCTCCTCCCAGGTGTAGTGGATAGGAGTGAGTTCACATCAGCTGTTATTCAGATGCCTCTATGGGAAAACATGATCTTGCCACGTGTGGCTCATCCTTATGATTGTGTACTTCCCTCGTGTGATCTTCTGAACCCTCAGAGTATAAATTGTCCGATGCTCTGAATAAAGTTGATTATTGCGTGAGACTTTAGGCCACCTCCTTTTCAGGCTCTGCTCTCCCAGGTTCCCACCTCCAACTAGAGCAGTAAACAAGTGACACCATGGACAGGGACCTGAAGTCAGCTATGGGGACCCTCGAGAAGGAGGTGAGGGAGAATAATGGAGCAGAAACCAGGGAGGATTTTGTCATATGTCAAGCTTGTGTATCATTTTTTTTTAAAGAGGAGCGCAAGAATAATTGCTGGTTTCTAATTTTTTTTTTTTTACTTTCTGTGTATGGGTGTTTTGCCTGTGTGTATGCCTACGTGTATGAGGTGTCAGGTCCCCTGGAACTGGAGTTACAGATAGTTGTGAGCTGCCATATGGGTGCTGGGAATTAAACCCGGGTCTTCTGGAAGAACAGAGCAGCCAGTGCTCTTAACCACGGAGCCATCTCTCCAGCCCCATAATTCCTATTTCTAGAAGAAAGAACTTTAGATGAAGAAATATGGGACAGAGTCTGAAAGAATATTGGAGAGGCAATAAAATATTGGAGAGGCAGTTTATACTCTGAGGGTTCAGAAGATCACACGAGGGAAGTACACAATCATAAGGATGAGCCACACGTGGCAAGATCATGTTTTCCCATTGGAGAGGTGAAAAGATCCCTGTTCAATTTTGTGTTAATTTAGATTTATTAAAATGATTAAGAAAGATAAAGAGGATATTAATCATGAGGAAGAGATGGCTATTTCCATGAATTAATATAAAATGGATGATCAGACCTTAAAGTTGGTAAAAGAGGCAAAAAGACAGCCCCCCTACCTCTTCAGGCAAAATTGAAAGTCAAAAAGCACCACTGACAGCTATGCTCAGCCCCCTTACAGGGCCTCATTTAGATATGGATCCTCCATTGACTGACCTGAAGCATGGGCTGAGGAATTTGATAATCAGTCTAATCTTGAATTCTCTCCACTTTCTGATGAGGATTTAGGAGAGCCTGTGAAATACTAAGTTTACAACCTAGGCAAGCTAGGGCAGGGCAGAGAAATGGATTTCCTTTACCAGTTCCTCCCTAGCCTCATGAGTTGCTTTCAGTGAAATTTCAGCAAAATCCAAGTGTTCACCTAATTATGCACTAGCCAATCTATTTAAAATTCTAGGAGGAGAGGCGGCATTGGACAGTCCTCGGATATTATTTTGAGAGGCAAGAAAAGAACGTCAGCCATTTGAATCCAGACTAAGAGGCATTTGTGTATTGTGTGGCTCCATCGCCACCTTAAACTTATTTTTTTCCCCACTAAATTATCTCCCATAGATATTACAGCACAAGGGAGTAAGCTTTTAGAATGGATTCATTTATACCATAAGGCCCAATTAGTAAATCAGGGGAGGACCTGATATCCACAATGATATGGGCTTGATCCTTGCTGTGTTAGATTGCCCTTAACTAACAATCAGTTTTAAAAAGCATTACAGAGCTCTATGGGTTTTCAAATTTCATTTGCAGATTACTATGGAAGGATAGTACCTAGCTGGTGAGCTATGGGATTTTCTCATACAAATTGAATTTGTGATTATGAAACTTGTCCAACCGTCTCCCATTCCACAGGCAGATACTGATTTTGCTGATGACTCATCTAATGGTATGGGGATTCGTGGTTCATATATTATCAGTCTATCAATGGTTCTTTTTCCAGGTGGAACTGGGTCCTTTGATTCATCTATTATGGTTAATTCATAAACCTTTAAATACCATTTCAGATTCTGCTTATTATTTCTAGCAGCAGACTGATACTCCATACACACTCTAACCTCCCTGGTTTTATTGCAGAAGGAAATAAGCAAGATGATGCATTAACTTGCCCTATTTTTATTTTCCCAGAAGGAAACTGGGAAGGGATCTACACCTGTCATTACAGACGGATCCACTGAAACGTGATAGATTCCTCTTCCAATCCTCCAGTCCTGGAAATCAACAAAAAGATAGCAAACCTCCATCCTGTTAAAGGGCAAAAAAGGAGAGTTCCCTCTTTGTATTGTGATTACCATTAATGAATAAAGAACTGCTTTGAGCCTGGAGCAGGGCAGGGCAGAGCAGAGCTAGGTTGGAAGGACTGGACTGAAAGCTGGGAGAAAGAGTGGTGGAGTCAGGGAGACACCGTGGAGCCTCCAGAGTCAGACATACTGAATCATTGCCGGTAAGCCACTGCCACATGGTGATGCACAGATTAATAGAAATGGGTTAAATTAATATGTAAGAGTTAGCCAATAAGAAGCTAGAGCTAATGGGCCAAATAGTGTTTTAATGAATAGTTTCTGTGTTATTATTTCAGTTCTGGGTGGCCAGGATGAACAAACGGCCTCCTTGCAACAGGTGATATCGACCATATGGCCAGAAGTCAAGTCTGCCCTTGTGGGACTAAATTACTGTCCTATGCACCAAGAGAGAAGTTGTTTTACTAATGACTGTGTTTATGACTGAACCTTGATACCATGATAGACTCATTTATCCATTTAGAGAAGGGACTGCATTTATTTTTTCCTTGAGATTTGAATCACTTCCCATTTGCATATACCATCATAATACTTGTGTTCCTATTAAGGCAAGTATGGGTTTATGTATAAGCTACTAGAGCTACTAATCCTATGGGCCTTTTTTTTATTCTCCGGAATTTTCTGATGTAACCAATAGTACAGGACATAGTTTGTATCTCTGTTCTTGGTGCTTTTTGGGGGGCAGGATATTACATAGAATGCTTTCTCTGTTCTAATATACTCATCAAATGAGAACTAAATTTATCTACATCTTAAATCAAAACCTACAATTGAAAAATAAAAAATGGTGAGATAGATGCCAGGACACAGTCCAAGAGGGGAGTCATGTGAGGGTAATTCTGAGTTCTTGTGAGAAAACCCCTCAAGAAAACAAGAGTCTGTGACCCTAGTTTCTTCAAATCACAGAATTGTTGTTGGATTGTGCTTTAGTACACCTCCCAGATGTAGTGGACAGGAGCAAGTTTACTTTGACTGTTGTTATTCATACGCCTCTATGGGAAAACATGTGTTTTTTTTTTACCATGTATGTTTTGTCCTTGTGATTGCACACCTTGCTCAGGTGATACTTCTTAGCTCTAAGAGTATAAATTGTCTGTGCTGTGAATAAAGTTGGCTATTGTATATGACTTTAGTCTGCCTCATTTTTATGCCCCATTCTCCCAGGCCCATGTCATTAACTAGAGCTGTAAACAGAGAATATACTGAAGAATAGTAGATGGTAAGGATGGAAAAAAACCTTCAAATTTCAGTGACATTCCTGAGCTGCTCAAAGAAATGTAGAATTGGTGCTTGGGAGATGGCCCACTCACTAAAATGCTTGCTATACAACAATTAGGACTGGACTTAGGTTCCCAGGATCCACATAAAAATCAAGGCATGATGGTGTGCGCCTATAAATCTATTTGTATGGAAACAAAGATAGGAGCATCTCTGGGGCTTACTGACCATCCAGCCTAGCCTAGCCAGTGAGCCCCAGTGAGAGTTGCTTAAAACAAAATGTGGATGGCAAAGAATGACACCCAAGGTTGACATCTAGTCTCCATATGCATACACATGAACACACACACACACAGAGGGAGAGAGGGAGAGAGAGACAGACAGAGACAGAGAGACAGAGACAGAGAGACAGAATCCTAAGATTGAAGCCAGTTATGCTGGCTCATGCTTATGATCCTAGAGTTTAGGAGGGCGAGGAAAGAAAAATTGTAACAAATATGAGGCCAGTCTTAGCCACAATACTAGTTCTAGTCCCATAAATGCTATAGAGAGAAACACTGTCTGAAAAATGAATTAAATCCCAGGTCTGCTTATCTCTGAACTTTACCCATTTTTAGTTGTTTCTCTGCTATAGCCAGAAGCATTCCCAAGAGATATCCAAGCTCTCAACCTGGTGGCTATTTTCTATACTGAAATTGTCATATGTCTCCCAAACCAGACCCTTATTTATTTTTGTAGCCTTCCCAGCTTGATGTGGGTTTTCCCTCCGTATGCTGTGAATACTATTGGTGAATAAAGAAGCTGCCTTGGCCTGTTGATAGGGCAGAACTTAGTTAAGTGGGGAAAACTTAATTCTGGAAAAAAGGAGGCAGAGTCAGAGAGAAGTCATGTAGCCCCTCCAGAGACAGACGCTGGAACTTTAGCTGGTAAGCCACAGCCCTGTGGTGATACACAGATTAATAGAAATGGGTTAAATTAATATGTAAGAGTTAGCCAATAAGAAGCTCGAGCTAATGGGCCAAGCATTGATTTAAGTAATTCAGTTTCTGTATGATTATTTTGGGGCTAAGTAGCCAGGAACAAACAAGCCTCCGCCCCGCCCCCCCCGCAATACCAGCTCTTACATTTCTCTCTCCACAGTGCTAGACACAACTATTCTGAGCCACTAATTGAGCCTTATTATATATTTTGCCCACTTCCTTACACTATAATTCAGAATCTCGCCAGTGGGTCCTAGTCACATACATGTTCCCCATTCCACGTGGATGTCTTTCCAGATCTAAGACATTCATATTATTTTAGACATTTTGGTTATTTTGGTTTCAACAACTGGCCACTGATGGCAAAGACACCACCTTTGATCCTAAGTCCACCTGTTTTGCCTAATTTGCACCTCCACAGTAAACCTTCAGCTAAGGTGACATTCCAGTACAGCTTGCATCTGTGCCCATGCTAGCGGGAACACATCCAACCTCTAAGATGACTCTGGTGATTTGAATGGGATTGGGTCCCATAGGCTCATGTATTTGAATAGTTGGTCCCTGGTTGGCGGACCTGTATTGGGAAGGATTAGGAAGTATGGTCTCATTAGAGAAAGTGTGTCACTGTGGGTGGGTTTTGCGGTTTCAGAAGCCCATACCAGATCCAGTGTCTCTGCCTCTTTCAGATGAACTGTAAGCTCTTAGCTACTGCTCCAGTACCACCATGCCTGCCTGTCTGCTGTCATGCTTCCTGCCATAATGGCCGTGGACACTCTGAAACTGTAAGCAAACTCCCAATTAAATGTTTTCTTTTAGAAGTTGCCTTGATCGTGGTATCACTTCACAGGAATAGAAAAATAACTAAAACAGGTCCCACATGAACTCTAGTTTCTGAACATCTTGTTCTGAGCACTTTGTCTCTCACTCTTCAGAAGTTCTCATACAGCTGAGTTGTCACTTTGACCCTGGCCAAGAAATCTGATCCTAATCCCTGCATGGAATCTGTTCACAAAATTGTCTGGGAAAAGAATTCTGGATTCTAAGAATCAGAAGATTTTGGTACTACCCTGCTTCACATGCATTAAAACCAAAGCAGGCTGCTACTGTTATTTATGGACTTTTGATTATCTGTGTTTAAAACGGAGTGGACTGCCTGGCACTATCATTTATTTCAGTAGGAAGTGATTTTTAAATTCACTCAATGTAATACGGCTATAGATTATATAATAAAGAAATTAGTCAAACATTGAAGGGCCTTTCTAGCAACTATTCATTGCGCTTTTGAAACTTGAAGTTTGCAGACTACAATGAAAATTTACTGGAGATACTTTTAGTTAAAAAAAAAGTCACAACTCCTCACCCTCAGGATTTACTAACACAGTAGAAAGAAATTACAGAAAGAAGAATAAAAGCACAAAACACTAACCCTGGCCAGCTGTAAACCATGCTTTTTATGTGAATCAAGCGTTGGATTCCAAAAAATCTAGTCGACTTCTGGACAAATACCAGACACTCTTGGGGAAGTGCCAGAACCATGTCCAGAATGGCTCTTTAGATTTTTAGAGCTGCGCTGCTGCTGCTAGAAAGAAGCTTGAGGAATTGGGTGTTGCAAAGGCACGAGCTTGAGTGGTCCTACTTTCTGTCGAAGTGAGAGCTGCATCTTTTCAGTTGCTCTGTGTTTTCGGAAGCACAGACCTTGACTCTCTCCCTGGTGTGATGTGGAGTTTTAATTGTCCACTTAACACAATCAGTCATCACATAGGAAGGGAGTTTCAACAAGATATGATCAAGATGAGGTTGGCCTGTGGGCATGTCTATGGGGAATTGCCTTACAATAACTGATGTGGTGGCACATGCCTTTAATCCTAGCACTCAGAAGGCAGAGGCAGGTGGACCTCTGAGTTTGAGGCCAGCCTGATAAACAGAACAAGTTCCAGGACAGCCAGGGCTGTTACACAGAGAAACTCTGTCTCAAAAGATAAAGAAAAAAAAAGAACTGAATGTAAGCATGCAAGCATGCATTTACTCTCTCTCTGCTTCTTCAAGTCCTGCCACCCTGACTCCTGGCTAGGATGGGCTGGGACCTGGAACTGCAGGCTGAAGTAAACCCCCTCTCCCCTTTAGTTGCTTTGTATCAGTTTATTTTATCATAGCATCGGAAAAAGAAACTCAGACACCTGGTAATTATGTCTGTCCCGCTACAGGGCCACAGCACAGCTGCATAGACTCTGCATAAACTAGTAAACTCTTGAATTGGTAGTTGGTCTTCAGATAAGTTCATCTCTTTTCATATCTGAGCACTTCTAGGGGCCATCTCTGTCCACAGGTATACTGGAGGCAAGCCTGTTCCCAGTGACTCAGATGGTGCTGGCAATAGAGATTTCCTAAACCATGCATCACATGTTTATCCCTTGAATAGGCTGTGAATGTACAATTCAGGGACATTAAATGCATCCACAATGCGGACTACCAATCACCACTGTCTATACCTCAAACTTTTCCATCATAAACCCTGTACACACTAACTAGTTCCTCTCCATGCCTTAGCTTCTGGCACTCCTGTTCTGCTTTTTTACTTCTCGGAATTTCCCAGTTCTAAATATTTCATCTACATAGAGACATACTACACTTTTGTCCTTTTGTGTTTGGTTTATTTTAGTTAGCATAAGGTCTCTACGTTTCATTCATATTGCAACACATATCAGGATGGCATTTCTTCTAATGGCAAACTTGAGTTCCATGGCATGGGAACTTATTTTGTTGGACGTTTCCTTTGATTACACTATTGGGCTGTTCTAAATAGTGCCACAATGGACATTAGTGACCCGGGTCATTGTGGGTACCTCTTCCATTCTTCTGTTCATATACTCAAGAATGAAGCTGTTGGATGATGTGGCCTTTGCATGTAGACATGGTGTTGGTATCATCAACACAGAATGGAGGGATTCGTAGTAAATGGCACACATCCACAGAATTAAGGCAAGTGTCCAGAGACTTGTCAGGTCTAAGTACAAGGAGAAGAAAAGGTTGGAGAAGATGACCATAGAGTTTTCCTTTAAGTTGCTGTCAGTTAAGCAGGCCCAAAGGGAAGATAAGACCTTTAGGAACCTGGAGAGCTATTTCTTTTTTATTTTTAATTAAAAAAATTACATTTATTTTACATACCGACCACAGTTTTCCCTCCCTCCTCAGCTCCCATTACCCCCCCCCACCATCCACTCCTCCCCTGTCTCCAATCGGAAATGCACAAAGTACTGTGCATCAAGTTGAGGCAGGACCAAGCTCCTCACCATGACAGTGTGTAGCTCGATCTGTTTTGTGGGCCTCCTAGCAATGAGATTAGGATCTGTCCTCGGCGCTTGCGCTGGCTTTTGGGAACCTGTTCCCCACACTGGAGAACTCTCTTTATAGAGAGAACTGAGGCACTTTAGGGAAGGAGGTGAATCAGGGAGACTAAACAGGCAGGAAGGCAACAGTAGTGCTTCTGGAGGCTTTAGCAGGAGGACCAAGGTCTTGGTCAAGCGATGCTCATGCAGGGAAGTACTGGAGTCCATAGGAACCAAGAGGCCAGAAAAAGACTCAGTGAGGACCATCAACTAGAAAGCCTTGCTCTTTGGGGTATGTTTCTTCTAAGCTGGAAAGAGTTGTGTATCTTTCCTACTGGTCCTGAGAGAAAACCCAGGATGGACCCTGGTTTGTGAGGGAGTGTTCAGATAAGGTCAGACCATGCCTGCTTGTGCCAAAGAATCTCTGAAGCAATTTCTTTTTGGAGACTAAAATGAGCAGCCAGAAGCTCAAGATGGTCTGTGTTCCAAGATGACAATACAAACAACGATTCCAAAGTGTCACAGTTTTCTTAGACATTGCACCGGAGGGGCAATACTCTGCATGAGTCCTGAGCAAACTTTCCTGTTCTAAAGCCAAGAAACATACACCTTAAGTTCTAGCTGATGACTAATTCTCAACTGTTTGGCTTAAAAATCATTCCAGAGGCTGTTCTGGGCCACTGAGATCAGCAATTCCATGAGGGCACACCACCAGGTGGCATCTTAATCCTCCCGCCATCAAGCCTTGTGGGAAGAGTTTCCACCACGTCTTTGGTTTTATCATTTGAGCAGAGGCGATGAGAGTAAAGGGCACATAACGATGCCAGCCAGAGGCACGGGCTTTGGGACTCGTGCAGGGGAGGGGATCTCTAAGCTCAAAATTGTGCAACCAGGGCGGAAGGCGGCCGGAACACCGGGCCGGGCGGCGGAAGCCGGAGGACGCCCAGCACAGCCGGCGGGGACCAACTGGGACAGGCTGGAACCGGTGGGGACCAGAGCGGCAGCAGAGGACACAGGCTGCTGGTGGCGGGAACCATCCCAGCAGCAGAAGCAGGCTGCAGGGACCACGCGAAACACCGAGAACAGATCGCTCCACTACAATTAAACCAAAGAGGTAGGCATTCGGTTGGGGAGGTCCCTGGCAGAGGAGGAGCCCGGTCCTATTCTTGAAGACCCTTCTGAGGGGTGAGAGGGATCTTGCCCCCCCCCCCCCCCCCCCCCCCGCAGGAACCAGGAAACAGAGCAAGGGCATTTTGTAAGAGGAGCCCCTGGCCAGCAGGGAAACCTGAACCAGTTTTAACAGACCCCTTAGATAGCATCGATAGGAGGAGATGGGCAGGCGTCAAGGAAAGAATTCACCCAATAATCTGAAAATCAGCATGAAAACACCAGAACCCAATGATCTTACAACAGAAGGTCTCCAAAACCCTAACACAGAAGAAGTGGAAAAAATTGACTTTTTGAAAGCAGTAGAGTCCCTTAAACAACATGTGAAAAATGCCCTTATAGAAATGGATGAGAAGTATAACCAAAAATTTGAAGAAATGAGTAAATATGTACATAATACCCTGGGAAACCAAGAAAGAACGATCAAACAGGTAATGGAAACAGTTCAAGAATTGAAAACTGAAATGGAAGCAAGGAAGAAAACACAAACTGAGGACCAGCTGGATATGGAAAATCTAGGTCAACGAGCACAGCCTACAGAAACAAGCATAATCAATAGAATACAAGAAATAGAAGAAAGAATCTCAGATTCTGAGGACACCATAGAGAAAATAAACACTCTGATCAAAGAAAACTGCAAAGCCAACAAATTCTTATCACAAAACATTCAGGAATTATGGGACACAATAAAAAGACCAAATATAAGAATAATAGGAATAGAAGAAGGAGAAGAGTCACAGCTCAAAGGCCCAGAAAATATTTTGAACAAAATTATGGAAGAAAACTTTCCCAACTTAAAGAAAGATATTCCTTTGAATATTCAAGAAGCATACAGAACACCAAACAGACTGGATCAAAGGAAAACATCCCCTCGCCATATAATAATCAAAACACAAAATATACAGGTTAAAGAAAGAATACTAAGAGCTGCAAAGGAAAAAGGCCAAGTAACTTATAAAGGTAAACCGATCAGACTTACACCTGATTTCTCTATGGAAACAATGAAAGCCAGAAGGTCCTGGATAGAAGTACTGCAGAAGCTAAGAGACCATGGATGCAAGCCCAGACTACTATACCCAGCCAAGCTTTCGTTCACTATAAATGGAGAAACCAAGACATTCCAGGATAAGAACAAATTTAAGCAATACGTAGCCACGAATCCAGCCCTACAGAAAGTAATAGAAGGAAAACCGCAACCCAAGGAATCCAACATTGCCAACACTGCCTACAATAACTCAGGCATCTAGCGACCCTTCACTAGCACAACTCAAAGAAGGGAGACACACAAATTCTACTTCCAAAAACAACAAGAATATCCGGCATGAACAACCACTGGTCATTAATATCACTTAATATTAATGGTCTCAACTCACCTATAAAAAGGCACAGGCTAAGAGATTGGATACGAAAACAGGATCCAACATTCTGCTGTTTGCAAGAAACACATCTCAACCACAAAGACAGGCATCTACTCAGAGTTGGTTGGGAAAAGGTGTTTCAAGCAAATGGTCCTAAGAAAAAAGCAGGTGTGGCCATATTAATTTCTAACAAAACTGACTTCAAACTAAAATCAATCAGAAGAGATTGAGATGGACACTTTATACTCATAACAGGAACAATTCATCAGGATGATGTCTCAATCCTGAATATTTATGCCCCTAATATAAAAGCACCCATGTATGTAAAAGAAATATTACTAAAACTCAAGGCAGATATCAAACCACACACACTAGTAGTAGGAGACTTCAATATACCTCTCTCAGCAATGGACAGGTCAATCAGACAGAAACCTAATAGAGAAGTAAGAGAACTACTGGAGGTAATGAAGCAAATGGACTTAACAGACATCTATAGAACATTCCACCCAAATAGGAAAGAATATACCTTCTTCTCTGCAGCCCATGGAACCTTCTCGAAAATTGACCACATACTCGGAAACAAAGGAAACCTCCACAGATACAAAAAAATATCAGTGTCCACCTGCGTCTTATCAAATCACCACGGATTAAAGTTAGAATTCAACAACAATCCTACCTCCAGAAAGCCGACAAACTCATGGAAACTGAACAGTCAACTACTGAACCACACCTGGGTTAAGGAAGAAATCAAGAAGGAAATTAAAGTCTTCCTGGTATTCAATGAAAATAGAGAAACAACATACTCAAACCTATGGGACACTATGAAAGCAGTGCTAAGAGGAAAGTTCATAGCACTAAGTGCCCACTTAAAGAAAACAGAGAAAGCATACATCGGAGACTTAACAGCACACCTGAAAGCTTTAGAAAAAAAAAGAAGCAGACACGCCCAGGAGGAGCAGAAGACTGGAAATAATCAAACTGAGGGCGGAAATCAACAAAATAGAAACGCAGAAAACAGTCCAAAGAATCAATGAAACAAAAAGTTGGTTCTTGGAGAAAATCAACAAGATCGACAAACCCCTATCCAAACTAATTAAACGACAGAGAGAGAACACGCAAATAAATAAGATCAGAAATGAAAAGGGGGACATAACCACAGACACAGAAGAAATTCAGAGAGTCATTAGATCTTACTACAAAAGCCTGTATGCCGCAAAACTAGAAAATGCAAAAGAAATGGACATGTTTTTAGATAAGTGCCACATACCAAAGCTAAACCAAAACCAGGTGAACGATCTAAATAGACCTGTTAGTCGCGAAGAACTAGAAACCATTATCAAAAATCTACCTTCCAAAAAAAGCCCAGGACCAGATGGTTTCAATGCAGAATTCTACCAGAACTTCCAAGAAGAGCTAATACCTATACTCCTTAATGTATTTCACAATATAGAAACAGAAGAGTCATTGCCAAATTCCTTTTATGAAGCTACAGTTACCCTGATACCAAAACCACACAAAGACCCAACCAAGAAAGAAAATTACAGGCCTATCTCACTCATGAATATCGACGCAAAAATTCTCAATAAAATACAGGCAAACCGAATCCAAGAACACATTAGAAAAATTATCCATTATGATCAAGTAGGCTTCATCCCAGAGATGCAGGGCTGGTTCAACATACGCAAATCTATCAATGTAATCCAGCATATAAATCAACTGAAAGAAAAAAACCATATGATCATTTCACTAGATGCTGAAAAAGCATTTGACAAAATTCAACACCCCTTTATGATAAAAGTCTTGGAGAGATTAGGGATACAAGGGTCATACCTAAATATAATAAAAGCTATTTACAGCAAGCCGTCAGCTAACATTAAATTAAATGGAGAAAAACTCAAAGCCATCCCACTAAAATCAGGAACACGACAAGGATGTCCACTCTCTCCATACCTCTTCAATATAGTGCTTGAAGTTCTAGCAATAGCAATAAGACAACATAAAGGGATCAAGGGGATTCGTATCGGAAAAGAAGAAGTTAAGCTCTCGTTATTTGCAGATGATATGATAGTATACATAAGCGACCCCAAAAACTCTTCCAAAGAACTCCTACAGCTGATAAACACCTTTAGTAATGTGGCAGGATACAAGATCAACTCCAAAAAATCAGTGGCCTTCCTATACACTAAGGATAAGGAAACAGAGAGGGAAATTAGAGAAGCATCACCTTTCACGATAGCCACAAATAGCATAAAATATCTTGGGGTAACTCTGACCAAGGATGTGAAAGATCTATTTGACAAGAACTTTAAGTCTTTGAAGAAAGAAATTGAAGAGGACACCAGAAAATGGAAAGATCTTCCTTGCTCCTGGATTGGGAGGATCAACATAGTAAAAATGGCAATTCTACCAAAAGCAATCTATATATTCAATGCAATCCCCATCAAGATCCCATCAAAATTCTTCACAGATCTGGAGAAGACAATAATCAACTTTATATGGAAAAACAAAAAACCCAGGATAGCCAAAACAATCTTATACAATAAAGGATAGTCTGGAGGCATTACCATCCCTGACTTCAAACTCTATTGCAGAGCTTCAGTATTGAAAACAGCTTGGTATTGGCATAAAAACAGAGAAGTCGACCAATGGAATCGAATAGAAGACCCTGACATTAACCCACAAACCTATGAACACCTGATTTTTGATAAAGGAGCTAAAAGTAAACAATGGAAAAAAGAGAGCATCTTCAACAAATTGTGCTGGCAAAACTGGATGTCAACCTGTAGAAGAATGAAAATAGATCCATATCTATCACCATGCACAAAACTCAAGTCCAAATGGATTAAAGACCTCAATATCAGTCTGAACACACTAAACCTGATAGACGAGAAAGTGGGAAGTACTCTATAACACATGGGCACAGGAGACCACTTCTTACATACAACCCCAGCAGCACAGACATTAAGGACCTCATTGAATAAATGGGACCTCCTGAGACTGAGAAGCTTCTGTAAAGCAAAGGACACTGTCGCTAAGACACAAAGGCAACCCACTAACTGGGAGAAGATCTTCACCAACCCCGCAACTGACAAAGGTCTGATCTCCAAAATATATAAAGAACTCAAGAAACTAGACTGTAAAAGGCTAACCAACCCAATTATAAAATGGGGCATTGAGCTGAACAGAGAATTCTCAACAGAAGAACTTCAAATGGCCAAAAGACACTTAAGGTCATGCTCAACTTCCTTAGCAATCAGGGAAATGCAAATCAAGACAACTTTAAGATACCATCTTACACCTGTCAGAATGGCGAAAATCAAAAACACCAATGATAGCCTTTGTTGGAGAGGTTGTGGAGAAAGGGGTACACTCATCCATTGCTGGTGGGAATGCAAACTTGTGCAACCACTTTGGAAAGCAGTGTGGCGGTTTCTCAGGAAATTTGGGATCAACTTACCCCTGTACCCCGCAATACCACTCTTGGGAATATACCCAAGAGAGGCCTTATCATACAACAAAAGTATATGCTCTACTATGTTCATAGCAGCATTGTTTGTCATAGCCAGAACCTGGAAACAACCTAGATGCCCTTCAATGGAAGAATGGATGAAGAAAGTATGGAATATATACATATTAGAGTATTATTCAGCAGTAAGAAACAAGGACTTCTTGAATTTTGCATACAAATGGATGGAAATAGAAAACACTATCCTGAGTGAGGTAAGCCAGACACAAAAAGAGGAACATGGGATGTACTCACTCATATTTGGTTTCTAGCCATAAACCAAGGACATTGAGCCTATAATTAGTGATCCTAGAGAAGCTAAATAAGGAGAACCCAAAGAAAAACATATAGGCATCCTCCTGAATATTAACCTTCAGCAAGCGATGAAAGGAGACAGAGACAGAGACCCACATTGGAGCACAGGACTGAATTCTCAAGGTCCAAATCAGGAGCAGAAGGAGAGAGAGCACGAGCAAGGAACTCAGGACCATGAGGGGTGCACCCACACACTGAGACAATGGGGATGTTCTACTGGGAACTCACCAAGACCAGCTGGCCTGGGTCTGGAAAAGCCTGGGATAAAACCGGACTCTCTGAACATAACGGACAATGAGGACTACTGAGAACTCAAGAAGAATGGCACTGGGTTTCTGATCCTACTGCACGTACTGGCTTTCTGGGAGCCTAGGCAGTTTGGATGCTCAACTTACTAGACCTGGATGGAGGTGGGGGGTTCCTTGGACTTCCCACAGGACAGGGAACCCTGATTGCTTTTCGGGCTGAGGGGGGGGGACTTAATTAGGGGAGGGGGAGGGAAATGGGAGGCGGTGGCTGGGAAGAGACAGAAATCTTTAAAAAATAAATAAATTAAAAAAAATAAAATACCATTAGAATTTACTGAAGTCTAAAAAAAAAAAATTGTGCAACCAAAGCCTTTTTGGTTCACCAAAGAAAGCTTTTCAAATCCAGGATGGCACAGATCATGCTTACCTGGAAACCTCAGCTGCTCTCTCTCTCTCTCTCTCTCTTTTTAAATAAAGGATGACCTAATTTATTTATTTATTTGTTTGTTTATTATTTGTTTTCTTTTAGAATATTGTATTTTGTCATTAATTGTGTGCACATGTATGTGGGAGTGTAGGTTTGTGAACCTGAGTGCTGTGCCTGCTTATGCCCAGACATTTTTCAAAGGAATCTTCTAATGTAGGCCAGTTCTCTCTGGGCCCGGAAGTGGTGAAGCCCAGCCCAGCCTAATCTGTGAGCTTCACTTGAACTACTTTATACTAAAAATAACATCCACATATAATTACAAAAGGCTTTCTCTACTGCCGTATCCTTACTAGCAAGAGCTATACCACTATATACTATCCAGAATATCCCCTGACGCTGCTTTGAATTGGCAAAATGCTTAAGCTAAGGAGGCAAATTTAACACCATGAGATAATTTAGGTCATGACCTACAGGGAAGTCATTTCTTCAACTGTTCTAAAGTGAACCTCAGTACAGGGACAGAGCTTAGCGCTAGAGGGCTTTGCCTTACCTTGCACAAGAAAGCAAGCAACTATGAAAAGAAAAAAAAATTGAAGTAGGCCTCACTAATTACAAAACTAGGTGCAATGTGGCCATTTAGATTCGATGAGAAATTTCACTGCTCTCAGATTTGGGCTGTGTATGCTCTTAAGATAGATGTATCTATCTGTCCATCTATGTGTCTGTCTGTCTATCTATCCATCTGTATGTGTATTTGCATGTATAATTTTATGCATGTCACATGTATGAAGAGATCCATGGAGACAAAAAAAAGTGTGTCCAATCTCCTGTTGCTGGGACCCAAACCTGGGTCCTCTGTAAGAGCAGCAAGTGCTGTTTACCGGAAGCCATCTCTCCTGCCTCCACATGATGTGTGCTGGCCTTTTAATATCAGTTCTCATCTCTAATGGGCTTGCACATCTTCTCTGTCGATGCAATCAACCCTGCTTATGGTTCCTGGGTGCTTTTATAAAGTGCTCCCTGGGTCCCTGATGCTGCCACATCCAAAATCCCAATGGCGCCTCTCTGTTCTCTCTTATCTGTGACTCTTCAACTTTCCTTTAGTATATAGGAAACTTGTCAAGGGAACATTTTTTTCTTTCACTTTTTACTTCTCTAGTATGTCTTTCATTTAAGAGTTATGAATATATATGTGCAGAAACAATGAATAAATTAATAGGTATAGAAGTGAGTTATATTTATTTTAGTACAACTTTTTGGAATCCCTACTCCAGAAAGTAGCGTGTATGACAGTATATCTTGAGGAAATGGTTTTAAGAATCTGGTTTAAAGCCGGGCGTGGTGGCACACGCCTTTAATCCCAGCACTCGGGAGGCAGAGGCAGGCAGATCTCTGTGAGTTCGAGACCAGCCTGGTCTACAAGAGCTAGTTCCAGGACAGGCTCCAAAACCACAAAGAAACCCTGTCTCGAAAAACCAAAAAAAAAAAAAAAAAAAAAAACAAGAATCTGATTTAAAATTTTAAAGTTTCAAGACATCTCGTTTTTCTTAGTTTTCTTACTAGACAAAGTACCGTCCGCTATGCGTTTACTGACTGAACTAATTGATTAGTTATATTCCAGGTTCTTCTGTAGTTTCCCCTTCTTTGGGCTGGCTGGTCATGTTTTTTACCCCCACTTTACACCTATCCCTTGGTCTTTGTCTTAGCCAATGTTCTATTGCTGTCAAGACACACTGTCACCAAGGTAACTCTTCTGAAAGAAAGCATTTCATTGAGGGCTTGCTCACAGTTTCAGAGGGTGAGTCCATGGGCATCGTGGCAGGGAACATGGCAGCTGCCAGGCAGGCTCGGTGATGGAGGAATAACTGAGAGCTTACAAAATCTTATCTGAAAGTTGGATCCAGAGGGAGAGAGACACTGGGCCTGGTGTGGGCTTTTGAAAACTCAGAATCCCCACCCACTGACAGCAGGATATATACACCCTCCAACATAGCCACATTCCCTAATCCTTCCCCAAACTGGTCCACCAACTAGGGACCAACTATTCAAATCTATGCGCCTAGGGGGCCATTCTCATTCCGACCACCAGTATTCTTAGCTAAAAAGTGGGTTAGTATGTTATTTCAGTGGGTAGCTGTCATGCGGACAGAATCATACAGTGCTGCAGAAATGTCTGGAAAGCTGGTAAATAAGTACCAGGCAGAGTGACTCTGAACTTGACACTTCTCAAACCACTATGTAGAAAGCCACATCTTACCTGATGTGAGACAACATCATCCCCAAACAAGTTATTAGTCATACTAATCTCTAGGGAGACTGCTGGAGTCGTTAGAGAGGGACTAAGGAAATTTCCCCCATTAATCATCATCCCAAGAACAGAACCCCCTTGTGTACCTACTTAATCAAAACAGAACACCATCCTGCCAAAGTGGCCAATGCCCAAACCACACAAGTGAGTTATTTCAAAGTCACAGGAGTTACCTTCCAGAACCAGAAAGCCGATTAAAAATAAATAATGTGTATTTCTTTGTGGAAAGAACAAATCAATACCTCTGCATGGGTACAGCACCATATATGCCAGCCCCAACAGAATACATTGCCTTTATCTAGAGGAGCAACTGAACAGACCTCCCTTAAATGATCACCCTTCGTTTCTTCCCATGGCTCACCTCATTTCCCAGTAAGAGAGAACTTCCACCTCTGAGGCCCACACAGGGGTTGAAAAAAAAATCCCTCAAATAGCACATCACACATTCCAGCTGTGATGGGTGGTCTGGGATCCAAGCCAGACTCAAGTTTCCTCTCAAACTCAGCTACAGTCAATCCCTCAGCAGGTCCCTCCACTTAAACAGCTCTTCAGCTTTTAAGCTAACATCTTTGAGCTCTGCCATGCCAAGCACAGGTCTGTGGCTTTTCCATCAATTAGACCTTTGGAGTCATCTTAATTTTAAGATATATTAAGCCACAGTGTTAGTAAATGATCCGGGTCTTGAGCCTGGACCCGTGAATCTTGCTTTTAATGGTTAGATCATGCCAATCGTCAGATTAAATGCTTGGGACACTCAAAATATATCAAAAACAACCTTCAAAATAAATTCTTCACCAGCTATTGGGAACTTTTAAATATATGTAAAAGACCTTCAGTATAAAAAACACAATACTGTGAAATTTAAATGCAAATCAAGTTATATCTGAAGATGTTTCTGAATTGCAATGTACAAGTGTAAAATGTACCATAGTGTGATGAGTTAGTATTAAAGAAGCAAAATGTTGATAATCCTTATATTTACACAAGGCTATCTTAAACACCCTAAACTAAATGTACAATACAGTATAATATTAAAAAGGAATTTTACTGAATTATTTTCATTTTTAAAGTGGATAGTAGAAATTTAAAATTATCATGTGTGACTTACATTTTATTTTTACTGGACTGCAGATGCTTTCTTCAAATCTGTATGTATATATCCTGTAAAAAAAAGTCACGTATTTAATATGATATATTTTATATATTTTAATAACAAGCAGCTAAAACTACCCAAAAGAATCACTTAACCTCACCAAAGGTACAAGCATGCAATAATAATAATAATAATAATAATAATAATAATAATAATAATGTGTATGCATTTTATCTAAATGTTAGTTGACTGAGATAGGAAATATAAGCTCCTCTTATAAATCAGTGGGTACTGGATTTGCACTCTTAATGAAATTTTAAAAGCAGAACCAATCTGATGAGTAATGTGGAAAAGAATTAAGAACAGCTATAAAAGAAGCATTGAGTGGAAACCTAAGAATCTTATTAGAGCTTGGGCAAGCGTTTCTTGGTAACAGAAAAATTCATAACAGTATTTTTTCCTTTCAACACATTTAGATGTATCAAAGATTTGAAGTGATATTTCCCCCATAGTTTATGTGCTTATTTATTTTAAAATTATAAAAAGATCCATCGATTTTTATTTGCATGGGTGTTTTTGCATGCACGTATGTCTGTTCATCACTTGCATGCAATGCTCACAGAGGCCAGAAGAGGGCGACAGATCCAATGGTTGTGAGTCACATTGTGGATGCTGGGAGTCTCAAGAGGAGCTCTTTACTGCTGAACTGTCTCTCCAGCTCCAGTTTATTTTTCAAGATTTCCTAAGATATACCTTGTTTCTAAAACTATAATATTGAATAAAGTGATTTCTTTTACAACCTTCTTATGTTTTGGCGATGACATTTCTGATTTTCAGGAATTAAAGCAAATCAGGAAGTACGATTCTGTGTCGTTCTGAGAGAAATCCAGGTGGTTGGCTAGCTCCCCCAGTAGTGCCTCGCCTCATAAACCATGTGTGCAGTACTATGTCATCTCCCATGCACGTGCAAGACTCTTCCCTGGACAATCTGATATATGAAAGGAACAGAAATCAGTAATTTTTCTGGTTAAAAAAATTCTTTTCATCAGGTGGTGGTGGCTTTAATCGCAGCATTCAGGAGGCAGAGGCAGGTGGCCTGAGAGTTCGAGGCCAGCCTGGTCTACAACAGCTAGCTACAGAGAAACCCTGTCCTGAAAAACAAAAAACAAAAACCAAAACAAACAAACAAACAAACAAAAAACCCTCCTCTCATTTGATGCTGCGGGATTTGCAGGCTGCTATGTTTTACAAGCCATGAAGCACATGGAGCCTCAAGTAAAACAAGATTTTCAAAGTCTACCACAGTCTGCCTTCAGTGGTGGGAAGTACAGAAAAGGTTTTGACCCCACAACAACAAAACAAAACGCAACATTAATACTTGGCATCCAGACAATGAAGGCGCTTGGATCAAACATTCAAGAATGTTTGATTTCAAAGCCCAAATCTATACACTGTTCCATAAAGTATCATCAACCGTCATTTGTCTTTAAAATGGTATTTTCATAAAACAAATGAAAATAATTTTTGTCTGGTTGTAGATTTGATACTGTGTGAGTGTGTGTCTGTGCGTGTGTTGTAGTTTACTGATGTGCCACAAATATTTTCCCTCTTCCATAGGTAGAAAACTGCTTGCATTGTGTTACAATGTTTATTTCTGTTACATTCATTGAAATCAGTCCCCTTGGCTCACTCAAGGATGATGCTCAGTATAGTCCCATCTTGGGACCCCCTGTCAGCCCATTTCTTAACGAACATTGATCAATGTCATTGTTTTCCTGAAAAGTTTATCCAAAATCAAATCAGAAATTAAATTCCACTGCAAATCAGGAGAAAAGAGATCGTGAATACGAGTCATCTTGCCTATTTGTCCCCAGTGAGGTTAACAGAAAACCAAAGCCTAGCCATATGTTCTCTTTTAGACACAGTTGTTCATTCATCTGGCGTACCCTATAAATCAAATGCTTATTTTTTTTTAATTGTTGTTTTGAATCAGGGGGAAAAACCAAGCTCACCCTCAGGCCAGAATCAGCATGCCAAATCCAATTCCAAAGCTTTCAAGTATAATGTGGACATTTATTTAATATTTAGCTAATTTTATTTTTCTTCCTCCCCCATTCCCTACTCACTTGGAGCCGCACACAATAACACTAAATATTAGGCAGCACAATGTGGGGGTTAGAAGGGCGGGAGAGGCAGGAGATAGACTTTGTTTTTCTAGTCATTGTGTACTTAGCACTTCCTGAACACTGTCTTTGTTCAAGGCAGTGGTTCTCAGTCTAGCTGCACATTTGCATGACATGAGAGAATTTTTATAAAACAGAAAATTCTCCTAACTTCACCCAGACCAATTATACCAAAATTTTAGCATGGGGTATGAGTATGTTTCAGGTTTCGATTATATTATAGGAGCCGTAATAAATTCCTCTCCCTACATGGAGGAATAGGCAAATGAAGAATCTAGAGTCTCTGTTTGCATGTCGATAGTGGATTAGTCAGCCGTAGTTGACATCTTGGCAGATGTGGGTGACTGATTAGAATGTAGTTGACGTATCTGATGTGTAGTGTATGGCTGGGAATAATCCTGTGAAGATTTGGACAATTAAGCATAGGCCCAGTAGAGAGCCAAAATTTCATCATGATGAGATGTTTGCTGGGGCTGGAAGGTCGATGAATGAGTGATTGATGATTTTAATTAATGGGTATTTTTTCGGATGGTTGTTATTAAGTGTTTCTATAGTTGAATAACAACGATGATTTTTCATGTCATTGGTCATAGTTAAAGTCTATGTAGAAATTATGACAGAATCTATTTTCTAAGTCTATTGATTTCGTTAGGTTGTTTAGGCACTTCTTTGAAGCCTTCTCCTATTTATGGTGGGTTATGTTTAATTGTTAGTGGGTATTCAGGTTGTTTAGCGATGTTGGGGTTTGGGGGGGTCTTTTTTAGGTTTAGTAGTGTTTTTAATTTACTTGGGAGGGATGTCAGTTGTATTTGCTTACACTACTGCTGTATCTGTGGAGGAGTATCCTGAGATGTGGGTATCTAGTTGATTGGTATTAGGGGTTCTAGCAATGAGCATTTTTGTGGAAATAGGTATATTATTTGTAAAAAATATTATGAGGGGTTGGATATGGTGCTAGAGTTTAATAGTTTAGGTGGGTGAATGGTTTATGATGATGACGGGCTGGTGTTAATAGGTGAAGGGGGTGTTGGAGTGGCTGCTTTATATAGTTGTTCTGCATGGCTGATACTTGTTTCTGGGTGAACTTTATTTATGGGTGTATTTATTATCATTGAAATTACTCGGGGTAATTAAATGCTTAGTAAGATTGGGATAGATAGGAATGTAATGAGAAATGAAAGGAAGTACAGTTTAATTATTCCTTTTTGATTGCGAGGGTTGAAGAGGTGAAGGTGTGGAAGGTGGAAGTGATTTTGGGGATAGTTTCCCTAGTCAGATGAGATCTAGAAGAGTTAGGGCTGTTTTGAAGCTTATGTTAAGTGTTTTTATAGGGAGAAGTCGATGTATGATTGTTGGGACGTAGCCTAGGGAGGTTGAAAAGGAGTTAGTGGATGAGGGTTTTGTTGGTAAAAGATTATTAGTTAGATTATTACGTTCTAGTGTGATAGCAAATCTTGTAACGGTTACTGTTAGTGCTGTGGTTTTTAAATACCATGGTGTGGTTATTACTTGGATGGTTGTAGGTGGGATATTATATGAAATGAAGAATCCTGCTATAATACTTCCTAGGGCTAGGCGTTTGATTGGGTTAATCAGTAATGGGTTGTTTTCATTAATAATAATTGAGGCGGGAAATCAAGGTTTAGTTATTAAAACAAAATAGATAACCCATACACTGTAAACAGCTGTTATCAAGGCGGCTACCAGTGTTACTAAGAGGGCTCAGGAGTTGGTGTAGCAGGTGTTGGCGGCTTCAATAATTAAGTCTTTTGAATAGAAGCCTGTGAGGAAAGGTATTCCCGTTAGGGCTAGGCTGCCAATGATTAAACACGAGGATGTAAATGGTATGGCTTTTGCTAGGCCACCTATTTTTCGAATGTCTTGTTCGTCATTCAGGCTGTGGATAATAGATCCAGAGCATATAAATAGTATGGCTTTAAAGAATGCGTGTGTGTGAGTATGTAAGAAGGCTAGGTAAGGTTGGTTAATACCTAGTGTAACTATTATCAGGCCTAATTGGCTTGATGTTGAGAATGCTACAGTGTTTTTGATATCATTTTGGGTGAGTGCACAGATTGCTGTAAATAAAGTAGTGATTGTGCCTAAGCATAGTATAGCTGTCAAGATAGTACTGTCATTAGGGATAACGGGGTGGAGTCAGATTAGTAGGAAAACTCCTCCTACAACTATATTGCTTGAGTGAAGGAGTGCGGACACAGGAGTTAGTCCTTCTATGGCTGATGGGAGCCATAGGTGTAAGCCCAATTGTGCTGACTTACCTGTAGCTGCGATGAGGAGGCCCATTAAGGGGATAATATTTCGGCTGTCTCTCATGAAGGTCAAGTTCTCATGAGTTGGTCTTTGTGCAGAATCAGGCTATTGCTAGGATGAATCCAATATCACTGATACGATTGTAGAGGATAGCTTGTAGGGCTGCTGTGTTTGCAGCGGCTCAGCCGATCTGTAGGAAAGATATAATTCCTACGCCTTCTCAGCCAATAAAAAGTTAAAATAGATTATTAGCGGAGGTTAGGATAACTATAGTAATCAGGAATAATAGTAAGTATTTAATGACTCGATCTAGGTAGGGATCTGAGTGCATATGTCATATGGAGAAGTCTACAATTGATCATGAGTTGAATAGGGCTACTGGCAGGAAAATAATTGAGAAGAAGTTAAATTTTAGGCTTAAAGAGAATTTTATAGACCCGATGGTAATTCAATGTCAGTTGGTAATTATTAGTTCTGTGTCAGAGTTGAAAAAGAAGGACAAGGGAATAAGGCTAATAAAGAATGTGTATTTAATACATAGGGTTACGTAGTTGGGGAAATTAATGTGTTTTGTTGTATTAGTGAATGAGATGATCATTGGGAGACTAAAAGCACGAGAATAAGGAAAATAGAGGATGTGATCATGTTTGTTACTTTCGTTTGGAGTTGCACCAAGTTTTTGGTTCCTAAGACCAACGGATTACTTCTCTCCTATAAAAGTAAGAAAGTCGTATGTTTAAATACGGGGGTGTGAGTTAGCAGCTCTTACATGCTTTCTTGGTAAATAAGGAGTTTTATATCTTATCCTAAGGGGGGGGAGAGAGAGAGAGAGAGAGAGAGAGAGAGAGAGAGAGAGAGAGAGAGGAGAGAGGAGAGAGGAGAGAGGAGAGAGGAGAGAGGAGAGAGGAGAGAGGAGAGAGGAGAGGAGAGAGAGGAGAGAGAGCCTATATATCTTACAGGCAGATTCATTCTCCATGTGATAATAAAGAAGCACATTAATTGCAATTGCAATTGCACTGCTAGGTAAATTGTTTTCATCTTTAATATAGTAAATTGTTTGGTTTGTGTATCTAATTTGATATATGCTGAAGAATGATCATAGGAAAATATTAAAAGTAGTTGTTTTTCATAATTAAACTCTTTTGCTTCTGTAGGAGCAGAATGTTTTGTCTGCGCAGGGAAGGCACTTTAATTCACAGCATACAGCAGTCTCAGATCTGAGCTGCGGTGTTTTGGATGCTGAGCGTTGATGCTTGTGGCATGGTGTGAAGGCGTACACACTGAAAAGGGCACAAGCTACGTGTTCGGAGCCAATGCTACAGTGAAGTACGCAACATGGGTGAGCCCTGCCAGAGACAGCTCACATTCATCATGTGTTTGATTTTTGAAAAAGAAATTGGCTTGGTTTATGTTCAGAAGTTATTAACGTTGATAATTTCTTCATGATCTTTCCACATTTTGTTAAGTGTCCATATTGAGAAGCTATTGTATAGAGCAATGTTGTTTTTTTTCTTTTCTTTTTTTTTTAGAAAGAAAACAAACTATCCTGTTTCATTTTTTTATACCAATCTCAGTTCCCACTCCTTTCCCTCCACCCATTTCCTCCACCTTCCCCTCACCCCACCTCCATCTACTCCTCAGAGAGGGTAAAGCACATTGCTTTGGGGGAAGGTTCAAGGCCCCCCCTACTATATCTAGGCTGAGCAAGGTATTCATCCAAAGACAATGGGTTCCAAAAAGCCAATACAAGCAGTAGGGATGAATCCTGGTGCTACTACCAATGGCCCCACAGTCTGCCCCAGCAATACAACTGTCACCCACATTCAGAGGGACTAGGTTGGTCCTATGCTGGTTCCTTCCTTGCACAGCTGGAGTTGCTGAGCTCCCATTAGCTCAGGTAGACTGTTTCAGTAGGTGTTCCCATCATGGTCTTGACCTCTTGGCTCATATTCTCACTTCTCCCACTCTTCGCCTGAACTTTGGGAGCTCAGACCAGTGCTCCCCTGTGGGTGATAGAGGAATGTTTGTTCTTTTTTTTGTATTCTGAGACAGGGTCTTATATAGTTCAGGCTGACTTTGAACTCAGTGTCTCTGGGAAATGTTAGAAGGTATAGAAGGTGAATGGGAAGGTCGTGGGTGTAGGTAACAGGACCCTGTACTTCAGTGTCTATTTTGGTACAATATCATCTTTTGCTACAAGTGAACTAACACTTTCTTACTTCCCAGCCCACATTTCTTAATGGATACTAACCAAAGAAAAGCTCTAGGAGAGAAGGCAAGGATGGGAGGGGCGATGGGTCTAAACAATAACAAAGATGACGGCGAAGAGCATAGCCTAGTGTGTTTTGAATGGGGACATTTCCTAGTTCTGACTTCTTCCGGACCACAGAAGTGGTTTGTCAGTGTCTAGTTTAAAAACAAATACAGGGCTGGAGAGATGATAGCTCAGCAGATAACAGTACTGACCGCTTTTGTGGAGGGCCCAGGTTGAGTTTCTTGCACCCACATGATCTACGCAAACATCTTTATCTCCAGTTCCAGGGAATCTGATGCCCTCTTCTGGTCTCCACAGGCATCAGGTATGCACACAGTAAGCATAAATACATGTGAACAAAACAATAATACATACAAAATAAAATAAATGAATAAAATAAAAATGAAAATTCCCACCCCTAGAACCCAATTAGAATGTCGAAGGGTAGCACTTCTGTTACTTTTAAGTGGACGGATGATGTCTTTGAATGTATATGGAATGATACTTGACAAGGCAAGAGAAAGTTCAGGTTCACACTAACATCCTAGTTAAATCCCATAACAGTAGCTCCAGGGTTTTGATGAGAACAGATACCACTGTAGGATTAATCCAGTGCCAACTAGTGTCTTAGTTTCTTGAAGGGTTTTTCCACTGCAGAGTATTTGCTACATTCAAAAAGTAAATGGTAACCAAAACCAGTCATGGTTCTAATGCAGCTGTCCCAGAGTTATGTTTCAGTGTTTGTGTGGGCTACATTCGTAATACACTTTGTAAGAGCTTAATATAAATTCTTGGAACTCAGATAATGCCTCTATGTCTATTAAAAGAAGTCAGAACTCTGGGATTTGAGAAGAGGTTGCTTGGCAATAATAAAACAGAATAAATCAAGTCACCTCAACACAAAGCAGTTCTTTCTTCTATGTCACAGTTTGTCAAAATTTAAGAGGAAAAAAGGCTTTCATTTTTATAAAACTAAAAAAGGCAAGTTATCGCATTGTGGAATACATTTTTCATGCACAAAAGCTCAATTTTATTTCCAGTAATTTGGTAACATAGAAAGCAATAAGCAATAATATAATTCTGTAATACTGAATTGTTGCAAGAGTTGAAAAAAAAACCATTGCCTGTTTTTCACATGTTGACAAAGGATCTTTCTGAGTTTGAGAAGTCTTTTCCTATGTGAAAACAAACACTGTCATTTCCCACAGGGTGAAGAAAGACTCACACACGAGCAACCTGGAGAGGATGCCCTCAACTGCATATCGGTGTCAGGGCAACCCGGAGAAGATGTACATGGCAGCATACCAGTGTCAGGTGATCTTTTGCTGTAAGGAGAAGACAGAAATATTTCAGCATTTGCAGGCCAGGGGCACTTCTGTTGTAACCGCTTGCTTTTGTAGGAGGAAAGCAGCTGCAGAGAGCAGATGAATGAGGGAACATGGCTCTGATTCAGTATAGCTTCTAACTGTATTCCAAATATGTACCCCTATACTCATAAATCAGCATAGCTCTCGTTCCGCATCAAAGACACTTCTTGCAGCATGTGGAGCCTCCTGCAGAGATCCACAATCAGTCAGAATGCAGACATTAAGTGATAATGGGATGCTGATCCCCAGCTGCTATATCTCCAATACAACCCCGACACCGAAGGTTCAGGAAGCATCATAGGAGAGTGGGTAGAAAGACTGTAAAGGCCAAACGACCAAGGTACCATTGCAAGATATTATCTCTGGACAGGCCTGCTGTCCCATGAACTCTCAACAATATGGCTTCCTAACGTTACCGGCATTAAGATGACACTAGCTGACATGCCGACATGGCTGGTGAGCATTTCACAAAGCCCCACTCCTAGATGAAGGACACAGGCAATCAATGGCAGCAGAGAATGGGAGAATCAGTCTGTCTTAGGGTTGCTATTGCTGTGCAGAGACACCATGACCATGGCAACTCGTATAAAGGTAAACATTTAATGGGGTGGCTTATAGTTTCAGAGATTTAGTCCATTATCATCATGGTGGGACATGACAGTGTCCAGGTAGGCATGGTGCTGGAGCTGAGAGTCCTACATCTTGATTGGCAAGTAATAGGAAATGAACTGAGACACCGGGTGTGGCTGAAGCATGTCCAAAACCTCACAGTCAACCTCCTTGGTGCACACTTCATGCACCAAAGCCACACCTACTCCAACAAAGCCACACCTCCTAATAATGTTACTCCCTATGAGCTTATGGTGGAAATTACATTCAAACCAAGACACAGCCATACGCATTGGAAAGACTATAGAGTTCAGTGCTTCCACACATTGTAAATAAACTCACAGTGAATGTTTCTTTTTTTATGATTCCAGATTTCAACTTTATTTCTTTCACTGAAGGTAAAACTTTTAATGAACATTGTAGAAGAGACTCTACCAAACTAAGTATGTTACTGACATGCTCCATATATTATTGTGCAGTGCCTGGACGTGCTCTTAAATTCAACCAGTGCCTGTCCTATGACTAAATGTACTTACTGCCTACCCAATTCACCTGTCCCAGTGATGCGTTTGATTATTGCCAGCAGCTGTTCCATGAATCTGGTATGCATTTAGAATCTTCATAGTTATGCTGAGTAGTTTTACATATTCCTAAAGACATTTCAGTTGAACCAAAAGACTTAGGGTGGAGTAAAAGGCTTTCTTCATGTGTATCTAACTGGTACATGAGGACCATCATTACTTACTGCAATAATGTTCTCTTCTGAGGGTGCTACACAATGTCTACCACCTTTTAATATGGTCCCAATGAAAAACCAAAATTCTTCTTCACTAAAGTTCACCATGGAGAACTAATGAGCTTATTAAAGCTTATTTACAAGAGTATGGGTGAGGGATTACTGGTGGGAAAATGTTTCGCCCTACAACAGGCACATTGGAAGGGCTATGAACAGCAAGAACAATAACTTCCCAGTGACTATGTAAATGACCTCTAACCCTAGCTTTTTCCCAGCCTCTTGTTGAGAATCTGAGACCGCAAGCACTTAGGGGAGAATTACACCCAACTGGTTGTATGGAGTGGTTGGATACTTGGGGGAGGCTCCTATCACCCTGCCCACCTCCTCCTATTTATGGAGGAATGTAAGCAATCAACAACCCCAGTTGTGATTATCCTTCACAAGCAGGCACGACTGGTCTTACGGAGATGGTGGCAATTTGGCTAGGAGGATAGTTCTGTACAATATGTTGAATGTTCCCCACCAAACACAAAGGAAAAGGACTTTTTATGTAAAAGGCACAGTGGGCAAAGAACAGAAAAAAAAATAGAATCCTTTGGAAGTCAGACAAGATGTTTTATGGGCTGGACAGGACAAGAGGCTAATGAACATTTTTGCACCAAGTTATCATCAGGGCTGGCGCTTATTCTGGTCATCCTTTCCTAAGCAGAAAGTATGTATGGCTATTAAATAGGATCTCAACCACCATTTAAGTAAGAAAATATGCACTTCAATGGTTTCCCAGTTATTGTGCCAAATCTGCCCAATTTTTGCCTTTGTGGTTGATGGAGAGAAATGGAATATTATTTTAGAGTTCTTTCCATCAGGAGTTAAATCGTTCATGTTAGGAATTTTCTTCTGGGTGTGCATTGCTTTCACTACTCTTAATGTATAAATGTGTTGTGATTTCAATTTTGACTCCGCCCCCAAGTTCCCAAGTTTTTTTTCTTTTTTTCTCCGTGTTTTATTTTATTTTTTTTAAATTTATTTATTTATTAAAGATTTCTGGGGCTGGAGAGATGGCTCAGTGGTTAAGAGCATTGCCTGTTCTTCCAAAGGTTCTGAGTTCAATTCCCAGCAACCACATGGTGGCTCACAACCATCTGTAAAGAGGTCTGGTGCCCTCTTCTGGCCTGCAGACATGCACACAGACAGAATATTGTCTACATAATAAATAAATAAATAAATAAATAAATATTTTTTAAAAAAGATTTCTGTCTCTTCCCCACCACCGCTTCCCGTTTCCCTCCCCCTCCCCCAATCAATTCCCCCCTCCCTCGTCAGCCCAAAGAGCAATCAGGGTTCCCTACCCTGTGGGAAGTCCAAGGACCACCCACCTCCATCCAGGTCTAGTAAGGTGAACATCCAAACTGCCTAGGCTCCCACAAAGCCAGTACGTGCAGTAGGATCAAAAACCCATTGCCACTGATCTTATGCCCACTTGAAGAAAATCCCAAGTTTTTCAGAAGAGTATTTTAGAGTTTTTCAAATAAACTAGTTCTGTTTCTTTCTTGTTGTTGTGAGTTTCCAGGCTCCTTCTTCAGCATCCAGCTCATAAATTGTGGTTGAAAAATCCATGGCTCAGGAGGACATAGGTCCTAGTGGGGAAGACGCTGCTCTTGTTTTGCTAAATGGGCATGGTGTAGTCATCAAATTGCCTTCTACCTATCTGTATTTATTCCCGTACGCTAGGACAGCTGTCAACATTGGTCAGAGATGCTTCTTTTTGCAGCTGGCAGTGACTACTGTAAAGACTTATACTGGCAAAAGAACTAAAAGTAAGTAAGTGTTGAGTGTTCTTCCCTAAAGAGGACATCTGTAGTACCTTCCCCAAGGCTCAGGGGATGTATTGGAAGAGAGGGTTGGAAGGATGGAAGAGCATGGCCAGTTGGGTAATCTCCAGAACCTGAGTACAAAAGCTTGGTGAGGCCCATCTGTAACTCCAGGACTCCTACACCAAGGTGGGAGGGAGAGACAGGAGAATTGCCTAGAAGTTCTTAGGCCAGCCAGAGAGAGCCTCAGGGCACAGAATGCTAGAAACAAGAGAGTTCCTGTCTCAACAAGATGGAAGGAGAGAACCAACTCTTGAAAGTTGTATTTGGCCTCTACACACAAGCATGCATGTACCTGCACTCACACACAGACATAATACACACACACTAATAATAATAATGATTTATTTTTAATAATAGTGATAATAAGAGTTTCAATTTTAAAAGGATATACTGGAGTGTGGTGGAGCACTGGCCGGAGGTGATGACATGGCTATCTTCTGGTCATCACCATTTAATTTACCACAGCTGGGATTATTTGAGCAGGACCTGTACAAAATTGTGCTGGTTAGCATCCTGTCACCAAGAAAGGAGAAATTCCTAAGACCTTACCCTTCCCTGAGGGTTTATAGGCAGTTAATTGTTTGTTGTAATAGGAGCGGTGGGGCTGCGTCCCCAGCACCCGGGCCGCCTGGCTAGCTTATACCCCGAAATAATTACACGGAAACTGTATTCATTTAAACACTGCTTGGCCCATTATATCTAGCCTCTTCTTGGCTAACTCTCGCACCTGGACTAGCCCATTTCCAATCATGTGTGTAGCACCCCAAGGTGCGCTTACCGGGAAGATTCTAGCCTACGTCCATCCTGGGTCGGAGCTCAATCGCGTCTGCCCCCGAGAGCTGAGCTATGGTGTCTCTCTGAGGCGTCTGTCCCCTAGAGGAGAGCTGTCGAGTCTGAGCTCACTTCCTCTTCCTCCCAGCATTCTGTTCTGTTTACTCCTCCCACCTATCTTCTAACCAATGAGGGCCAAGCAGTTTCTTTATTGCTTAACCAATGACCTTCCGCCATCAATTGTTCTTCAGGAGGGAAAGACATGTTCTTCAGTAATGCAGCTACTGTCAGATTGTCTAAGCTCTTGTAAATAACCCCTTGACCTGTTTCCTGTAAGTAACCCTAACTAAACTTATGGGATCACAAAAAATAAAGACATAAAAGTAGAAGGGAAATTAGGGAAGGGAATCAGTTGGGAGGAGTGGAGAGGTAATAGAGGTCAATATGATCAAAACACATATATATGCATGAGAATGTCATAATGAAACCTGTTATTATGTATAATGAATATATTAATAAAATTAAGAAAATGTAGCATGACATGTAATACTGTACATATATATGCATACACAAAGTTATGTATGTATATGTATGTATACTGAATCAAGTCAGAAACTATAATATTAAAATCTTTTATATAAATTTAGTTAGCTATTTTATAAATTCTGGAAGAATTGTCATTATAAAAAATTCTTTAATATTAGAACCCTTTAATTTTATTTTGAGGAGACAGACCATGGATTTGAACTGGGCACCTACACTTGGCCCAGGAGATCAAAGTATTAGAGTTTAATTATATAACTGAGCTTTGGTTGGTTGCAGGAGGACTGTAGTCAATTAACTTATTAAGTTATGAATAATTTTCCAGTTAATCTGTAACCAGTTTTCTGGTTGATTGACTAGACTCTACCCAATTAAGAAGCTTTTATTTCTTATCACCATCTTCTTATAAATAATCCTGACTTTAGAGTGCGCCCAGAAACCTGTTCTGGTTTAGGAGCACCTGGTTCTCAAATTGGGTGCGTTGTTTTGCTTAAATGAATTACACTAAGTTTAATTGGTCTAAGAAATTTCCATTTTAATAACATTTGTAATCGTTCTTCTGCTGGCCAGTTTTATGTCAACTTGACACAAGCTATAGTCATCTGAGAGGAGGGATCCTCAATTGAGAAGAATCCTCCATAAGATCAGGCTGTATGTAAAGCCTGTAAAGCATTTTCTTAATTGGTGATTGATGGGGGAGAATCCAGCCCAACAAGCAGGCCCTCATGCTACACTGCTGCATTTTCTGTCCCAGCTCCATCTCTCCGTGAGTGGTGTTCAAAACCCCACACCAAACTCCCAAATCTCGTCTTCACTTTTCCCTCTTTGTTGTCCATCTTGTTTATTTCCATCAGAATCCATGCCCTTATTTACCTCCTGGCACAGCACTCCAGCTGCTTGCCTGCACATCCACGCATCTGGGTGTCTTCCTGACATACAGCTCAGCAACAATGCTTTGTTCCCATGGAGAGCAGCCCGCTGCTTGCCTTGCCTTCTAGTGGAACCTGGATACTCCAAACGTGGAGTTGTGTGCAGCTATGACAAGGAGCTCGTTTGTCTCTGGAGCATTCTAAGGTTAAGGGATGTGCTGCTTTTCTCTTCACGTGCCTCCTGTGATCACTCCCAACTCCTGACTCCAGTTTCTGGTGCCCTAATCGTAGGCTGCCTTTTCCATTTTTTTTCCTCGTTATCTCCGGTTGTATCTCTGAACTGAACTATACTGGTTGCACTGTGGAGGTCACACCTGCACTCCAAACTGGCAAAACTAGCAGCTGAGTCGCTTCTCTGCAGTGTTCAACTTGATCACTCTTCCACTTACTGTTAACAAAAATGGACTCAGAGATTAGGATCACTGACTGCTCTTCCAGAGGTCCTGAGTTCAATTCCTAGCAACCACCTGGTGGCTCATCTGTAATGAGATCTGGTGCCCTTTTCTGGCCTGCAGGTGTACATGCAGGCAGAATACTGTATACATAATAAATAATAAAGAAAACATTAAAAAAACCCAAGAATGATAGCAGTAAAATACACGGCAGGTGGTAAAAAAGACCACCATAACTGCATGGAAGGGTAGGATCGTGCAACAGTGCACGTTCACACTGTTGGGAACTGCCATCTCTGTCTATCTGCTGTAGTTTCACCCCTTCTCTAGGTGATCTGTCACATCAAAACCCCTGGTTCTAAACAGAATCTCTACAACTGTGACCTCCAAATTCTCATGAGAGTCTAGATGTCTTCCTTGAACTTTTTATATGGATCTCTCTCCTCTTGGAACGTTCCAGTTAGAGATTTAATAGACATCACAGACTTCACATTATCCAAGCCCGATTTTCTTTTCTACCTCTAAATCTGCTTCTCTTCATTACTCAGTGAGGAAAACTGCAATTTGAGTGAAAGGAAATGGAATGAGAGACCCAGAGAAAGTGAGCATGTTGTTCATGGAGGTTGGAATGATCACCCTAATGTTTTAATGCAGAGGCACAGCATCCTGCAGTGGTCTCGATGGTGAAGACAGAACATTATAAAGGGCATACAATTAAGGTGGAAGATAAAGTCAGAGGTTTGGCGCAGGAGAGACACAACAAAATCTTACAACTTGGCACTCTTGACATATGAGACTCGTCCATTCTTCTTGATATCTTAGCATCCAGTCCCTAACAAGAGAATTATTTGAGAAGCAGAGACATAGGCTGAGAGGACCCAGGACAAATATTACCACCAGCCCCTGTGATTTCCCCCCAAGCACACTATGCTAATTCTGTCATAAACTGAAGAATGGGTTTAGCTTTGATGATAGTTTGCAAATGGTCACTGGTTATATGAGCCCCACTTCAAGAAGCACTGACTTACAGTGCTTATTGGTCAGAAGCCAGTCATGGGGCCCTAATCCATTTGTGAATAAGTCTGACAAACTGTTCCAGATGCCAGGGTGGGGAGCATGCCCTCAACTCCAAACACTGTCACTGTGGCATGCTTTAAGTTTTGCTTTGTTTATGAATTTATTCGCTTGTGTGTTCATATATTTCATTAATTTTTTTTCCCAAGAAAGCCTTGGCAGGACAGTGGGGAAAGGAGACTGGGGAGTTGCTCTGCGTAGTACAGCTGAGATTCTCTTCTGTTTTACAGATCCCGACCTTGAGGAAGAAGAATTGTTCAAGGACGCATAGGTTGCAGTAATGTTTCTGATACATTCCAGATCTCTGGCACAAGTGCCAGAGAGTAGTTATTGTTATGGTTTCAGAGCACACAACAAGAAAGATCTCCTCTTACTGCATCTGCTGTGTGTCACCAAAGGGACTAGAATTACCCCAGATCTGAAACAGAGCCAGGATATAGAGCCCTTATGTGACAGAGCAGGAAAATGTATCTCTAAGTATATTTACCAGCTGTCGAAACTCTGCAAAAATAGCCCATTTTAATATTTGCGAGAAAAAAATGCCCAATAAAGCTAAAGTGCATTGCAATAACTGAGCTTTGTAACACTTATTCAGACCCATTAGGCTTTGTTGAAATGAGATGTCAATGTAGTTTACTGGGGCTCGTGTGCCACAATGGAAAATAGGGCTCGGGCAGATAATGACCATGCACGCACCCACATGCTCTCACATTCCTTTTCCAAGGTGTTGTCAGCTCCTGCCTTCAAAGTGCCCTTGCTGCTAACACCTCACCTCTCACTTGGAGGCTTGCCCTAAGGGATTCTGGAGTGAGCCTCTCTATTCAATGAAGGAAACAAGAAGCCCTGGGAATTTATTCTCCTATGCAGCCTTTAAGCAATGACTGCTGGACATATGGATATAACAGCCTCTGCTCCTTTGACTGTTGGGACAACTCCACAGTTAGCAGATAGTCCAGATTAGCCTATGTTGGGTTAAACAGAAGATAACTTCTGTTGGACTTGAGACTGAATCGAATCCTTACTCCCTAGTTTCTCATGGAAGCATTTTTTATTTTCTAAAAATGATTCATTTATTTTTATTTTACATGTATGTATACATATGTAGATTATTTGCAAGCCTATGCCTAGGGAGGCCAGAAGAGGGCACCAGATCCCCTGGAACCAGAATCACAGCCATTTGTGAGCTTCCCGGTGGGTGCTGGAAACTGAATCTGGGTCCTTTGCAAGCACAGCAAGTGCTCTTAACTGCTAAGTCATCTCTCTGATTCCAAGAAACGTTTTTAAAATTTTTAATTGTGATACTTTCATGTATGAGTACTATTTACATCGTTTCTACCTTTCCCTCTATCCTCTATCCCCTCCTGTGTCCTCAGCAGTCCCTCTCAACTTCATGACCTATTCCTACAATTATTGATATATCAATAATATACTATATAAAGTATATAGTATATATGCAGGACACACACTCATATATATTATATTTTGAGGCCATCTAGTGTTGCTTGTATGTATTTGTGTTTAGGGGTGACAATTTGGGATTAGATAATCTGAGGTAGACTGACTTTCCTTTTCTCTGCAGCCATTGATTGCTCGTCATTTAGGGGTGGGGCCTTGTGCAATTTCCCCCTCTTAAGTTGGCATGACATCTGGCATTGTCATTATACAGGTCCTATTAGGCAACCATGGTGTTGAGATTTCATAAGTGCAGCATGCCTGTTATATCTAGAAGACACTCTCTCATAGCAGCTACCCTGGTCTTCTGGCTTTAGAATCTCTCTTCCCATTCTTCTTCCATAGTGTTCTCCGAGCTTTAAGTATAAGGGTAACCAGACCCAGAAAGACAAATATCATATGTACTCACTCATAAGTGACTTTTAGACATAAAGCAAAGAAAAACCAGCCTACAATTCACAATCCTGGAGAACCTAGACAACAATGAGGACCCTAAGAGAAACATACATGGATCTTATCTACATGGGAAGTAGAAAAAGTCAAGATCTCCTGAGTAAATTGGGAGAGTAGGGACTGTGGGAAAGGGTTGAAGAGGAGGGGAGAGGCAGGGAGCAGAGTGGACAAAAATGTATAATAGCGCAATAAAAATAATTTAAAAAATTAGGGGGCTGGAGAGATGGCTCAGCAGTTAAGAGCACTGACTGTTCTTCCAGGGGTACTGAGTTCAATTCCTAGCAACCACATGGTGACTCTCAACTACCTGTAATAAGATCTGGTGCCCTCGTCTGGCCTGCAGGGACACATGCAGGCAGAACACTGTATACATCATAAATAAATAAATCTTTAAAAAAATTCTTAAAAATGTTCTTAATGTCCAATAAAAAAAGAAAAAGGAAGTCAAACATAAAAAAATATAAGGGTAGCATTGTAGGTACATCATTTAGAGCTGGGCACCCCATGGTCACTTATTCTTTGCATTTTGATCAGCTGTGGATCTCTGCGAAAAGAAGTGTCTTTTTTTAAAAATATTTATTTATTTATTATGTATACAATATTCTGTCTGCATGTATGTCTGCAGGCCAGAGGAGGGCACCAGACCTCATTACAGATGGTTGTGAGCCACCATGTGGTTGCCGGGAATTGAACTCAGGACCTTTGGAAGAGCAGGCAATGCTCTTAACCACTGAGCCATCTCTCCAGCCCAAGAAGTGTCTTTGATGAAGGTTGAGTACTACACTTATCTGCGGGTATAAGGATAACTATTTAAAGGTAAAATTAGAAATTATACTGGTTTAGGAACATGGCAGTGGTCTAGGGTCTATGGTCTCTCCAGCTCCAGATACAGGTAGTTTCCAGTATCGGGCATTACAGTATTGGGCACCTGTTGAGCAGACCGTGATTCCAAATCGACAACTGTTTGTTACCCTTCTGATAAAATGCCACTATTGCACTATTGCTATATAATAATTTTTTATATTTTTGGTTGTGATATTTTTGGTTTTAATGGCTGAGCCATCTCTCCAGTCCATGAAACAATTTCTTGATAAAACATTTGTACTCACAATTTCCTCAAAAGATCTGGTTTGGGGGAACTCAACTAACGACATGTTCTATTTTTAAATTTAATTATTAATTTATTTAACTCTTGTTGAGACAAGGTCTGGCTGGGATTACAGCATGCAAGGCATGTTCTGTAGAACCAGTTCCTGGTAAAGCAAAGCCCTATGCTGATGGAGCGTCCGTGAACAAGGCTGCAGGTTCGGGCCTCTGCAGAGTCTAAGAGCTGACAGAAAATCCTTTCAGCTTTTTCCTATTTCCCACATCTTGTTTCCTCTTAAGACCCCGAGAAAAATGAGGCAGACCATCAGGTCATCTCTTATTCCTGTGCCTCATCCCTCAACACCTGAGCCTTACGTCAATTAGCTTTCCATCACTGTAACACATGTCTGAGATAATCAGTTTACAAGGAGGGCAGATTAATTTTTTGCTCATGATTTCAGTCCATGTTGGTTCTGCTGTTCTGAGTCTACGGTAGGACAGCACGTCATGGGAGGGAGTTGTGGGATCTACAGCTTAATACACAGAGGTCTGAATGCAAGAGGAAACAAAGAGTCTGGGGACCCCGTATCCGCTTCAAGGGCATTTTTCCAATGATTTAACTTCCTGCCTTTCCTAGGCTCACATCTTTAAGAGTCGGACCCTTCTGTGCTAGGCTGCATCTAGGGGTATCCCACCTTTGATAGTATGACCTGATATCGTAGTCTATAAATATGCTTGGTCCATTCATAGCTATTCTGGGATGCATGTGGCCTGCAGGCTGAGGGTTAGACACACCTGCTAGATCAAACCTAAATTTAACACATGGACCTTTGGAGACATTCCAGACCCAAACTACAGCAGAGCTTCATAAACTTTGTGTCGCCTGCCTCCCTAGCTCAGCTTTTTAACCGGAAGAAAGCACATCTATTTTTGCCTTTAGAGGATGTATTTCAGTCCTTCCTCTATGTTTTACTTCTTAATGACCTCCTCTTGACCTTTCCCACTTTCCTCAATCTGGCTTAAACCAAACTTTAGTGGTGCTCAGATGGGTATTACATATACCTACCCCCACACACATATTGGATAGCACCAAACATAGTAATAACTTCACTCTCTTCTTTTTCTGTTTTCTTAAAAGTTACTGAATTTATTTATTTATTGTACATGTGTTTATGTGTGAATGCACGCATGCCATAGTACCCATGCAGAGGTCAGAAGACAACGTTGAGAATGAGTTTTCTCCCACCATATAGGTCCCGGGAATCGAACCAGGGTTTTTAAGGCTTGGCTAGAAGTGCCCTTACCTTTTGACCCATCTTGCCAGCCTTCTCTCGGGCTTTTGTTTTTAAGACAGGTTTCAGGGTCTCATGCATCTCCTCAGGCTTGCCTCCCATTTGCTCTGTAGCTGAGGATGACCTTGGCCTCCTGATTCTCCTCCACGGTCTGCGTGTTGCGAATAGAGTTATGTCCTATTGTGTGAGGCTTTTTATTTTTTATTTATTTATTTATTTTTGCTTAAGACAAGCTCTTGCTAAGAGCTAAGGTCTCCTCAAATTTGTAATCCTCCTCCATCAGCCTCCTGACTAAGGTACTGTAACCGGTCCTCTTACTTTCTTCTTAATCAAGGGTGTCACGAGAGCTGTTTCTACATGTTGCGTCAGTTCTTTAATCACACTGAGTGTGTGTGTGTGTGTGTATATACATGCTCGTGTATGGAGGCTAGAGATCAGCCTTGGGTATTGTTCCTCAGGAGCCATTTACCTCAGTTTTTTTCCATCAGGGTCTCTCACAGAACCTAGACTTCACCAATTTAACTAGGCTGACTGGTTAGCAAGTTCCCGGGGTCCCCCTGGCTCTGCCTTCCCTGCACTGGGACTCCAGGATGTGCTAACCATGCCTAGTTTTTTTTCCCCACGGGTATCATGTGTGTGTGTGTGTGTGTGTGTGTGTGTATGTGTGTGTCTGTCTGTCTCAGGTCCTCATGCTTCCTCAGCGACACTTTCCTAATTGTGCGGCCCTCCCAGCCATGGCCTCGCTTTCAAGCAGCACCCACGATCTATTGACACGTTTATCTCTCTGAGCTTAACAGTGGCATTTTCTGTTTTCATTTCTGCAAGGAAAATCTAACTCCAACTCTCATTCAGATTTTGCCAGTACATTTTAACAATACAGATAGCTTCTGGGACCTCAAAAATGCGTGGGGTTTGCTCACCACCAAAAAGCAAGCCGTTCTGAAGTGGATGCCAACTTTGTGTCTGTCTTCTGGCTAGTTTAGTTCTGACACCGTATACCTGGAAATACATCAGAGTCCGTGGGTGGAAGGTTTAGTTCCCATGATCCCCACTCCGTCTACTTTAGATGTTTATACCCGGGCTTCTGACCATGAGATATGAATCAGAATGCTCACCCCCTATACTTACTTAATTTGTTTGAATGTCTCACAGGTCTCAGGGCAAATGCACTTACTGACTTTGGGTACAGATGATGCCAGGCATAGTGGAAGGTGTGGGAATAGAGCAGAGCTTCCGTGTCCTCCCTGGAACCCCCACACATGGAGCTAGCTGGAAGTGCAGCAAACCTTAACCTTTGGAGTTTTTCTGAAGACTTCATTGCAAATTCCTGCTTGATAGGAGGCCGACGAGGGAAATCCAATAAAGCCTGTCTGTTCAGGTTCTCCTCAGCCTTTGTTTGTAGCAACCCTCCCTCCAGGTTCTGGGGCAAGATTGCTCTGGAGAGAACAGGGTCTTCTGATCCAACATGAGACAAGGTAGATCAAAGGAGGTAGGTTGAGCCAGAATCCACGGTCTGTTATCTTAATGTCCTAGAATAAGAGCGTGCTGTGTGCCAGATCTGATGTCAAGTATGCTCACATTATGGTTACTGCTCTCTTCACACCTCCTCCCCTGTATCGGTTCCTTGAAGTATCATGACCCAAGCTTTTGATCCAGGTTCAGGAGACACTTGTCTTTGGCATTCTACCACATCTAGTCTGTTGATAAGAGATCATCTTTTTAAAAATTAGAAAAAAAAAATCATGTGTATGGGTGTTTTGGTGCCCACAGAGGCCTGAAAATGGCATCAGCTTCCACGAAAATAGAATCACAGGTGGCTACGAACTGGCCATGTGCATGCTGGAAATTGAATCTGTGTCCTCTGGAAGAGCATTTAGTGATCTTAAGCACCAGGTTGTCACTTCTGCCTTATAAGACATCTTTTGAGTGTATACCTAGGGCACATTTTTAATTCTCTGCTCCTCTTCCTTCAGCTTACCATCACCTGCAGCCTTTCCGTCATTCTCTATTCCCATACCTTTCCTAGCACAGAGTTTTCTATATAGTAATAGCAGCAATGGTGAACTCATTAAGGCTCAAGCCAAGGCAAGTCTGCTACCTGAAACCTTCTAAGGGTTCCCATTGCACTAAAAAAACCCCAAAAAGCTAGCATCTTTTGCCAAAATAGCCCACAAAAAGCCCACTAGTCCCTGCCTACCCTTCTGACTTCATCTCATGCCAATCTCTCGTATGTTTAGGCTTTGTGTCCTGGGGTCGTACATTCCTATCCCAGGGCTTTGACAGACATGCTCACGGCCCTCTGGAATGTTGTTTTTCTTGGTCCCTTCTCACCTTATCAATTTAATTTCTTAAAGAGATGCTTGTCCCACCACCCCTCCCCTCATTCTCTTCTTCAGGTTTTGTTTTTTATAAATGATTGAAGAGGATTTATTAATTCCAGTTTGTTTGCTTAGCTCTGAGGGCCGACGGTGATGAGCAAGCTATTCGGTCTTGTACCTTGTTCCCTACCCCAAGAGTGGGGAAGGAAGAATGGTGACACTTGGTAGACATTCAGGATATTCAGCTGTAACTTTCCCCCCTTGTAAAGCCCTTATCCTTTGGGTGTGAGCATCAGGGCACTTTCCTATGAACTCTATAGCAGTTTGTGTGGTCAGTTTTCCCATAGCACACGAAAACTACAACTAGGTTGTTATTCGTCTTCTCTACAAGACTGGTGAACAGGTTCAGAGAAGCATATTTTCCTCATTTCTAAGTCCTCAACTTCTAGAACAGTTCCAGGATCACAACAAACAACACTAATACAAGCGATGAGTGAATGAAGTTATTCTTCTGTTAAAAGGTGACTTGGGGCTAGGAAGGTAGCTCAGTGCTTGTGTGATACAAGATGGCTTGTATCCTATCACTGAATTCTGCAAGGGAGGTGGAGACAGATGTTCTCTATCTTCCACATGAACTCTGTGGCATGTGTCTTTGCATACACCCACATACATATATACATATATACACAAAGTTAATAAAAAAATTGAAAGATAACTTAGTTAAAAGCACAGGACAACTGAGAGTTGGTTGTCAGTCATTTCTTTAAGGACAGAAGACAAGGTAGTGTGTTTTTGGGATGAAAATCTGAATCCCCTTCTGAGGCAGAATACTCATTTATTACAGAAGGAGAATATTTTGGGGACGCAAGTTGTCAAATTCTATAAGGATAAAGCAAACATTCCTTTTGCAAATAGATTTTGGAGGAAGGAGATGCTCAAGTTCTGTGCAAAACTACATGAAAAGTATTTTGCTTGTGAGTGGAGTTCCAATTCTACACATTGCTTCTTTCTAAAAGAAAGGTTTCCTCTTTGTGGGTGCTTGTGGAATGAAGCTAAGGTCTAAGGAGAGAGATGACATATGGCCACTGAACAGAACCAGGAGCTAAGGGAAGAAGTGGATTGGCTCACAGTGTCCCTGACAAGATCCAGTTTCCACTTCCTGTCGGCCTTGACATTTGATACTCTACCATTTTTTCCAAATCATCCATGAGTTTTTGATGAATATTATAATTTCATTTGTGTTTTGACTCAGCCACACTTTAGGAATTTGACCAGAACTTTTTCTAGTGCATTCTGTCACTTACAAAATGGAAATAAATACACGGCATTTTATACACGTGCAGAATTCTGAAATTAAATTATTATATACTTTGGAAAATTGATTATTTAAACATTTTTATTACATTTATTTATTTATTTGTGGGGGACATGTGGAGGTTAGATGGCATGTTTGTGGGGTTGATTCTTTCCTGCTGCCATGTGAGTCTCAAGGACCAAACTCAGGTCATTAGGCTTGACAGCAAGTTATTTTACCCACTGACCTCTCCGGCTGGCTCTGGACACTTAGATATTTGTATATCTTCCTTTTGAAGGTTTATTTTTAAGTGTGTGTGTGTGTGTGTGTGTGTGTGTGTGTGTGTGAGAGAGAGAGAGAGAGAGAGGGGGGGGAGGAGAGATTTGCACACATGTGTGCAGTACTCATAAAGACCAGAAGAGGGCACAGGATCCGGAACTAGAGTTAAAGGCTCTTGTGAGTTGCCAAACTTGGATTCTCTGCAAGAGTGGTATGAACTCTTAAACTCTTAGCCATCTTTTCAATCCTTTGTGGTCCATATCCAAGTTTACCATTGCTTTTCCTCTTGATTAGAAAGCATGTTTTATATAAACAGGTTAATTCTATGACAAATGTGTATACAGAAAATGTACTTATTTTATTATTCTACACAGGCCCTTTAAATTTTTATTTGGAAAGGGTATCAGTATTTATTCCATGGACCCATTTTTTGGTGCTAATAGTATACTTTAAAAGCTGTTCCATATTTCAATATCCCTTATATTATTATTAGAATTAAAGCTATGCATTGGGACTGGAGAGGTGCCTAGCAGTTAAGGGCTCATACATCTCTTGCAAAGGACCTGACTTGGAATCATGGTTCCCATGGTAGGCAGCTCACAGCTATCTTTAATTCCAGCGCTAGGTAATCTGACACTTTCTTCTGGCTTCCATAGGCATGTGGGTGCACACACGCGATGAGACAATATAATACATCTTTAAACAAAACAAAACAGCAACAACTACTGCAAAAAACCCTATGTCTTTAAGTTATGTGTGATTCATGTTTGTATATCCTGTGAAGTGTGATTCTAGAGTTTTTACACTGACTTTTTCCCCTTCATATTTATTTTAAAAATATGTTGCCACTTACAAAATACACATTTGCTTTGTAATGTGGTGCATATTGCATGAGGTCATGTGTAGGAAAGTACACTTATATGAAGCCTTTTATATGTGTGCAGACCTTATCTACATCACTATCATTCTGTCTTTTCATTGCTAAGGGCATGCCAGTTTGTAGGATGTTTGATTTTTGTTATCATTTCTACTTCATTCACCTTTGTCATTTATTTATTATCTATCTATCTATCTATCTATCTATCTATCTATCTACCTATCTATCATCTACCCATCTATCTATCTCCTTTGCAGCTATTGCACCCATTATCATTTTGTTTGTTTTAAAGATGTAAGGGTAGGTTGGTTTGGAGAACTGAGAAAGCATTTTCTTTTGTGGGAGAATAAAAGCCTCATTTTCTGCAGCCACTGCTCCTCCCCCTTTTCTGCAGCCACTGCTCCTCCCCCTTTTCTGCAGCCACTGCTCCTCCCCCTTTTCTGCAGCCACTGCTCCTCCCCCTTTTCTGTAGCCACTGCTCCTCCCCCTTTTCTGCAGCCACTGATCCTCCCCCTTTTCTGCAGCCACTGATCCTCCCCCTTTTCTGCAGCCACTGCTCCTCCTCCTTGTTTGGATGTTCGTGACAGATCCTGATTCTTGGAGCTATGGTTGTCATATTGAGACCTTGCTGATAAAATACTGACTTGTTCAGGGTGGCAAAGTGACTGAACTTGAAAGAGCCTGGGTCTTTCGTGTTGAATTAGGAGCAGCGGGCTGCATCCCCAGCACCCGGCCGCCCACATGGCTAGCTCTAGCTTATGCCCCGAAATAATTACATGGAAGCTGTATTCTTTTAAACACTGCTGGCCCCATTATATCTAGCCTTTTCTTGGCTAACTCTCGCATCTGGACTAGCCCATTTCTAATAATCTGTGTAGCCCACGAGCTGGCTTACCAGGAATGATCTTAACCTGTGTCTGCCTGGAGTGGGAGAATCATGGCGACTCCCTGACTCAGCTTCTTTCTCCCAGCATTCTGTTCTGTTTACTCCTCCCACCTATGTTTTAACCTATCAGGGCCAAGCAGTTTCTTTATTGCTTAACCAATGAAATCAACAGATTGATATATGACACTCCCACATCACTTTCGACATAATAGAATTTCTGCACGAGCCTGGAATTGCATCTCTTCACTAGTGCGCAAGGATGTTTCCTAACCAGGTGCTGTACTTACACGCGCCTACGTGGAGGTGCACATGTGAGCGTGCTTCCTTGAGGTGCTTTTGTATACTAGGAAAGAATTTGAGAGTTGAAAGTTAGGAATAGGCTAAAGGTGTGGAAGGCACCATTAATTCCAGCACTTGGGAGGCAGAGGCAGGCAGATTTCAATGGCTTTGAGCTCAACATGGTCGACTTAGTGAGTTCCAGGCCAGCCAGATCTGCCTGAGACCTTGTCTAAAAACTAAAAGCTAGGAAGAACTGACTGAGTCAGTAGAATGAGTTGTCACCTGCTTTTTTCCTACAATAAGCACAATGGCACTAAACTCACAGAAGAGTTGAAAGGACTCAATAAAATGATTCCAGAGAAAGCACTTTTAGCTGAACTAGGGATGTGCACATGTATTGTGTTGTTAGATAGCCTGCAATTCCTGGACTGTAATGTGTGTGTGTTGGGGTGGGAGAGGTGAATGTATGCAGGTAAAAAGGACTTTGGCGAACTGTGTTTTTGTGAACAACGCCGTTCCCTTCTCCTCTTAAGTAATTTTTACTGAAATACGCCCCAAAATCTTATGCTTTCCCTCCAATGTCCAGTGCCCTCTGGCTTCGCATTTTCCACACTTTGAGCGAGACCCATTGTCTCATTTACCTAGTCCTCATCTTGACTGTCCCCATCAGAAATAGACAAATCTCATCCCCTGTCTCCTTGCACCTCCTCCTTAACTGTCACTCATCACCCCAGTGGGTGCTTGAGTGTGCCAGTGGGCAGCTGCGGACATCAACGGGAGCCTCGAGCTGACAGGAGGCCTGGGAATTTGAAGGGTCGTGGTATGAGGTCAAGTAAGGTGCTTGTCTTCTTCGTGCTTCTGAGAGGCCCCAGCTGGGACTGATGGTCAGGTGACAACTACTCTCCACTCCACAAGTTTGGACCCCGTTGATGTCCACCATGCTTGGTGACTTCACCTCTGGCCGGGAGGGGGTGGTTGACTCAGAACATTTGAAGCTTCTCTTAATCACATAGCAAGAATGGTTGTTGTTGCTGTTGCTGAGAATGCCCTGTCTCAGTGGTCCCAAGTGGGCTCACCCAGGGGCTGGGGTTTAAGTCTATTTACTCGGTTGAGTATTTCTACCAAAGGGAAGTTGTTTTTGGTTTCATTTTGTTTTGGAGGCTTTTTTTTTGGTTTGTTTTGGGTTTTTGTTGTTGTTGGCTTTTATTTTATTTTATTTTTTGAGGCAGGACCTCTTTTCATCATCCTGGCTGCTTGGAACTCACTACGCAGACTAGAGTAAGCTTGAACTCACAGTGATACATCTGCCTCTGCCTCTCGAGTTCTGGGATTAAAGGTGTGATTTATATGAGTTTAATTTCAGATACTGAAGAAGTTCAACAACAGAGCCATGTTCAAAACAGTGATCATGAGCCTTCGGATTTGAAAAATGTTCCTCCAGGTTCCTAATCTTGGCCCTTGCCAAACCTAAAAGTAGACATCTCCCTTCTTTTTGTTCTCTTCTGTGTGCCAAGATCTAAGGTCAATGCATCAATAAAAGCAGTAGAGCCAAGTTAGCAAGGACTCTGAGCCCGGCAGCCATGCCAGCCCATCCATTTTTAACCATGTTCGACCTACAAGCTAGGACGGTGTCCTATAGTTTGCTGTAATGGTATAATTCTATTATTTGGTGACTGCTTACAGAGTGCCAATTATTAAATAACTTTAACAGCTCCCAAGCGACCAAGCTTGGATTCAAGCAATGTCTGATATCAGCACCCCTGCTTCCCCGGTTTTTAATGAACCTTTTCTCATTTTCTGGCCTCTAGATGATACAGCTAAAGATAGACTTCTACGTTTTGAAGTTCATTACACCCCTCAAAAAATGTGAGAGAATGCAGCCAGCCTCCTCAGGAAGATTAGGAGGGCAGTAAGATAACACAGCCACCTCCAGGCTGATATCTGAGCCCTGCTTTCTACACGGACAAGCCTTTCGGAGGCAGCCAGCCTATGGCTTGTATCAAACTCTATATTTAGGAAGAACAACTGTGAGCTATGACAGGAATTCTCTTTAACACTTAGCCTTAAACCGAGTTCCCCTCTAGCCCCAAGCCAGGAGCGGCTCTCAGGACCGGAGAGACACAGAGCACTCCAGCTATTCCAGCCACCTGAAAAGCACTGGAATTGAGATCGCAGCTCAGACGACACTGGGAGTCCCTTCTACCCTCTAAAGAGCTTTGTGTTTTTGCACCTGACTGCCTGGGACTGTCCTTAGGCAGTAAACAAATCCAGAGAGCAGGTAAGCAGAAGGACCCAGCGTTGGCTCTTAGCTTTCTAGAGGAAATTTCTTCAATCCCTCATAACTTTGTAGTTTGCTAAGTACTGGCTGTAGCTTCTTTGTCAATTGCCCACTCACTGGTGGTCACCCTGATTCTATAAAGTAAATGTGTGTGTGTACATGTGTGTGTGTGTTTGTGTGTGTGTGTGTGTGCATGCGCGTGTGTATTGAACTAAAAGGGTTTTCATTGACAGACATGTTAAGAAAACGTCCACAATCCAGATATGATAACTGTGACCTTGAGGCTTTGCTGGGTAGTGTTATAGTCAGCTGCAGACTGCTAACAGGCTCTGAGAATTAATCAGAGCTGTGGGCAGAGGAAAGCTGGAATGTTAGCTTTTTGTGTGTTTGTTTGCCAAATGAAAACCACTGTGAAAGAGTTAGACGGCGCAAGTTTAGAATCCTTTCCTCTTTTCCTTAAATGCCGGGCTTGGTCTCAACAACAAACTTGTGTAGACAGAATCATCCTTTTGAGACCTTTGCTTTCGTCCCTGTTTTCCTGTACCCAGCAGGGTAGAGGGCAGCACTCAGTGTCCTTATCTCCGTGGGCACCAGATTCCAAGGTATGGAACTGCCGACTCTCTATTCCCTCCCAGCATAGTGAAGTGGTCAGAGCATCGTTCTCCCCCCTCCTTGAGAATTATTTTTAGCTTCAGGATAGAAGATAAATCCCTTTGAGATAGAGCTTTACTCATTTTCCTGACCTTTCAAAAGAACACACACAGCTCTTCTTTCCAAACAGCGATTGATTTTCCCCTTAATCTCTTCTTGTGAAATTAGTGATATTAATGTTCACCAGTTTTAAACAGTTGAAGGGTTTTATTTAGAAGCTAGATATTAGGTGTTGCCCAATCAAAAGCAAAAGGGGGGGGGTGTCTAGCATCCATGACTCAGCAAACAGATCACTAAAAGTTCCCACAGACTGTCAGGGAAACTTACCTGTGTCCAGTTGGCAAGCCTCACCAGCTTATTAAAGTCAATGTATGCCTTGTCAAACTCGCAGTGTTTCAAATTTTTTAGCCAGATCCGGGAGACAGACATAGCAAGTGCATGTTGTAAAGAGGACCTGTTTGGATAAGAAGCACTGGCCCTGAAGTGGGTGGTGATGGGCTGAGTTTAGAGGGCATCGCTTGCCATTCCCATCCATGCAAGGAGCATGTGGATGTGGAGGGAAGGTATACTCCACTCCGCATCCTGACGGAGGTGAATGCTCGACCAGGGAAACAGCCAGGGAACACTGTCTATTTTTATTCCCCCCTCTGCTTTGCCCTGGTTTCACTGCAAATAATGAGGACAGCAGCAGCTGCTGCTGAACTGATTTATACAAATATTCTCTAGCCTGATGGTGAGAAATGAGAGCAAGAAGCGAACTGACTTTCTGGCGATGTCTCTACCAAAGAGGGACAAAGATATTAAGAAGAGATGCACACACAAATGAGAATATGCCAAAGCTGGAGAGGGGAGACAAGGTTCATGCGTCTGTTAGGCTCCGGGTGTCCCAGGAAATATTGCAATCCAGTAGTTAGTGCAAACTGTCGGTGAAAAAAATAAGTCCCAGACAAAAATCAATGTAATCTAAGTAAAACCCCTCATTGTTCACTGCCTTGCGTTCCAACTTAATACTGTAATCACATAAGGGCATCTCCTAATCCTCATGATTTAAATGACTATACAGTAACTTAAACAAAAAAAAACAAAGCAATGTTGCCAGGTGGTGGCATACTGGGGAGGCAGAGGCAGGCAGATCTCTGTGAGTTCGAGGCCAGCCTGGTGGACAGAGTGAGTTATAGAACAGCCAAGGCTACAACAGTAAAACCTTGTCTCAAAAATATGTTAATTCAAGTCTAATTGTGTTGTACACATAGTGACCACTGGTCAGGCCCTTAAAGTCTTAGAATAATAATTATTTTTGCATTATTTTTCTTAACTTTGCCAAGTGGAAACATCAAAAATGAAGCTATTCTAAGCATATCATTTTGGGTTTGAGCTGTGGACCCTAGAATGAACGACAAATTAGAATGTTCTTCAGGTCTCTTTGATGCTGAGTAGAAGGTAGCAGCCAACTTAAAACCCATCATAGAGAAAATGATCCTTGATTGTTCAATCTGTTATTCTTACTTAATTTTTAACTTTATTAAATCGGTTTTTCCTGGACCCTTATTGTGGAAGAAATACCTATATCCTAGCAAAACATTTAGATGAAACTTTAAAAGTGCTGTTGTTTTCCTGATCATATCTCCCAAAACTATATATTGACATACAATAATTGTAGATATTTTAAAAATAAAAATACAATTATTTATCTTCATAGCATGGAAGCTAAGATCTAAAATAAAAACACCTGCATTTTTGCCAAAGTTCTCTGGTCATTCATTTCTCTGTTGAAGAGCATCCTTCGCTTCTTCTCTATACTTAAGGCTGCAGATGAGCATAACGCCCAGAAGTCATCAGCTGTGGCCATTGGCAACAATGCAACAACACACAGTCACACCATGCTTCAGCATTCAGGAAGCCTTGCTGGAGGCATTGTGGCACTCAAATATTCCCAGCAGCTGTGAAGGAGGGCCATTTTAAGGAAGAAGAAATACATCTAGAAACATTGAATGACATTGTCCAAGCTTCAGGTGCCTTGTGTTCATTCAGCCACATGTTAGCACATACATATACATAGCTCCCAGCAGATTCAGTTAATTCACCTAAGCTTTGGAACAGAGAATGTTTTGAATTCAATGAGTTTTTAACTTTTTACTTAGTCTAGTTGATGTTTAATGACAGTTATAAAAAACCGGCCAGAACTGGGTTCACTGTTATTCTTTGTTCTTTTGGCTCCAGCAAAGCATAGCCCACATCCCTAGATGGGCTTTGGTTCCAGTGCTCAAAGTTAGGTTTCACACGTTTAAAGAAAGTTGGGGAATGTAGGGTGGTGGTGGCACACACCTTTAATCCTAGCACTAGGGAGGCAGAGGCAGGTGGATCTCTGTGAGTTTGAGGCCAGCCTGGTCTACAGAGCAAGTTCCAGGATAGCTAGGGCTGTTACATAAAGAAACCATATCTAGAAAAAAGAAAAAGGAAGAAAGAAAGAAAAGAAAGAAAGAAAGAAAGAAAGAAAGAAAGAGGGGGAAGAAAGCACTTCTACATTTGTGAGGTCCAATATGTAGTCAGTTTTACTTGTCTTCTAAGATAGTTCTACTGAAAGAAGACAGTTCTAGAACATTCTCATTTCTAGAACCTAGGCTTTAGGCTTGCTGGGAATGTTAGGAAGGATACATGTGAGGATTAAACAACTCAGTTCTTCAGAGTCTCCAGGAGAAGAGACATTTCTATAGCCAAGAGAGGGCATTTGGAAGTGGAGACATCTTTGAGTAGCCTACTGAGAATACCTGCTCCTGGGGAACTGAGTAGCTGCCCCGGTAACGGTGAGTACAGATCAAAAGTTCAGTTTCAAGCCGAGAGCCTCTGAGGCCGAACAAAGGTGTTTTATTCCCACCACCTCTTCGGTTTGCTGTTCTTGGCAGAAGGTCAAGAGGGCAGGGAAAGAGATGATAGGGCCTTTCAAGTTTCTCTTCACCTATCGTTTGCATCAGGGGCAAGGCGTCTCAGTGTATCTCCTTCTGAATGATTTATCAAGGTGCGCTAGTGTTCTCTCTCCCTGAGGCATTGCGAAGGAGAGTCTCCAAGTAACTGCAGAAACTGAGACTGAAAGAATATATGGCCAGTGAAAGGGGCAACTGCTCAGCTGAATCATGAGTTAAAACTCTAATTTATCAAGACCTTGAATCTGAAGGCTGCCACCTCTAACAGTGTCTTATTTTTTTTTTTTTTTTAGGGATAAGATCTTGTGAATATGTCGAAACAGCCAGTTTCCAACGTCAGAGCCATCCAGGTAAGTAGGTATATTTATGTTTTACCATCAACTTTGTGGCTTCTGGTCTGATTCCTTAACAAGTCACACCAACTGCGACTGTTCATCTCTAACTGATTATTAGCTTTAAGAAGAAAAGGAAAATCCCCCTTTATAAGACTTAGGGGGCAGAATCGACAAAGGGCTTTAAGACTGAAAAGGCATAACTAAGAGCCGGAGCTACTTTTGATTGCTCTGAATTGTAAGACAATCTGAGTTTATAAATGAGAATTGTAATCTGCAAAAGGCACTAGCTTCCCAATATCTTATTCTATCCTTTATGAAGAACCAGAGAGAGACCCCAGAAGGCTCCAAAATAACAAGGCATAGAAAACACTACTTAATCTGATCTGACCAGTATATCTGGTATGCATGTATTAAATATACTACTAAAATAAGGATATATAGCTATTAAAAGTTAATTAAAATATATTATGCTTGTCTTTATGGTATTTTTATATGCTCATTGATAGAGAATAGAGTATCCAATTTTCACTTTTATAATCAACTGATCTACAGATCTAACAATAGGTCACAGTATGCTTGACTCATTTGTTTCAAATGCATCTTTGGGAGCAGGAGGTTTAGCTCAGTAGTAGAGCACACAAACAGTATGCGTAAGGCTCTGAATTCAATTCCCAGTACTAGTAAAATAAAACAAATCTTTCTTTAAACAATAACCTTTTAAAGCCAAGTGTTCTTCTAAAACCTTGTGAGTTTAAGTTCCTATGTTATTCATTTTCCCCATGCCATTCGAACAAACTCTTGGGTTGCTGAAACTGACTTAAGTGCCATCCACAAAGAGGACACAGAGAAGCAGGCATTTTGCAATGTAGATACAATATGAAAATAACTTCCAGGATTTGTTTTCACTCAAGACTTAATCTGCTATTTCTTTCGAGGGTTCTGAGTTTTGACTCTCAAATAGCTCCTACCCTGAGACTCTGGGCACAATACTTTACTATCAAATTCTATTTGCCTTTTGTCAGCACAGAATCTAGCTGTGCCTCCTCTGAAGAAACCTCTCTTCCCTTCCTGGACTTTGCTGAATGCTACCAGGCCTGCGATGGCTCCTGAGTATTGTAATTCCAATGCACAAAACACAGCATAAACATAATCAGGAAAGGCTGACTGAGCTTTGACGTGGCAGTGAACGTTTGGCCAGGCTGAGAACAGGTTGTTGAAGGTTTAAGAAATCCTAGTATACAGCAGTGAAGGGTACTGGAGAGACAGACCATCACTGGTCATGCCTAATGCATCCCCCTAAACTGATGGAGTTCTTGAGTGGCAGGATGTATACCAGTGTCTGGAAACCTGTCACTGAGCAAGCTCAAGGAGGAGCCAGCGCCGGTGGCAAGGATTGCCTTCCACTTGTTGACATCCAACATTTTGGTAGCTCTGTCTAGTGAGTTTTTCATGTATGCTGACAATGCCAGTGGGCATCGCTTTGTTGCCTGGACCTGTGAACCTTGAGCCTTTGAATCTTCTCTTTTACATGATATTCAAATTGTAGCACGGACTCTGAAACAGCCTGCAGTCCTGAATCCATCTTGTGCTGCTGCAGAAACACGGACAAGGACTTTCTGCTTTTTTTACCCCTCTGGACCTCCATTTCCAGCCTGTGAAATGGAGCTAATAGTAGTTTTGTTTAGGAATTAACAAACAAGACCCTAAAAACACCACAGTAAGTTATCATTTGGAACAGCCACTATTCTATTTCTGATCGCAACGGTAGTTGGTATCAGAGTTTTGATCACTGCACTCCAAGCTCTTGAAGAGCTACACAAAATTTCCCTTTTTATTTTTCAAAACACTATCAAGCTGCCTTCTCATCCCTTCCTTTTAAATCTGAAAGTGTATTGATTTTTCTTCCTTAGTGCCCTCTGGCTCACACCAGTCTCTGCTGAAAATTCATTAGCATTTTATTTACTAAATTTGACCTTGATGTATTTTAAGGTCTGAAACATTTAAAAAGCTCCTATTGACCCTTTTCTATGGCTTTTATTATGTTGCATTAAGGAAAATCCATCCACTTTACCAACAAGGGCAATCAGTGGTTCCTTATGGCTGTGATGTTGTCTCTTTCCATATATTCGGTATTTCACTGAAAGACCTATTTTAATGCACTTTCAGATGAAAGATTTTTTTTGTTGTGGCTAAATAGTGTCGCACTATCTGATATTTTTCTATCATCTTCACATTAACCTTAAACCGGCACATAAAAACCAAATATGAAAGTGGTGACACAATACAAAATGGTTCATAGTAGGAATATTGCATTGTGATCTTCTCTGGCGCAAACACAAAAACGGATGAGAAAACACTCCGATTGTGTAAGTATCATTGGATGCTCTTAGATGGTCTAATCAATACGCTTCAGTCACTTCAAATTCTTTAAAAATTACATTCTTTTTATGTGTGTGGATGCTTTGCCTGGGTGTATGTATGGGCACAATATGTACCTGGTGCCCAGTGCCCACAGAACCCGGAAGAGGGACTCACACCCACCATGTGAGTACTGGGAATGGAACCTGAGTCTTCTGAAAGAGCAGCCCGTCTAGTGTAACTCTTTTTTATTATACTCATCTCCAATCTATTCAAGTGCCATTTTCAAGGGGCATAGCATGTGCCAGGAGGAGGGTGCACAACAATTGGTTGATACCTCACCACTATACTTGATAAGCTCCTAGCCTGCAGTACTTACTAACTACATGACTTTAGGCAAATAGTTCATCCTCTTTGTCTTTCATCTTTTGGTTTATCTGTTAATGGAGTGAGTTGCAGGACATGATTTACAGTGTTTCTGCAAGTATGAAATGAATTTAATCCACGTAGATGCTAGCCTAGAATGATAGTATTGCTTAATAAATGGCTATTACGATCAGTCATCATCATCACTATTTTTATCAATTACCAAAGTGTATGCCATAGGATACCCTAAGTTTCATGGGATATTGATAATTTGATTAAGGGTTTCCATAACTGGCTGGGCGGTGGTGGCGCACGCCTTTAATCCCAGTATTCTGGAGGCAGAGGCAGGCAGATCTCTGAGTTTGAGACTAGCCTGGTCTACAGAGTGAAATTCAGGGCAGCCAGGGCTACACAGAGAAGTCCTTTCTCGAAAAACCAAACCAAAACAACCAACCAAACAATAAAAGGAGTTTTCATAACTGTTTGGGAAACTTTTTCAGAGTTTATTACTTCTTAACAGCATCTAATTCTTCTCATGAAGATAGAGCTCTCCAAGCATTTTCAACTTTTCCCTGAGCAGTCTTGCAGAACAGTGATTTACAGTGTAAATTTCTAATAGCTTAGATTGAGATCTCTATTTCATCTGGGCTGACTGACCGGAGCCACTGTGAACTGCTTCTCATAGGAGGCAATTTTAAGTGTAGGGCAGAAAATATAGAGTCAAGTAGTTAACAAACCTCTGTGACTTTAATTGTCCTTAGTTTACTTTCCCATGGAAATAGGAACAAGTACTACTACATAACAGGTCTGTTACAATGAATAAGCTAGACAGTTTATGACAAATCCCTGATTTCTCGTACACACACCTGTTTCCCCCAATGTGCCAGAGTAACAGGGAGGTTAGACTTCAGTTTATCCTTATAGAAGGTAGGTTATCGTTCATGTCAAACATATCTTTCATGTTTGCTGAAGATGACCGTTGAACTATCCCCCATTGCATTAAGTCTCAGCTAATGGCATCAAAACATTTTGAAGAAGCCAGTTGAATTTTCCCAAGACTACTGAGAACTCTTCAAGGCATTTGTAAAGTTCTCTATTAGATGTTGGCAAAACATTTTCTAGAAGGGACCAGATAGACAGTAAAATATATTAGGTTTTGAACTATTTGGTCGGCTTCAACTGTCATGTCTGCTCTTATTCCCTGAAGCAGTTACAGGGCCCTAAGCGTATGAATGTGCCTGCTTCCTGATCCTTGTTTAAAATTGAAGTGGGGGATTGCATTTGTCCTGTGGATTGCAATTTGACAATCCCATTGTTGATTGTAATGGTCCTCATGGTTTGTAACTAGAAGATGTTGTGCGAAATGACCTTTAAGAGCCCAGCCAGTCTCTAATAGCCCGTGAATCTCTTGTGAATAGCTTTTAGGGCTTAGCTTTTGTATGACAACATTAGTTACAGCGATTCAACAGCTGTGTACCCGCTGCAGTGCAGTGTAACTTTCATCCATCACCAGTTAGGATTGGAAAAATTAACTGATGTCCCTAGGGATTACCTAGGGCTGATTCACATGACTCAGGCATTCACTGTGATCCTAAGATTCAGTGTCCTATGGTCTTATTGCTAATTTTCTCCACCCTTTATATAGAGATGAATGACTGTGGATCGTTTCAAGGATAAAACCACAAGTGCCAAGGTCACCTGAGATGTAATACTTTTTTATGGATGACTTATGTTTTTCTCTAAAGAATTCAACTCACATTCATAAATGCTGTCTTTGGAATGAAGATGTTGATAGCCACTTACAATCATATTAAAAGCAAGTTGGTTTGAAGTGAAAAGCACAAAGCAAAATAATTCCATGATGAATGTGGTCTTGAAATATAAGCAAGTATGGCCACTGTAATGCCTCTGGCTTAACTGACTTAATCAAGCTTCATGTGATCCTAAATCTAAGCCCTTTATCACACATTCAAAGGAATGATTGTCTGAGCCCTGCCTTGTTAGGGACGTGTGGTACCTTATTATGGGAAAGGTTCCCTTGTTATGCATTCCACATGCAGAATGGAATATTTCCACACCATACATTTTAGTACTTCTTTATTTTACCCACCCGTTATCACAGCTCTCTTACTCTCTATAGCCTAGGGCATTAAGGCTCCATGGAAGCAGAAAGCAGCTTCTGTCAAAGCAAAGGCTGTGTATAGACAGGCCTTGTAGATTGTTTTTCCTGGGTTGGATTTCCAGTTTAAGAAAAGGATTCCAAGTGTATGGCAGTCCTTACTACAAAGGAGCAGACTACCAACCTGCATGGCTGGTCAGCTAATCATTGATTAAGCTCAAAATCTTAACAAGGACACATACTTTCCTTCATATTTTCTTAAGTTTAAAACAAGAAGTTGACTTTCATTTGATGTTTGTTTTACTCTTGAGGCAAGCCCTCTTCTTTGCTCATAGATATACTGTTTCTTTCTCACATAAACCACTCAAACGCACGGTTTATGATTTCCAATGCTGGTTTCTTTAAAGTGCAGTCTAACTCTCAAGTGGGTTTGGTGTTTCTCCAGCCAATGCTCTCTGATGCTTTGATGAAGGCTCCAACATTGTAACATGAGGCAAGTAGTCATAGCCTGACTACAAGATGTCATGTTTTGAATTTACGAGTGCTCCAGAAACACAGCCCGCTTCCCCGAGCACTTCTGCACACTGTCTTCAGAGCTGTACGGGACATTCTTGAAAGCTGCTTTACCATGGCTGACGAGATTACCGTTGAGTCACTCAGGAAATTACTGAAGAGAACAAGAAATGTTGAGAACAGAGTGTTTGGGTGGAGACCTTGCAGAATGAAACAGCATGGGTGAAGAGGAGCGGCTGTGTGGGAGTTTCTCGAAACTGTTGAGTGGGAAAGTTTGGTGTTTTGAATCAATTCCACATTTCAAAAGTCCCTAGGCCTTTCTGCATTCTACAGCTGTAGAATTTTATTTTAAAGCCTATCAGCTGTCTTCTAGTTGGTAGAGGTGGGTGTCTTCTCTCCTCTTAGTTTAGGCTAATATAGCAAAAAAAAAAATTATCTCATTTTCTAGTCTAAAAGCACACTTCTTTCTGCACCTCTTCAGCAAAGATGCCATAAACCTCACAGTGCCATGTTGTACTTCATGGAGAGAAGGCCAAAGCCCGAGAACAGGACAGAGCCGAAAGAAATTCTGAAATATCTAAACCGACAGGATTTCCTGTCTGCCGCTGGAGAATGGCACGCAGGAGGCCACTGATACTGGCAGGACGTGCTGGGCCATTTGAAAGCGAAAGATAGAATCAGTAAGTGTGGGAGTCCTTGCAAAACACACAATGTTCAGATAAATCACAGTAGTTTCTGTAAACGAGCTAGTGAGTGGGGGACGAGAAAGGAGGGGTGGATAGATCAGTGGCCGCGGAATGAGGTTTAGAAGAAATTGCCAGAATCCTGTGAGCAGCAGCTATCAAGATCTAACCCATTGGGGAAAGAAGATGTCAACCCACTGTAAGTCATGACTCAGGGGGGAATATTGTTTCCAGAATCCTCCTGGCTCAAAGCCTAGAGCCAAGGAAGGAGAACAATACAAATAATTAAGGGAGTGGTGGAGTTAACTTACAGGGAATTCTTTCTACTTTTCTTCACCTGGTGAGATCAAGGGCAGTATTAAATTCACATCAGATAGGTCTTATATCAGGAAACAGTATCCTGCTCTAGCCAGAATGACCTGTTAGATTTTTTTCCATTCCCAATTTGTAGAATGTAACCAATTATGTATGGCTTGGGAAGGTGATGACCCAGGTCTACTGCATCAGGGGCATATTTCAAGATATGTGATATGCATAAACTTCAGAAAGGAACAAGGAATAAGAGTAGCAAGCTTGGAGGTGGTGGCCCACACCTTTAGTCCCAGCTCTCGGGGGGCAGAGGCAGGGAATCTCTGAGTTTGAGGCCAGCCTGGTCAACAGAGCAAGTTCCAGCACAGCCAGGAGTACACAAGAACAACTCTGTTTCAAAAAACAAAACAAAGAAAGAAACAAACATAAAAGAAAAAAGAGTCGCATTGCAAAAGGAAACAAAAATCCCAAGGACCCTCTTCCTTTGGACTTATAGAGATTGTACATAAATTCACACCTTAATATTCATTTTGGTTTATTCATGTCAAGCCTTTTCTGTGTCTGTTTGTTCTATTATAAAAAAAAAAACTATAGCTAGCCAGGTGGTGGTGGTGCATGCCTTTAATTCCAGCACTCGGGATGCAGGGCCAAGTGGATCTCTGAGTTCAAGGCTAGCCTTGTCTACATTGTGAGTTGCAGAACAGTCAGGGCTACACAGAGTAAACCCTGTCTCAAGAAACAAAAAACAGAAACTATAGTTTACTGTGGCAGCATGGGTTTTGACATCACTGTGGCCCAGGTGGCAGCACAGGTCATCCACATCAGTGTGCTCTCCCTCCCCATGGTAGCGTTGCCCACGAATATCAACATGGCTTCAGACTGTAGTACAGATCACAGACGTCTGTGTGAGCTTTGGTGGTAGCATGGTCACATAAATCAATACAGACCTGGCCACAGTAAGACCAGGGGTCCATGGTCCTACTGCATCTGGGGTCTGTGTTGATACTCTTGGCCTGTGTTATCACCGAAAGCCAACCAGATGTCCATGATCTATGCTGCAGCTTGAAGGCAAATTGATTGCCCATGGTCCCTGGCTGAATCTAGAGGCCTTGTCTGGGTCCGTGGTCCTGGTGCAACCATGAGCCCTGTTTGTGATCTGTGCTGACACCAGAAACGGTGTGGAGACCATGATTCATGATTTGACAATGATATCGATGAGTGCAGATGCTCAGAGGAGAAATAAGGACATGGATGACTTCCGTGATGATCCCTTCCTCTACCCGAACCTCCCCCTCCCTGCCCACACCAACAAAGGAAATAGTAGCAGCCGAAATAGGAAGCCATGGAAGAGAACTCGTAAAAACTGTGATAGGATGCTAAGTGTTGCCCTCCACAATAGATGGCTTCTGGCCGGTGTGTGGCAGAGGAACAACTCAGTTCTATTTAAGGAAAAGGCCACTGAGAGTTTGACCATGGTCCAGTGGGTATTTATCTAACAAAACCTACACATTTTTATGCTGGGGGAAGGTCACAAGGGTGGGAGGAGGTATGAGCAGGGACGTACTGGAAAGCAAACATGATGGGGGTATATGATGTGAAATCCCCAAAGAATCAATAAAAATATTATGTTGAAAAAAATAAAAAGTTCAAAAAAGTTTAGCTTGCATTATACACAATTTGAAGAGCAAACACCACACCTAGTTTGCAGATGGAAGTACTGAGTGATTGAAAAGGTATTTTATTTATATTTAGACATAGAGCAGGGCAGTGAAAAGGCAAGAATGTAACCCAATTTTCTGGATGACAAATAAAAGAATGATCTATAGGTCTACATTTTCCCACCAAATTCAAGTTATAAGGATTTTTTTCCTCTGGCTCTAATGTAGCCTATAATTTGTCACTCAGATATCACTGCCCTACAATTATAATAATGAAGCCTCTCTAATTATCTTATTACTAGTGTAGTGCATGGCACAGTTGACAAAGCACTCCTCTTACACTCCCCTATTGATGCACAGGGGTGACTGGACGCTCAACATGGTTACAGGCTGCTTTCGTTCCCATCAATATTTGCTGTTCTCAAAACCCATTTAGGTTCCTGATTTCTTGAGTGATGCCTTCAAGAAGAAAAAGTGTCATGCCACTGAGTTAATGGCTCATTTTTCAAGGCAGCTTTGGGTTTGGCATCTATTCTAGAAGTATGCCTTTTGTGTTCTCCTTTTCAAAGGTCACTCTCAGAGTACGCCTGCGATTTTAGAGCTGGTTAGAGCTAACGTTAGCCAAGGGAAAAGAACTCTTGGGAGACTAGATTGGTACAGCAGAAAGGTTAACTCAAAGAGTTTGCTTTGGCAATCTGGCCTTTGTTTGTTGTACTGTTTATGTGACCTTGATCATAAACTCTAAACTCTTTGAGGTTTAATCTGTTTATCAGTCAAACAAAGATGATGATCTTTTTTTAAAAAATAAGAATATCAGCTTTTATTAAATCCTATTATACCTTCTCTGGCCACTTGAACATTTATTTCTTAAAGAAAGACCAGTTTTATCGTCTTCAATGCACTGTCTATGTTCCATAATTCAAAAAATTATTATATTTATCAAAGATGCACCAGTTCTTTCTTTTGAATTTTATCCATTTAGCCATACAGCATCAATGCAATGGTATTTCAAAATAAAAGCTGATGATCTTAACTCCACAACGCTGAGTGTTGTGAAGAAAAGGTTATGAACCCTCCTTGTCTGCCTCTTTTGCATTTAACTTTTCATTAGGTAATATGTGTTTTAATTTTTTTTTTGATTTTTTGAGACAGGGTTTCTCCGTAGCTTTTGGTTCCTGTCCTGGAACTAGCTCTTGTAGATCAGGCTGGCCTCGAACTCACAGAGATCCGCCTGCCTCTGCCTCCCGAGTGCTGGGATTAAAGGCGTGCGCCACCACTTCCCGGCGTGTTTTAATTTTTTGAAATTCAAATGTAATTACATAATTTCTCTCCTTTCCTCTCCTCTCTTCAACCTTTGATTCCCCTCAAATCCATGGCGTTTGTTCTTTAATTGCTGTTGTTGCATATCTATAAATATATAAATATAGCTGGTTGAGTCCAGTTTAGTGTTACTTGTATATATATATATATATATATATATATATATATATAATTTCAGGGCTGAGCACTTGATATCACATAACCAACTAGGGAGCTCATTCTTAGGGAAGACTATTTCCCCAAGTCTGAGATTCCTTACTTGCCTGTAGTTCTTTGTCTAGGGCTGGGACTCTGAGATTTCCTTCAGTGTTAGCATGGCTATTGGTGTTGTCCTTGTTTAGGTTTTCTTTAGGCAGCCATATTGCTGAGGTATCCTGCACGAAGCTCCCCTGCCATTTCTAGGAGATACAACCTAACAGCAGATTTCCTGGTCCTTTGATTTTTACAAACTTTCTTCACTCTCCTTTGTGATGTCTGAGCCTTAGGTGCAGGCGTCGTATTGTAGATGTATCCGTAAGAACTGGACACCCTATGATCAGTTGTCCTCTGCGTTTTGACTACTTGTGCTTTTCTGTAATGGCCTCTGTCTGTGGCAAAGAGAAGCTTCTTTGATGAATACTATCTCGTATTTTAGATATCCCTGCATTGTTTTACTTGAAGGAAGGGTTCTATGGTTAAAAATCATGAAGGAGCCCATCATTTCTACTACAAATGTGGATACCGAGGCGCAGGACAGCTGTCTCTTTTACAATTAGAAAGAATCTATAGCAACTACCAGCTCTGCTTCACTCTTCGAAACCACCTATGGAAGGGCTACAAGAGGTTCTAGAATTAATCTTCAAATAAGAAAATGATGTCACCCCATAACATCACCTTTGCATGTCTCCTTTCTGAAAACTACATTTGATTACAGAGATTGATCAAGTGACTTAAAAGCCAAATCTTCCAGAAACAGGATTTTAACTACCAGGAAGATATCTTCTACAGATTCATAATAAGTGGGTTGAATGGGGCACTCTAAATAAACTTCTTTTTCAGGATAGGGGAGTTGAGGGTCTTTCTTTTGTAGCCCAGGATGGTTCCAAACTCACAATCCTTTGGACTCAGCCACCAAGTGCTAGCATTTCAGGCCTGTGCCACCACACATGGCTATAACTGAAATTTTAATTTATTAATCTTCTCTCAAATAGTTACTGACTTGACCCTTTTCTTCTTTCATCCAAATTGTAGTGGAGAAAGTAGTCTGTTGGTCCAATACAGATCATCTTCTCCGAGTCTGTTCACATTGTTTTGGTCTTATTTCAAGCCTGATGTATGTCATTCAACCTAAATACTGTCAAAGGTGAAATACTGTTCCTGAATTTTATTCAGTTTTGCCTCTTTGTGGTGCTGGATCTAATTGAGAGTCTCAGGCGTCCTAAGTGGGCACTCTATCGCTGAGACACACCCCTAGTGATTAGCATCAATTTATGTCCTCCCAAGAAACAAAGGAATTGTGCCAATTGAAATTGTGAGGTGACCTGGAGAGATGATGCCTTCCTGAAATTCCAATTATTGGAGAAGCCGAAGCTGAAGGATCACTTGAGTGTAGGAGTTTGAGGCCAGCCTGGGCCACAGAGTAAAATTATGATCTCTTGAGATTGATAAACATTTGCTCCATATTTTCTAGGCCATGAGATCCATCTTTCACTCCATCTTATGTGTCTCTCTTATGATACATGATGATAAAAAATACTTCTTGGAATCAAAATGATGTACCGTTCTTGCTATTTGCCACTAACACTTTGCAATTTGTTTCCTTTCTGTGGGATAAGCATTATTCTAGCACGAGGGAGAGTTTGCAAACCCGCTCTCCTTGGAGGCCACATCATGTGAGCAATGACACTGGCTATTTCCTCTACTATAGGTTAATCATTACCCTGGCGAGAGAGCATATACCAGGTCCTCCAAATGTTCTTCTTCATTTCATTTGGGGTGGTACCCAAATCATCCACTGTGTCAAAAGTCAGCAAACACATTTTGCTTCTTTTGCTTCGACATCGTTTTCACTCATATCAACATGAAATTTAACCTTTTAAAGCCCATATATCTTACTTCTAAAGCAACATTTTATCTGCAGTGGAAAAGTGCATTCTAGTTTTTAAAACTGTTTAAAACATGTTTTATTTGAGTGATACCACTGTTTGAAGACATTTTTGGTATGTGTTAAATCTTTTCACCTTTTGATGTCTGGAGAAACATGGGTAAAATTTAAATTTACATACTATCTTCTCAAGTTCAAATTAGTGTGTCAATATATTCTTACATATTTTAGTGTTTGAAGTAGTTCATGTTTACAAGAAGGTATTTTATGCTTGCTACTGAAGGAAATTAGTGTTTTATTTGAATAAAGGATAATAATTAATTTTTATTAAAAAAAGGAAATTGATTTTATAGCTCTGTTCTTTACTGTCCCACACATGATAGTGTTGGGGAGAAGCTAGAAGAATGTCCACTCAGAGGCCTGAGGTGCTACCAGAACAGTGCTAGGATGCTACAGGAAGGAGGTAGAGCCTCAGGAAATGTGAAAGCATCCTCATCACTGTACATAGAAAGGAAACTGATGAAGGACTAAATGTGGTATCGCTTCTGTGGATGCTCTTTGCCACTTTGCTATCATTATGTGCGAATTCCTCATCACCGAAAGGGGAAAAATAATATGGGCCACAGGAGGGCAACGGCCAGAACAGACTGTCTTCAAAAATTCTTCCATCCAGTAAGGAATTATAAAATCACTGCAGAGATACAAGGATGAATACAGGAAGGTGGAATAAATGGAAGGGACATTTTCTGTTGCATATTTTTGTGCTGTTGTTACAGCAATTTTCCTTAGATAAAAAGCACTGAGGATGTACTTTTCAGAAGCGTTTTCCTCACGATGATTGCTGTCTTAGAATGTCACTGCAATTTCTTCCTATTCTTAAGCTAAATTTCCCATTTTCTCTTTTAGGCAAATATCAATATTCCAATGGGAGCCTTCCGACCAGGAGCTGGTCAGCCTCCCAGAAGGAAAGAGTGCACTCCTGAAGCAGAGGAGGTGAGGAAGATAGCTAACAGAGATAAGCAAGGCCTGGTTCTTCCAGAGTCTTCCCAGAGGCGAGGTTTCTCAGTTAGCAGGGACATTCTGGGCCTTCTTTCCATTTCAGCCAGTGTTAAGTGTCTGACAAAGTTGTTTGAAGATGCCAAGCTTGACTTCAGTTGCTGACTGATTTTGTACACAGGTGCTTCGGGGTTAGCGCTAGTCTCTTGCTTGGTAAGTTTTTACTTAGGGTCTATGATTAAACGGAGCAGGCTGTGTGTGGTGTGGCTTCTGAGGGGAGATTAACCTCAATGAGAGCCCAGTAAGAAAGCACATTAAGTTACTTTCAAGTTCAGTCATCTTGATCTTCCTTTGAAAGGAAGGCTTTCCAAGGGAGTCTGTCTAGTCTCCCTCCTTGAATTTCCCTGTTCTCTACTCCCAGCCCAATTCAGATATCATGCAATAGAGACGAAAATGAACAAATGCAGCAAGCAGAAACAAGTACCCTCCTGAGGGAGGTGGGATTAAAGGTTTAGATAATTTCATTAGTACAAAAATCAGGGCATTTTAAAGGGTAAGGATTTTTATGGCTTTTATATCTGGCCCACTGCCTCAAACTTTCCTAAAATGATATGCATTTTCCTGATCATGATCTTACCTCCTCGGCTTTAGCCTCTGATCAAGAGATTTTTTTTTTTGAATAAGAAGGGGGAGTATTTGAATAAAATTACCAAATTTTGAAATTTCAGCTACTAATTCTGTCTGGGACTTGGGTCAAGTGCATGAGCTTGGGTTAGTCGAACAGGGTCTCCTCCATCCCTCAGAGGGTTGCTGTCAGGAATGAATGAGTGAAAGAATGGACACAGTATAAACTGAATACGCAGTTCTTTAGAAATCTTCCCGGTTATCCAATGTTAATGAAAGACTCCAGAGCTCCTGTTCTGCTTTTAAGAGAGAGAGGCATGGGGAGTTTAAAGGGATGGCCATGGCACTCTGCCCTCGCCTCCATTAATTTGCTATTGGACATTTTTTCTTCCTCACCTTCCTTTTAAGCTCTCTGTCACTATGACAACAAATAGTCAGAAAGTAGCTTGGTCCTTTTCTCCGTGAAACTGGCTGATACCACAGCTGTGCTGGGCTCAGGTCTTCTCTTCCATCAGTGGAGCGGGCAGCATTGGGTTCTTCCCTGCACAACACGAGCCTCTCAGTTAGGACACTAGGGAAGCACTTGTCTATCAGTCTGTTTTTGTCCCTATTTTGATGGTTTGGACACATTGTATAAAACTACCAAGGGCCTATATCATTTGGTTTGTAAAAGTATGCTTTCTAAGCACTCATGTGTTCAAATGGCCGGTTGATATTCCTCCCAGGGTAGAGAGAAGGAGATATTCACAGAGATCCTGAGACTGTAGAGGTGGTCTATGCATTGTGCCACTCCTCGATCTTGGGGTTCAACGGGTAGAGCAGAGAGCTAAGGCTGTTCCTTATCCAATACAAGCAAGGACTTTTAGGGCTTGTGGGGTTTGACGGAAGAAGTGACATCATGGCTCAAATTCTGACTTGGGCCTCTGAATAATTTTCCCAGAGAAACGTCACAAGGGTATTTGGGTATTTTGTCGTAGCTACAAGGTGCATTAAATAGGATTTCTGTGGGTTGGCTTGAGGCCCCAGCTGCCTTCAGTGGCATTATAACGAGTGAGGAACTTGAATGTGAATTCACAATTCCTCCCATATCCACATTTATTAGTGTAATCTGTATTTGCAAACTAAGAATTGCTCACCATCAGAGACTGAAGATTTGTTGCTGAGCTCCATGCTAACAGAATTATAGTAGAATGTGTGATTTGTAGCACACCATCAGCAACCAGAACAGCTCACCTCCATCCTAGCCAGTAGAACCCCAGGTAAACTCAGAAGGTATTTGGATCTTGACATCCTCTAAGAAATGCACAAAGGGTTGCATCCCATCAAAAACAGACCCGAAGTCATTGGCTTTCTGATAAGGTCTGTGACCGCTGGCTGTCTCTTGTGTACCTGTGGCTTCTGACCAGCCCTTTGCCTTGCCTACAAACATGGATTGCACCTTCTATACTTGGCTTGGTAGACATAAGCATGCACGGGGTCCCATGGGTCTTCTATCCAAATACTTTTGCACAAGAAAAGCAGTTGCTTGTTTGAAGTAATCCGACGGTTCTGGTGAGCTATTTTTAAGTCTCCCATTCACTCTTTAACTTAAATATCATTATCCTCATTATGTTACACATTGGGACTTTCTTTTCAATATTTCCTTTTTATCTTGTCTCTTCCCAAGATCCAAACATATTATTTAATTCTAGTCTCATCACTTACGAGTTCTGAGGCTTTGAGCAATGTTCTATTTTCCATACCTCAGTCTCAATGGTGAGGTAGGGATAAAAGCAAATGTGTAGGGTTGGTGTGAGAATTAAATAATTTAGCACATGCACTTAGAACAGCTAGTAGTGTTTGCTGATAGCAGTGAGTTTTTAGTTTTGAACTTGAATGAGTAAGTCAAGCTCTATAGAGTTAGTAAGAGCCTTGGGAAAAACTCAGGAGGGTATCTGGTAGTAAAGAATGGCAGGGATGGGGTAGCCTGGAAAGGCTTCTCCATGCTGCAGCATTTGGCAACTCCTCTGTGATCTTCAAGGCAGACACTTCCCTTCACAGAACTCTCACCAAAGTGGGGGATGTTGCTGGGGTTGGTAAGGTTTCCCTCATACTCTCTTTGGCTGTATGGAAGAATCAATAGCCTCTAGCTATCTGCTGGCTTGAGATATCCTTCATGATTCAAGTGGAAGTGTAGTAATAAGGGCGGCGGGGCTGTGTCCCCAGCACCCCGGCTGCCTGGCTAGCTTATGCCCGAAATAACAACACACAAACTGTATTCATTTAATCACTGCTTGACCCATTTCTATCTAGCCTCTTCTAGGCTAATTCTCACATATTAATTTAGCACATTTCTAATCATCTGTGTAGCGCCCCTAGGTGCGCTTACCGGGAAGATTCTAGCCTATGTCCATCCTGGGTCGGAGCTTCATTGCATGCGTCTGCCTGGGAGCTGGGAGCATGGCATCTCTCTGAGGCGTCTGCTCCCGAGAGGAGAGCTGTGGAGTCTGAGCTCACTTCCTCTTCCTCCCAGTGTTCTGTTCTGTTTACTCCTCCCACCTATCTTCTAACCAATGAGGGCCAAGCAGTTTCTTTTTATTTAACCAATGACCTTCCTCCATCATAGAAGCCTCTTTATTCATGCTCTAGTTTACTGTAATTCTTATAATAAATTCACAGAAGTAGAGGAATATGATTTCCATTATGTTTTTAAAGGTGGTAGAACTTCAATATAAAAATGCATCCTGAATAATATCATACTATCACATTCTTAATCATGACAATTTCCATTATATGCCACCTCACTAAATCAAATGTCAAGCCTTATCTTAATAAAAAATGAAAAAAAAAACTAGTCCATTGAGGTCTTAATAATGTAAGGAAGATGCCTAGCATTAAATATTCCTTTATTAGTCTGTGTAAGTTCACCTTATAAATCCACCCCAGACACATAAGCATAGATATTGGCTGTTTGTGTTAAATGTGCCAGCAGTGGAGACGACTTACCTAGGAACTTAGCAGAAGGATCTGGAAACATTTTTCTCTTTGCGCTTCTTTAAGATCTACCCACCTCCAACCTTAGGAGCATTTCTCAGTGCTGAAGCATTTTTCATTTCACTGCTACACATATTAAAGAAGAAGAAGCAACCCTTTATAGCCTTGTTAAAAATCCCTTCCCGAAAGCCCAGCAAAGAACAGTCTGGAATACCTGGTTCTTCAAGTGGGTGTTTTACAGTTTTAATGACCTTTTGTGTATCAGCACTTGTAAGTGATGGATGTGTTTGTGTGAAGAACGGAAACCAGGCTTACGGCTCTCTGCCTGGACCTACGGAAACATTATCTCTCAGGGATTTGCAACAGATACATCCTCATCGAGTTACTTTATAATTTCGTGGGGGTGACATATTAGCTGTTTAATCAGCACTGTACCAACTGCACAGAAAATAACTACAGGAAGTCCCGTTAGCCCGTACAAGAGGAATAATACCTCACTCTTTTATGCCTACTCATCCTCCCCAATAAACAATTTAAAAACATATCTATAAGGGACACATCCACCTAGTGATTTGTCAGAGTTCGGGGAAGCTTGGACATTCTTCCTCTAGGTGCTAACCCATTCGAGAAGGAGACACAGGCAGGCACTATACCTGGACTAACAGTATTAGCTTTAACACTGTCTCCATGGGAGGCAAATACGCAGTTTCTTATCCTTGACATGCATGACACACACACACACACACACACAATTGGTTTACCCAATTCTTGGTTGAGCAGATGGAGCTATGGACAGTTCTGCACGGGGAACTATATTAGTTGGAGTTTTCTAACAAATAGACATTTAAGGTACAAAGTGTTTATTAGGGGAAACACTTGTACAGGAGAGTTGCTGAGGCCTAGATGCAGGGGAAGAAGACAGAAGGGCTTGGTGGGAGAAATACAGACCTCAGTGTGACTCGAAGCCCAGCTCTCCCGCCTAAATTTCTCCTGGGTGGAGTTCCTGTCTGCCAGGTATGCCATCACTTTAGGAATGCTGCTGTACTCAATCATTTGTTGACAGCAGATCTGGTAAATGTGACCTCTGCATGGTGATGGATGGATTTTACTGACAAGGAGTTAGGGCAGTCACTCAGTTACCCCTGAAGTAATCTGATCCAAGGGATGATACCTTGGCTGTTAGGGTGATCAAATGTTCTCCAATATCTTCCTTTCAGGCAAGTAGGAAGAACAGGCTTAGCATGCAGTTTTCGTCTCTTGTAACTAGATGGAGCTACACACAGTAGCTGATCGCAATGCTTTATAGTCCTTTTCTGTATGTGCTAGGTGCACACACATAGAGGTGTAGGTTGATTATGGGATAAACCAGTTAAATACAAAGCATCAAGTATACATTCGAGCCTCTGTCCTCAGGTACTCGAGGAGCCACACACAAAAAGAAAAGGCTGTATGTCCCTCCCTAGAACTGAGATTCCTTTGATGATATGAAATTGAAACTATTCAAAGCAGCAGGCAAAGGTTGGCTTCTGGCCTTCCCTCCCATATTCAGAGATGTTTTCTTTCCTTCTGAGCTTGTTTCCTAAAGGAACCATAGGACAAAAGGCTGACAGGCACCACACTCTGAGCAAACTTTTGCAGACTCCTGGACTCATTGGGGCTAGCTGTGCGCTGACTTTTTACAGATTTCTGCCATCAGGTGTCTGAGGATGGTATGATACTAAATCAGAGTCGCTTTTAGAATATGCTTTCGTGAGAAGCTCAGCCCCTTCTAACTGTTGGCAGTGTTTATTAGTTACCAGACACTCAACTATTGCTTAATGTGTCCTAAGACATATGGAAAGGACTTTCCCCCTTACATTATTTTACAGTTCTGTACAATTTGCAGGGAATTTTGTTGAAACTCTAAGGCTATCTGAATAATAGGTACAGGAGAAAGTCCCCATGCTAGAATCACACTCTGACGTTTTCTTTTGATATTTGTTTTCCTGCTCTATGCCATGAGCCAGAGAGATGAAATATCCTGGATTTTGGTTTCTCTCCTTTTTTTTCAGGGGGCTCCTCCCACTTCGGAGGAAGAGAAGAAGCCAATTCCTGGAGCAAAGAAACTCCCAGGACCTGCTGTCAATCTATCGGAGATCCAGAATATTAAAAGTGAACTGAAATATGTCCCCAAAATGGAACAGTAGTTTTAAGGGGGAAAAGGTGAGTGGAAAACTAGTCTCTTTATCTGAAAATGACCATTATCAGGAGGAGGAAGCTCCACCAGGAGCGTTCAATGGAGACAGCATTTTGTGTATGGTTTGCAGGGAAAGCCACGCCTACGGGTTTGTCTTATTCCATTACTGCTTGGAGAACTAGTGGGGCTGTTTGCCCATTGGTCTCTTTCTGACCATTCTTCTAGTTAGGGGAGGTTGACGTTAGGTGAGGGCAGGTCGTGGCACATGTTTTTCCCTATTATATACCATAAAGAACAATGAACTATTGCTTTGGCAAGAGGATCTGACAAACATGGAGCTGTGCAGATTTGGAAGTGAGAGGAGGCAACACTCTGTGCGTTCGGGCCTCAAAAAAGAAAGACAGACAGACAGACAGACAGAAAAGAAAAAAAGAAAAGAAATCACCAGAATATGTGTGAGGCAGACCAAGAAGCCCTGGGTCAGACGTAAAAAGAGTAGGTTCAAAGCTGTGCAGGCTGTTCCAACAAGGCACTTAAAATACTTATTTTCATTTTAATTGTTCAGTAATGATCCCCTTGTAAGAACACAACCAACTGTCTGTCTGCAGATCTGGTTCCTATTAACTGGAATAGAAAATTCTGCCAACAGATGGGTTCACTAAGTCATGGCTCTTTCTCCTAGGAGATGCTAGGAGCAAACCTGTCCTTTACCAGCAGTATTAAACAGCGGACATGACCTTCTCCATCCCTTAAACACAAGTCTGGAGGGAATCTGCATGGGAACATGCAATAGGCATTTTGTCTCATTGGCTGTCCAGTCATTCATTTATCCATCCCTTTAATCAAGACTTATGGATCGCAGTAATATTTGTCACTTGCCACTATGTAAAGAACATTATATCCACTCTCCCCCCGCCCCCCAAGACAGGGTCTTAATTCAAAGCTGAAGCTGGGCTGTAACTCTCTGCAACCTAGGCTAGCCTCAAACTCATGGCAATCCTCCTACCTCAGCCTCTCTAGTGCTGGAATTAGAGGTATGGGCCACTATGCTTGGCTCCTATGTTTCTTATAAGCTTCATAATACTGAATTATCACCTTCAATTTTTTTTGAGACAGGGTTTCTCTGTGTAACAGCCCTCGTTGTCCTGGAATTAGCTCTTGTATGCCAGGCTGGCCTCAAACTCACAAAGATCCACCTACCTCTGCCTCCCGAGTGCTGGGATTAAAGGCGTGCGCCACCACTGCCCAGCTGACCTTCATTCTGCCCTGCTGACCTTCATTCTTGGAGTGAGTCCTAGGGAAACTGATTCTGCCAGTTATCTGCTTGTCAGACTGCTTCAAGTCCCACATCTCACCACACCATGCATATTGATTGCACACAGTCTCCTCGCACTGGAGTTGAATATTGACTTTCTAGATAACACTAACAGGAGGTTTGTGAGGCAGTCCATTGGGTTGTCCTGACGTCATTTATGGCATACTGACATAGACCTTCTACAGATATTTTCAAACTAGTTTGGTTGAAAAGATTTCCTAGAGAAGAGAGGAGTTGGCCACCCACCCTCCCTTCACCCCCTCCTCTCGTCTCCTCTTTTTTTTTTTTTAATTAAGACAGATTCTCACTATATTGCTTTGGTTGGCCTCAAACTTACTATCCTCACGCCTCATCGTATCAAGTGCTGGGATAGGAGAAATGTATCATGATGCTCATCTTAGAATCTATTTTGAGTTAAAGTAAAATGACAACATGTAGTGTCTTAGCCCCATTATAGAACGGAAGGGAGGGGTGAGAATGAAACCACAGTATAAAGCTCAGGGACCTGGAGTGGGAATTAATCTGGCAGATAACTGCATCAACTTGCTAGTTATAAAATAGTAGAACCAACTAATGGCTGAGTGTCATGTTCAATTCTGTTTGCGTTGCCAAACTGACATGAAATCTTCAAATAGGTTTTTGAGCAAAATATAGAATTTCTTGCTGAGAAAGACCAGAAAAGGGATATGAACTCTTTGTAATATTTCCTATTATCACCCAACCAAAATTGTTTAAGCACATGAATCTCTCTCTCTCTTTCTCTCTCTCTCTCTCTCTCTCTCTCTCTCTCTGTGTGTGTGTGTGTGTGTGTGTGTGTGTGTTATGTGCATATTTGTGTGAGTTAGGACCAAACAGTTCCTTTTAGGTAGTACTGCAAAAACTTTTAGAACAGAGCCAAACAAGACTCTACAAGTTGTCTATAATAGCTCTTATTTTCCCAGTGGTAAAAGAGCTCTTTGCTAACAAAACATCAGAGAGGAACAATGGAAATATTAAGGTGGCAACACTACAGCAATTACAAGAAATGATTTAGAGGGGTAAAACCTAAGAATTCTACAATTACGCAAAGGAACAAGAGAGCAGCAATTGAAAACCCTGGCACTGACGAAACTCTAGAGAGAAAACATTATTCTGAGATCGAAGGTATTCAGCTACTCAGTGTGGCCACAGGCTTTGTGGCTGGCAGACTTCACACATTATTATACATATTAAGCTAGAGACTCTGGGTAACTTTTGTCCTTTATCTTTTTTTTTTTTTTTCCGAGACAGGGTTTTTCTGTGTAGCTTTGGAACCTGTTCTGGAACTAGCTCTTGTAGATCAGGCTGGCCTCGAACTCACAGAGATCTGCCTGTCTCTGCCTCCCAAGTGCTGGGATTAAACGCATACTCCAGCATTGCCTGGGTGTGGCTTGTCATTTTTAAATCAATGCATATATGCTTATTTATGATGTATGATGTGGTAATCACCATATCCTTAAATGCTTATACTTTTTGTGCTGGGAGACTTTACATTCTTGCTCTGTATACCATATTTAATAGACTGTTGAGGAAGTGTCGCCATTCATCTATGCTGAAGCATGCCAGAACCCATTACTCTCATATAACTGAGCTTAGTTATCTATTATACAACCCTTCTCTAGTCCACCTTCCTCCTACTCTCCCTAATCTCTGGCAACCATTACTCAATGATCAAGTTCTATGAAACAAATATTTTTAGCTTCCACATAAGAGTTAGAACCATGTGTCTTTGCTTGTAAAACACTTAACATAAAGTTCTCCATCTCCATCCATATTGCTTTAAATCACATAGATTTTCACTTTTTTATGGCCAAATACTATTCCACTGTGTCTATATTTCACGTTTTCTTTGTATATCCATCCATCACCACACACATCATTTCATTTTAAAAATGTAACCTAGGGGCTGGAGAGATGACTCAGTAGTTAAGAGCACCTGCTCCTCCTGCCTAGGATCGTGGTGCTCCCAGCACCTACACAGCAGCTCACAGTGGTCTGCAACTCCAGTTCCAGGGGTGGGCCTCTTCTGCCCTCTTCCTCGGGCATGTGTATGGTGCACATATGTACACCCAGGGAAAACATTTATAAAATAAAAATAAATGTTTTTAGAACTGAAGACTTTTTGTAATTGTTAGTAATTCACTTCATGGATTTTGGTAATGTATGAAAGTAATAATTTGCAGAATTAATCCCATTTGTAATTACCAACTAAGGAAGACACTTTCAGTTTTACTAATGCAAACATAGGTATATTTGCATGGTTTTTTGAGAGGGGTTTCTCTGTAGCTTTGGAGCCTGTCCTGGAACTAGCTCTTGTAGAACAGGCTGGTCTCGAACACACAGAGATCCACCTGCCTCTGCCTCCCGAGTGCTGGGATTATAGGAGCGTACCACCATTGCCAGACTGCAAATATATTTACTATATACATATGTAACAAAATATACAAAATCAAAGAAAATTTAATTTTCAGCAACTTGTTGGCTTTAGTTTTCAAAGTGCATTTATATCTAGACAAGACATATTTGCTAACCAGTCATCCAGAGATATGTCATCTCTCGAAAAGGAGAACATAAGGTACTCATTACTCTTAAATGTTAAACATTCTGCCTCGCTGTCACTCCTGTTTATTCAAGTGCTAATTGTGAGAGTGTTGACAGGAGGGTAAATGGATGGACCCACAAGCTTGATTAGAAGTACACTTAGGACTTAACAACAGACCCCCAAAATGCATGAAGCCGAAGCTGACAGAATTGAGCTGAGCAACAGACATTTAATAAACATAATAACTGGGGACTTAAATTCCCCATGTGCATTAATAGGTGGGTATGGTGACTCACGTCCATCATCCCAGCACTAAGGAAGCCGAGGAAAGGAGATTGCCATGAATCCAAAGCCATTGTGGACTACACAGTGAGCTCCAGGGCAGCTTCAGAGTAAAACCCTGCCTCAAAGAAATCCCACTTTTAGTAAAAGAGTAACAGGAAATAGAAGATGTGAACAGCAAAGGAAATCAACTAGACTTTATAGGCACACCTAGAGCACTGTACTGAACAAGAGTATGTATCCTTCTCTAGTACATAAGGAACATTGTCTACCATGTACTTTTGGTTGAACATAGAACTAGTCTTAATAAATGAATAAGGATTGAAGTCATGCATGATGGATCAAATTATTTAAAATTATGACTCAATAACCGAGTCAAGTTTAGAAAGTCACAAATTTGTGGAACTCCAAAACATATTTCAAAATACCTAATGAATCAACCAAAATATCACAAAAGAAATCAGAGCCCCTTTTAGATTAAAGGAAAAAATCTGCAACTTACTGAAAAGTCTGGGATGCAGCGAAATCAGAGCTTACAGAGAGATCTTCCATGTAGACATGGTTAAAAACGAGGGTCTTACATCAACAACCAAATCAATGATATCTCTGTATTTGGGAAATGTGATTAATATTAATTTGTGAATGGAAACAACCCTGTCAAATGCAAAAAATAATAGGTTTTAAAATCTACATAGACCCTAAAACAAAGCCTGGTGGCTCATGCCTATAATATCAACACTTAGGAGACTGTGAGACTGGAGAATTATTGTGATCTCCTCCAGGTCACCTTGGGCTAAAGAGTGCAAGTTTGCCTTAAAACCCAGAACAAGCAACCAAATTTTATATGTAAAAAAAACCGTCCCCCAAGAACCTACAGAAATAATCGAATCTGGAGAGTAAAAGGTAATTGCACCAAACAATGGCCCCTCTTAGTATGATACTTGGATCTCTTTCCTCTCGCTCTCTACTTGTAAATAGGGAGTAGTTTATAGCCGAGTTGCTAACAATATGGTCATAAAGATGTGGTCTTGTTTCCTTCCATCTTTGCAAGGTTGAGTTAAATGCCTCTTTTGTTAATTTTATAATGAGTGGAAAACAGTATACCCTGCATGTGGTAGCTTTGAAGCATAGGGGCTGCTTCTAGAAAAGGATATGTAAGCACAATGCCTGAGCTAGGCAATGACTCAGGCAGCAAGAATGGGTTCTTGCAGCCTCTTTTTCCGGACACGCCATCATTCATTGCATTTCGAGTTTTGCATATTGCTTTTCCCACCATACAGTTTATCATAAGAGTGATTGTTTTCATGTTGCTTTGCAGCCTCCAGGACTAACATGATTCATTTTTCATAGTCTGACTTATCATGATTTCAGAACCTAGTCCCTCTGCCAGAAAACAGGGGACTGATTTATTGATTTATGTAGAACTGTATGTTAAAAAAAAGGAAAACAAAACCTAAAAGCTTCCCCTAATGTCTTCTCTGTAGTTTGCTGGGCATTTTTCTTTTTTGTCCTCAATTTTGATGTGTTCTCGGCTTTGACCCAATTACATAGGCTCTTTTCTCTCTCTAAAGGAAATGGTTGGAGAAGGATTTTTTTTTAACTCTTTAGTGAAGCTGCCTCTCTTTTGATTTGTAATTCTCCTTTTGCTACTCTGCACTTGGAGAAAGGGAGTTTCCTCAGTGGTCCTGAACCACATCAGAGTTTCATTCATTTGTTTTGTTGTCTCGCAAAAATTGGTGCTAGGACCTGTCTACAACCTGCATAAAAACAGTTGGCTCAGGACCAGATTCTGCAGATCTGTGTAAGCTGGCATATATCTTTTCCTGGGCCCAAGGGCAATCATGACGGGCATGTGTTTTGCTTTCAGTACTGTAGAATGCTTGTCTCTGTCCTAAGGTGTGGTTTACAACCTAGGATACATGAGTGGTGTGTGTGTGTGTGTGTGTGTGTGTGTGTGTGTGTGGTGTGGTCCTTTAGAGGTCATTTGGTAATATCTGGACACACTGATGTGCAGGGTGGGGAGGAAGACAAGGATGTTGTTAAACATCCCATAATGTCCAGAACAGTCCCTACAACAAAGAATTATCCAGCCTCAAATGTCAGTAGTGCTAGCAAAGAATAAACCCAATTTTCTACTTGTGAAATTCATGTCTCATCTCGCAAACTTCCCTTTCTAAGCAGTCTATCCAATGCATTTTATAAAAATTAAGATGACAATAAAAAGGAGTATAGTATAGGAATTAACTACCTAATATGTATAGTTTTATACATAATTAGATTTGTAGAAATAAGACACTCAGATACACTTTTTTTTTACCCATCAGTAAATTAGATATTTATAATTGTATATACCTACCTGGGTTATAGTATTTATCTCAGCAGTTCTCCAAACTTTTAAAAATCAATGTTAAGTATTAGTAACAAATATCTGTGCCAATAGCAGCATTACGGTTTCCTCATCACCAGGAGCAGCCCCATTTATTATATGCTTGGGGATGGCCGATGAAGCATCCTGTGATTTACATATATATTTTATTTACCTCTTTTCTTGACTGCGAGGGATGGCTAGTTTGTTTATGCAGAGTCAAAGCTAAGGTTACTCAGTGATACTAGAGTCACCCAGCTTGTAAGTCGCTCCAGCATCTGCTGTACTCCCCCCCCCCCCCCCCCCCCCCCCCCCCCCGGTCCTTTGAATCATGGTCACCTGCTGCATTCTGGGAAAAAGCGTCCTTCTAGTCAGCTATAGTTCTTTCGAATATTTTACTATGCCAGCTCTGAGTGAAACAAGCAAAGGCTACGAGACATCAGAAACTGCTCCCTCCCGCCAAGAGGGTACTGAGCCACAAGTCTCATGCTAGCTTGTTTGTTTCTTTGCTTGTCTGTTTACCCATTCATTCATTCAATCCGACAGCAAAGCAGTAACCGTAAAGGATTCCCTGGGCTCAGAGACCATCGGGTACTGCGGGTAGCCCGGTTAACCGGTTAATAGGTGAAAAACTGCGTGACAACACAGAGAATTTGCTCTCCCTTAAAGGTCTTAGGAGAAGGAAATGTAATGTTAAAGCCTATAAAACATGAGAGAAAGCAGGAAAGAAAGAGACCGGAAGGTAAAGAAAGCAAGGAAAGGAAGTGCAGGGGGAGGAGAAGAGACAGAGTAGTATAAGATTGTGACCACAGGGACATGGTGTGGTCCCTTACTAGGTTCAACACAGCTGCTGAGGAGAAAATCCTGACCTCTGCCATTGCTGCCTTTACTCCCAGTATAAGCAAGGGCTTGTTAGGCGGGGCCGTGTTGTTCTCAACTGTAGCTGTCTTCCAGCCATGAAGCCTTTTCTCTCATCCCCTCTCACGCTGTGTGCAGCCCACGCAGAAAACTAGGAAAGTGAATTTTGGGCTGTCTAATCAGCCTTGGCTGCATCGTGACAACGCGGCTCGCTGCTCGTTTCAACTCCCCGCACATGCTGTGGCGGTTGAGAAGGAGGATTCGCGAGGAGCAAAGCAAGACCTGCAGATTTACTTATGCTCCCTTGCCAGGGTCCCCTGCCTGGGAACTCCTCAGTCCACATGCTCTGGTTTATAGCTTTATGCAGATGGTGAGGGGGTAGCTGGTTTAATCCCAGGCGGGGATGGTCAATTGGCTTCCCACTGAGTGAATTTTCTATTAAGCAGTCGACAAATTAGAGTTTCTTTCATCCAGGCAGGTGGCAGCAAGGCAGCTCAGAACAATTCCTCTTGACTGCTAAAAACCATCATTTCTGCAAGCATGCTCTATTGCCAGAAAGCCCCAGGGGGCCTCCTGTTAGAGGGTCAGTGGTACTTCTTTCCATGTCAGAAGATCTGCCTTGAAATGCAGCAGGGACAACTGAGCCTCGGACAAGCAAGCACTACACCTCTTCCTGTCTAGCTCTTGCCTGAGTCTCAATCAGTACAAAAGATGCCGGCCTTTAGTTCCAGAGACAGCTCCTGAAAACTTGCCAAGCAGGGTTACTAAATGCCAAGAGTTCAAACATCCACTTGTTTAGATTCCATTTTCATTTCTTAATCATTTTGTACATGGGCTAGGTGGAATTTATCCTAACTGGATCAGCTTTTCTCCTTCAAAAATGCACGTTATCACTCTAAACTATGCCTGACCAGGAAAAAACTTAAGGTATGTGTGTACCTCCTGTGTCAGGCAAGAGTATACTAGAAGTAGATAGCAAGAACTTGGCGTAGTTAGGGACGGATGGGAGAGGGGACATTTGCTCACAGGAGACGTGAAGAAACAAGTCAGCAAAGAGTAGGGGGGCAATTATAGCAGTCGGTTTGACGGCACAAGATGGTGTGGACAGGGCTCAGATTTTCCCACTTAACACAAAGCCATTAGATGCTACTTGTTCTGGAAAGCATGGGACACACTTGTGCTGTATTGTGATACTGTGACCAGTCTGAGCTGAATCTATGAACAGGAATCCACATGGTGGAATCCGAAGGCCAGGGAGGTGTTTCAGGTGGGCCACCGAAGACAAACAAGCGTAGAGGAAACATTTCTTCCTTTTGCTGTCCCTGCACTCTGTCTCTCGCTTCCAAAGCTGAGATTTGTTTCGCTTTTAAATAACATACCCTCTAAAGAGTAGCTCAGCCTATTTCTATAGAGATCGGGAAGAAAGTGTGCTGAAAATGAAAAAGCACTAATTATCTGTGACTAATCTGAGCTCACCCAGAGGCTCCTAAGCATCCCAGAGGACCTGTGTCTCAGGCACCACCTACTTTGTTCTGCCAGAGCTTCTGTTGTCTGTGAGTTGATTTTCAGGCTGCAAGGGTCCTCTTTTTCCTGGAGGAGGCAGTGCAGCTCCAGTTTTGAAAGGCTGCTTGGCGGCAGTGTTCCAAAGCCCTTTCTTCCAGAAGGCAGCACCAGGATTTCTTTAGAGCACTTTCATTTTCTAGTGGAAACTTCAAGGGATTTTTTTTTCTCCTCTTCTCCCAGTTTTCCACGAGTAAATGACCTGTAGTTTCTGGACTTTCCTCCAAAGAGAATCCGTGCTAGGAACATTGGGCGATCGAGCTGCTGTTTCTCTGATGTCAAAGAAAAGCTGCTGAGTTTCATTTACTCCTTGTTGTGCTTTTTCGAATAGGCCTAGAAGAACAGAAAGAGGCATCTCACCTATTAGAGTAATCTCTCATGCACAGACTATGCACTACTGAAGTCTGGTCCTGGGAATAAAATGAGAATCATTTCAGTCTGATCATCCAGACAGACCCTGGTGGTTTTCTCTATTACATCCTGCTCTAACCTTACGCCCCACTCACACCCAATTAGTACCCCACAGGAGGGTTTCCTCTCTCTTTCTGCATTTCTGAATTTGGCAGTTAAGTGATAGTTCCATTACAGTAAAAGGGAGACAGGCAGGCAGCCAGCCACTAACAAATACACGTGCTAAATAGTATGAAAACCTACAGACTTTGCAAAATGTCTGCTTAAAGGGGCATCATAAGCAGGCAATAAACACAGCAGACAATGAGGACTACTGAGAACTCAAGATCAATGGCAATGGGTTTTTGATCCTACTGCACGTACTGGCTTTGTGGGAGCCTAGGCAGTTTGGATGCTCACTTTACTAGACCTGGAAGGAGGTGGTTGGTCCTTGGACTTCCCACAGGGCAGGGAACCCTGATCGCTCTTTGGGCTGATGAGGGAGGGGGACTTGATTGGGGGAGGAGGAGGGAAATGGGAAGCGGTGGCGGGGAAGAGACAGAAATCTTTAATAAATAAATTAAAAAAAAAAGAAAAAGAGGGTTTTTTTTTGCCGGGGGGGGGGGGGGTGGGACTTGTAGAAAAAACCCTTCATCTTTTAACTGGGGCCTAGCAGTAGGAAAGACATTAGCAAGTCTCCAGACTAGATTCTGAGAATTCAAAAGTATTCCCATGTTCATTCCATTTCAAGCCGCTCATCAGCACTGTGAGCGCAGTCAGATAGGAATTAGATCTGCAATTCATTCTTATGTGACTTCCAACTTCACCGGGTGGAGGACTGTGGGATGTGTTGTCATTTCCCATCAGTGGAAGGGAATTTTAAGACTGGTTATGAAGTACATCTATTTTAAGTCCCCATGCAATAGGGGATAATAATCCTTTCTAACCAATAATGATGTGTCATGACAGATGTATTTCAAAAGAAATGTACCATATCTATTTCTTCCCATATTTAGTGTTTATTTGCTTCCTGTGTCTAGTACTGGCTATCAAACCCAGGACTTTGCACATGCTAATGCTCCACCACTGGGCTGCAGACCCTGATGTGTAAATTAAAAAGAGCTATACTCGGGCCAGGGAGATGGCTCAGTGGATAAAAGCGCTTGCCACCAAGCCTTCCAGCTTGAGTTCAGTCCCCAGGACCTACACGGTAGAAGGAGAGAACAGAGTTCCCTAAAGCTGCTTTTCAGCTGCCACATGTGAGCTGCGGTCTAGTCACATGCATATGTACAAATAAATGTAAAAACATCATAATTCAGTGCAACATTTACTCACATGCAAGCAGCAAAGCATCACACACACACATACACACACACACACACACTGACACAAAACATCCAGGATTATGGAAATTAGGTGAATGTCTTAAATCAGAAGTACTATGTAGAAAACAATAGCGCGCGGGGGTGGGAGGGAGATTTACTTCAAAATGCCCTAAATCGCCATTCTAAAAGTGAATTCTGCTGTAAAGCTTTCCAGCAGCAGCAGCAGCAGCAGCAGCAGCAACAACAACAGCAGCAGCAGAAGCAGCAAAGACAGGTATCTTCGATTCCCCGCAGCATCATATACAAAGCTTGCTGCTTATTACCTGTCAGGAAGTAGAGAGCCTGGAAGTCATTTTGTGCCAAATCCAATCCAATAATGAGCCAATTATAGGCCTGCTTCCACTGCCAGGAGCTCGCCACTCCACCAGCCCAGCTGGATTCAGAGCCCCTGGTGGGCAGGAAGAGGAGCTCATGGCCCAAATGAGTCCAAATTGTGACAATGCTCTAGAGCAGTGGTCCTCAAATTTCCCAAGGCTTCGACCCTTTACTGCAGTTCCTCATGTGGTGGGGACCCCCAGCCAGAAAATTATTTGTATTGCTACTTCATAACTGTAATTTTGAATGATAATATAATTATCTGTGTTTTCTGATGGTCTTAGTGACCCCCGTGAAAGTGCAATTTGACCACCTCCAAATGGGGGGTCATGATTCACAGGATGAGAACCTGTGACCAATGGGAATGGCAAATGCAACTACAGCACACTGCTTCTGGAAGCCCTTAATACAGCCTGCGGCTGTCATCTCTTTCGCTGAAGCTACACTCAGTTTTCTCTCCTGGGGAACACTCTTTCTCACTAGTCAAATTCTGATCTATCAAGCGGTAGTCGCCAGGGCTTCACCTCTTGAACCACAGGTCAGCTTTGCATAATCTGTTGCAATTCTGCAGCCTTCACCATGGTATGCTCTGAGGCCACAGAGCTCACAGCGCAGCCATGCTACGACAACCCTCCTGCACACGTAGGCGGTAAAATGCCAAGAAACTTGAGTTACATGAAATATAAAGCTGTCTCCATTAAAAATCCAAACAGCGCTGTGAATTTTGGCAGACACTTCCAACCTGCCGAGATCATTGCAGGGTTAGATTCTAGAATCCAATGGTGTAGTTATTCTTCCTGGCTGACTTTGCATGGCTGGGCTGCCATTCAAGAAGCAAGCCCTTTCCTATTTTTAACTGAGATCTTGAGGAGACTGGGGATCATAGCAGCACCAAGGACAGAATTTTTGGCAGTGGTCTTGGGGTATGAAGAAAACTCTGAGATGAGAACTATGATTTTCAATTAAAGACTTTTTTTTTACTTAGCACACAAAATCATGGGTTTCCTTATGACATTTTCATACATATTCAATATTGTGCTTAGATCACATTTTCTCCTTATTCCCTTCCCACAGATGCCCTCTGCTCATACATAAGTCTCCTTCCTTTCCCCAAACAGTCCCTCAACATTTAATGTTAAAATCATCTGGATGGATTGTCGAGTCTCAGACTTCCAGGCTACCCCCCGCCCCGCATTCCTGATTCAGTAGGTCTGGAATGGGTCCCAGAAAGTGTTTTTGCGACAAGTTTTCATGGTGGCCGCTGTTACTGCTACTGGTGGTTTGGGGATTCCACTTTGAGAGCCACTGATATGCAGCATGCCTGGCCCTTCACCCACCCCACTTTTATAGCCAAGATTCAAATACATAGTAAGAGACGTAGTCAGACTTCTTCACTGAAATTCAGTAAAGCAGGGATCACAAATTCTTGTTATAGTATTTCTAGTGAGTGACCAGGCACTAAGGACCTGTGAGACTCAAATTTAAAAAAAATGTGTGTAAGGATGGCATTGTATAAATGAGAAAACAGGCACAGAGCAGGAACACGCTTTCTCCCAACACGGCACATCTAGACAGTGGGGCAGCCGGGATCCAGGCTGTGCAACACTCAATCATATCCTAAGCAGGTTTTCCATGTGGCAGATAGGACAGTCCCCCTTTTTTTTTCAGATTTCACTTTTTCTCCCCATGTGGTTTAGTAGACTTTGTATATCCCAAGAGACAATCCTCATGTAAATAATAAGGACTTCTACCAGTGTTATAGGGTTATAGTATCTGCCAGCCACTTAGACTCATAGATACAATCTTAATTTCTACAAACAGTGTTCTAGATCAGAGGTGGGCAAGCCAGGGCTCAGTGTGCCACTGACTCTTCTTTCTAAAATTCTCAAGAGTGTTCTAGATTGATATATAAGAAACAACACAGACAAATCCCTGGATAAAATGACAGAGAAGACGAGAAATCAGTTTTGCAAACCTCTGTGAAAATAATTCTTTAATTTTGCAGGTGTGGTGTTTGTATGGGAGTGTGCGAATACCTTCGACCCAGAGCTCATTCATGAAGCTAGGCTGTCTGGACAATGAGCTGGAAGGGTCTACCTGCTCTCTCCTTTCCTCAATGCTGGGGTTACACCTATGCCAGTCTTTTATGAGGGCACTGGGCATCTTGGGCCCTCAGACTTGTGAAGCAGACACCATAATGACTAAGTCATCTCCCTGCCCTATGTGAAAATGTGTCTAACGAAGGCTTTGTTGAGTTCCAGGTATACAATAATACAAAGGAGTTGGCTGTGATAATCTTTGTTCAAACATTCTTTTATGACTGTCCAACTAGTGGAAGCAAAACATAAAAGAGGTTCTAAATTTGAACACTTTTCATGTCCAAGAGCAGACAGAACCAAAGGATCTCAGCTACTTGGACGAATGATAACCAGCTTTATAGTTTATTTAAAAATATTATGACTTAAGGACTGAAGCTGATTTCTGAGCAATTGAGTTGTCCAGGCTTGGGCTCTGGGCAAGAATCACTTATTTTTACTCTAATTATTTTCACATCAGAGCAAAATGCTAGATACAGTCGGAGCCTTTATCTGTGGTACTGACTGCACATTAGAGCCATGGGGATGTGCCTGGTTACCAACCACTTCTTTAAGGAAAAGTAGACTTGGTCATCAAAAGGTGATTTTGATGCTTGTCTGAGAAAAACTGAGTTAGAAGTTGTTTATCACATTCTCTCCTGACAAACAGACTGAGATCATTCTGGATTTGGAAAGTGCTTCTTTGGCTAAATACCAAGGCTGTTGGGATGAAAGTCTCCAAATGTGAAAAACAACCACGCTTTCCTGGTATAGATGTAAACTTTGTACACAGTGACTCATTGGTGAGCCTGGCTTATTCTTGGGATAAGACACGGAGGAAGATAGTGAGGCATCCAGATTGACATAGGAGTCCAAACAATAGCCAGATTGTGCTGAAAGGGAGCTGAAGTCATCCGAGTTCCACAGCATGCTGTGCTTCATCAGCATTCTGTCACATGTCCATCCATGTATCCATCCACACAGCCTCACAGGTCAGAAGACCACCAGTGCCACTTCTTCCAACCAAAGCCCAAGACCAGACCTATGCTGAGGTCTGCTCTATACTTTCTGCTTTCCAGATCATGTCCCTTACTCTGGAGAATCACTTGAGTCTCACCACAAATCTGGCAACCTTTAAGCCTTATCAAAACTTATTTCCCTCTAACAAAGCCAGTTGGGTTGGCTTGCTTTTATAAGGTTAAACTTTTCAGTTCTCAGAATTGTGGCTCTGTAAAATTTGACTGTCTCTTTCTTCCATCCCTTCAAAAAGTGCCCAAAGCCGTTAGATTCTATCCTGCAACTAGGATTATACTTCTGACCTTCAGATGTAACATTAGCTTTTCATGATTCTTATCAAGAATTACCTATTCAGTGACCGAATATAACAACTGAACTTAGTTAAGCCAACGATATTAGCTATTGCTGTGCAACAAGGAACTCCCAACATAGCAACTTCTGAGAACGATGCTTATTACCTCATTCAGAAGGGGCTAAGGTAAGTGATTCCAAGTCTTGGCTCCTCCTCAAATGCTATAGTCAAGATATCAGCTGGAACAAAGTCTTGACAGAACCAGATGGTCTGGTTTCAGGGTGGCTCAGTCACATTGCTGGCTAGCTGGCAATGATTGTTTATCAGTAGGTTATGGTGCCTTCGCTGGGGGACCTCACCCATTGGGCTACTTTCCTGCCATGGCAGCTGGCTTGCCACAGAGCACGAGATCCAAGCATGGGAAGTCTGTTGTGGTCTAGTGCTGCAAGTCACTCTGCCAGTTTTGCAATGCATAATTGATTTTCACAAGTCAGTCCTGTTTTGTGTTGAAGGGAACTTCATAGGGGTGTGAACTCCAAGAGCAAAGATCACTGGGGGCTATTTGGGGGTGTGTTTCCTTTTAGAGGTGACAAAACTGAGTTCCAGAGAAGTTTTCCCAAAGCCATATAGATGTTTGTCGTATCTTAGATACACACAGTAATGTCTTTGCTGTGTTTTTATCTCTATATAATCCTTAATCACTGCCAACTTCACCAAGGACTACTTGTTCCCCTTCCTCCTCCTCTTTATCCTCCCCTTGTCCCTTTTCCTCATCCTTATCCCCACTCTCTTCTCCTTTCTCCTCCCCTCCTCCTCCCTCCTTCTACTCCTCCTCCATTCTCCTTCTGGCTCCTGTTTCTTCTTCCTCTTCATTTTCCTCCTTTCTCCTTCCCCACTCCTCTTCTTTCTCCTTTCATGATAGGGTATCTCTCTATAGTCCTGAGTTTTATGTTGAAGCCAGCTATGACGACCAGGTCAGTCTCTAACTGTGCTGATCCTTTTGTCTCTTCTTCTGCCTCTTAAGTCCCAGGATTATAGGCATGAATCATCACGTCTGGCTTACTACTTCATATATGTATTTCAAACACTAAATTCTGTTTATCTTTATGAAGATGGGAAAGATTTTTTTTTTTGGTTTTTCGAGACAGAATTTCTCTGTAGCTCTGGAGCCTATTCTTTAACTCACTCTTGTAGACCAGGCTGGCCTCGAACTCACAGAGATCTGCTTACCTCTGCCTCCTGAGTGCTGGAATTAAAGGCATGTGCCACCACTGCCCAGTGGGAAAGATTATTTTTAAGCATGAAGCTGCTGTCCCTAATGCTTCTAGCAGATGACAGCACTATAAACCATATCCAAACAAAGTGCAGACTCTGAACAGTAGGGGATATGATTTCATCACACATATGAATCTTTAGGGAGCAGGAGAGAGAGGGGGGAGAGAGAGAGAGGGAGAAAGAGAAGAGAGAGAAGAGAGAGAGAAGAGAGAGAGAGAGAGGAGAGAGAGAAACATGAACTTAAATTTTACATAAGAGAGGGGTAGATTTTTAACTTTTCTTCACCTTATTTAACTTGCTTACTTTGCAGTATTATTTTACCCTCTCTCTTGATTTCTGAGGGCTAAAATCAGAACAATAAGCAAAAACAGTGAAACCAAAATGCTGGTTCCTCTAAGAACTCTCTACAAGAAGCACAGCGGGTTTTTTTCCTGGAAAACTTATTTCTGAACATATACAAGCACATTCACACCCACATATACACAGGTTTTTAAGGACAGCATTCAAAGCTGTGGTAAATATTATCAGTTCTTTCCAAGACTCTGTTAGATATAGATATCTTCTAAGAAAGGAGACACGCGAGCAACCTCTTGTATATCCACTCTCATTTTTTAGTCAGTTCAAAAATGACAAGGCCTGTCATCCTTGATCAAATTATCTAGTCAGGAGACACGACACCTTCCTCGTTGCCTGACCTATTTTGTTTAATGGAGCTGGCTCCTTTGCCCTCTGACAAGCTACCTTTTCTCTCGAGTTCCATTTATAGAAGTGTTTTATTAAGGATTAAATCATTAGGAATGGCTCTGTCTCCCTCACAAGGCCTGTTTCCCCTGTTCAAAATTAAGCTATGACATCCAAGAAACTGTCCATTTCTACTTTATTTCAAGACAAAGCCCTCCTAGCCCTCGAAGTACTTTGAAGTGGCAGGGAAAGAGCTCAGTCTTAGTTCTGATGGCATGCCCCAGTATCTAGTCAGTTAGGAACTGTCTTGTATTTACTACTCCAAGAAATGCTTCCATCACCTGCAGGAATTTTCTTTAGCCTTCCAAGGCATCTGGAGATCTAGAATTGAAATGCTTTTTTTCTGAGAGACCCAGTTTTCTGCTGAGCCCCCAAGCCCTTCTATTATTTTCTTTCTTCAACTGAATGTTAGCTCACTCATGTCTTTTTGAAAATATGATTTGGTTTCACTTATTCTACTCTTGTGATGGTGGTGGCGGTGTGCGCATGCGCACACAGATGTATGTGTATGCATATTCCATGACATCCATGTGGAGGTCAAAGGACAACTTCCAGGAGTCTATTCTCTCCTTCCACCGTGTGGGTTCTGGGGATTGAACTCTGGACAGCATGTTTGCGGGACAGCTGAGTCATCTTGACGGCTGTCAAGCCCTCGTTACCTCCCTTCAATTCTCCTCTCAGTACATTTAGATCTCTCCCGACCATAAGCACCACTAAAAGCAGGAAAATAAGATGACACAGATTGAAAGCCTTGCTTGGAAGACAGAGGAAGGATGTGCTGATTTATAAGCTTTGTGTGGGTCTTTGAGAAGATTGGCACAGTTTGCACTAGGTGGGAGGCCATCTGCTAAACGCTTTAATGCGTTATCCTCACGACTGTCATATGAACTTGACACTATTATTTTTCTATCATTAAAAAAATTGGAGCTCACAAGGTTAGGTAACTTGTCCAAGGTGCACAGGTAGAAGGCAGGAGAGCTGGGATGTGAAGGCTTGGCATGGTCTCCATAACAGATACGCAGAAAACACGACCAAATCTATAGTCAGGAGCTCATTTGGTACTCAGCTGGGAGGCAGTTTGGGCTAAGGATGTTGAAGCAGTTTCTCTGATGCACTGATTACAGGCACTAATCAAAGCTTCATTTCAGAGTTTCTTAAAGAGGCTTCAGAAACCCTGTTCAAATGTTGGAAAAAGAAAAAAAATGGGACTAGTAAACATTGTGAGCCCAGGTACAAGTGATCATTAAACTCTGTTACAAGGCAGAGCAGGTAAATCTAATTTCCCAGAAGGGACTCTTAATCTCATTAAGTTTATCAGAAAATCTCTCAGGTTTTACTGGCAGTGCTTCCCAGAAGAAAGCTTTTATTACACCAGAGACCAAACGTTCTGTTCTGGCTCAAGTTTGGAAGCATTGTCTTTCACCAGAAACAGCTCTCTCTAGATCTGGGTTTCTCTTCTTCCATCCTGTTAACTCTGGGGCCAGAGAACTCTGCTCAAAGACACTTGCTTATGCCACAGACACCCCTTCCTACTGTTTGTAATCACTAAATACGTCTTCACACATTGTCATGTGTCTGTGGTACCAAGCCCTGTTGAGAATCACTTCTCGAGTCCCCTTTGATTTCCAAGGATGGTCCATGGAACAACAGCTATGTATGTCTTCTAGGAAGGTGGGGGACACACACAAACTCAAGCTCCACCCTCAGACTTTACAAAGTCTAAACCCTCAGTTTAATAAGATCCCTAGGGCATCTGGACATAGAAGTGCGAGGAGCCCTTTTAGACCTGTGGTTGTCAACCTTGGCTTCACATCAGAGTACCTGGGAAACTGTAAAAACTACTGATTGCACCCCTAGAGATGCTGATGTAATTGCTCAAGGGCAATCTGGGCTTTGGGATTGCAAATAAATCTCCAGGTGATTCTCCTGTACAGCTCTTTGATATCCTGTTTTGAGTTTAAAAATGAGCACAGTTTAGGAGTGATTTACAACAGCCTGTAAGACCCTTTAAGATACGATTCTTTTCCTTTCCATAAGCATATTTTTCTGACCCTTTAACTAATAAAATTATGTACTTAAAATACTTTGGTGAAGTTGGGCATAGTGGCACATGCTTTAACCCCAGCAGCCAGACGGTAGAGGCAGGTGGATCTCTGAGAGATTTTTTCCGTTTCTTCTTCATTCATATCACTGTATCTCTTATATTTCCTCAAGTGGTTGTACCAGTTTGCTTAATATTGGATTGACTTCTTAATGTTTTTCAAAGGCCTAAAAGCAAACAACTATTTTATACTATTGTACATTAAAACCCAGCCACTGTAATTTGGAGATTATACATAAATTAAGAAAAGTCTTATCAAGAGGGAGGGGTGTAAGTTAATGGCAGATGATGTGTTTATCCGGTGCATGGCCCTGTGTTCAACCTTTAACCTCAAGAAAACAAAAAGTATCATGAGAATAAACAAGTAGAAGGCCCCATCAAACCATTAACTCGGTATTTGTTTATTTGTACTGTTTTAAGAACACAGCTAAACTATGAGAAGGCAAAAAACTTATTCATTAAATATATTAGTATTCATTAGAACAAGTACAAGAATATTGAAGTAAAAAATTTTAAAGTTCGATGTATGTGAGTATGTGTGTGTGCGTGCATGTGCATGCATGTGTGTGTGTGCAAGCATGCCTGCAGAAGCCAGAAGAGGACACTGGATTCCTCTGGAGCTGCAGTTAATAGGCAGTTGAGGGCTTTCTGATATGGGTGCTGAGAACCCAACTCAGGTCCTCACAACCAAACCTATGTCCCCTGGAAGGGCAGCAAACACTCTTAACCATGAAGCCATCTCCCCAGGCCTGTTAGTCAAAGTCTTGATACACTGCAGATATGTTTCTTTATTATCCATACAAACATATGCATTTCTTTGTGCCTGTTGTTCCAAGACTGCACTGATGAACGTACAGCAGCCTATATAATCTGTACTGGTTACTTATTCCCATTTTTTGAAAAATAATTTAGTGTAGGAGAAAGGATTCTTAGCTGTTAACTAGCTACAACTCAACCAGTTTTGATTTAAATTTTCTATTTTTAAAAACATGAGTCATTCCCCCATTCCCATTGCCTTCAAGCCCTACTTTTTATTTGAATGCTGAGACTTTGATCAGCTCGTTATGCACATTGTCACTGTACAGTCCCTCAGTTTTAAGGTGATTTCTAGGACAACATGGTTTTCAACTGTGCACTACTAAATAAAGGCAGGGAGGCTGTATTTTTGAAAAGTATTTTCCACTGGTTATATGTCAAGACATTGGCAATCCATTTGGCTTTTTCTCGAGTCTACAGTTGCCACAGACCATTGCTTGGCAGCTGTAAGAACATTCTGAGTACTTTTGATATAAACACCTTTGTCTCTAGGCCTAAGATGATAAGACATACATAGGATACAAGGCTTTCTTCATCATTTGGAAAAAAAATCTTTCTTGAGACTGCAGCCCCCTCAACTTACCACTTTGTCCCCCACTAGAGGTCACTGAGCTCTGCTTTGGTGGAGAAGGTTTTTGTCACATACTTAAAATACTTCTAAAATTTGACTTAGGATTTTGTTTCAGATTTTATTTTCTTTCTTTCTTTTTTTTAATTGAAAATTTCCACCTCCTCCCCTCCTCCCACTTCTCTCCTCTCCCCCCACTCTCCCTCCCTCTCCAGTCCAAGGAGCAGTCAGGATTCCCTACCCTATGGAAGTTCAAGGTCCTCCCTGCTCCCCTCAGGTCCAGGAAGGTGAGCATCCAAACAGACTAGGCTCCCACAAAGCCCATCCATGCAGTAGAATCAAAACCCAGCACCATTGTCCTTTGCTTCTCCATCAGCCTCCACAGTCAGCCACATTCATTGAGTCCGGTTTGATCCCATGCTCCATCAGTTCCAGTACAACTGTCCTTGGTGATCTCCCATCAGATCAGTCCCGCCATCTCAGTGGGTGGACGCATCCCTCGCGGTCCTGACTTCCTTGCTCATGTTCTCCCTCCTTCAGCTCTTCATTTGGACCTTGGGAGCTCAGTCTCATGCTCCAATGTGGGTCTCTGTCTCTATCTCCGTCCATCGCCAGATGAAGGTTCTATGGTGATATGCAAGATATTCATCAGTGTGGTTATAGGATAAGGCCAGTTCAGGCACCCTCTCCTTTGCTGCCCAAGGAACAAGCTGGGGACATCTCCTTGGACACCTGGGAACCCCTCCAGATTCAAGTCTCTTGCCAATCCTAAAATGGCTCCCTTAATTAAGATATTTAATTCCCTGCTCCCACATCCACCCCTCCTCCATCCCAACCATCCCATTCCCTCAGGCTCTCCCCATCCTCCCCTTCTCCCTTCTCTCTCCTCATCTCCCCTTATCCCCACCCTACCCCCACCCCCGTGCTCCCAACCCCTGTCCGGCAATCTTGTCTACTTCCAATATCCAGGAGGATAACTATATGTTATTCTTTTGGTTCACCTTCTTATTTAGCTTCTCTAGGATCACGAATTCGTTGTTTCAGATTTTAAAAGATTACGGGGCTTCGGGTTGCCTGGACAGAGTTCTAAGTGGCACATGCCTTCTTCTCTCATTGTGGGTCTATGATGTTTCTTCCGTGCTGTTGCTATAGCTTGCACTACCAACCTCACGGCGTGATCATGATGCCTCCGTAGGACAATGTGTGCGAGTGCCTTGCATACTTTAGAAGACTCCACAGATGCCAGGACCTTGCTTTACTCTGCTAACCTCTAGTGAACTCGAGGGCTTGAACCGGTGTGCTCCGAGGGTAGTTGGCCATTGCAAATGAAACTGGAGCACAAGGCCCTGCCTTTCTCTGAGTGTTACTACTCCTGAGTGTCATCGTGTTTATGGCTGTATGATTTGGCACCCCATAGGAGGCAGTAATTGCTGCAGCACCCGCCGAGTGTGCGGCTAAAGGAAGAAACGCAGACAAGTGTTGAGTGGACTCCATTTCTCCTATGATGTGTGTGGGACCACAGTGACTATGAGTAAGACAGCTATAAATGGGTCATGGGGAGGCATAAACATCACATGATCCTCAGCCTGGACTTAGAGTGGCACAGGGGAGGTCTTTGGTATATTTCTTATACTAGCCAAAATGGGCCCTGGCCAAAGGGAAATTGGAGGATGGGTGTCTGGCTTTTCAAATTTAGGGGAGAGAAGTGTTGGGTAGCTAGCTATCAAGTGACTTTTCATCGGGGTATTTCACCTTCCTGTCCTGAGGCTAGGGCACAGCAGAGTCACTGACGACTGTTTTCTAGGTGGTGAAGCATCATGGCCCTGGTGATTGCCCAACACACTTGCATTCCAACACCCTAACAAACAAGTGTGCTTTACAGCAAGGGCAGTTTTAGCTCTGGCTAGCTTCCCACTGATTCCATTTCTAAATTAGAGCCCTGACTCAGAGAACAGAGTGCTGGGCTCTGGATTCCTGGCTTTTTGTATTCTGGTATCAGCCAGGGATTCTCAGCACACAGTGAGTCCCATGAGACCAGCGAGACAGACTCCACTCCTCTGGGGCTTTGAAGTCCGGGGGAGATTATATTTGACTTCATCCGTGAGCAGAGTTGTGTGCCCAGCCTCACTTAAATTCTATGGGAAAGGGAACAGGGTGGGCTACCGGGTGATTTCTAAGGCAATTGGGGTGTTTCCACCGTCCTATTACTTCCTGCCTGGCTCCTCTAGGAACAACCAGGCTCAATCTGTAGATAGAGGGGAGTAACTGGAGTGCCTAGCACATAATAGGTAACCAAAACCGGTAGCATCACCATCGGTTCTTTGTCTTTTTCCATTGAAATACAGGCTTATGGCACAGACCCAGAATCCCCCTCTTTAACCAGGGTTTTGCAGACTGCTTTGGCTCTTAGGCACAGTGGCTGAGGAGAAGGAGTCTACTTCCCTTAAGGCTAGGGCCATCTAAATAATATTTCCCAGGAAAGCCATGATTCCACGTAGCTAGGAAGATGCCGAGTGTTCAGAGTCGGCATCAAGGCTGTCATATAAATGGTATCGACTCTGGGCTGTAGACAGTGCTTCACTGTCTGGACATTTCTCAGAGAGAAATCACACTTCACAGAATATGCCTCAGTGACAATTTGATATGGATCACCACCCCTTTTATGCTGTTCAGAGAAGTCCAAGGAATGTCTTAGCTTCAAGGTCAGCTTGTTATGGACTCTCACTTAGCCAGAAAGGCTGGCCATATGTCACCCAACACAGCGCTCACTGCAATAAATTGAATATAGCACACTCTAGTCATGATGGGACTCCGTCTGGGGTCTAGAGAAGAATTGACAGCACAGTGGGGACATAGCACATCAAATCATCAGTCTTGGTTTATTAAATCTACAACCCCTTGCTCATTCCTGCCATCTCACATTGGAGACTGTGAGGCTATCTGTAACTCCAACTCAATTATCATTTCTCCAGTGGTCCCTATTCATCAGTCCCGAGGCTTCTGTGTCAGGTGCAGTTGAGAGGCCAGCGGATGGAAATGGAAATGGATAGGGCATGTGCAAATCCTTCAGAAAGTTCTAGCCCATGACAGGAGAATTCTAGTGGGAAATGCAAGGGGATGAAGATGAGGCATAGCAGCAGACTTACCCTATTCAGGGGCCACCCGGAGCAGAATGGAGAGGTGGGGTGACAGTCTCAATGTGTTAGCAAGGGATAAGAAGTCTGATGGCCTTGCCATGTTGCAGAAGCAGTGCATGCGTGATTTGGTGAGCTCAGAGAGCTGAAGTATGAGAGAGGATGGTTACAGACAGGACCGGCATGGTGCCCAGTGTGGGGACGTGAGGCAGCCAGTCAGTGATCTCCATCTCATCTAGAAACCCAGGACAGGGACAAATGCAGCATCTTACTTACTCTTGGTGACTTTTGAAAACTGTTAGAAAAAAAAAACCTTAACTATATAACAGTGCAATGGATAAATAACATGTACTGTTAATATACAAGGCAATTCTATCCAGCCTAGAAATTCTGCACTAAAGGTCATGGATGAACTGGGCAGCATTATACAAAGTGAAACATACTACTCGCAGAAAGACATACACTATCTGATTTCATTTATATGATATCCCTAACTAGTCAAACCCATAAAAGCCAAGATTCTTGCTAGGGGCAGGTGGCAGGAAGAAATAAGGGGTTACACACCAGTGGATATAAAATTTCAGTTAAACAAGATGAATTATCTGTAGGGATCTACTATACATTTTACCCAAGCCAACAATAACATATTTTATACTTAAATGTTTGTTGAGAGTAGATCTCATGTTGTGGTCTTACTACAATTCAAACATCAAATTCTCTAGAAATTCAAGAGGTCATTTCAGTTTACAACCATAATGGCCTCCTGCTTTTCCCTCTAGTTCAAAGAGCCATCCAAATCATCCTTGTTAGTAGACTGGAAAGAGCCTCAGAGTCTGGACACCTAAGTTAAAATCCGTTTTTTTTTTCCATTTAGAAGAGGTGAGGCTTTGAGCAAGGTCCCTTTGCTTTTGGAAGCTCTCTGCATTTCATCTCAGCAAGGAGAGCAGTACAGCCTACATCCCGGCCATGTTACAAATGTTCAGAGCCACGTAGGGCTCTGTGAGCTCTACAGATGCATACTGTGAAGCAAAGCTTTCCAAAAGATGTCAGCTGTACACTTCTCCTCAGGGCTCACGGGCCATATCTGGGCTCTGCGACTCCCACTAGCTATGAGAGAGATGGAGAAATATAGCATTTGGCTTGCCAGCGTTTGAAATGGAGAAGAAAGCAAGGGCTGCGGAGAGAACCCAAGTCTTAGTTTTTGCACCAGCAGTCATGTCACCTTTGCCTGCAGATTTTTTTTTTAAATCCTGCCATTGGTAATAAAAAAGCTATTTATTCTACTTAGAAACAATCTGCCCATTCACATGAGTAAGGCACACAAAGAATGGCACTAAAGACTAATGGGAAACAAATGTGTCAATAATGTGTGAGACTTGCTGAGGAAGAACTTTGGAAAGAAACGGCACCGTGTTATTAGCTATCGCTGCATAATGAATGGCTTCCAAATCCAATGATGAAAACAAAAGATGTTTTCATTCTGGCTCATGTGTTTTGTGTTTAGCTGATCTTGGCTGTTACTCACGTAGGAGTCTTCAAGTCTTTTAGCTCTTTGCTACAGGTTTCTCATTCTTTAGGGGGTCAAAAGGCTTGCCTGGGCTTACTCATGCTATGGCATTAACAGAGGAACAAACAAACAAGCGAAATCATGTAATACATGTAAAGACACTTCCGTTTCATTTCCTTGGCCAAAGAAAATCACACGTTCAAACCCAGGCATTAGGGCTTCCACCCTACCTACAACTGTAGGAAACTATAGTCACATGACAGTGGAAATGGATAGAGAAAGGGCTGAATTAGACTCACGAATGGAAATTTCTACCAGGCTAGGTTTTGCCAAGTCATAGTTTTAAATTCTGCATGCATTTTTAATTCTTTCAAGGAGCACCATCCTAATTTCGTCCACAGTTACTTAAATCGCTAGAACCAAAGTTGATGGCTATACTATACTTTTCCCGCAGTTCACATTGCATACTTAGAATTGAGAGATGCATTTGTAAGTCAAAATGGGGTCTTATACCTCATTTAACTTGTGCTAATCATTTTGGTATATAAGGTGTTCCTAAAAATATCACATGAAAACTAAATTAGTGAACTTGGCCAGTGCATTAAGTGAACTAAGCTAGACAGAGAAAGAAGGCTGCTATATGACCTCACTTGTATGTGAAATCTAAATATTGAGTTTGCACAAACAGAGAAAATATAATGGTGGTTTCTATGGCGCTGAAGACATGTGAAAATGTTGAGAAGGCACAAAATGTCAGCTACATGCAGGAATGTTGTCCCGTATGGTGACTTCTGTTCATAAGGTAGTACATATTTGGAAATTGTTGAGAGTAGACTGTCAGTGTTCTAACCATAAAAAATGTGTGAGTTGTTATAGATGCTAATTAGCTTGATTTAATAACTTCATGGTGTATGCATATATCAAAACATCACATCACATTGTAAATATACAGTTTCTGTTTGTTAGTCATATTTTAATAAAATCAAGGAGGGAAAGAACCTAATGATATGTTTGCCTTTTCTTTTGCAGGGTTGATGTGAAGAACTAAGGAGAAAAAAATGGATTAAAATAAATGCACTCCTTAAAAATTTTATATATTCGTATGACGATTATGAACCTTCTGAATTCCCAAGACTCTAGAAAAAAATATCCTGTTTGTACATTTATATTTCTTCCTTATAGTTGGCTGCATTTCTCACTTTAGCTACATTTTTGGCACCTTGCAGAGCAAATCAGCCCATGGATTCAGCAGCTGGGGAGCATGGTTTTGAGGAGAGATGTGCTTGTGTGCAGGGCTATGGCAATGTGCCTGCAGTGATCTGGATGTTAAGTCCTTGAAGTTGCTTCTCAGAGTCCCTTGGTCAATATTTGAGAGGTCTTTTAGTTCTTCACCTTTTAAATTACCTCAATTAACTTTTTATGAGTTCAAATAAATATTTGAGTAAATGTAAAATATGAATCTAGACTAAATGAATTTTCATACCTTCAGATAGCTACATGTTCCCTAAAGTGGAGAGAAATATGATGTACGAGGCAGTCAAGTTCCATATTGCCTAAGTGGGGCCTTCAGAATTATTAGGCACCACGGGAAACACTATGGCTGACTGATCATCGCATATGAGCTTAAATATTGCATGAGTAATTTTGTACTGCTGCTACCTCCCATCCGAGGAAGACATGGATGGTGAGTGCATATTAGATCCACGGGGGCTCAGAAATCTCCTATTCTAGAAGGAACAGAGTTCATTTTAATACCCAGTAAAGTAAAGCTGAGTGATGAGATTAAAAGAGAGGGGTTGATCAGACGATAGCTGGGCAAAGGAGGCAAAATATGTATCTTTTCAAGATGGAGACTCATCCAGACACAGGCTTGTGATACCAACATGTACAGGCTAAGGCAGTGTGATGACCGGGTCAAAGCCAGCCTGGGCTACAAATCAAGGTCCCATCTTGAGAGAGAGAGAGAGAGAGAGAGAGAGAGAGAGAGAGAGAGAGAAAATAAATTTAATTCATGATTAATACTATTATAACCTGAGAAGAAGCATTGAGCAACCACACAGTGAGGGACCAGATTATCCACCACTGGACTGTGTGAAAATCAAGTGTGTCCCCTACCTGGTATGACCAGGCCACAGCACTATGGCTGGAGCTCAAAGGTCTTTCTCACTGCTTTAGAAGCAGTCATTGTCAAAAGCTCAAGTCATTGTCTGAAAGCCACAGGTGGGAAAGACTGGCTTGCTTTTCCCTTCTCTGGAGGTAGTTTTCTTAGGGTTGCCCGTTGTCTAATTGGCTTGGGCTCCCAGGTGTTTTTTGCCAGACTGTGGGGTGAACCCCAATCAAGCTGTGCCCCTATCTCGGACTGTGATGCCTCAGGCCGTCCGGTATGGTTGGATAGTGTGTTATCAAATTTACTCCAGTGCTCACTTCGTTTAAATATAGATTAGCATGTTCTGCTTCAAAATGAAGGTCTAGTTTAATGTTATAAAAACAGTCTCCACTTTTTAATAAATCTCCAAGGCACATTCACAGCATAATACTAAGTCAAGTCATGAGACAAATTCAGTGGATTTAGGAGAGTTTTGAATTTAATATGTATGTAATTTTGTTAAGGCTCAAATCCACTATCTATATGATATGGAAAGTTCCATATTGAATTAGTCATTGGATGGTACATATACTATAAGAAAAGAAGAATCCTTGCTTTCAATTAAGTTATTTTCAAAATTCACATATTTCACACTAAGTACTTTAAATATTCATCTTGAGCTGTGTGTGGTGTCTCAGTGGTAGAGCATATGTCTGCTAGTGGGTTTGGTCCCCAGCAAAACAAACAAACAGAACTCCCATCTATACATCAACCTGATAGGGTGGGTGGCTTGTACCTGTAGTCCCAGCCACTGGGGAGACCGAGGCAAGAGGATTACTGGAGTCCAGTAGTTCAATACTACTCTGGGCAACATACTGAGACCACCAACTCAAAACAGAAATCCCATATATCTTGTTGAATTGGGCTTATTCATGCCAAATATTTATAAGAAAAACACATCATGTATAAACCTTTTCCACGGAAGATAAACAAGGTTCAAGTAGTTGAAGGTTTTGTAGGAAAACAACTAGAAACAGCACTGTGTTCAGCAATGCAGGAGGCAGCATGCGCATTTGTTAGCACACATCTGCAATGGTGTGATTTCCATTAGAATCTGAATACAGCATTCACTGAACCCATTATCCTGGCTGTTCACCATGGGCCAGGGGAATTCTGTGCTGGGGGAAACAAATCCATCTACATGAGCACCTCGCATGAAACATCCTCCCACTTGCCCCTTTTCCTTCCTATGGTGCTTGAGACAGAATAAAAAGAGAAGGCCCAACGGGACCTAGAACTGCAAGGGACATATGGGAATTCTCTGTGGAGCAGCAGCTGCCAAGATGGAAGAGTCACTTCCGCCCCTCATTTTGTATGCTCTTTACATTTTGACAGCGAAGACTGGAAGGTAATTATCTTTGTTTCCAAGGTTACTTCCCGAATACCTGACAGTGGTATTCTAGCAGCAAAGCCCAGGGCATGGGGGTGGGGTGGGGGTGGGTGACAATTACCCAAATGAATCCATAGGTTTTGAACAGGAGTAGTTAGAGGATTTACAAAAAGCCTCCCATTATGAATAGGCCCCTGGAAAGAAGGCTATTAATTTGAATGTGCCATCTTGTGAAATAGACTCCCCTCTATTCTTCAGCTGACCTAGAATTAGGGTTTCCCCCTTGGGAATGAGAAGAGGACTCATTTGGATTCAAGGACTACAGACTGATCAATTAAAATGCGTTCCCTTTAAAGGCCTGCGGCATTATCCCATTGCTTTGTAATCTAGCTTGAAATAGAAACTGCATTTAACTTGCTAATTGGTGCCCCCTTGGGACTGTAACCTGATGCGGAATGTATGCATCAATGTGGCCCTTTGCTGTTCTTTGACTCACATGCCATTAATGAAATTTCTGTGCGCTTTTGAAGGAAGGGCTATATTATAACATTCAGACACAATCATGTATTCATTCACGCACAGAGCATTCTCTAGAGGGGACTGCAAACCGCCAGCATATTGCCAGGCCAAGGGAACCCAGAGAGCTCGTGTACAGAGTTCTTTTCTTTCTCTAGGCAAAATGATCAAATTTGTATAGATCCTGTACTGAAAGCAAATGACACTGGCAAAGCAAAACAAAACCAAAACAAACAAAAAGCCCCACAAAACCCCATCTGATTATAACACAGGGCATTCAGCCTTAAAGTAAGATGGTAGTCTTAACAGTATCATCACCTAAAGGTGTTCTGAAAAAGAAAAACAGCCTCGATTAAGCAATCATTTTCAGATTCTGGGATGCTTTGGGCCTCACAACCTTCACCTCTGTGCTTGTTTATTAAAAGAGAAAGATCAATCCGTTAACATTTGACTTCTCCTCCTGGACAAAATAATTCTGGGACATGACTGACTGCGAGAAACCACACTAACAAGGCTCGTTTTTTATGACCAGCTCTAAGGGTTCAGTGAATGCATTAAGATGCAGATTCCAGAGAGAAAGAGACTTTTCCCTAGGGCTTCAAATGCCTACAGTTGAGCTGCCAGGCACAGGCAGGCCTGCCCTCGGAAATCTCAGTTGCAAATAGGATTCTGAGTTCAGATGGGGAGGGAAGGCATGGGCAGGTTTTGTCCAGTCGTGTTGTGTGGGTGGCTAATGGGTCCAGGAATACAGAAACGGGAATACAGAATACACTTCTCTGGAAGTTATTCTTGCTTCTTATTGTCAAGGGAGACAGGGAAGGAGGCTCAGCTCCACTCTGTCATCTGCAACAGCCTGAGGAGTTCCCTTAGTCTTTTAGGGACCTAAATTCAGTCCAAACCTGGATCTGTGGTTTTGACAAAGCAAAATATCTGGGGACTAGGCAGTAGGAAACAGAGTTGGAGATCTTTTGAAAGATGCTTTATATTGGGCTTGTTGTTGTTTGTTACTCTTTGGGCTCTTTTGGCTCTTTAGGGGGAGGCATCACCCAGGTCCCAAATAAATACACATGAAAACTTATTATTACTTATAAATGCCCAACCTTAGCTTGGCTTATTTCTAGCCAGCTTTACTTTTTTTAAAAATTGATTTTATTGAGCTATACATTTTTCTCTACTCCCCTCCCTTCGTCTTCCCTCCCCTCAACTGTCTCCCATAGTCAACATGCTCCCAATTTACTCAGGAGATCTTGTCTTTTTCTACTTCCCATGTAGGTTAGATCCATGTATGTCTCTCATTATTGTCTAGGTTCTCTGGGATTGTGATTTGTAGGCTGGTTTTCTTTGCTTTATATTTAAAAATCATTTATGAGCGAGTACATAGGATATTTGTCTTTTTGGTTCTGGGTTACCTTACTCAATGTGATGTTTTCTAGCTCCATCCATTTGCCTGCAAATTTCAAGATGTCATTATTTTTTTTCTGCTGTGTAGTACTCCAGTGTGCAAATGTACCACATTTTCCTTATCCATTCTTTGGTCGAGGGGCATTTAGGCTGTTTTCAGGTTCTTAGCCAACTTTTCTTAACTTAAATTATTCCCATCTATTTTTTGCTTCTGGGCTTTTATCTTTATTCTATATACCTTTCTTTATTTCTTACTCTGTGGCTTGCTATGTAGTTGGGGGGCTAGCTCCTGGAGTCCTCCTTCTCTTGCCCCTAAATCTCCTTGCCCAGATTTCTCTTGCCTGCCAGCCCCTCCCCTTTTTCTCCTGCCTTGTTATTGGCCATTCAGTTCTCTAATCGATCAATCAAATGTTTTAGACACGGGCAAAGTGACACAGTTTCACAGAGTTAAACAAACACAGCATAAAAGAATGCACCACATCTTTGTATCATTAAAACAAATGTTCCACAGCATAAACAAATGTAACACATTTTCAAATAATATTCTACCACATGGGCTTGTCCACGAAGAGAAAGAGGCACTCAGAAAGCAGGTGAAGGCATACTTAGGAGCATGGTATGAACTTCTGTAAGATGTCATACTTCATTTTAGTTTCACAATAGTCCTATTAGGGCTTTGGGAGTTTTTGAAGCAATTATATTCAAACTATTCCTAAGAAAACTAAAGGAAAACTTAGGATGGCTCCGATGGGCACTTGACAGGATTACAATTGATAAGGTAACCATCTTGATCTCAGGGATGCAGGAAGGTAAAACACCTTCCCAGTAGGCAAGGTTCTCAGAGTGTCTGGAAAAAGGAATGAAACCCTGTCCACATTTCTACCTTAAGCCTGGTTTTACTGCTTTTTCAATACACAGTAACTCTATGGACTGTAGTTTGGCAACCTTCACAACAAATGGTGCTGGAGTTCTTGCTTCTTGGTTAATGAAAATCTCTAAGCTAGACATGGGGATGAGAGGCTCTTTTTTCTCTCCGGGTCCCCATAATTTTCCCTGTCTTTCTACTCTGACTTATCAGTATTTGCTCATCTATATTAGTGCCCTAGGCAGAACACTGTTCTTTCCAACAGCATTGTAGAACACACTAATAATGCCGTCCTCCTCCTATACAAGCCACATCCCTTTGTCTCTAATGGCAGGCTTTTGAAAGAAACACAAGAAAATGCAACAAGGAAGACTTCACTATAGACTGACGATTTTGTTTTGCTTTGTTTGCTGCTGTGTTTGGACTCTGGCCACACACAACAATTCTTGAGCTCAGATTGTGTTTTCCTGCATCTGGTAGGAGGTGACGAGCTTCCAAAGAAGCCAAGGGAGACATTGCAACTTCCAGAAGGCTCAGCACTCAGCAAGACCTGGGAGCTTCTGTTTATTATTGAAAAGCAGGCCTTTGTTTAGTGTTTTAAAAATTATGTAGATGAGTCCAATTTCACTGTAATTTTTTTAAAAAATAGCTTGCTGTGTTTATCTAAAATTGCAGTTGGAGAAATAGGAAGTAACATAATGGTCTCTAGTGATAAAATAACAATAATGCATAGATCAAGAATTTTTAAACCTCAAACAATCAAAACACCAAAAAAATCCTAACCCTCAAAATTAATGTTTTTCCACTGGCCATGGTGGGGCACACCTTTAATCTCAGCACTTGGGAGGTAGAGGCAGGTGGATCTCTGTGGGTTCAAGGCCAGCTTGGTCCACAGAGTGAGTTCCAGGACAGCCAGGGCTACACAGAAAAACCCTGTCTTGAAAAACCAAAATAATAATGATACTACGACGACTACTACTAATAACAAAATTGATATTTTTCCAAGTCTTGAATTCATTGCAAGGCATCAGCTATGACAAATGGAGTTTCAGGCTGAAGGCACCTCGTTACCACTATTCACATAACGATGGGTGGGGTTTTCTGGGCAGCGCTTAACCAGGAGAAATTACCTTTAGTTGGGGAACCAATGGACTCCTTGATCTGGAGCTAGGTCTTCTCCTGTGTATTTTCCCACCCATAGACTCTGCTTTTGTTTATTTTCCCCAGGTATATTTGACTCATGACTGACAGGTCAGATGTACCCCAGGAGAGCTATGAGTGCAGGCTAATGTAAAACCATAAACTGATTTAAACAATTTTTGTGTATGTGTGTGTGATTTGATTACACGGTTCTCAAGCATGAATTCTAGGGGTGATAACACTGTGCGAAAGTGTCAAAAGGTTACACATGCCTGCTAGACTTTTCCCAACATGTTTTCTTTACCCAGCTTGGGCATGGAAACCATTTCCTCTAGGCCGAGTACCATTCATTTCCCCCAGAAATTGTACTTCCACAAGAGGTTTTACCAATATCTGATACTCCAAGACTCATTCTATTTGGCCCTGGACACAAACAATAAAGCCCATTGCTGGCTGGAGAATAAACTGTGGGAACTGGCATATTTTCCAATATGAGGTCATTGAGGACGGTGTTGGCAGTGGTCCGCCATATCCCCCAGACCTTTCCTTTAGAGGCCAGATGAAGGCAATGATCTCTAACAAATGCACCATTAGGCAAGACCTACATCTAAAAGCTTTGTTGATTCAGACACTCAGTAATTAAGTCGTGGGCCAGTGAGCAAATTATTTGCAATCAAACGTGTCCCCGATCAGCAATTAGATGGTCAAACACATGACCTCATTGTCTCCACCAGAGGATGATTATGTAACAGTCTCTGGTCTTCAAATATTATGGTTATTTGCCAACTTTTGATCCCAGTGAATCAGATGAAATCACACGATATGATTCTGGAAACCAGAGGCTTGGGACAGAAGACCCTTCCTTTGGATGCCTGATGTCTTGTCTCTGATTCCTTGTGTAGTGGAAACCCCAGCGATGGATGGCCAGACACAAGGCAGTTGTATCATAGGGAGGCACCAACTTTGAAGAATGACTGAGAAATAACAACAATGGCATGTTAAAAGAACAACATTTAAAAATATTTTTATTAATTTATTTTTTTAAAGGATCTTTTCTCATTTTGCATACCTATCCCAATCCCACTCCCTCCCCTCTTCTGCTTCCCTCACCTTCCCCCTACCCCAGCCCCATCCACTCCTCAGAGAGGGTAAAGCTTCCCATGGGGAGTCAACAAAGTCTAGCACATCACTTTGAGGCAGGACCAAGGCCCTCCTCCTCTATATTTAGGCTGAGCAAGGTATCTCTCCAAAAAGCCTGGACTTTAAAAAGCTAATTCAAGCACTATGGATAAATCCTGGTCTTACTACCAGTGGCTGCAAAGACTGCCCCAACCACACATCTGTCACCAACATTCAGAGGGCCTAGTTTGGTCCTCTGCATGTCCTTCTGCTGTCAGACCTGAGTCACTGAGCTCCTATTAACTCAGGTCAGTTGTTTCTGTGGGTATCACCATCATAGCCTTGACCCTTTTGCTCATATTATCACTCTTCCCTCTCTTGGACTGGTCTTCAGAAGCTCGGCCCAGTGCTTAGCTGTGGATCTCTGCATCTGCCTTCATCAGTTGCTAGATGAAGGTTCTATGATGACAAGTAAGATAGTCGTCAATCTGACTACAGGGCAAGGCCAGTTCAGACCTCTCCACTATTGCTTATGGTCTTAGCTGGGGTCATCCTTGTGGATTCCTGGGAATTTCTCTAGTGCCATCCTTGTGGATTCCTGGGAATTTCTCTAGTGCTAGCCCCATTACAGCTCCCTCAATCAAGTTATAACTTTCCTTGCTCTCCCTTTCTGTCCTTCCCCCATCTTGACCATCATGTTCCCTCAGGTTCTCTTCCTCCCCCACTTCTTCCCTCCTCTCCACTTGTGCCCTCCCTTCTCTCCCTTCCCCATGCTTCCAATTTGCTCAGGAGATCTTGTCTTTTTCTCCTTCCCCGGGGAGATCCATGGATGTCTCTCTTAGGGTTCTCTTTGTTCTCCAGTTTCTCTGGGGTTGTGGACTATAGGCTGATTATCCTTTGTTTAACATCTAATATCCACTTATGAGTGAATACATACCAAGATTTTCTTTCTGGGACTGGGTTACGTCACTCAGGATAGTTTTTTCTAGTTCCATCCATTTGCCTGCAAAATTCAAGATGTCTTTTTTTCCCACTAAGTAGTATTCTAATGTGTAAATGTACCACATTTTCTTCATCCATTCTTCAGTTGAGGAGCATCTAGGTTTTTCCAGGTTCTGACTATTACAAATAATGCTGCTATGAACATAGTTGAACAAGTGTCCTTGTAGTATAATTGAGTATCCTTTGAGTATATGCCCAAGAATGGAGTTGCCGGGTCTTGAGGTAGGTTGATTCTCAGTTTTCTGAGAAATTGTCATACTGATTTCCAAAGTGGCTGTACAAGTTTGCATTCCCACCAGCAATGGAGGAGTGTTCCCCTTTCTCTGCCTTCTCTCCAGCATAAGCTGTCATCGGTGTTTTTGATCAGAGCTGTTCTGACTGGAAAACACCAGTTTTTTAGGTTGAAGTTGGCTTGCTGAAGAAGAGGCAGTAAGAAAAAGGCAAGTTACATGTGCTAGCCATGGCTGTAATTGGGAAGGCAGAGGCAAGGCAGGCTGTTTTAAACCAAGCCTTATCTAAACAATAAGCTTTAGACCAGCCAGGACTACATGGTGAGACCCTGCCAAAGAAAGAGAGTATGAGAGAAAGAAAGAAAAAGAAAAAGAAAAAAAGAGGCGGAGAGAACTGGAGAAAATGGAAGAAAGAATAAGATGGGAAAGAAGAGAGAATGACTAGCTCCTAGAGTCAGGGTTTTGGCTCTTTGACCAAGATGGAATAGCTTCTTTCAGGGTAGGAGAGTAGGAAAGCCTGTCTGTTTCATGCACCATTGAACACTCATCATCTATTTTTCTCCTGAAGGATAAGGAGAAGTCGGGAAAGCTTCCAAGTACAGGTCGTGAAGCCAAAAGAGGACTAGTGGATAATCTGTCTTGGGGTGACCTGGGACATCTAAATGTCACGTCCAGTCTAGAGGCACATGTGACCTGGAACTGCTCTGGGGTGACTCAGGCACCAGTCTTTTCTTAATCCTTTATTTGTGCTCTTTACTCCAGTGCGATGAGCACCGAGCAATCGTTCGCCAGCTGCTCTCAGCACCCGGTGGGTCAGTGTAGAGCAGAGCGGACTTTTTCAGCTCATTGGGCTGTGCTGACCGAAAAGAACAACAATCACTTAAAAATGGCTGCTGGTGTGCTCACAATTTTACGTGCAGCACAACCAGTAGCTTTTGAAAGAGTCCATCTGAGGAATCAAGAAGCTAAGGTGCTTACACACCAACTCCAACCCTTTCACACCAGGCAAAGTGTGCACTGCAGAGCTGGGAAAGCTCCTTAGACAAACGCATGCTCAGCATGCTGACTGGTTGGTAGCTGGATCATCTGTGCTTGGAATACAGAAGCCAGGAGAAGATGGAGGAGCCATAAAGCCCAATTAGACCACTATGCATTAGGGACTGAAAATAAAAGGTTCATTATTGTATTGTAGCAAAACACATTTTTCACTCATGTACCTAGCTAAATTTATACTAGGAGCACATTGTGCACTTCTGTTCAGGAGGAAAACCAAAGTAAATCATTTCTTCTGAATTCCTGTTATGAATTCTTGAGAGGCATAGCACCTGCTGGTCAGGGAAATGGCACACCCAAGATTTTATTTCCATAGGTGCCTGTTTTGAAATGGTTCTGGTGGTGAAAACAATTTAAAAACTAAAACTTCTACAGAACATCCTGCGTCACCTAATCTCACCCATATCCTTCTCTGTCTTCTATATTTTCCAAAACTACACTTTCATCTTCATAATACAGAGATAAAGTCATGGAAGTGACTATCACCTATGGGTTATATTTAAAGATAATATTATAGAATGTTACAAGCTCTCTAGATGTAATTAAGATACAGAATTATAACTGCTATGAAGGTTTTTTATTTTTAAACATGGATGTGTCACTAGACGTACAGTTGATGAGACACAAACGTTTTCTTCCTATAAAAGCAGCATGTTTTCATCTCTCTGGATAATTTGAAAAGTGCAGTAAAGCATCCTCCTGGAAGCCCATGGTCTCAAAGCCTCTCAGCCTGTCCTCCACTCTTATTTGTGTAAGCCATTCCAAAACTGTACGTACTTTGGAGCCCAGATATCAGTTCAATATGAATGTGTCCTTGGATAAACTGATGGAAAGAAGGGAAGTGCAAGAAGACTTGAGCATCATGTGCGATTGATGCAAGTGGGAAGAGAGCCAAATGGCAGCCTGATGAATTCTGTGGGGTAAATAGCAAATGAGGTAACAATGCCGCAAAGGACTTCAGAAAGAAATAATCAGCAATGGAAATGTGCTTGAGTAGATTCTACCATGATGCCCTGGGAAGCTTCAAGGTCACGGGAAGGCATAGCAAGGCTTTTTAGTTGAAAGACTACCATGCTTGGTGGGATGGGGGAGAAGGGACCATGGGAAAGGTAGAAGGTAGTTTCACATCTGTAAAATTTGAAATCCATCTCTAGTTTAACAGAGCTAACTGTACCCCAGCATGCATTTTCTCTTCTTTTCAGTACTATAGCCCATGAATTTTTCTTCTTAATAAATGTTTTAATTGAAATATATAATAATTATAATTATATTACTTTCCTTTTCCTTCTTCCAGTCCTCCCCATTTACCCTCCTTCAAACCTCTTCCATGCCCCCACTCTGAAGTTCACGGCCTCTTTTTCTTTGATTGTATTTGTTACATATATATATATATATATATATATATATATATATATGAGTCCATTTTTGTTGTTTGTGTGCATATGGTTTCAAGGCTGATGACTCTCCATTGGACAACCAATAAAGGCTCATCCCTGGGAGAGGCTAATTCTCCTTCTCCCAGCAGTCAATATTTGCCTATAGTTCTTTGTCTAGGGTGGGGACTCTGAATATTGCTCTGTTTCATGTTAACATGTCCATCAATAGTGCCACTGTTCTGGTCTTTTTTACGCACTCATTCCTAGGAGAGTCTGTTTCACAGCAGACATCCTGGTATTCTAACTCTTACACTCTTCTCGTCTCCTCTTCAGAGATGCTCTTTGAGCTGTAGATGAAAGATATGTGAACAGGATGGGGTTGGGTTTCCCAAGATCTGTTGATCTCTTGTATTGTGTCTAGTTGTGCTTTTCTGTGATGCTCTTCATTTGCTGCAAAGAGAAACGTCTCCCACGAGGGGTGGTAGCTACATCTATCTTGGTGTAGGAGGCTCTTCTTTCTATGTGTTTCTTTCATTGGTCAAATAAAGAAACTGCCTTGGCCTTTTGATAGGGCAGAACTTAGATAGGTGGGGAAGATAGGACTGGGTGCTGGGAGGAAGAAGGGCATTGCGGCAGATGCCATAGTTCTCCTGTCCAAGACAGACGCTGGTTAGACTTAATGCCGGTAAGCCACAGGCAAGTGACGATACACATTAATGGAGATGGGTTAAACGAATATATATGAGTTAGCCAATAAGAGGTTAGAACTAATAAGCCAGGCAGTGATTAAATGAATACAATTTGTGTGTTGTTATTTTGGGATATAAGCTAGCCTGGTGGCCGGGAGCCAGGCAGGACAGAGCCGCACTCCTCCTCCCTACAGCATATTTATGTAACCCATGATTTTAACTAGCCACTGTCACTCGATTTGCAGCTTGGGATAGGCTGAGAATAAATTTTGGCAAATTTGTTAGGTCAAAACAGCAGTTACAATGTTTCTGGTAAGTAATAACTGAACCAGGAATGACCACTTTGCAGCATAAAGTATGAGTTGAGGGTTAATAGAAGCCTATGTCCAGAGGTTGACAATACTAGTTTAGATTATTGGAGTTTTTTTTTTTTGACAGGTAAACCTTGTTTTTAGTGGAAATGCTATTCTTGACAGTAAGTGAATGGAGGAGAGGTTCTGTACTGTAAGAAACAACCCTGCAAATACCTTCAGTACTTCTTCAGGTTTCCTTCTTGCTCTCATCAGTGAGAGTTTGCTGTGAGCCTCTATGGGTTATTATTAAATGTGGCTACCGGGAAAGGGGAAACACATATATCGTATGGGAATTATTGCATATTGGCTCCAAGATAACCCTTATTCTTAATAACTCAGGAAGTTACAGTTGTATGGGGAGAAAAGATAAGTGAAACCCAGCATCTACAACCCACATTCTTTACTCACTTTCAGAAATTGGCTGTGGCAAGATTACAGTTTTCAAAAGTGATTTTTCAGTACTCTTCTTTTCTTTTTCAGCTGGACATTTTTTGAATGTTATCTAGTGACTCCTCAGTGTGCTCCTGAGAGAGAGAATCTGTTTTTCACCCATTTGAATCTGAGTGGTCCCTGAGATTGCTGTAATCAATAAAACAAGTGACACCATGTTTCTTCTGGGCCAAGCAGTACCTGGTTCTGGAATCACGGAAAAATGCCTCCCTAAGAAGGGTAACTACCCTGAAAGTATCATGCTATGAGAAACCTAAGTCATATGGAGAAACTCTAGTATATGTGATGTAGTATTGATGATGAGATAAATTTGACTAATTACCTTGCATTTGAGGCCAGGCTTTCCCATATAGATTATTTGGCTGATATTTTTCATAACTTGAATGAATTAAAGCTTCAGTTTCCATCTTTTTCTTGTTTATTTTTTGAATCACGGTTTCTCTGTGTAGCCTTGGCTGTTCCAGAACTCACTCTGTAGAATTCATAGAAATCCACTTTCCTCTTCCTCCCAAATGCTGGGATTAAAGGTGTGCAACACCACTGCCTGGTTCGGGTCCCAATTTTTGATGAAAATATAATGTAAACATTTATTGAAACAAAAGTTGTAAAGATATTACGGTGATATATAGTTAATGGAAAGAATTTGATAAGCTTCCCAAGTATATCAGGCTAAACACGATGCCTGTCGGGAGAAAGTCTAACAAGTAAAAGTGATGGCTGTGTGGTAATACCTTTTTATGTACTATTGAAATGTAGAAAATAAATGATGAAAAAAACAGGCTTATTTCCCAAACCATACAGTTCTAATTCTTTATTTTCAATAAAATTGAATAATCTATAAGCTTAGAGTTGATACATCATTAAAAGTACTATTTGTAAAGGTCATTGAGATGGCTCAGTGGTGAAGAACCCCTCTCCACCAGGGACCCACAGCTGCCACACTAGGCTGGGACTCATGTAGTGACCATGTTCCTTCCTGTCTTCCATTCCAGTCTCTCCAGATTTACTCTTAGTACTTTGCATCCTGCCTGCTGAAGCCATCCTTCTAGCCTTCTTCTATCCTCTTGGAATTTGTCTTCTTAATGTAGACCTATGGTCTCCTAGATTTTTTTTCTCCATGACCTCCCTCAGCCTTTCCTTCTAGCCCACTTTCATTTCTTTGTCACTCCCCACCAACTTGCAGAAACTAAGGGCCCTACAGCCACCACACTTGGCTAGAAGTCAGACTGGGCAATGGCAAGCAAAGAATAGAACATACACTCAACAAAGATGAGATCAGGTATATACACCAAAGAACACTCCCAACATCATAACTCCAGATGCCTAACTCTAGATTTCCATGCAAAAACACAAACATGAACAATCAAAACAGTGTGCCTCTTCCAGAAGTCAGCAACCCTATTGCAAACCATCACCTCTGCCCCTCCCCCCACGAAAGGCAATTTACCCAGAGCACAAGACAATGACTTCAAAATAGCAGTTATGAATATGTTCAAAGATGTTAAAGAGGATATGAATAAATCCTTAATGAAAACTGTGAAAACACAGACAGCTGAATGAAATAATTCAAGATATGAAAGAGAGATTTAACAAAGAAATAGAATCACCAAGGAAAACTCATACTGTTATAAAACCAGGAATGAAAAATTTAGGAATTAGAATAAAAACCTCACCAACAGAGTATAAAACACGGATGAGTGAATCTCAGGTGTTTAATACAAGGCAGAATGAATACATACCTTAGTAAAGGAAAATGATAAATCTAAAATAACCTAGGCAGAAAACACCCCAGGAAATCTACAAAAAGATTAAATCTATAAATGATAGAAATGGAGGAAGGATATTATATACTCATTAGAAGAAAAATCCACCAAGAATATATTACAATTCTAAGCATTTATGCATCAACACAAGGGCACCCAAGTTCATAAAAGAAACACTGCTACAATCAAAATCACCTAGTAACCCTCACACGGGGATAGTGGGTGATTTTACAACCTGAGACACTGAGAAGAGAAAGTGATTATATATTCCAGCCAGAACTAAGTAGTCATTATAACTGATGCCTACTGGGAAAATGAAATCAGTGTTTCCAATGGAGTGTCACTGGATATATCAACCATACTCCAGGGCAGGTCCCATGTCCAGTGGTAGTTGGCTAACATAAAATAGATTTCATTTTTTGTTCAATATTTGTTTTGTTTTGATATTTTTTATTGATTTTCTTTCTTTCTATTTTCTTTTTTCAACTTTGTCTGCATCTTAGGGTTTCTATTGCTGCAATCAAACATGATGACCAACAAGCAAGTTTGGGAGGAAAGGGTTTATTAGGCTTACACTTCAGCATTGCTGTTCATCACTGAAGGAAGCCAGGACAGGAACTCAAACAGGGCAGGATCCCATAGGCAGGAGTTGATGCAGAGCCTGTGGAGAGGTGTTGCTTACGGGCTTGCTCTTCATGGCTTGCTAATCCCACCTCCTTATAGAACCCAGGACCAACAGCACAGGGATGGCGCCACCCACCATGTCCTGGGCCCTCCTTCATTGGTCACTAAATGAGAAAATGCCTTACAGATAGGTCCTGAGCCATTTCCTCAATTGAGGCTACTTGCTCTGATGACTCCAGCTTATGTCAAGTTGACACACAAAATCAACTAGTACAGTCAGTTTTGAGCTTTTTGTTTGTTGTTTTCCTCTCTTTTTTTTTGAGAGAGAGAGAAAGAAAGTTGGGTGGGTAGGAAGGTGGAGAGGATCTGAGAGGAGTTGGGAGAGGGGAATATTAACAAAGAATATGATCAAAATATATTGTATGAAAATGTTTAATAAAAATAAAAGAACAAACTATCTCTAATTCCAGTCTAAAAATAGGCTCACTGTATAAAGGTACCTGCAACCAGGCCCAGTGACCTGAGTTCATCTCCCTGGTATCTACATGATGGAAGAGAATCAGCTCCTGCAGGTTGTCCTCTAACTTACACACATTCCATGGTACCTGCAGCTTGCCAAACAAAACAAATATTTAACGAACATATAAAACCATTGTAAAAGTGTTTGTCAATAGATCACTATGTAACATTTAACGTACGTTTGGAGAATATTGAGCAAATCGAGCAACATTGGTATAAAAAAACATGTCCATTTTAGGTACTTATTTATGTGGTCAAGTTTCTTGGTGCAGACAGCTTAGAATAAATGTTGCACTATTGTAAGTTTATTACTCAATGACACTGTCTTGCTGTAGTCTTCTATAACCTCCAGCCCTTGCAGTCTTTCCACCCTCTTTCATGATGATCTCTGGGCACATCTTAATCACAGTTTCTCTCCTCTGGGCATAAAATTCTATGGCTTGAGATAAAGAAATTAAAGTTCAAAATGCCTCAGAAGAGCACAAGCTGTTCTTTCAACAGATCTTGGTTCTAGTACCAGCACCCAAATGGTGACCCACAACTTTTTGTAACTACAGTTTTAGGGGATCCAATGTCCTCTTCTGGCCTCTCTGTGGGCACCAGACATACATTTTGTACACAGACATTCATGTACACAAACCACATACACAAAATAATAAAGTTCAAAAAGATAGACTTATTAAGATTAAGAAGAAGCTTGTTTATCCATTCTTTACAATGGATCAAGTCATTATGGGTGTTGTTGATGTCTAGACTTAAGAATGTCATGGAGGACTGAAGAGACGACTTAATGGTTAAGAGCACTGGCTTCTCTCCTGGAGGACCCAGGCTTGGTTCCCAGCACCCACATCAGGGGGCTCACAGCTCCAAATAATCTGACGTCTTCTTCTGAGCTCAGTGTGTTAATTCACTCGCACAGACATGGCACATACACATAAAGAATGCCATGGGGGGGGGTTAGAGAGATGGCTCAGTGGCTTAGAACACTTACTGCTCTTCCAGAGGTCCTGACTTCAATCCCCAGAACCCACAATCTTATCTATATCCATAGCCTCATGGGCTCTGATGTCCGCTTGAGTGCATCCATGTAGACAAAGCACCCATATACATAAATAAGTGTATCTTTAAAAATATAATGATAATGAGATTAAGACTGCAGATAAAACATAAAACTGGGTTGTATCTGTATCTGCTTCTGTTGTAGAAAGCACAAACCTTTGAGGAAATATTTTTTAGTGCTTAAAATCTTGAGTCATTCAGTAAAGAAGTAGCTCATATTGCCAAAGAAAAATGTTCCAGCATGTATCTTCATTTAAAAAATTTTTATTCTTCTGGTTGATGTAAACAAGATTATTAACTAATATCCGTGTCAGACTGCAGTCATTAAGATAGAGATGAGCAACTTCCTGGCCATTGGCTACTCAGGAAGAACTAATTTCCCCCCTGGTTTTGTGATATTGTGATTTGTAAGGAGTGGCTGAAGCCCTGAGTATGTCCCGAGTGAATATGTGATGCTGATATGCCATGTTATAGACCTCAAGGCTTCAGACCCATTGGAAAATGGCAAAGTCACCCCTCCCCCCAGTCCAAATTTGAACTTTGACGGTATGTATAGAAAATGTCCACAGTAGGTTTCTTCCCCTGGATATTTACAGCCTAAAACACTCTTAGCCTGGAGACTGCTCTTACCAAGATCAGCTAAACCTGTTTCCTTGATCGAGCTATGGACCATAAACCCTGACTGCTTGGTAATCTGTGTGCAACAACCCCATCTCTTGTTCAGTAGTGTGCAATGATTTGGATCTCTGTTCAACTGTAAGTAATAAATCCTCTGAGCTTGGAGAGCCCAGTCCTGACCCCAGATTTTCTCTCTCTCTCTCTCTCTCTCTCTCTCTCTCTCTCTCTCTCTCTCTCCGTCTGTCTGTCTGCTTTTTCTTCATTCTTTTATTGCCCCTAGTCAGGCCAACTCCCTGGGAGTTGTGCAAGGATGCGGCAGTTATTAAATTGCAATCCGATGTCCGGTAGAAGAAAAAAGAATCAACAAAGGCAATCTCTGAAAATCAATTGACTCTATGAAATTGATTGTTGGGAGCAGTGAGACCCCAGATCCTGAATTTCTTGTAATCCCCTGATCTGAGTGCCTACAGCTGCTCTGAGCACGAGACCTTCAGGAGTTCCTGATGGCAGGAGAGTGGTTTCTGGTGGGTTTGGCTGGGGCGTGGCTATCTCTATATAATCTGCCCCTAAACACAATAAAGAGGGCATTCTTGGGGAATTCAAGGATGACCCGTGTTGCTGTCTCTCTGTCTGTGTGTGTCTGTGTATTTTAACCTCCATCCCCCTTGCCCAAAGCTCGCGAACTTGGTGGCAATCGATAATGAAGAGCACTGCATATTTTATTAGTAGTAACTAATTGTTCATTAAATAACCCTTTATCTTCATAAATGTGTATCTTCTCTGGGACATTGTTGCTAAATGCTTACCGGCATGACTCCAAAGCCAGACAAGGTGGGCCTGATGGTAAAAAGAACATAGGCCAAGGAGGTGCTGGTGAGATGGTACAGAAGATGAAGGTGCTTAACTGTTTAGTAAAACATCCACACATCCACGGGCGAAGGACACGATAAACTGTTCAAAGAGAGCCAAAATTATTCGCTGATAATAGCACCTAGATGATACGTAAATCTTTTTTACAAGTTCATGCATTTCAATTATCCTTGCACCAGTCACAGCTTTCTGTGTCGTATAGTTTCACATCATAGCTGGCCAGTCACAATAATTTCTCATGCTCATTAGTATTTTCCTTGGCTGAATCCAGAGACTTTGCAGAAAGAAATGCTGCGGAAGTTATTGCCATCATAAGTGCTCAGTGGAAAGTGAACCGCTGTTTGTTCTAGAGCAGATTGGCCAACCAAACTTGAGAACATTTCTCATCTGTCAACTTTTGATTTATATTTCTCAATCAAAGTCAGTGTCACTAAATTGTTTGTTCGTTGGTAATTAGTAGCTCAAAACTGCTTTCGCAGTTACATTAGTTTAAACAGTAGTCTTCTGTTGCTGCTTAAAAATTATTAAAATGTAGCAGTTCAAGTATGGACTTGAGAGACAGTTCAGTCAATAAGGGTTTGTTTTGTGTGTGCAAGCCTGAGGACTTGAGGTGAGTCTCCAGGACTCACGTTTTTACCCTTTATAGGCCAGAGATGTTAGAGTGTTCTTACAAACCCAGCATCTGAGAGACAGAGTCAGACAGAACCCAGGGCTTCTCTGGCAAGCATACCTGTCCTAATTGGTGAGTTTTGTGTCCCAGCGAGATAACCTGTCTTAAAAAATAAGGTGGACAGCTCCTGAAGAATGACACCCAAAGTAGACCTCTGGCCTCCACATCAAGAGCACACATACCTGCACATCCCTTTGTGTATGTTTTCATGTGTACACACAAACACACAGATACATTTTGTCATCCCATAGCTGAGATGAGAACATTATTAAGTCTGGGTGGACTTGGATTCTTTAGTTCTAGGCTTCAAAAGGCTGAAATTCATGTATTGGCTATCCTGAGTTCTGTTTTGTAGTCTCTGAGGAAGAACACATTTCTAGCCTCATTTTGGCTGTTGGAAGCTGGTTCCTTATACTTTTTATGAGTGTAATCCCAATTGTGTTTGTTTTTGCTGGCTGCCATCCAGGAAGCTCTCTTGGCTCCTTGATATTGTCTGTGTCTCTCATCATATTATTACCAGTATCATCATCCCAGTGATGATGTCTCATGCTTATCCTTCAAGTTTCTCTGCCTCCTCTAGAGAAGGTTGTCAACTTTGAGACACTCCCCATACTCTGATAGTATGCTTCATTTAATCTAGCATGGGACTGGCATAGTATTACTTCTAAAAAACTCCCCAGTTATTATTTTTTTATGGAGAGCCAGGCCTGAGGAATACTGCTTGAAGGCAAAGGGGATGAATGTTGTCCCTAAGTGACTCCATTTGGGAGATGAGTAAATGCCAGCTATCAAGAACTGTGACATTATCAGTGTTACAAGAACAATAGGGGAAGAATTATAGTGGTATATTATTTGTGTTTTAATAAATAAAGCTTGCCTGAAGATCAGAGGGTAAAGCAGCCAAACTAGTCAGCCATTCAGGCCAGGGAGTGGTGGCACACACCTTTAATTCCAGGACTCGGGAGACAGAGGTCGACGGATCTCTGTGAGTTCAGGACTACCCTGGGCTACACAAGATGGATCCAGAAACAGATCCAGGTGGTGGTGGCTCACATATTTAATCCCAGGGTTTGGGTGTCACGCAATTTTAATCCCAGCACTAGGGAGGTGGAGACAGGAGTGATATGGCTGGGCAGAGAGAGGACTATAAAGGGGAAGAGACAGGAACTTCCTAGAGTGTGGAGTCTGAGGATTCGTGGAGACAGGATCTTGCCCTTTTGGTAGAAATTTGGTAGAGGCAAAAGGTCTCTCTGGTGGTTGGCTGCTTTGCTTTTCTGATCTTCAGCTCGAACCCCAATATCTGTCTCTGGGTTTTTATTTATTGTGCTATGAGGAATAATCAAAGTGCCTGACATTTAGGCAGGGCCATAGACTCTCTGAACTCCTGTTACTTGGTTCATTTCCTTAAACACAAGCAGGAAGCTGGCATAGCAACTCTGACAACCATTGTCATGAAAGGACCTGGACATGAGTGAGGGAAGGAGAGAGGCACTGGACCTTGTGTGTCTACCTTGTGCAGCATGCAGACAGAACCCTGCGCCATAAGTGAGGAACTGGCCAACCAATCAATTGAAACATGCGGACACAGTGGGAGACACATCAACCATAACCTCTGATGGGTCTGCGGTGACTTCAGTTAGACTTTCCAAGGACTTCGGAGGGCTATAAAAGACACAATTAATGATTTCAATGGTCAAACAGGGAAGCAAGTCTCAATAAAACACAGTAAGGGCTGGAAATACAGTTCAGCAATACAAAGTGCTTGTCTACCATGTGTGAGGACCTAAGTTCAACTCCCAGCACTATTCACACAATAAATAAATAAGGACAGGTTACTTTAGGAGCTGGAGAGATGGCTCAATGGATAAGAGTGTTTGTGGCTCTTGCAGAGGACTCTATTTCAGTCCCCAGAACCCATAAGGAGGCTAGCAACTCTCTGCATTTCCAGTTACATAGGCTCTGACACCCTCTTCTGGCCTCCTTGAGTACTGCATACACATGGTACACAGATACGCACACAGGCAAAACAATCATACAAATAAAAATAAATACATCTTAGAAATATCAAGAAGAGTGACTTTTTGGGGAAGCAACTGTCAAAACAATTTAGTAAAACCTTAGATGCTCAAAACATCACTAAACATTACCTGGTAGTTTCATACTTTCAGAGTTTGACACAGGCCTACTGGATTAAAAACCATGGTGTTGTCAGGGATGAGTTCCAATCTGGAAGTTATAGCTGTGGAGAATCTGTTTCTAAGATCATTGAGTCTGTAGGCAGAACTCTGTTCCTTGTGGAGGTAGGGTCTCATAGAAAGCTCCCCACATGTGTGGCCCCTCTCTTCCATCTTCAAAGTCAATATTGGTAGGTCCAATTCCTTTCCAGTTCTATTCTTATCTCTTCTCCCATCATCCAATCCTGGCTAGTCTTGTCACCTTGACACACAAACTAGAGTTATCGGAAAGGAGGGAACTTTGAGACAATGCCTTCATAAGATTTGGCTGTACAGCATTTTACTAATTAATGACTGATAGGGGAAGGCCCCACTCATGGTGGCTGGTGCCATACCTAGTCTGGTGGTCATGGGTTCTATAAGATAGCAGGCTGAGCAAGTCATGGGGAGGAAGCAGCACCCCTTCATGGCCTCTTCATCAGCTCCCACCTCCAGGCTCTGGCCCTGTTTGAGCTCTTGTCCTGATTTCCTTCCATGATGAAAGGTGCTGTGGACATGTAAGCTGGAGAAATCCTTTCTCTCCCAACTTGGTTTTGGTCATGGTGTTTCATTCTGGCAAGAGAAACCCTAACTAAGACAGGTCCTTTTCTGCTTCTCTCTTTCAATTTCAGGATCTATACTATTTTTATGGTCAAAGTCCTTTTTACAATGTAAGGTGACATTTTCACAGGTTCCAGAGATTAGGCTATGAGTGCTTCAGGACCACTGTTCTGTCTATTACAGGCTGTCAGGTTGACTTCTTACTCCCTTTTGACAGTCTGGTTGCTTTTCCTTTAATCTAGTCTCACGTTGGCTTTTCTTGAGGTACAATCATGTTCCCTTTCTTTGCTAAGTTCTGCCCCAGGCCATCTATTACTTTACTCTGTCTTTAACTAGCAACAACGTGAAACATCTAAATATTTCTGTGCCTTAGACACTTTTCTACAAGCCACTGATGATGCCTTTTAGATGTTCCACAAGTGAATTATTGGTGTCCTTTCCCTTCTTCCAGCCTACTCTGCTTCTTACTTCCTGCTTCTCTAATGGCGGCAGCATCATCATCTTGATTATGCCAACACCTGGTATTTGCTTCCCTCTTGGTCGCTTAGTCAATTGTTGACAAGTTCTGTTGAACACTGCATTCTTTCTGTTATTTCTTTTTCCTCTACTGTCAGAATAGCAAGGCTGACTTAGTGTCCTCATTGGCCATTGAATCCACTTCTCACATCAGTGAAAGAAACTGTTTACAGACTTAATTGGAAGTAGCAACGCTAGATGTTATAAGTTGTTTCTAGATGGTAAAATGTGGGCTGTTATTTTCTTCTTATTTTAGTATTTTAAATATTTCCATAGAAAATCCCAAGTAAATATTCCATAAGAAACAAAGGCAAAAGCAAAGTATTACCTTCAATGAAGGACTCCAACTTATCCATCCCCATATTGTTGTCTCTGATAGCATCCTGCTATTTTCCTCTCTGTGTCTATTATATATTGTAGTAGCGAATATTTTACTGTGTTTCTTGCTCATGCTTTCTTGCTTACTGTTTCTAGGGTCATAAAGGTAGCACTATATTTATTGTGCTAGTCACTGTGTACCCAGAATCCAGACCTATGCTTGCCACACAATAAAGGTTGAGTATATACAGGTCCTCTCCTCACTATGATAATGACAGCTTGGGAAAATTTTATTCCAGATTTATTATCGATGTGTTTCCACTGGCAGAGGACTGCTTGTTAACCCAGTCTCTGTCTCAGGGCCACAGGCTGACAGTGTCAGCAACACTAGGGGCTATTCTGGTTCCTTCTACAGAACTAAAAATGCTGGCACCGGTGAGATGGCTCTAGTGGGCAAAGGTGCTTGCCACCAAGCCTGATACCTGAGATCACTCAGTAGGACCCACATGGTGGAAGGAGAAAACAGAGTCTCACAAGTTGTTCTCTGACCTCCACGTGTGTGCTTTGTCATGAACACATGTATACCTATACAGGCAAACATATAATTTTAAAAGCATAAAAGGAAAAATTTCTGAATTTCACAATTCTATGTTTCAACAAACTTCCCAGATGAATTTGATGTGAAACAATGGTTAAAAAATTCTGCTCCATGCAAATGGATGGAAATAGAAAACACTTTCCTGAGTGAGATAACCCAGACCCAAAAAGATGAACATGGGATATACTCACTCATTAGTGGATTCTAGCCATAAACAAAGGACATCGAGCCTATAGTTCATGATCCTAGAGAAGCTAAATAAGAAGGTGAACTCAAAGAAAAACATATATCTATCCTCCTGGATATTGGAAGTAGACAAGATCGCGGGGCAAAAGTTGGGAGCACGGGGGTGGGGATGGGGTTGGAGGGAAAGAGGAGATGGGGAGAGAAAAGGGAGAAGGGGAGGATTGGGGAGAGCTTGGGGGAATGGGATGGTTGAGATGGAGGAAGGGTGGATATGGGAGCAGGGAAGAAGATATCTTAATTAAGGGAGCCATTTTAGGGCTGGCAAGAGACTTGAGTCTAGAGGGGTTCCCAGGTGTCCAAGGGGATTTCCCCAGCTAGGTCCTTGGGCAGCAGAGGAGAGGGTGCCTGAACTGGCTTTCTCCCATAGATGAATATCTTGCATATCACCATATAACCTTCATCTGGCGATGGATGGAGATAGAGACAGAAACCCACATTGGAGCACTGGACTGAGCTTTCAAGGCCCAGATGAAGAGCAGAAGGAGGGAGAACATGAGCAAGGAAGTCAGGACCGCAAGGGGTGCACACACCCACAGAGACGGTGTGATTTATCTAATGGGAGCTCACCAAGGCCAGCTGGACTGGGACTGAACGAGCATGTGATCAAACTGGATTCTGAATGTGGCTGACAATGAGGGCTGACTGAGAAGCCAATGATAATGACACTGGGTTTTGATTATACTGCATGTACTGGCTTTTTGGGAGCCTGGTCTGTTTGGATGCTCACCTTCCTAGACCTGGATGGAGGAGGGAGGACCTTGGACTTCCCACAGGGCAGGGCACCCTGACTTCTCTTAGGATTGGAGAGGGAGGGGGAATGGGAGTGTGAGGGGAGTGGGAGGGAAACGGGGGGATGGGAGGAGGCAGAAATTTTTAATAAATAAATAAATAATACAACCCACCTCGATCCATATAATAGATTACTGTACATTTAAGCATTTGGTATTTTAAATGTTTTCAATTACATTAAAATCCTTGAAAATGATTATATATGGGCAAATGATTATATATGGGCTTAAGAGTACTTTAATGATTGAGAAAATTGTCTTTTATATGTCTAAGAACATGTTATTCTTGCCCTTTAACATAATAGAATATACATTTCACCAATATAAAAATTTGTACTTAGTGCATTTTCAGCAACATATTGAAATAGCAATGAATTGCTTGGGGAAAATTATGCGATTTTTTATGATTCTGAGAAAAATTTTTCAAGGAAACATTGAAGAAGACTCACCCATTATTCCAAACTTATGGTAGTGAGAGAAGGACAGCTTGAAACCAGAAATGAAGTGAGCCGGGGTCTCCAACTAACCCGACTGCTATAGGTTATCATCAGCCGTACATTGTCAAGCACAAGTATAAAGGAAACGTTTCCTGGTGGAACACCAGTTGCAATCATTCCAAGTGCAGACACCCTTAATCTAACAGGCTGAAGGCGACTGGAGCCGGGGGATTGCTCACAGCAGCCACGAAGCAGTCCACCAGCTGGTTATGTAAAGTTCAGATGGAGTCAATCCGTGCAGAATGATTCGCGAAGAGAACTTCCTGTCACAGTGAGATGAGGCACTGGAGACAGATCCCAAAGGACCTTGTCATCTATATTTATGAGTTTAAGAAACTTCTAGATCATGATTTCTATGATGTAGGATTTGTCCTTCCCAGGGAAGCTACTGTGGAGGTCAATTTGGGACAAGTAGACAGCAAATTTTGGAGAAGGCTTTGCTCCTAAGTTAAATTCCACAGTCAGGATTTTTTTAATTGGTAAAATTTTATTATTCTTACTATTTTTTAAGGTCAAAGAAGGCTATAACAGGTATTCACGAATTGGCGATTAATTTGAAAAATAAAGTGGTTAGCCCCCTAATGGAGACTTGATGTACATTAACAAAGGCATGAATTAATAGAAAGCTGTGTTAATATAGCCACTGAGCTTTATGTATTATTTCACAAATACAGGTGGCAAGCTTCTGTTAGTTTGATTTTTTTATTACTGCATCAACACTGTTCATATTATGTTCCAGTGGTTTATGTAGTTAATAAGATATTATCATATCTTATCAAAAGCATCATAATTCTGCACGAGTCCATTGAGTTTCAGCATCCAGTTTATGAAATTACCTTGTCCTCTAAACATATATCAATGAACATTTTTTTTTTATCCATTGAATCTAGAAGTAATGTTGAAACCCACAAAAGCTAAAAATAGAGAATTGGCCTTTTGCATACCATGGGTACCAGATGCAGAGAAGGAAAAAAAAGTCTCATGGCTGAGAAATTTTATATGCATTTAAAAATAAAAACTGGAAAGGAAAAATGTCAAATGAGTGATTATTATACAAAGTTCCACTATGCAAGTTATTTATGGAGCCTCTTCTAAGAGTGGAATCAAGTTTGAAGCCAACTGGAAACTAATTTCATTCATAAGTGTGACCATGCATCTTCATCTTGAGCCACCTGGCATCTTTCTAGGGCCTTATAGCCATCTTCTCTAGGGTTACATTTCAAAGTGTGCAAAAGGAAAAAAAAATTCCCTCTCCTTTTTCATTTGCCTTAAGCCCAGGATAGTTTTAGAGATATTTGTGAACCCCATAGTTACCAATGGGGTTCTATGGTACCATAGTTACCATAGAAAGCCAATGCTTGGCTTTCCCTCTTTTTTTTTTTAAAAAAGTTTTTGTTATGAAAATATTTAAAGCATTTGTCAGACAGACTAATATACAGAAGCCCTCCTTATCAACCATTCAGCTGGAGAATTACAAGCTCATAGCCAATCCAGTTCCACCCAAATCCTCATGCAGCTGTCCCTCACATAAGAAGCACTGGAAGCGTGGGCTGGTAAGATGGTTTCATGGGTAAATCATGCTGACAGCGTGAGTTTGACCACCATGACCCATATGAGAACTGATGGTTGCAATTGTCTTCAGCCTTCCACTCACGCATCCCTTTGCCCACAATACACACAATGAATGAAAATGTGATCCAAATTTGAAGCAAGTTACATGCCATTTTCAAATATTTCAGGGGGTAGGGGATGCTTACCTTAGGATAATACATCCACAATTTGTCTTCTCAATTTTCTTAAATTGTGACACATAGAAAAAGTTACTTGGTGATGGTAATTAGGGGGTTCAATATTGGAGGACCATTCTTAGGGCAGAGATAACATCCTCCTCCTCCCTAGTGTTCCATTGCAGGAATCCTCTTATTTTGCAGACAGGAAAAATGATGACCCTCATGTGTCCTTCAGTTCTTTTCAGCTCCCTTTTGACCTATAGAAGAATCAACAGGGATCCAGAGGCTTTGCATCAACTATAAAATTTGACTCTGCTTGTATTGCAGTTACTGATGCCTGATTTACTTCTCTCTGTGTGATTTTGGTCTTCGGTTTATCGGGACTCACTTAAGCCCTGGTGCATTGATCTGTTTTGGCTAACATTCCATGTGTTTCACAGGAATTATCCAATTATTCATTAGGTCATGCAGCTCACTAGTGCATTTACATTTCTTGGATGCTCTTTCTTACTTATTCCATTAAGTTGATGAGGCAGGAGTTTAAATTTGCCCCACACTATAGATCTTGTTATGCCCACATCATAAACACACCAGAGACCACCAAAAGTCTGATTTCATAAACAAAAGCAAAGAGCTTTTATTGTAAGTTCAAACTTGGACCCTCTGTCTGTTCTGACACAGCGGTTGGATCAGAGAGGCCTGAGTTCAGTTCAGTTATGGCAGGGTTTTAATGTGTAAAGGATGGGGGTAGGGAAATTCTGAATTCAGATGGCGGTTGAACTCCTAATTGGGCAGGAGTGGGGCAACAGGAGTCTTGTCGAACAGGGATGGGTACTAATGCTGCAAGGAAATTGGCAACCTATATACAAGTTATGTAAACTATTCGTAACATTCTGGAATGTCTGGTACTTGTTTGTCTTAATTCAAATTGGTTCCTGGACTCAGGACCATTGTATGGGTGAGGCCTAGTCCCAGTATTGCTAGCCTGCAGCCTGTCATGGCTGCTCTGATATTAAGTTAGGCTTCCTCATATCTATCCATCTAGATTTTTAATACTGTCAAGTTTTTCTTGATTAAACCTGTTATAGGTTGTGAATTCACATTTAGCATCCAAATTATTTCCCACTGAGTTAACCCATTTATCATTATAGATTGTTCTCTTTTGTTTTGTTTTGAGCTTGGGTATTATTTTCTAGACCAGGCTGCCCTGAAACTTACTATGTGGATCAGGTTAACCTCAAACTCATGGCTATCCTTCTGCTTCAGGCTTCTGAGTATCAATCAGGTTTACAGGCGTGACTGTTATTCGTGGCTATGGATTTTCCTTTTATTTTAGGAAATATTTCTTTAAGCCTACCTAATCTGACATTAAATCAGCTTAAATATTTTCCACAGTATATTGTTCCACTATTTTTAAAAATATTGTTTTATTTTTGCTTGTATATATATGTGTCTATGTGCTTCTGTGTGGGTGCCCTCAGAAGCCAGCAGAGGGTGTCAGATCATCTGGAGCTGGAGTTACATACTGTTATAAGATCTCCAATGTGGGTGTTGAGAGTCAAATTTCAGTCTTCTGAAAGAGCAGCAAGCATTCTTAACTACTGAGTCATCCCTCCAACTCTAAGGACTTTTTATCTTTAAAATGCCTGTGGCTCTCTGCTGCCCCAGACCCAGGTCTCAGGATCACCCCTACCACTGAAACAGAACACCAACTGCAACTCCCAAGTCCATGCCTCCTGTTGATCCCTTCACCCCCCTCTTGTAGATGTGTTCCAGCACCCAACTCTGTCAGACACCCTTTGCTCACCACAGGCACATCTGTCAGAAGAACAGGTGGGCTGCTCAAGGAACTTCTCCACTCTCATTGTTTCCAGAGATCCAACCCTTGGGGACACTCCTAGTGCTACAATAGACTATCTCTGCCAGGATGCTCCCTGCCCCCAGCCTCCCACACCAGCAAGCATTCCTTGTGACCAAACTAGCCAAGCATGCTAAGTAAGAAAACAGGTGACAAACAGCCAACACACTCTCTGAAAATCCAGGGAGGAAGCAGAAACCAAGAAACAAAACATCCATCCAACAAAGACAAACCCGGAAGTCAGCACCTAGACCTACAATCACCACAAATGCGTATGTGTAGATGCCAGTGTAAGCATACAATCAACAATAGCCAGGGCAATATGGCACCACCATAAGGCAGCTATTCTACAACAGCAAGCCCTGGATATTTCAATATAGCTGAAGCACAAGAAAAAGGACCTTAAAACCAACTATATGAAGATGATATAGGTCCTTAGGAAGGAAATGGATCTCTTAACAAAATCCTGGAAAACACAAACAAACCATTGGAGTAAATGAATAAATCCCTCAATGAAAGCGAGGAAAACACAAACAGACAACTGTGGGGAAATGAATAAATCCCTTAAAGAATGTCAGAAAAACAAACAGTTGAAGGAAATAATAAAACTCTTTAATATTTGGGAATGGAAATAGGAGCAATAGAGAAAACGCAAACAAGAAATTCTGGAAATGAAAAGTGTAGGAATGCAAACATCCGATGCAAGGATCATCAACAGAATACAAGAGATGGGAGAGAATCTCAGGCATTGAAGAGTAATAAGCTCAGGGCCAGACAGCTTTAGCTCCAAATTCTAGCAAACTTTCAAAGAGGAGCTAATGTCAATACTCCTCAAATATTTCCAGAAAATGAAAACAGAAGGAAAATTGCCCAGTTTCATTTTCTGAGGTCACAGATACCCTGATATCCAAATCACATAAAGACTCAACAAATAAAGAAAATTACAGACCAATCTCCCTCATGAAAATTGCAAAATGAACCTAAGAATAGCAAAATGATCATCCAACATGATCAAGTAGGATTGACGCCAGATGCAGGGATGGTTCAATATAAGAAAATCAGTCAATGTAAACCACCATATAAATAAACTGAAAGACAAATACTACATGATCATCTCCATTAGATGCAGAAAAAGCCTTTGACAAAATATAATACCCCATTCATGATAATAATCCTAGAGAAAATAGGAAAACAAGGGACATATCTAAACATAATAAAGGCAATTTGCAACAAGCCTATAGCCAACATCAAATTAAGTGGAGGGAAATTCAAAACAATTCCACTAAAATCAGGAACCAGACTAAATTGTCCACTCTCTCTCTATCTATTCAACACAGTACTTCAATTTCTATCTAGAGCAATACGACAGCAAAAGTGGATCAAGGGGACACAAACTGGAAAGGAAGCCATTAAAGTATCATTATTTGCAGATAGTATAATATACACAAATGACTAAGCATCCCACCAGGAAGCTCCTAAATAGGCTAAACACTTTCAGGAAGTGGCTAGATATAAGATTAACTAAAAATATCATTAGCCCTCCTGTATACAAATGTCAAAAAAACTGAGAAAGAAATCAGGGAAACAACACCTTTTTACAATATTCTCAAATAATATAAAATATCTTGGGGATAACTTTAACCAAGGAAGTGAAAGACTTATATGATAAAAACTTGAAGTCTTTGAAGACAGAAACTGTAGAAGATATCAGGAGATGGAAAGATCTCCCATGCTCATGGATCAGTAGGATCAACATAGTAAAAATGGCCATCTTGTCAAAAGCAATCTATAGCCGGGCAGTGGTGGCGCATGCCTTTAATCCCAGCACTCAGGAGGCAGAGGCAGGCGGATCTCTGGGAGTTCGAAGCCAGCCTGGTCTACAGAGCTAGTTTCGGACAGCCACCAAAGCTACAGAGAAACCCTGTCTCGAAAATCCAAAAAAAAAAAAAAAAGCAATCTATACATGCAATGCAATTTCCATTAAAATTCCAACACAATTCTTTACAGACTTGAAAAAACACTTCCAAGTTCTTTTTATGAGGAGCACATAGTGAAATCTATTATTTTGTGTATTAATACAAAAAACTAATTAAAATGGTTCTTAAACGTCTTCATGCCTGTTTCCATCTGTTCATCCACTTTTATTTCATAGTTCTAGGCAATTTTCTAGAACTCCCATAATATTTGATAATGGTTTCTGGTTGATGTTCTGTGGGTGACTGCCAATTTTCTTATCTTTGTAATTTCCTAAACTATTTGAATTCCTCAAAATAAGCACATATTGAAAGTAGACAGGAGTCTGGGAGAAGAAGGCATGAATAGGGGGTGGGAACAAAGGCACAAGAGATGGTAATGGAATGTAAGTAATGAAAACAGAAGGGAGAACTCTTTCGGGAACCAGCAAGAAGGTGGAGAGGAAATGGAGGAGAACAGACAGAATAAAAACATCGTATAATGATATCCGTGTGCGTGTATCTATGTGTGAAGATGTCTTAATAAAACCAACTACATCATATGCTAACTAAAGAAATAAACATCAACTGCGATGCATTACATTGACAAAGTAACCCAAATTAGAAAAATTATGCTTTCAAAAATTAATGATAGAAAGGAGAAAGGAATGAGGGAGAAATGGAGGAAGAGAGAGAAATATGAGTATTGAAATTATCCTGGAAATACACCACTTTTAATAGTATATTCTGGATGTGCAAATGTGGTCAATTTTTATTCTTACTATTATACAGTCTCCATTTTTGCTTAGATTTTATTTATTTTATTTTCACATTTATTTACTCCTCTGTCTATTTATCTATATATGCGTGGGCTACAGCGTGCACATGGAGGTCAGAGGACAGCTTGTAGGAGTCACTTCTCTCCTTTCATTCTATGGGTCCCACGAATCAAACTCAGGTCATCAGGCTTTGTGCCAAGCATACTGACTGACCGAGCCATCTTGCTGACCCAGCTTTTTAGGCTTTTGATTTTCAAAATTAGTTTGCTATGTTCCTGGAGACATGGGAACCTTGGGTCTCTTCACTGGAAGAGCAATTGTGAAGTGCAGGACAGAGGCAGGGTCATGCGTCCTTTTAAATCCTCAGCATGATAGAAAGATTAAGAAGCAGCTCACGCCACAGCCTCTCTGGGATGACTCCTGCTAATTCCTGCAGGAGGCTGTGGGAAATTTTGATGGGACAGAGATGTAAATAATTGACTACTGGTAAGTGTCACTTGTCACTGAAGAAACACCTGCCTGCTGAAAGTGTCTCCTGGTAAGCAGGTGGCCACATGGGGTGAGACTCCGAGCATATTGACAGAGAGCCAGTCATGCGGACACTCTTCTACCGACATGTGCAAATGCAGGGCCTTTAAGTTTGGGTTTTTGAGCTGCCCTTTGAGGTTTATACCTACAGAAGTTGAAGCTGTTCGGATGTAAGCCTTGTGTAAATTCTAAATATTCCTCTTGTAAAAACTAAGTAAATGTCAGCTTGGAAGTCTCTGGCAATTGTAGCATTTTGTCTGAAGAAATGTTAAGCTTATCATAAAAGGAATTCTTTGGAGAAGAGGAAAGACATTCTGTTCTACTTTGGGAAGACCGCTGAGAGCGGGGCTAAGGATTTCATCACGAGCGGTTCTTAGAGCCTAATGGTCTCAATAAAGAAGTCCTTATGCATATTTATAGATGGATACATTGTTTCGCCATGAAGGAGTAAATCAATTGAAAAAAAAATGGAATGCATCAAACAAAGAGAATTATTTTGTAAAAATTCCCAGCACTCATATCAAAAGTATGGCCGATTTATGGTAGTAGATCAAAGGCTGGGGTCTGGGAATTGTGTTCTTGTAACTAATCACTAAAGCACTTTGAAAACATGATATACTGCCTGGAGAGTGTACCAAAGAGCAGGGACAAGCCTCAGAAACCAGTCTTCTGCTAGGTTTGCTAAGTTTCTAGCCGCAATTGCAAAGAAAAAAATTGGATTAGCTGTTACTTGGGCAAAGTCTTGTGGGGGTGGAATCTTAAGTCTGCACAGAGTGCTCGGTGACTTCCCAAACAGAGTACTAACTCGAACTTCCTATTTGGTGATAGACATTTGTTACAGAAACCCAGAAAATTAGCAGTTTTGAGCAACTCGGGCTCTGTATTAAACCAGTGTTGTAAAATGCATCTCAGGGCTCTGGCAATGATTTCCTCCATGCTTTGGGGACCTTTGGGAAAATGATCCAGTTTCATAGTTAACATTAGTTCAACAAATGCACAAGTGGCTATTACTAGTTACTGGGTCTGCTGGTTACCCCTCTTTAAGAGGTCACTTGTCCAACTATGAAGTTTCCACTGTGTGCCATGGAGCTATAACTGTTCAAGGACTTCTGACCCTGGAACTGCCTTATCGAGACCATGGTGGGCATGCAAAGGCTGTGCCCTCTTTACTGGGAAGCCGGTCACCATAAGTAGTGGGACAAACTCTACTTTGGGAGGATTACATATACTTTATTACTCGTCTGCTTAATGTTCTCTCGACTGATGCCACTTTTTTTGTACCATGTCCTATGGGCCACTAGTCAGGTGTGTCTTCATCCCTTTACTCCACGGTCAGGAAAGTTAACTTTTTAGAAGTTAGTCTTACAGATACAGTTATTCTTACCAGGAAGTAAATGGTGTTCACGTATGATCAGTTCTGTGTTTTGCCATGTTTCCTTCTAACACAGCTTGTTTACAATTATGAGCTGACTGGCATTTTCTCCTGATGAGTAACGTAAGTAAAGCTGGGAAAGGAGAAGTTCCAGGGCTCAGGATGACGGAAGAACTTTCTTTTGCCAGCACATCCCATGCTAATTGCTCACAAATACGGTTAGCGATCTTCTCCAAAAGTCTAATCAAAGAGATTGTCCTCAAGTCGCAAATCTCGTAACTGTGTGTTTCATTCTTCTGATTCGTTCCAATACTATAAACACAGGATTGGATGCATTCTAAACAACACTCAGCATTATCTTAATTTAAAAAAAAAGACATGAAGCTGGGTGGTGGTGGCGCACGCCTTTAATCCCAGCTCTCAGAGGCAGAGGCAGGCAGATCTCTTTAAGTTCGAGGCCAGCCTAGTCTATAAGAGCTAGTTCCAGGACAGGCTCCAAAGCTACAGTAAAATCCTGTCTCATAAAAAAAAAACCAAACAAAAAAAGACATGCACCCCCCGCCCCGGACTCCATATTCTGTTTTACAACTTCGGAAGAAGATTTAGGCTTTACTGGAGGCCAGGTTGGATTTAGGAACCCAAGGTAAGACATCACCTACTACTTAAAGCTCACCAACACCCCAGATGGTGCCCCCAGTCCTGGGCTCCACACTCTGGTCCATAGCCCAGGCAGCTTCACCGGAGACCAGGCTGGTCCTAGGGATCCCAGGTAAGACATTGCCCACTGCCTGTTAACACTCCTTATAAACCTGCCCAACAACCCCAGACTGAACCCCCTGCCCTGGACTCCATATTCTGGCCAACTATTTCAAAAGGCTCTACCGAAGGCCAGGCCGTATCTAGGGACTCAAGTCCCCCAAAACCCCAGTGGATAGACCCCACTGAACCTGAAGACTCATTACTAACTAGAATCCTTGGTCATTTACATCAGAAGACCAAGGAACAAAACACCCACCCAACAAAGACAAAAACAGGAATCAACACCTAGACCTATAACCATCCCAAATCCAGATGCCTAAATGCCAGTGTAAGAACACAATCAATAGTAGAAAGGGCAATATGGCACCACCAGAACCCAGCTATCCTGCTACAGCAAGACCTGAGCATTCCAATGCAACGGAAGCACAAGAGAGTGACCTTAAAGATAATGTTATGGCTTTTTCCGCCTAGCCCTCCCAGGCCTGCAGGTCTTCTTGGAGCTGCAATTGCGGGTTTCTGTTGCTCAGGATGAGGGTCTGTGAAAGCTATCAAGAAGAAGGCCTACTTTAAGAGATACCAAATGAAATTTAGAAGGCAGCAAAAGGGGAAAACTGACCACTATGCTCACAAACAATTGGTGATCGCAGACAAAAATAAATACAGCACACCACAATACAAAATGATGGTTGGCATAACTAACAGAGACGTCATCTGCCAGATTGCGTATGCCCGTATGGAAGGGATACGATAGTCTGCGCAGCGTATGCACAAGAACTGCCAAAATACAGTGTGAAAACTGGCCTGACAAACTATTCTGCAGCCTATTGTACCGGCCTGCTGCTGGCCTGCAGGCTTCTCGATAGGTTTGCTGTGGACAAGATCAGTGAAGGCCAAATGGAGGTGACTGGAGGTGAATACAGTAAGGGAAGCATTGATGGGCAGCCTGGGGCGTTCACTTGCTATTTGGATATGGGTCTTGCCTGAACTACAACTGACAAAAAATGTTTTGGGGGGGCTCTGAATGGAGCTATGGATGGAGGCTTGTTTATTCCTCATGGTACCAAACAATTCCCTGGGTATGATTCTGAAAGCGAGGCGTTCAATGCAGAAGTACATTGTAAGCATTAACATTTATCAGAATTTTGCAGACTACATGATGAAGTTGGTTCTGTAAGTTAGCTTTTGTGAATAGTGTTTCAATAAAGACTGATGTGTAAACATCTGTGGGATATGTTGACGTGGAGTCCAAGGTAAATATCCAGTAGTTGTACAACAGGGCCATATGGAAGTATTTTTATGGAAACTGTTTTTAGTTTATGAGAACTCCCATACACTGACTTCTACTGTGATTTGACTAGTTTATTCCCATCAGAATTCTGTAAATTTTTTCCTTTCTCCACATTCTTTGCCAACACTTGTTGTTATTTGTTTGCTTAATGACTGCTATTCAGCCTGGGGATAAAATGGAATATTAATGTAGTTTTAATTTGCATCAAATTATGATTGACAAGTGTGTCAAAACTAATAAGCAAAGGACAATATTTTCAAAAACATTTGTAACTCACATGTCAAAGAATAAAGTTTGACACTTTCTACCATTATTATCTCAAAATAGGCTAAGTACATATATTTACTTACATGCATAAAAGTTTTATTAGAAAAGATGGGAGAAAAGTTTTATGATCTTAGATTTATCAGTGATTTCTTTTTTAATATTTATTTATTATGTATACAATATTCTGTCTGTGTGTATGCCTGTAGGCCAGAAGAGAACACTAGACCCCATTACAGATGGTTGTGAGCCACCATGTGGTTCCTGGGAATTGAACTCAGGACATTTGGAAGAACAGGCAATGCTCTTAACCTCTGAGCCATCTCTCCAGCCCTATCAGTGGTTTCTTATGTAAGATACCAAAAGCCCAACATATAAGAAAAACAGATGCCAGGTAGTGGTGGCACACACCTTTAATTCCAGCACTTGGGAGGATGAGGCAGCTGAATTTCAGTGAGTTTCAGGCCAGTCTGGTCTACAAAGCTAGTTCCAGGACAGCCTGGATTGATACACAGAGAAACCTTATCTTGAAAAAAAACAAAAAACAAAACAAAACAAAAATAAAATAAAACAAAAAAGAAAAACAGATAAGTTGAATTTTATCAAAACAAAAGTTGTATACACTGAAGGATGCTATCAATAAAGTACAAGGACAACACAATGTAGGAGAAAATATTTGTTAATCACACCTCTAACAAGGAATCAACATCCAGACAATATTAAGAATTTTATACCTCAAACACAATAAGCCAAGCAATGTGGACAAAGGTATTGAATTGTCATAGGATGTAACAGTTCCATTTCTAGGTATATGCAGAAAACCAAAACCAGAGACTGGAACAGACATTTGTGCTCCAATATTCTCGGCAGCATTGTCCAAAACAGGCAAAATGTTGTAGACAACGCTATTGCCAAGAGACAGATGTACATCATTAGTTGATTTTTCGTGCTGAGGATTAAATCCAGGGCCTTGTTTACACTAAGCAGGCAATGCAGTCTGTGCATCAAATAGAATATTATTCAGAATCAGAAAAAATAAAAAAGTTTAATTGTTGATACATGCTACAATGTGGATAAATTTTGAAAACATTGTTATGTGGAATAAACCAGACACAAAAGTCATGCTATCTTATGAGTCACTTACATGAGATGTCAGGAACAGTCAAATTAATAGAGGCAGAATGCAGAATGATGCTTTTGTCTGGCTGGGGAGAAGGGGCATGGAGATTTTAAATGAATATAGTTTTAGTTGATGATGACAATTTGCAGAAGGACATATGTACTCACTACTGGCCTGTCCATTTGGCATGGTTAAAATGCTACCTTTTTACTATACTATATACATGTATATATGTATAGTAATATATACATATATATGTGTGTGTGTGTGTACACACACACACACACACACACACACACACACTCCATTAGGTTTGGTCAGAAAAATCTGTTTTGGAAAAAGGAAGCTGAAGAGTTCTAAATAACAGAATGGTACAAAATGGTATGTATTTGGGGTTTCTGGAAGTGGTCTTAGCGAGTACTTCTCCACTGGCAGTAGTCAGTGGAGAAGAAGAGAAGAGCAAGAGGCAAGGCCAGGACAACTGCACAAATTCATTGCCTCTGGAGAGGATAAACCACTAATTTAGAAAGTGGTTCATCAGCCTGGTATTGGCATAAAAACAGACAGGAGGACCAATGGAACCAAATCAAAGACCCGGATATTAATCTACACACCTTTGAACACCTGATTTTTGACAAAGAAGCAAAAAATATCAAATGGAAAAAAGAAAGCATATTTAAAAAATGGTGCTGGCATAACTGGATATCAACATGTAGGAGAATGAAAATAGACCCATATCTATCACCATGCACAAAACTCAAGTCCAAATGCATCAAAGACCTCAACATAAAGTCAGCCACACTGAACCTTATAGAAGGGAAAGTCAGAAGTACACTTGAATGCATTGGCACAGAAGACCACTTCCTAACTATAACCCCAGCAGCACAGACACTGAGAGAAACAATTAATAAATGGGACCTCCTGAAACTGAAAAGCTTCTGTAAAGCAAAGGACATGGTCAACAAGACAAAATGACAGCCTACAGAATGGGAAAAGATCTTCACTAACCACACATCAGACAGAGGTCTGATCTCCAAAATATACAAAGAACTCAATAGATATATTTTGAATGAATTAATTTGTTTGTTCTTGTTTTGGGATCAGAGTCTTACGTAGCCAAGGCTGGCCTCAAGCTGGCCATGTAGCTCATGCTGGCGTTAAAGTCCTTATCCTCCCCTCTGCACCTCTACATGTAGCTGAATGGATAAATTTACATTCTATGTAAGTGGCTCTTGAACTTTAGAACATTATCAGTCATGGGAATTTCTTGGGAGGTGTGTTAAAACATGAGAGGATGTGTCTCACCTCTAGAGTTTTAGTAGCTCTGTGAGCAGCTGCAGATCTGCCCCTCTGAAAAGGTCCGGGTGCTATTCCTGGTGGCTAGCTGACCCGCTGCTAGCAGGACTACTTTGGAAGCGAATGAAAACTTCTTGGAAACCTTGTTAAAAGGGCAGCCATCCCCCCTTGCATTGGGCCTAGGTTTTCTGATCTAGTTGGGGAGAACAGGGCCCTGGAAGCTACTTCTAAGCTAGCTCTTTGGATTCTGGTGATCCCATCTCCCTTGTATGTCTGATTACGAATGTTATTAAAGTCGTAAACTGACCCCTGGGAAACCAAGCCAAGTGTGAAGCTCAGTGGTGTACTTGAACACACATGAAGGTAGAATTTGAGGGAAGGTCTTTTGTGGAGTGAAAAAAAGGACATGAGCCATCTCATGAAAGATGGAGTGGAAACCACTAGAAGAAAGCAACTGAGTCAGCTTAAGCCTCGTGAGGAATGACGAGAAGCTAGGGTTGTATAGCAAAAGCAGGATGCTCCTGGCCTGGGGTGGAGCTAGGGAGAAATGGTAACAACTATGAACCAGAATTCCTGGCAAGTAGTTGTGACTACAAAAGTTGATTGATTAATTAGAACTTCAATGATGTAGAGATGTCAGAGTGTTTCAAAGCCATAGCCAAATTATCTTGGGACATCTTTAGTCCCCTTAACAGCCATTTATTGCCATCCTCTGTAATGTTTTTAGGTAAATCCTTTGGAATGTGTGAACAGAACCCCATTTTGCACCAACCAAAGGGACAAGAATGCTACCAGAGAGCATCTAAGGCCTAGAGTAGAATTTTTCTTTTTTTACTTTAACCCACCTACCTACCTGATATAGTCATCAATGTGTTGGGTGTTCTATCATTTTCTTTGTTCATTGGAAGTTCAGGAAACCTAAATCTCTGTCCTGGGCTACAGTCATTCAGATTTGGCCCCATATGAAATCATCTCTACTATTTCTTCGAGGTGAGAGTTGTTTATTTTATTGACAGAGCATGAATCAATCCAATAGAAAAAAGACTTTAAGTAAACCATGTAGTTGGTACCTGAAGACAAGTCTTAAGAAAAAATAGTGGCATGTATGTCTGAAACTACCTCGGAGCTCAGTTTGCCTTCCAGAATTGCACTGAAAGACTGGATGGGTAGTGGGGAGGAAGAGATGTCCCTTTAGTGTGATGCTGTCTTGACTCTCAGGTGCAGGTATGCCATTGGATCCATATACCTGCACACATATTGTCTTAGTTAGGGTTTCTATTGTTGTGAAGAGATACCATCCCCATGGCAACTCTTATAAAGGGAAACATTTAATTGGGGCTTGCTTTCAGTTCAGAGGCTTAGTCCATTATTATGAAGGAAAGCATGGTGGCATCTAGGCAGGCATGGGGCTGGTGGAGGAGCTGAGAATTTTATATATTGATCCACAGATAGCAGGCAGGGACTGAACCACACTTCTCCAACAAGGCCACACCTACTCCAACAAGATCACACCTCCCAATCGTGCCACTCCCTATAGGCCCATAGGGGGCCATTTTTTTATTCAAATCACCATCCACAGTATCTCTAGGGCTGATCTGGCTGGGGATGCCAGATCTTTGCCTTGACCTTCTCCAAAATTTCAGTGTATCTTGGGTGGGGTTTTGCAATGGTGTGTATCTTTCCTGGCATAAGACTTTCTGAGAAAGGGATTTAGTAGAACCTGGTCCCAGAAGAGGTAGGTACGAGCAGGCGAGTAAAGGCAGGAACCAGAAGCATGTGGCAGCAAGCATGTTCCCACAGAAGGTAACTGTGGGTCAGTCCAGCAGGTTAGCTCGGAAATTGTAGGAGTCACTTACACAGGGAACTGTCATGTCTGCATACTGACCACGACCCTCCCTACTAGAGCTCAGGGTGGTTTCCGGGAGAGCAGATTTCTAGGCCCTTCTGTGTTTTTCATAAATGCACAAACAAGGTTCGTGTAGCAAGGGGGCCTTCTGCTCACGAGGGGACACAAGGAAACCTCTGGGATTGGAGAGTTCCCAGACAGCTCCCCCTGTCGGAAAGATTTATTAATCTAAATTGGGTACCTCTGCTCTTCAAGCTTCATAAAACCCACCTTATGACCTAGCATTGTCTATGTTTCCTACTTGTACACTTTGCTTCAATATTCTAAATTGGCATTAGGTTCTATAGACATGTGATGGTGATATTTTTTTTTTGTAACTTCCAATTGCCAATTCTGCACTCTGGCCAGGTGACTATCTCTGCTTTCCTCTCGGCTCTTCAGAAAATTGAAAATTGTGGTTATTGACTTCTTCTTAGCCCAAACCCTGTAGTCCAGCCCTTTCACCTGCTCCCTATAGGAGGAGGAATTGTTCCAGACCCTATATCCTTTGGTTGACTTCTTTGAATATTTAATGATTCATCCAAGAGCTTCTGAAAATAGGGCATCTGGATAGGAAATGAGGACTACAGCCAACTTTAAGTTGAGGATTCAATCAACTGCTTTTTACTTTAGTTTATGCGTGGGGTAGCAGGCCACAATCTCCTGCATCAGTAAGCCATCACCAACTCTGTCATCTAGTGAGGATAATAAAGGAAAGAAAATACAAGCTCCTATTTTTTTTAAGCTGTGTGACATGGAGCGGAAGTCGCCTTTCTCCTTTGGGTCTCTCACCACTGGCTTTTCTTCTTGCTGTGATTTGGTTGTCCCCCATCAGCTATCACACATTAAACCCCATTGTGAAGCATGATATTGTGTTGTTGGCAAGAGAAAAATGGATGGATGTAACCCTGTTTGGGGAAAACATTGATATCAAAACCCAGAAGTTATTCTTTAGAACAGTAAACTCAGGACATCATAGACATTGTGGGGAGGGCTTGTTAGAACAGAACACAAGCCTCAGTCCTAGAGTTCCTAATTTAACAAGCTTGAGGTTGAGCTGAGAATGACTGTTTCTTTCTTTCAAAAGATTGATTTATTTTTATTTTATGCCTGTGGGTGTTTTGCCTGCCTGCCTGCCTATGTACCACAAGTGTGCAGTATCCAAGGAGGTCAGAAGATTTCAGATCCCTTGGAACTGGAGTTACAGATGGTTGAGAGCTACTATGTTGGTATGGGAGTCAAACCCGGGTCTTCCATAAGATCAGTAAGTGTTCTTACTTCTGAGCCGTCTCTCATGTCTTAAAAGGTTTGTTTATTCACTGTTCTTATGCAATGGTGTAGGAGGACCACTACTTTATCGCATTCTTTGATACAGTACTGTGAGATAGCTTTCTTTATTTCTTCTTTTTAAAAGATGTATTTATTTTTAGGTGCCGGCATATGGTGGTTTGAAAGAAAATGGCCCACAAAGGGAGTGTTACTATTAGAATATGTGGTCTTGCTGGAGGAAGATTGTCACTGTGGCTGTGGACTTTGAGGTCTCTTGCTTAAGCTTCTCTCAGTGTGATATTCAGTTGACTTCCTGTTGCCTGCAAGATGTAGGGTTCTCAGCTCCTCCAGCACCATGTCTGCCTGCATGTTACCATGTCCCACCCTGATGATAGTGAATTGAACTGCTGAACTGTAAGCAAGCCACCCCAGGTAAATGTTTTCCTTTATTTACCATGGTCATGGTGTCATTTCACAGCCATAGAAACCCTAATTGTGACACAGGACTTGCCTGTACGTAACAGATATACTTCCTACATCTGTGCACCAAGTGCATGCAGGGTCCAAAGACACCAGGAGAGGACATCAGGGCCAGTGCAAGCAGAGATACAGATAGTTGTTAGCTGCCACATGGGTAGTAGGAATTGAACTGTGGTCCTCTGAAAGAGCAGCAAGTGTTTTTAACTTCTGAGCCATCTCCCCAGCCCTGGTACTGTGAGTTTTTTCATAAGGCTTTACTTAAGAGGTGGAGAGGAGAAGAAACCCATTTCTTGTGCCAGACCCCCAGAAACACCCTCCACACTTAGTTCTCTTTTATTTTAATGATGGTGCGAATGCTGAGTCACTATCCTTTTAAGAACGATAAAATGATGCTCACAAAATTTAAGACACTTGGTTTACAGCCACGTGGATCATAGTGCAGCTGGAGCCCAGGACTCTTAAGCCGGGCTAGAATGACATCATCACTCATGGTTCTGTCTCTGTCTTTGTTTTGTTTCTCTCAGACACACACACACACACACACCTTTTTTTTTCTGAAATTGCGTATCACAAAGATAAAATGTATTCCATAGATACACAAATAGTCTCAGAAAAAAGGTGATGGCGATGGGGGAGTACTTTTTCTTTCTATTGCGTGTGTTTCTGCTTGTTATTGTCTTTTCACAAGAAACATAATGTGTCAATTTCTAATAATAGGCTTTCCATAGAGGTTGCCAGAAACCATGTGCTGGAAGGAAGATATTTGGATTGAAAGGAACCAGTGATGGCAGAGGAGAAAGAGACGCCCTGCCTTTGGTAACCTTTATATGGATGAAATGGATGGTGTTTTATATGTTCATTATAAAAATACCTTAATTATACCTGAAATTTGCTACCAAAAATCACAATTTTTTATAACATTTTTTGGTGTGTGGTGTGTGCATGTGTTCATGCAGGTATGTATGCGCACATGTGTGTGGAGGCCAGAGGGTGATGTCAAGTTGTTCCCTTGATTGCTCTTACATTATTTTTAGAGACAGGGTCTCTCACTGAACCCGGGGCTCACCAATTCAGAAAGACTAGCCAGTTAGTGAGCTCAAGTGATCCTTTTGTTGTGACATTCCCATCACTATGACTTCAGGAACAATTCAATAGGCCCTAAACTTGGGTTCTCATGCGTGTGTTTCAAACACTTTACAGGCTGAGATTTTGTTCTAACAGGTCTACTCAGGGCAGGTAGAGGGCTCCGGGTAAGTAGTATTGCAGCTTGGACGTGGGGTTGAGAAGGCTGCTTGTAAGAGATTTAGTTCTATGCTTTCTTACAGAGATGAGGGTAGGTGGAGGGGATCGACAACAGCGGTTCACAGGCCTGACTCTTGGTGAAGGGTTCAGAGAAGATACTAAAGTTCCAACGGGCATACTGGGGTGAGGAGGAGAAGCTCAACCACACCAGATGGATCACGGGCTACTGCTAGTGTCTTTAGGGCACCTGGTGTCTGAGTTGGGTGGGCAATCATTCATGTGAGAGCCACGGAGGTGTGGTCTTGTTAAAGAACTGGAGTAACAGAGTAGCACTAGTTGGTTGACAAGGTATTAATTCCTTTTCAGAAGGGTCGAGTCCACCCAGACTCCACAGTTAGAGTCACGTATGGTCACCCTTTTGTTTCTTATGGCCTTACTTGTATGTGTCTTACCCCAGCTGTGTAAAAAGGAGAAACACAAGGCTTTCTCCTTCATTATTTCATCTGTTTAACACAACACTGCTTGTGGCAATGACTAAGACAAGGGCTGCAGACACATCCCCTGCTCTGAAGAGTTGATAATCTAGTAGGGGGAGGACAACTCATAAGGAGATCATTTCCAACAGAATGACCACATGGACATCCCATCAGAGCCACTCAGCACTGCTGGATATTGTTTTGTCAGAATATATGTGTCCTCCCAGAATTCACATGTGGAAAGTTAATAGTCAGTGTAAGACCTTTGAGAATGTTGGTCTCTGGGGAGTAGGTCACTGGGTTCTGCCTTGGTGATAGGATTAATGCCCGCTGTCTTTCTGCCATGTAAGACACAGCAAGAAGGCACCGTCTTTACACAGTAGAGAGTTTTCACTAAACACTGAGTGTGCTAGCGCCTTGAATGCTGACTTCCAGCGTTCAGAACTATGAACAATGACTTTCTTTTGTTTATACAGTATCCCGTTTAAGGAATGGGCCAAGATATCAATTTAAGACACACATCTACCACAGTTTAAACACAGAGACTAAATTGTTTATTTAATATTATTTAATATTGCACAGAAATAAAAATACTAACACTACATAACCATTACTCAAATGACAATGATGTTCTTGGGTTGACAGTTACATTTTCTAAACAAGGTCTCACAAGCACACACAATGTAAAAATGTCTTCAGTTAACACACACCATCACTTTGGCACTGGCAAAGTATGTCACATTGAGCCAGCGGTAAACACATTCTTTTGATGTTAAGAGTTTCAGATTTTTCCACAGCCATCTTTGCCTTGCAATGTGACATCTTGAATACAAATGTACAGTGATGGGTAGCTCTGATGGATGTGAATTAATACAGGTGTGAACAAGGTGCTGTTCAAAAAACCACACACAAGTCTTTTTAAATTACTAAAATGGCACTTTATCACCTTTGAAATAAAGTGTGTTGCACGATTTGATTTTTATTATACATGTGGTCACATAATATATAGTAGGAAAAGAACCCTGGATTCCTGGCCAAACTCTAGAACTCAATATTCAAGGCATTCAGACAAACCATACTCTGTCTGGAGCTCATTTGGCATATTTGTATAAAGCAGAACAATGCTATTTTGGGGGACTGGGCCAAGGTTTGGCTTAATGAGCCCCCAACTTCCTTCTAGCAAAATTTAATTAGGTTGAGTGAAGGGCATTTAGATTTAAAATGGAGAATTGTGTAAAACGAATTGTAGCAATAGTTAACTTTTAAAAGAGATTTTTTTTTTGTTTTTGTTTTCTTTTTTTTGAGACAGGGTCTCACTGTGCAGCATCGGCTGGCCTGGAACTTGCTCTGCTGACCAGGCTGGCCTCAAACTCAGATATCCACCTGCCTCTGCCTCCTGAGTGCTGGGTGAGACAAAAGGCATATGATGCCACACCCGGTTTATGTTTCCCTTTGGAGCCAAGCATTTTAAGACTGTCTTCCATCTCCATAGGAACAACACTCTCCCTGGAATCATTTATGCTGCTAATGTTAGGAATTTTAGTTGGAACATTTTTAGAGTTAAGGGAGTACAACCCCCGCCCCTACCTACACTCTATAATTTGGTAATTTGTTAGAACTCAATTCTATCTTTGGCAGCAGAATCACTTTTTAAAAGGTTTATTTTTATTTTAGATGTATGAGTGTTTTTGCCTGGATGCATGTCTTTGTACCACTTGTGTGCCTGCACCGAGGACAGAAGAGGGTGTTGGATTCTCTGCAACTGGACTTACAAGTGGATGTGAGCCACCATGTGGGTTCTGGGAAGTGGACCCATGACCACTGCAAGAGCAAGCAGCAAGTACTC